>NC_134585.1:69345149-69973899 GCF_037038515.1 Microtus pennsylvanicus | reverse complement strand
TGATTACAAGTTTGATTATTATAGATGATTATCTATTAATCTGTATTTCTTAACTATATATTACATTTTTAAATGAGCCATACAAACACAATACCTTAAACAAGAGTAGGAATATACATATAACAAAATTGACCTTAAATTTATATCAATAAACCAAAGTCCATACCAATCTAGTCATTTCTATATCATATCTTCTTTTTTTTAGAAATTGACTATGACAACCACTTATAATTACCCCCCTTTAAATAAAAACAAATATTGATGAATAATCATTATGGGAATTTGTGTGCTGTTTCCACCAAACTGCTTCCTGCTGTTTGTTGGGTGAAGTATTTTTAGGGTTCATGGAGACCTTTCAGGTAGTCTTGTTTCATCAGGCCACATTAGTCTTGAAAGAATCCACATTCTTCTGTGGAAACAAGCAAAACCTCTTAAGTAACATATCATTAGACTCAAATTTTGAAGACAAGATCCCTTTAAAATATACATGTTAGATTAGCTTAACAGCTCCCAGAATCAAATACAAAGAAAACACAATAATATACATAATCCAGACTCTCTGTGTATATTCCGCCTTTATGTAGTTTATTTTTTTACTCTATTAATTTTTAACATTTATTATCTTTACTCCCTTAATCTATGTCTGTCTTACTCTTATTTTTTAAAACTATTTACTTCTTTTTTTATAACTGTCTGGACTCTTTTTCTTCTTTCTACCAAGCCTACATACATGTTTTAAACTCATTGTGACCAGTTCAGAGGTTTATTTTTGTTTGAATCCTTCATTATTGTATATCTCTAATCATTTTCTGACCACTAGTGCATTCCTTCAAAAAAAAATGCTAAGCAGGTGTGGCTAGGACCAATTCCAGTCCTGCCTACTTGCTCTGCTCAGTCCAACACCACAGAGAAATATTCACCACCTCTGTGAGCCATGCCCACCGCCACAGCTTCTGGGACACAGTAGGTCTATGCTGCCTTTAAACAATTTGTCACATACTGCTTATAGACCCCATTTCAGTGCAGGACCTGCCAAAAGAGCCAGCTGTATTCATGTTACCAGTGCCAGCACGAACCAGAGCTGTTTCTTATTGAAGCCATGCAGCTTTTGGCTGCTAACTCTGAGTTAGGACGCCTTCTCTTAAGGAAATCGTGTCTCCGCTTGTCTCTAGAAAGCAGAGTCCACCCAAGAAAATGCTGCTGCCAAGAAGCTGTGCTTAACCCTGTTCTTTCGTGTCTAGAATTCCTTCCCAAGCTCTCGCAGGTTTTATGTGGATGTAGTTGCCCCATGTTTTTGTGCCATTTTGTTGGTGTACAAAAGAGTTCCACAACATCCCAGAATGGAGTATAACAGAGGTTTATTAATCTGGAGATAAACTCACAGAAAGAGTCCACAGTCCTCTGCGTGCCCTGGAAAATGGAACCAGAAGTCAAGAGGCCCACTCATGCTTTTGATCTGCACTTACGCGTGTGAAACCACACCCAAAGTGGGCTGGTATCTTAGAGGCCATTGACTGAAGGGGTCTCACAGCATCTTATACCTGATGTGAGTTTAATTTCTGCATCAACTGTTGCCTTTAGGTACGTTTGTAAATATTTGACGTAAGAAAAAGAAATTGTGCTTTGTCTCCACACTATTGTGAAGGCTCCAAAATAAAATGCATCAATAAGTAGGTGCGTATTATTGTACCAATATAATAAATTAGGATTCTCCTAATTTAAGCTAAAATTTTGAAAAAAACTTCATATTTTGCATCTTTGATATTTCTCAAAGGGTTTCAAAATTCTCAGATAACTTTCTGGACTTTTCTCAAGAGAAAGCTTCACAAATTTGTTCACCCATATAATCCAGTTCTCTCAGTAGACACAAATTTCTAGTAAAGTTATAAGTCTAAGCAGCTATAAAAAATGTACTGTCAAACAATTTTTATAAAATAATTACCAAACATAGGCTAAGAAATTATTAAATGTGAAACTTTGTTCCATAATATAAACTTCATTTCTGCTTTTGATATTTTTATTTATTATTTCAAAATGTGGCCACCATATAGAAGAAAATTCCTAAATATGGAGGTTTTATTCAGTTAAACGGATGGGACTTTGTCACAGAATATACTCTTATCGATTCTCTGCTCTACAGTAGAAAAGAGAAAATCATTTCCCATAATCCTTTTAAACAGTAATAACAGTTGAAGTTCAGAAATCACAGAAAACATAGCGTCCTGGGTTTTAAAAATAAGCATTTTGTATTCACATTCCATAAGCTTCAAGATGAGGTTCTGGTTCAAAAAGAAAGGATACGAAAGAAAGTCAACGATTAAGAATTCATCATCACAGGATGAGGCGGCTTTTGACAACAGACCTTGGCTGTTGCTTGAAACAAAATCACTTATGATTCAAATGCAGAGAATATTTACTTGTGGCATTACCATCATCTGTCTCACTTTTCCCACAAATATAATAGAATGTCTCTTATTACGCAGTCAACATTATTCTTTAGTAGCAAAAAAAAAAAAAAATCACAAATGTGAGTGCCCTAAAATAGACAATAAAACTTTTCAGTTGTTCTAATAGCCATGTGAAACACTGTTAGAATTCTTCTCATACCTGCCACTTTCTCTAAAGCCATAATTTTATAAAATACCATTCAAATACAGCATTGAAGAAATTTACCCAAGCCACTCATAAGATGATATTATTATGAAATTTAACTCAGGTAAGATCCAAAATCCATACCATGTATACTATCTATGTCTCTTTGGACTCTTAAACACCATATTCGTGTCTATAATAGCATACCCTGCCAGAAATTCCTTGAGAAGTTACTCATATTGTTGACATAACGACATTCTATAAGTATTTTAGGAAAGCATTAAATGATACTTTTAGGAAATTAAGTTAGACAAGACACCCTGGGATCCTGGATAAGAAAGAGTAGTGTTTTAATTTGATTATTATTTACCCCTGTTCTAGATTCAAGATCTGTTGTTATGACTGTAGGCAGAAGTTTTTGCACCAAGAGAGCTTCTAAATAAACAACCTGAAGTTTATATTAGTTGTAAATTCTCAGACTATATCTGAGGCTTATTACTGAGTAGCTCTTACAACTTAAGTTAAAGTATATTTCTTATTTGTGCTCTGCCATGTGGCTCATCATTTGTTACTTCATTTTCTACGTGTCCTGCTTCCTCAGTGGCTGCTTTGCATCTCCACTGACTCCTCCTGCTTCTTCCCAGCGTCCTCTGTTTTTGGCTTTCCCACCTATACTTCTTGCCTGGCTACCAGCCTATCAGTTCTATATTAACCAAATAGAGTAATACATAGTCACAATATACAGAAGGATTAGTCAACAACATGGAAAATGGCATTTTCTTAAGTTAATGACTGAATTAAAATACATAGATATTGAAATGTGTTATGCAGTGTATTAACACACAAAATAAGAAAGGTATCCATTTATTTAAACCTCATTAAACATTTCAACAAATGATTATCAATAGATATTAAGTATTTCTCTTTAGCAGGTTGTACTTGTATTTCAAACACAATATGAAAGCCGAAAATGCATATTATTATAATGTTTAAAAGTACTGATTTTTCTCTGGGTTATAGCAAGTAAATCACATTTAATTCACAGGATATCCAGAATTAATAAGAATCTATTTCAGCAATATGCATGTTTTATTTTAGAGACAATTAGTTTATTTAATAAAAAGTCACTTATGCAAGTATATGGATTACTTTCATCTATTTTATAATAAGTCTTTGATCCAGACGTAAAAAGATTTACTGAAGTTTATAATGTAAATAAATAGTTTAAAAAGTTAGATATCCTGAATATGCACGCTATTTAATATAGTGTGGTGTCAGTTTTCATACAGTTCATAAAGCTTGAATTGTAGACATACAGACAGAACATAATTTAAACATCAAAGATATTTCAATACTAGGTCTTGATGACTTCTACTATTGACTTCTTGTACAAAATGAAGAATTACTGACACCCTAGAAAGAATACAACAAATGAAAACACAATGAAATTTCCTTTTTCAGTGCATCGACTTACACAGAAAGTTTACGAGAACATGTAGGGGTTTGTTTTGGCTGATTGACAGCAAGTGTCAGTGTGTAACTGCAATGAGGTTATTAGCATATAGACTGAGAAAAGCCAAGTTTTGATTTGAAAAAAATAAATCTCCCATGCAACCTAAAATCGTATTCCTGCATGGACTCTCTATTCCATATTTCAGTAAAGTGAAATTGTGTTTCATTTCAGAAGATCAAGAACCTATCTACGCATTTAAATAATTACTTTTTGAAAGATTTATGATTATGAATTTGCATGCAAATAGTATTTGAGAGCATTATAACAAAAATGTGAAAGGAGCTTAAAAGAATGAAGGGAGGAAGAAGAGGAGAGAAGAGGAAGAGATGGAGTAACGGATGGGAAAGAAGGCCAATGTCCTAACGCCTGAAGTGCAAGCTTGCCTTTCATTGCCTTGGATTCAGTCCACCAAATGGTGCAGTTGATGAAATGGAGAAGTGATTCACAGATCCTGCAGATCTCAGTCACACTCATGGAATGGATTCTGGCTTTCCTAAGAACTCGCCAAAGAGATGAGCCCTGGCAGAACCCATGTGGAAATGCATTTCATCTGTTTCCTTTTTTTTTTTCCTGTCTATCATGAATTTTTTGAAGACTAAATGGAAAAGAAAAAAAATAAAGTTCAACCCTACGAATTTCCGTCAACTATCATCCTCGCTATCAGTTGTCACACCTGCTATTCGGTGCATTTGGGTCAACTGACACAATTATATACTCTTGCAACCTATATCATTGCCTGAGGTCCTATTTATTTTGCAATAAATCCAATTTATTGAAAATGTATTCAATCATGCTAACACATACCAAAGATGTGTTTCTAATATATTTAAATATTCCTCAGGCTGATTGTGGAAGGTATTGACTAATATGACTTTTTTAAACTAAAATGAGTCACCATTTCCGAGATACTGTGACAACTCGCTCATCGCTCAGCTTTCTTTGGAAGCAGACAGCAGCACATCCACTTAGATTTACCCATAATTTGACCAAGCTTCTTGTTATCTCCTTATAAGGTCTTCCCAAACTCTGAAACTCCATTAAACTTTTATATCTATCTGTTGCCTGCAAGCATTGCTAAATTTGTATGCCCATTACATTAATTGTATATATATATATATATATATATATATATATATGGATATATCATATATATTTATTTACAATAAATATAATCTCAAACACACACATATGAGATTTGTAAAGAACAAAATGTTGCCAAGAACAATATGTTTTTGCTTCTGTATTGAGAAGTTACCATATGTTTATTATATTCTTGAGTGAATTTATAATTGATTCCATAAGTAGTACCTAAACTCTGATTTTATAAGGGACTCTTTTGTTGTTACTGTTTATTCTGTGGTTAATTTTGTCAGCTATGACTTTCCCACTTTTACTTCTTAAAATCTCATACCAAAAATGTGTTAGCATTCTGTTTGTTATTTCTCTCTCTCTCTCTCTCTCTCTCTCTCTCTCTCTCTCTCTCTCTCTCTCCCTCCCTCCCTCCCTCCCTCCCTCCCTCCCTCCGTCCCTCCCTCTTCTTTCTGACTATCTCTCATCTCTGCCTCTGTGCATGTGTGTGTCTGTGTGTGCATGCTCGTCTGTGTCAGTATCTCTGTGCTTGTTTCTCCATGTATCTGAGTACTGGCACACACTTACCACACTGCAAGTATGACGGTCAGAAGATAATCTTAGGTATCCCCTCCTCCACTTCTGCATTGTTTGACACAGGGGTTTTTGCTGTTCACTACTTTGAGTGCCAGGCTAACTGACCCACAAGACTCTGGAGAAATTTCTCCTCGTTGCCTCCCCTCTCACTGCGTAAGTGGTTGGGTTGTCTTTGTCCCCACAACCCACTGTGTACATCCTGAGTCTGACTTTATGTGAGTTTAGGAGATCTGTATTCAGTTTCTAACACAGATAAATACTTTTCAGGCTGATTGTGAAAGGTTGGCTAACATGACTTTTTTAAACTAAAATGAGTCACCATTTCTAAGGTAATATGGCAACTCACTCAGCTTTCTTTAGAAATATACAGCAGCACACTTTCTCAGATTTACAGAGAATTGGACCACTTTCCTTATTATCTCTCCATAGCACTTGTGCACGTGTTTTACTCATAGAGCCATCATTCCAATCTGGTATTGTACTTTCATACTATATTAATCTCCACAAATTACAAATATGCATACTAGGTTGCTATTAATATTCAAACACATGCCTCATGAACTAAGCTTCTGATTGAGTAGAATCTTGCTTAAACAGAAATTTCTCAGTAGAATATTAACATGAAAAATGGATACTTCAACTTAAATATGTTTCCTTAAATAATCTCTCACCTGTTACTCTCTTTATTTACATATTTCTTAGATTAAAAATGTTAAATGCTAATTATACTAAAAATACTTGAGCCCATTTACTAGTAGATGTTGGCTCTGCCTCAATCCGCAGCATAACAATATAAAGCAATCTTTAGGACATTGATAAAATTCAGGAAGTAGACCTCCATAAGAGCCCTGAAAAAATAGAAATAGAAATAATATGCCTCTATATAATAATACTACTAATAATATATGGTCATGTGTAATAATAATGTGACCGCCCTGTAACCAAACTTATAAATGGGCAAAGGCTAGCATCCTTTAATAATAAACAAGGTATCTCCTCTCTCAATTCTTCTTCAGTGTTGTGACCAAGATCTTAGAGACGGCATAAAGGCAAGGGACTGTGAGAGAAGCAATACAAACATAAAAGGAATAAGTCAAATAGTTATGATTTGCAGGTGTTGTGATCCCTGAATAAAGACTAAAGAGTCCACGGGAAAACTCAAACCAAATAAATACCTGCAGCAAAGCAGTAGGGTGCAAAGTCAGTGTAAATATCACTACTTTTTTGTATACCATTAATGATCATAGTGAGAATGAAAATAAGAAATAAATTCCTACACCAGTAGCCTCAAATACAAAGAAAATACCTAGGAAGACATCTAACCAAGCAGGCAAAATGCAATGAAAAAATTATGACACTGAATGAGAAAGACAGTGAGATTAAAGAAGACACTAGAAGATAAAACAATCTGTACTTACTAATCAGCAAAACCAATATTGTGAAAATATGTATGTGCCAATATAATATTCAATACTGATATTTAATGTAATCCCCATTAACATTCCAAAGGCACCAGTCACAATGGCGTGTCCTCCCCCCGTTAATCACTAATTAAGAAAATGCCCTACAGGCTTACCTACAATCCAATACTTTGGAGACACTTTCTGAATAGAGGTTCCCACCTCTCTGATGACCTAGCTTGTATCAAGTTGACATGAAAATAGTCAGTACATGTGGTATCTAAATTCATAAATGATTGTCGTGAACAGAGCATAAGAACAGCTTGGAGAGGCCTGTCAGGGGAAGGAGGAAGGGACAAGAGTGGGTGAAGAAGGCTGAAAGCATTAAAGCACATTGCATAGGTTAGTGAAAATGCCACAGAAAAGCCCTCATTTTGCAATGGATACTAATTTTTATAAAGATTATTTTCTGAACTTTATCTTCTTCCTTGTAGGATATATCACTGTGGCATTATCCCTGTCTCCTTGGCTACCTAATTTGACAGAAAAAAGGAAGAACAGAGAAAGAGAATGCCTCTGTTAACAAAGATGATTTCTTTTATAAATTTTATGCCAAATACTTTTACTATTATGGCAGCTTTCGTTTAGTAAAAATATTTATGAAATTCATTTCCCAACATTCCGTTATTAAAATATATTTTAAGGCATTTCTTCTGTGTGCACCAAGCTGAGTGAAGTAGAAGTCTCTCTCAAAAGTTGATATCGGCTTCCTCCCTTTTTTATAATAATTCTCTGTCTTCAGCTAATTGAATTGACAGGGTACCACCCAGGTTTCCTCCGACAGTGCTGTTAATCTACTGAAAATACTCCTTTCCCAAGTCAGTAGAAAATAGGTGGTCCTTATCAACACGTAGAATGACTTAACTGTGTGTGAATGAGCACAGAAGAATCGGTTTCCACCCTTGCAATCTGAGTTAGAATAAATCCTGGAAATAGCTGTTATTTTATCAGGGAATGCGGACCTTGCCGTTTCTATACTTAGCCTGCTTAACTCTTCGGTTCTGAAAGAAAGGGGAAAGAAACCTGACTTAATCATCTCAGCCTCCAAATTACATCATATACAGTGAGTCTTGAAATGAAAATGGACTTTACCGACCTGCTCTTTAAGGCTTATGTCCCTTGCTGTGACAAAGTATTTAGGGAGGGAAAATGACAGATGTTAGGCACATTAGCACAATGAATAGTCACTTCTTCCCCCAGATGAAGCGCTTTTATCACGGCAATTTATCATGAACAAGATAGTGATTTAAGAAGGAGCATTTGAACTGCAGCTTATCCTGCAAAGTGAGTTAGCAAATGCCGGAAACATGGCTGCCTGCAAAATGTAAGCAGAAGACTTTCAACCTGCATGCATTGGCGGGGCATTTTTATTTCTGATTTTAATATTTTGGAATTGAATATCATCACATAGAGAGAGAAGAAGCAAAGGCATATGCAGAACTCGGAGCACTTAGAGCTGCAGTTAGAGACAGGAAGGGATCCAGGATTCAGTCGGCATCTAATTCTGGTCTTTGTGCTGCAGTTAGAGACAGGAAGGGATCCATGACTCAGTCAGCAGTTAGTTCTGACTTGGTGATGAATTTCATTTCTCTACAGAAGGGCAGACTTTATATCTAAAATTCTTCTTTTTTCTAATTTCTTCACTAAGCAAGTCCACTGTCAAATTGGGGCTGGGGGCAGTTATAAGTACTCCACATTAGCACTGTGGCACTACTAAGGATCAATAGTTAAAATCAGTACCATTCTGAAAATGGCTATGTGCAGCACTGTGCTTGCTAGGCACCAACTCACTTAAGGCTTGTAGCAAAACTACTTGGCTCAGAGAGTTCGCAACCCTCCTAAACCAAGAACTTGAGTGGTGTGGAAAGTCTATCTGTATGTGTTGCTTTTATTGGTTAATGAATAAAGCTTCTTTGGTCTATGGCAGGGCAGAATAGAGCAAGTCAGGAATTTTAAGCAGATAGAGAAGAAAATAAGACAGAGTCAGAGAGATACCATGTAGCTACTGAAGGAGAAAGATGCCAACCAATAGGCCACAGTGTTGTGGTGATACGTAGATTAATAGCTATGGGTTAATTTATGATATAAGAGTTAGCCAGAAATATGTCTAAGTCATTGGCCAAGCAGTGTTGTAATTAATATAGTTATTTTGGGTCTGGTCAGATGGGAAACAAAAGAGAAACCTCCTACTACACTTGAGAGTAGTGATGGAAGACTTGTACAGAACTTTCTGAAGACAAGGTTTATGCTTTCTTTATCTGCTAGTTATGAATGTCGGGCTCCTTAAAAAGACTGTCCATCATTACTGTTAGGCTATGCATCCTCTGTGCATAGGGATAAGCACATCAAGACTCCATTTTTGAATGCTCAAATAACTTATAGAAGTTGCTATATTTTGAATGAATGCTCCAAATTTGATATGGAATTTAATGCCTTTGTAGGTGTGTGAAGAGAAAGATGGAGACTTGAAGAGGATATGGTCCTTAACAACCTTGCTCCTGAAAGTATTCATGATTTTAACATGAAATTGGGTTACTGTTGAAGTCAGATGATACCAAGGATGCAAATGTGGTCCTCTGTCTACACATTTCCAACTGCTCTTTCACAGTGCGCTTCCAACTGCCATGTTGTGACTCAGTATGAAGCCCCTTTCCAATTGTGACTCAGAAATCTTAGACTTCTTAGCCTCCAGAGCTAATCAAATAAATACATGTATTTTTAAAACTAGTTTACCAAGGCTACAGTATTTTAACACAAATAATAACCTAAGACAGAAGGACCTCTAAATTTTCCTACACAAGGATGTCAAATTTCCTTGTCAAAGGAATAGTAATCTCATTTTTAAAAGGTTTAAAAATCCATTCCAGATGATCTGAAAATACTTCAATGGCAATTTATAATTAATTTCCTTCTATAGTTTTTAAAATTCAATATTTTTAAATGTATGTTTAGCACAAGTAATAAAAATCCAGAGACAGATTTTGGAGTTCAACCTGAAGGTCAGAAAAGCAAAACAGACAAACATTGACTCTAACTTCTACCTCAGTTCAAAATGGTGATCCTGCCTCCAGGAATCTCAGAATGAGACTGTGTGTGAGAGCTGTCTCACCTGTTATATAATCCTCTCTAGGACTGGAATTAAAGGCGTGCAACACTAACGCCAGGTTTCTATAGCAAACTACTGTGGTTACTGGGATTAAAGGTGTGTGTCATCACTGCCTGGTCAGGAAGGCTGACTAGTGCGGCTCTCTTACTCTGCTCTTCAGGCAAGGTTTATTAATTAAAATACAAATGAAATATCACTACATGTATGTCTAAGTAGTAATATTATGAACTTATTTTGAATTTTTATGGGAACCAAAGAGTTAATATTCATAAATTATATTACAGTTCCTATGTGAAAGGTGTTAAGTTTAGTGAATTGTGAATTCCAATGAAAAGGTCAGGTGTGGAATTTATTAAACTGAAAGAAAATTGTTTTTCATGTACAGTTATCACTTACTTATGCATAAACTGATAAACAATCTTGCTCACTGAACCTCAGCCTTGCTTGAATAACTAAGTGACAGAACAAAGCATCCCAAACACACAACGGGAATAAGTATAGGCATGGTAGTGGACAGAACTACGAATACTTCAAATGTTTAAAGCGAGAGTGGCATGGGTCTGTAGCACAGCTAAATTGTTACATAGGATAATATTGATACTTCCAAAATATACTGTGAGCACTATGTATCTAGCACTGCTTATGATATGTCAGTATATTGTTTTAAAAGCTTGATTCATAAGGAATGCCATTTGAATAAATCATTCTAGCTACAAAGTACAATAATAAACCAATTACCACCTTATGTGTTGTCTGTTTCCCAATATGGCTTGCTTTTGTATCTCATCAATAAATAACTACTACACTATTTATTATTAATCTCTTTGCTTCTGATAAGTCCCATCCAAAATACCTATTCTAAGACAATAGTTTTATATTCTCAAAATGTACGCAAATCACATCAAACTTGACGCTATCATTTGTAACTGTTTTTCTAGCTACACATTGCTAGGGAAACACCCATTTGGTGAGGCTTGCTTCATTCTTTTTCATTTTCATGCAATGTCAGGTTACGTGAGGGTAATTGTTTAATTATGAGATTCCCCCTCCTGTAGTTTGCTTCCAAAAATATTTATTTCTGATCACTTATTTTTGTTGGCCTTTCATATTACAAACCAAATTGCTTTGAACCTTTTCACTTGTGCTAAGGACATATATCCAAGGGCTTCTTGGTGTATTTAACCAAGAGTAGAAGTCTTGAGTGGCTGGTAGATGGTTTAGTAAATAGAATATACAAAATCTTGCTTCATCTGCACCACCAACAACAATGGTGTCACTGCACTTGCTACAAACGAAGATCGACAGCTGTAATTCAGGCCTTTGTTTCATTGGTCATCTTACTGAGTTACACATTTGTTTGTTTATGGAAAATGACATGCTTATATTCAACATCTGCCTTAACTGATTTAATCGTGAGCTTTCATTGCATTCTTCATGTTTATCTTCTAAACCATTGCATTTTCTTTTATTTTGAATTGTGTGTGTGTACATGCGTGCAAGTTTGCAAGCATGTCTGTGTGTGATAGAGGCAGGGATTTCCTCAGAACACATCCCTGGAACTATTTATTTCTGACCTTCTGGTTTCTTTCGCACATGTCTGTGTACTGTGAGTTTCAGTTAGAGAAGGTCAATAAGAAAACAGGCTTCCAGACAAAGAGTCAAACTAGTTCAGGGTTACCTATTATAATACCAGGTCATTTTGTGTACAACAAGGACTCTGATCTTTCCATAATTGATAACCACGTGTTTTCCTGACAATAATTGGCTGAGGCATCTGGCTCCCTTTTCAGGCCACTCCTGGAAAGAGGAAGTTTGCTTTCCTGTTGCTTTGACAGGAAGAGGTGGACCTACTTCGTAAAAGACCACAACAACTTGTTAGGACACAGAATGAAGAGGGAGAAGGTAGCATAAAGTGTTCTTGGAACCCACATGACTGCTAATAAAAGGCAGATTTGAGGGATGGCATCTGGGTCTCTGTACTGAACATTCAGTACTAAGCAATCTATCAGAGGAGTCCTATTAGGCAGGGTCCTCAAGAGAATCAGAAATGGCAGAATGATATACCCTATAATAGGAAATTTACTATTTTATAACAGGGGCCGTGGCAATGTCTGGGGATGAAACCAGATGCTTCAGCAGTCCCAGTCTTGTGCAGAAGGCCTGGAGATTCCTAAAGTTTCCTCCCTTCAGCTCAGGTTGAAAATGCTAAAGCAAGCTAAAGCCCTATGTTAGCAGAGGACAGCAGCAGTAGTGGTGACAGACATACTCCCTCCGGAGGCAAAGGCCAGCATCAAGCAGCTCTGTCCCCTCAGACCTCCTTATATGAGGACAGCATGTTGAACATGCTGTTCACTCTGGGGAAAGGTCTTCCATCCTCATGCAGATAATCCTTTCTAGAAACTGCTATCACTCATCCACCCAGAGACTTGTTTAAGTTGACCCCAGATCTCATCAAAATGATGGGATCTAGCAATTGTCATTAATAGACAATACTGAATAGATTTTATCCCTTCTGTGTATCTTCATATTTCAGTCCTACTGAACTGTGATGGAATAATAAAAACTGCATATGTTTAAGGTGTATAAATTATTTGATACACAGGACTGATTAATCCTAGGGAGGAAAGTGACCATCCTTCAGTAAATGTGATTAACCTTTTATGTGTGTGCTTGTATTATAGATGCTTAAGGTCTGCCCTTTCAGCTCACTGCAAGTACACAGTCAATACCACCATCTCTTGGTGTCCTTGGAGGACCATCCGTGAGTATCCTAGATGTCAAAATTTATGAATGCTCAAGTCCCTTTGTAAAAAGGCATGGCATTGGCACATAATTCATATACATTGCCCATATGTTATAAATCATCTGTAGGTTACTTAGATCCCCTTCATTATGCAAGTCCATGGAAATACAATGTAAAAGGTACTTTTAAACAATAATGAGAAATAAAAAACCATAAATGCTATGTTTATGGAATCTGAAGATGTGATAGACATAAGTTAATGTCAATATGGAAAAATTAAGCCACCAGCACTTGCATAATGAAGTCATAAGCAATTCCAAATAACAGAGAAAATGGTACCTTTTATAAGAATTGTATGGCCATAGTTTGAGATTATTTTTGGTTATTTTTGTTCTACTTTTCTGTAGAGCATAATATTAAAACTCTATTTTATTTATGACTGAAAAATACACTTAAACTTTTTATTAATGTTTGTCAGTGATTGTTGTTTTTAATGTATTTAATCACTATTAATTAGGGTATTAGAGATTGCAAAAAATCATTTTATGCAAAAAAAGTGTGGCACACAGCAAAAATACTGATGTACAGGCTAGTAAAATCCATCTGTAGACGATTTTTCAAGACAAAAGAGCAAACCTCATCCTGTAAAAGCAAACCCACTGACATCTATAAGCCTACATTATCTGAAAATGCAATTGAGATGAAAACCAGAGCTGAAATTTACTAGCAAGATTATTAGCTCTAAGATGTCAACTACTTTGAGGCCATGAGACTTTATCAATAAACCACATTAGTTGCACTCACAGCTCAGGATTCTGTTAAAGAAAACACTATGTGAGCATTATAAGTAATAGATTCTGTTATCACATACAGCATGCTGGGATGCTTTTTTTGTGGTTTCGATAAATGCTATCTTAGTTTTTAATGACCGTGTTCATAATCCATCAAAGCCACCATGTCAACTCGGTGGAAATATTTCCATAGCCTTTTGAGCAGAATTCTAATGGACTTCACTGAGATCCTGAAGGTTTGTAGTTCTCTTAATAGATGAAGCAGAGCACTTGGAGAGGAGAATCCAGAGTAGCTAAGTGACTTGTACAGGGTACGCTTCATGGAGCAGCTCTCAAGCAGAGTTGGTACTTCAATCAGGGACGATCTCAGCCATTCATTCACAAGTAAAAAGTCTGTTACAAGCTCAGCTTCTGGAAAGAACTTGTACAGATAGGGCTACACCATTAAACTATTATCTTATAGAAACTATACAGAAAATTCATTTCTGAATGTGGTTTTTATCCCTAGACTAATTACAGGAATTTAAAGATTGCTATTATGTGAAGATTGATGATTACATACTACTCTTACAGAGGACTTGAGCTCCCAGACACACAACTGTCTTTGCCTCCAACTTCGGGAGATCTGACACCCTTTTCTGGACTCTGGAGGTACTCACATTTGAGTGCAGACACCCCCTAGACATGCATGCACAAAATTAAAAATAAGTCTTGAAAATTCTAATTTTAGATATTTTTATTTCAGTGTGGAAATATTATAATTTCCGTATTTTACTTTGTTATTTCTAAAACTGCAGATGTGTATATATGCATTTATATCTATATTTACAGGTATATGTGTTTGTATGTAGAAATGTGTTAAACTTTCTAAATTGCAGTTGTGGTCAAACTTTGATTATACTTCTTTTTCCCATTTTTATTACTTCCTTATTTGCCTTCTGGCTTTCTTTGTTGAGAGTCTGGTTGTACTAGAAGCCAAGACAAATTAGTTCAATGATGTATTTCATTAGCACAGGAATAACTCTGTGTCTGTCAGAAGGATAATACAAAGCATTGTGTTTGGTGTGCCTTTACCCTGTTCTCATCCCCAGCTATCTCAACTCCAAACTAGTGATGTATCTGAGATAATTAATCAGTTAGAATTAAGCCTTTTCATACTTACAAATATACCCCAAATTGATGATGTAAGGAGGTGTGAGGAAAATCATCTACCGACTGAAGGATTGGGAGTGCCCACTTCTGCCTATTTGCAGATGCTGTTTTAGGCTTGGCATGCCTCATGATTGGAAAATATCATGGGGCCATAACTCTTTCTCCAAATCCAAAATAACTACTAGAATTCCACTTTTAACCACTATGTCATAAGCAACAGAGTAACATAGGCAAGGAGACAAAGGAACAGCTAAGATTTCCAAATTTGAAATTGAAAGTTTGTACTAATACTTCAATTATCAGAACTCAGTCCCAGTTAGCCCAGATGCTGAGCAGACTGGGAAGGGCAAGCCATCTTTGAGGTGATCAGGTCCACAGCTTCAAGTAGAGGGCATCATTATCACAAACTAAATAAATGAAAATAATAATTCTTAGGGAAACAAGCAATAGAGCCACTATTGATAATTGTCCTGGCATTGTAATTTTTATCATTTTAACCTAATTCTAACATCACTGAACTACATCATACCATGGCTTTTTCATAATATGGGTGCATTGCTCAGTGTAACCCCTGAATTCATCATGAACATCCAGCAAGAAAGCTTAAATAAGAGATTGTCCTTTTCCCAACAGGAGGCAGCCTTTTCCCTCACCCTAGAAAACACCAGAAGACTAATCATATCCTAAGGACCATGCTATCCTCACTGCTAAGGTCTAAAGCCAACTTTGTTAACTTTACTTTTTTGCTACCCTCTACTAAGGCTGTTGTCTCACATGGTCCCTGAAAAAAAAAAGGAGAAGAGAGAAAAATTCCTTCCACAGAAATCCAATAAGAATTTCCTGGGATATATCCAACTAAATGTATTTAAATTTTGCTCTGGAGCAAACCTGCTTAAGCAAGTTTGTAATCTTAGTCCTTGGGAAGGTGTTCTGAGATATGCAGCAATGGCTCATCTAAAACACTGGGAGAGAGAGAAGAGATAGAGACAGAGAGAAAGATAGAGGAAGAAACACAGAGAAAGGAAAGAGCAAGAAACAAAGTGCTTATGTTCTTGGAACGGCAGGTCCTCTTAGGAGCTCAAATTGAGATTAAATCCTCATTACACAATTAGAAGAGCTAGGTCCCGGTAGGATCTTAACGAGGTGATTAGGGCTCTATGTTCAGAAAAGAACTAATTAACCCATGTGATTAATGCCTCGGGACTTACCTTGAGTGTGATTCCAATATAAAACCAGCTCGACCAGGTCACTGAGGTGGTCCCTGCCTCTCATGTTGTCCTGTGCTGCACTGAGATTTTGAAGACAAGAAGTTTATTTCTAAATCTGTATCCTCAAACTTATACCAGAACTAGGAGAAAAATAACCTACATTTGCCATAACTTACCCTGTCTTTGTTATTGTGCTATAAGCAGCGGGAAGAAGGCTAAGATGCAAGGCAAGATCAACAACAGAGAAGGTCCAGACATCAGAATGCTCTTCAGTGGCCTCTATGACCTCCAGCAGTATACAGCTTCTGAGAGACAGGGTCTTACTTCCCCTTGTGGTAGGCTAAGTAGTTCAGTCTTGCCAGTTTTAGAGGTAGGCATTATCAGTCAATTTGGGTGCCAAGAAATCTTAGTTTTAATGCCAGCTGTTGACAGCCAAAAGTCTTAAAAAGCACTAGTCACCAGGGGGTCCCCTGAAAATTCAAATTTTGGGCCATCTCACCTAATGAAAAAAGGTACAAATGATTAATGCAAGATGTATATAACAATCTAGGATGAAGTGCATATAACATGCAGGGAATTAAGAAGTATCTGACATTATATTGCTCCCGGTATCTTAACTGATTATTGTTCTAATTGAATAATAATACTTGAATATCACTCAATGATGAAGTGATTTGATACTTGAAAAATGAATTATTACAAGAGAAGTTGAATAATATTCTTTTTTAGGCTCTAGTTTATTTTCCAATATAATATTTTTATTAATTGTTTCGGAATTCCACATAATGTATCATTAATCAAACTCACTTCCCATTCCACGTTCACCCTCTCATCCTTGGGCACTTCTACAAAAAAAAAGAAAAATACACCAAATACAATTTTTGTTACTCATGCACTCATTGGAACATAGTCAAACTCTTATTGGTTAGCCCCTTGACAATAACTGAATTTTTCCCACACTCCACAACAATCCAGAAACCATCAGCTGTGAACAGTCTGCTCAGCATCCCTACTACAACTTTTAAGGACCCTTCAAAGGCTTCCTGTCTAGACTGTTTCTTTTGAGGGGGTGATCAGGGTTGAGGTGGAAGTTGTCATAGATGCCTTCACTGTCTCTCATTCTCTGAGGGTGCTGACATTGATACCACTGCTGAAGAAGCTTGCATCAGGCAAGTTCTTTTTACCACGCATACCCTTGTCCCAAATTGAGTAGTCCTGGACAGAGCCATGGAGGTACAGAAATTCTATTAAAAACAGATTCTTTTATGAATTCTATTACCTCTCAAAAAAATCTCTATATAGCACACTTTCAATTCAAATAGCATTGTTTGTTAGGTGTGAGGATTTTATGTTGACATATGAACAAAATTAATCCCTACTCTTGACAGCCTTGTAAGTCCTTCAGAAAACAGAAGACAACAAAACAAACAAGAGATTTAGCCATCCACTGACAAGGACAAGAGGAAATGGAACAAAATTAGTGTATTTACAGGACAACCTTTAAGACCATAATAACACGGTGCCTCTCAAATGCTATGGTAATGGGCCACAGAAAACGGTAAACAAGAGGCGTCACTTAAACATTGTACAAATCAACCTTATCAACTTTAGCTCCCACAGTAAAAGTGATGCATAAAATTAATTCCAGCTTTCCAAAAAAAAGGAAGTCCGTGAACAAAGGACTCACAACTTCAGTAAAAGGCATTTTATAAACTTTTCAAATACCTTTCCCTTAACTATCAACAAAATAAATTTTATGCTTAAAAAAAAAATGGGGGTTTGAAAAGCAAAAGAAGATATGTTACTACTGATAGGCTAGTAAGAATAATGAAATAAAATCAATAATAAATATGTCCAGTAATAAAAAATGCTAGCATTTTAATAGAAGCATCAGCAATTTTCCCTTAATAGAAATTAGAAAACACTGGAGTGGTTTTTATAGAGTTTTCTTAAACAATATGAAGTGCCTAGATTAAGGAAATATTTATTTATAACCAGATTATATGATTATCTAATAATTCAATTAGGTAAAATGATAAATACACATTTACATGGAACCTCAAACTTAAGGGCCAATTATGTGGACACTTAGTAGCTAGCTTCAGTCTTTTATAATAAAACAAATTCATAGCTAACCACCAACGTAAGTTAGAAATCTTTCTGTTTTAAAATAGTGCACTTACATTTTCTCAAGAAACTGGTTTGTAAATATCTGGATATCTGCATAAAAAAATCACAGGAGTGAGGATAAAGTTCAGTGTTAGAGTTTTTGCCTGATATGAAAAAGCTTAGAAGAGAATAGAAACAGAAACCTCAAATAATAAATAAAAGAAAAATTTCTTATCTTCTACATTTCTGGCCTCATCAATCATATTTAGCCACAAAAAATAATGTATTACTGTTTCCTAACTATACCTTAAATAATTTTACTGACATTTTATAAACAAGATTTAGTTGAAAAGATACAGTTTTAACACTGCTCTGCTTTCAAAAAGAGCAGTTTTCAGCTTTGTTTGTGGCCCCCAGAAGTTCATTTGTGGAAACACTCTTGAAAATATTACTGGGTCCTAATAGCATCATTGTGAATAAATGGCTACAGCACCGTATGTTAGACATACAGCAAGGAAACACAAGGGTGGCGACAACTTTTAAAACAATTGTTCCACATATTATGTTGCTAAATAAAGATCTTGAATAAGTTGCTAGAATAATGATTATGTAGTATAATTAAATGAGAAATCATAAATTATAAAAACATTTTAGAGAAATGGTACAACTGCTTCATAAAATGATCTGAGACATATATCAGTAAAATAGAAGTATATGATAGTCTCTTATGACGATGCTAATTCATGAGGGATGTGCCAGTAATATCATTTGGAATCAGGATTTTTGAAAAATTAGATGATGACCTTCAAATTTGTCTAATCACTTCATTATGGCTAAAATTATATTTGCAGTCAATGGAGTTGATATTGTTTATGATTATATATATCATAGAGTGAGAAATGAAGAAAATTAACAACCATGATGTTATATAAAAAAAAACTTAAAATAAGAAAAAGTACAAAAGCGTATCAGTTAATGTTATCTATACTTTCAAGGCACTTTCTACTTAAGCCAATATCCCTTCCCAGAAGGCTATTAATAAAACATGTTATAAAGGAAAATTAAATCTTGGCCAAAATTAAAGGTATGTGACAAAGCAGAAAGAGTGTGTCTAAAAAGATAATTCCCAGTGTGATAGGAAATTAAAGAAAAAAAAAAGATGCTCCTCAGGTCTCTGAACCACGACTTGTATCTTCCATGTGTTCATCACAAACAATGGATATAAGTTGCTCTTACTGCCCAATTATAATATTTAATTTTCCTAAAATAAATGATCAATTGTGAAGAATTATATGAAGATAAAATAAACTAGCGATTGAAAAAGCCCAAAGGTAGATGAAGTTTAATATAATGTATAATGCATTGCAAACCTGAAGAAATTATTTAAATTACTCATGCATCCTGATGGATTTGGTAACCTCTTGAGATGTTATTCAGAGCAATTTGATGAACCAGAGCAATCAACTCTGAATGAATCAGCACTATGACATGTGGGAAGCAGAGCTAAAATGTGTAACACTATTAAATAGAAAGCTATCTCACTGCGGTATCTGTTTTAGAAGCGCTGCCCTTTGAAAAGATGAGGTCACTTTAATATTTGTATGACAGGGAAAAGGTCCAAACAAAGGAAGATAAATTAATGAAACAATTTGGAAGTCTGACAAAAGGCAAATAATTAGCATAGGTCTCTATCTATCTATCTATCTATCTATCTATCTATCTATCTATCTATCTATTTCTACCTTCCCTTCCTTCTTCATGTCTGGTTCAGAAGGCTCTATTTCCAAGTTTGAATTCCAGTTAATAAATCTTCAGAAGTGGAATCTTAAGAGAGAACCAGTCACGCAGAATAGAAAACTGTTCTCAGAATATTCAAAAGTTTAGTGATTTTTCTGAAGGTCACAAAACAGCCTGGAAAAGAACTCTGGTCCCCTCCCTTCCATGAAACAATGAAAATCTTCAGACGCTCTGACCCCTTTATACTGAGAGAATCCCCAGCTAGAAACTAGACAAGTATTCCTGCTCACACTCAGGAAGTCGGCTTTGGAAATGTTCTTTTAAATACCTCATAATTGGATGATACTTAAGTACAAATGTATATTAAGACAATAACTTTACATATTATGGGGGTGTGATATGCATGCATATGTGTGTTTGCGTGTGTAGGAGACCATATGTGCTTGTTTGTGTGCATAGTAGAGTTTGATATTGGGTGTCTTTCTCTCTTGTTCTTCTCCTTACACACTGAGGCAGGATCTCTAACTCTGAAATCAGATCTCACCAGTTTGGCTAGTCTCCTAGCCCACTTGCCCTAGGAACCCTGTTTTCTTCACCAGTGCTGGGTTTTCAGTTGGGCTTCAGATCCTGCTTTGCATTTACCTCCACTCTTGAGTGACAAGAGGTTTGTTAGCTGAACTGTCTCCCAGCCCTATTTTTGATATAATGTATTTACAAAACTCCAAAACATACAGAGGACACACATTTTGAGATGTGTTTGAAGTATCTAGGTAGGTCTGAACACTGCAGTAGATCCTTATTCTCTTATTAGTTCATGAATTAACGGGAAGACAAAACGGAAAGACTTGCCCCCACATCCTATTTAGAAACTTGAATTCCTGTTCAAATAATTAAGTTCAGCTGTGGCTTATTCTTTCGTTTTGCTGTTGTTGTTGTTTTAATGAATACGGGAAAATACATGCCCTTGCAGTAGCAATGCCATAAAATGTGTCTGGAACACTGAAGATACCCAAGACAAGCATTTCCAGCAAATCTCCCAATGCAAAATAGCATTTTGAACAGATTTGACTATGCACTGTTGTATAAATGCATTTACTCATTGAGCCAGTCAATGAGAGCCACTGTTCCGCTGTCCTTGTTGCTGTGCTACATACAGCAGTACAACTAGGCTAGTCTGGAACTAACTATGTAGACAAGACTCCAGGGGGCCTTTCTGCTTCCACAGGAACTAACAATCAGCCATTAACTAATTACATAATTATAATAGTGATACATAACTACAGAACGACGGCCCTGACTTTGCATTCCAAGAAACCAGGTGAAGTAAGACCTTAAACAGACAAGTCCATGTGTCACTCAGTCCTCTCTCTCTCTCTCTCTCTCTCTCTCTCTCTCTCTCTCTCTCTCTCTCTCTCTCGTAATGCTTCATGTTTATTTATTTATTTATTTTCTATTTTACTTTATTCATTTCACAGACCAACCACAGTTTCCTCTTCACCCTCTCTTCCCCTCCACCACCTCCCACCAGCCCACTCCTATCCACTCCTCAGAAAGGGCAAAGCCTTGTTGCAGGCTTTGTTGACTCCCCATGGGAGGTCTTACCTTTATCTGTTCTTGGGAGTTGTCATATGCTGTGGGAGCTGAGACAGTACTAAAGCTTTTTAACTTTTTAATATTAATCATATAGTATCAAATTAGTCTTCATTTACACATAATTCAAATTGTTTCTTCTCTTTTCTATAGTATGTTTGCCAAGTGTGGACTGGGAATTTTGTATTTGTGCACCATCTTGTTTTCTATTTGAGACAGTATCATCTCTCCAGACTAATCTCGGAATCACAATGGAGCCAAGCATACCTCCTTATCTGATCCTCTCTCCACATCCAGCGTTCTGGGATGAGAGGCCTGGGCTCGTACACACTAAGAAAGCACTCTACCAACTGAGTTGCACCCCAGGTCCTGTTAGTGCTGCCTTTGATGCTAATTGAACAATTCTGGAAAGCTCTGCATAGAAACTTATGTTCTACTTAACAGCCTAAAGAAATAGAAGATACAATGTCATAATGAATCACTTCAAAGATGTGAAGTCATAATGAATTACTTCAATTTACAAATTGGAGACGAAAATTCACTAACTTTAGCAAACATGAATGGTGGAGAATAACTAATATTTGGAGCAGTAATCACTGGCCTGGAAAAGAATCCAAGCACAAGATTTATGATAAAAAAAATGTTATTCTAACCAAGGAATGGGCAAAGGGCATAGCATTCCTAGCACTGGCCTTTGTGGGAAAGATAACCATGGCTCTGGATATCTTGATATGATGTCTTTATACCCTGCGTATTGATGTCTTATATTAGGTGTGTTCAATGTTACAAGACAATACGTTTTGTATGTAGTGTGTACCACACTGTGTTACACACACTGTCCTCTGACAGGTGGGTGGTGGTACTTCCATGTAATATAATCAATTGACAATCAGCAAATTTTCCAGGGTCCACTATATGAAGTGAAGTGCTAAGCCCAGATCTTCGCAATTTGACCTTCTCAAGGTCACCTCAAGGCTACCCTCTTGAAGGCAGAAGTAAGACAAAGCACTAAGACCTCACATTTTGAGATGGAATGGACTAGTGTGCCAATCTTTCTCCAAAGCCACAGACAGGAGCTTTATAGTGACTTCTTTCCATGTGCTGTACTTCAAGCAAAGTAAAGTCTTAGGTGACTGCAATCTTCAAAAGTTCAACATGAGGCTAGAGAGATGGCTTGGAAGTTCAAGGCACATATTGCTCTTGCAGAGCACTGAGGCTCAGTTCCCAGCACCTACCACAGGCAGCTCACAACTGACTGTAATTCCAGTTACAGAGCAATCACCAAGCACGCTCTTCTTGCCTTCATCGACACTGAGCTTGTGTACATTAGGTCACACCGACAGATACACGTATAATTTCTTTGTAATCCCTGCTTTTAAAATAGGTTTTCCTTCACTGACAAAATATTTTTATTGGAAAGTCCCAGTGCCTTTCTGAAGTACTATAAAGACAATGGATTCAGAGCCATACACTGAACTCATATCTAATCTGTCACACAATACAGACTTTCTCAAACAATGCACGTTAAAATGATTCTGATCTTACAATGAGCAATCTTAAAACCACAAGCACCATTAAACACTCTGTATCCTTTGTATGACATCATTTTCAAAGTATGAATAAGCTCACAGCTTTTAATAGGCACAAACCGAGAAAACATATTTATGCAGCATTCAAGCGCTAATTTGCTTTTGTTAATTTTTATGCAAGAATAACATTTGCAAAGATTTTGCTATCTTATCTTTGGTATTCTATTTATTTACTTATTTAAAAATATGGCCATGTTTCCCCCTTGGAGCACCTCACAGATCCTCCCCATCTCCTACCCTATTTAAGTCAGCTTAGTTTTCTCCTCTCTTCCCCCCAAATAAATGAGAATCAAGAGAAACAGAGGAGGGTGGTTCTGGGGAGAGGGGAGATGGAGGGTAGGTACTGGGAGTAATGCAAGAAGGGGAAACTGCAGTTAGGATGTAATGTATGATAGAAGATTAAAATACATGTCAAAAATTTTTGAAAAGACAAAAAATACTCAAAAAACGCTAAACAAAAGCCTATAAAATAATATTTATCTGCTTTGTGTTGACAGTTCTTGGTCATGAGGGCTGCCTTGAACTGTGCTCGAGATACCTAGTGACTCTTCACTGAAGAAAACTGATTTCCCTTTCCTTGCTAATAGCTTCTTGTTTAGACGTGGGACTTAGTGTCCAGTGTCCGGTTTGAACCAGTGCAGGTCTCATGCATGCTGTTACAGTCTGTGTGAGTTCACATCTGTATGGGTCTTGCTGTGTCTGGAAGATGCTGTTTCCTTGGAGGCAACCGCCGTCTCTGGATCTTGTTATTTTTCCTCCTTTTCTATTCTCCAACCTGAAAGACACTCGCTGATGTAACGGACTCATGCACAGTTAAAACAAAGCTGGGTATGATGCACAGCTTGTCCAGGAGTGCGGTGAGTGGGGGCGCAATGGTGAATCGCCCTTGACATTTAGCTGGAAAAAAGAAAACATTTTATGCTTCCGTATTTTTCAGTCGCAAAGCGTGACGTTTAGTTTAACTTGTTTCTTTATATGTCACTCTTTCTTTAACCACAGTTTTGCTCCTGGGTCCTTGAATCAGGTGAAAACTGAGCACTGACCCAGTGCCTCAGAGACCCTGGGCTCCTCTTGCCACCTTGGCCCCTTTGCCTTTCAGAACAGCTATCAGTGGGACTCAGAGGCTGTCTTCTGGACGCTATCCCAGAAGGAGCTCCCAATAGGTCTGAGAGATCTGTGAGTACAAGTTTTCAGGACACTCTAATGGCTGCTCCTGGAGCATATAAGAAGCCACATCAGAGGCCCCACATTGCTCCTCTAGGGAATTTGAGGCCACAGCCTGGGAATGGAGCCCAGGCTGTTTGGGTGAAGGGGCCTGGCGCCGGACGTGGCCTGCAGACTCAGGGCTGTGCACATATTCACACAAAAGAGGCCGGAAAGTGACAGGAGGAAGCTGTGCGTCACAGGGGACTGAGCGGGACCCTGCCGCGCCTGCCCAGCTCCAGGACAGACCCGCACTCCAGCCTTGAGCGCTCTGCAGCCAGCTCCGTGGCTTCCAATGAGACTCCTCCCGCTTCTAGGTGAGTATGGGCTGGGACTGGGAGGCAGCCGAGCGCCCACCTGCAGGGAACCAGGGAATGAGACTTTTAACTAGCTGGGGTTCAAGTGTTAAGTGTGTCTGGCTAGGTCTCCAAGGAAAACAGACTCGGGCTTTCACAGGATGTTTTTCTGCTTGGCCTTTTCACTCTGGACCTTGCTACTCACGACCCGGGGCTTTTACCTCTTTATTTTTCCTGGAGAAATCCCGAAAGTCCTCCAAGTCTCAGACTTTGACCTTTCTTGTGATCGCCTCCAAGAAACTTGGGAAATCTAAACCGCAAATGCTTGAGAGAGGCTTCCTGACATTTTTAAAGCTACTGCCTGCCTGGAGTTTTGGTTCATTTAAAATCCTGTTTTGGTGATACATGGGGAGAGATAATAAATCACTTCTTTGAAGGCAAATTAATCCAGGTTTAGGAAGTACATATAGTCTTATAAAGGGCTGGGACTTAGAACTGACTGTGTAAGACTCTCTGGGTACCAGATAAGGACCATTTACCCAGGACAGCTCTTTTTGGGAACAATGGCTTTGTGATTCATCCCTGTTCCGTTCCAAGCTTGCTTTTAAGTGGGCCTGGAACAGGACAATAAAAAGCAATGCTCTATGATTTTGCTTATCGTTTCCTACAGCCCTCAAAACAGTTTTGTTTGTCACGTTGGGCAGGTGTCCTGTGGCTGAGAGCCCAATCACAGAACAGTGTGCTGAACTTTGTTTTCATTTTCCCTAATACAAGATACCCTAAAAGGCATTTTTGTCCTGAGAAGAGCAGAATGACAAATGCCAGAACACTGGGTGAAGGGCAGGAACATGCATTTCTTCTCGTAGATATGACAAGTGACATCTTAAAAATAGAAGATTTTAGTTTGTGGAGACCCAGATACTCAATTTACCTTGGTTTCTGGAGGGAAAAGGTAACTCCCAAGGCAAGAGAAGGGAAATTGCTTTGTAATCAGGCTATACCTTTGCAAGTAACCACTTCACTTCAGTGGCATGAGATACTGAGTTTCCTGGACTGGATGACCTCATAGTTTTTATTATAAGGCTGGATTCTCCATTATGTTATAGTTTTACTGAAACTTCTAAGTTCCTTAATCTTTAGGTGTAGTCACTTTTCTTCTAAGGTTTAACTAAATGAGTTATTGGGAACTTTTCATAATACACCTTTCTAGATAAAAAGAAATAAGAGCACTGTGGAGTACTGATCTTTAACACAAGAATGGGAAGTTTCCTGTTTTTGATAAGGTCTATGTTTGATTTTATTTAGTGGGTTTCTCCACTTTGTTGAATTGCTCCTACACACAAAATTGTACCAAGACACCGTGTCTACCAAATGCCAAGTGTGAAATCCACAATGGTGTGGAAGCCTGCTTCTGTGGTGTGGGGTTCTCTGGAAACGGCGTCACGATTTGTGAAGGTAAACAGTCTTGATCTCTTCTGAGCTGCTCATGAGATTCAGTTCTGAGGTGGCTCCTTTCTGCTCTCCACAAACAACAGAAATCACCTGTGCTGCTAAGCTCCTGTAAATCTAAGAAAGAAACCTAGTTAACTGATCAACAAGCATGAACTTCTTATGTCAAAATGTATTATTTTTAGTATTGATATTGATTTATCCCATCATACTTTTTGCTTTGAAAGTTAAAGATTGCTATGTCATTGAGCCAGAAAGTCAAAACACAAAGAAGAGAGTCAATATCCCTGAAAGCTCCCAGAGCCCAGTCGATGTTGGCATGTGTGCTCCTTAGATGTTTTCTGTAGTAGCAAACTACTTAATTTCAGTTTGGTGTTAAGCGTAGGAAATAGAATTGTGTTGTAGTAGTGCACACTTGTAATCAGAATGCTTTATGGAAGGACAAACAGAAAGATTGCAAGTTTGGGGGAAGTCTGCCCAGTATAGTTCCTCTCAGAAGAAAAGACAAAAAAAAGAAAAGAAAAAGAGAGAGAAAGGAGAAGGGTAGAGAAGAAAGAGAGAGAAGGGAGAGACAGAGGAGTAGAAGGTGGAGAAAGGAAGGAGGAGAAAAGAGAATTTTAAAATAGATTCTTCTCTATGATAGATTCTTTCCATAGAATATCCTGGTGGCGCCTGGGCAGAGCATGGTCGGAAGGGTCTTTGTAAGGTGCAATTCAGAGAATTGACTGGATAGGGTGAGCGAACGCCACCTGGTAATCCAATTGAGCTGTAATCTCTCAGCCAGTGTTTCTCCCTGACAGCAAGACTCACTTCCTCTTTCTTGGTTCCCATGATCCTCAACAGAGGCTAATTTTAAGCAGATCATTAGAGAAACATTCTATACTGAGAGACAGAAAAAGGAAAAGAGGTTGTAAGTCATATAAATTAATTTCAAATATAATTAAGTAGTAAGTTCACATTAGAGCTATGTGGTGTTATATTCCTAAATGTATTTAAGAACACATGGACTTTTTCTAATTAAGCTAAGCTAGGATATAGTGCTTTGTTAATATTGCATGCTGTTGCTTATAGCATAAACAAGTTGTGTCTCGTGATTTAACTTGATAGGGTCTTAAAAAGATTAAATATGCAGCATATAGCAAAATCCAGACTTCATCATAATTAGTTTAATGCTTAAAAAATGTACAGCAAAGATGCGGTTTGCTTAATGGTGCATTAGATCAGCCGTTTCTGTTCTTACATCCAACCAGAATTTGTAATATACTATTCTACAAGCACTACAAAATACTTACCATAAATAACCACACATTTTTAGTGTGTATTTAATTGAATAGCATGAAGGCAAGCTGATAGCTCAATGACCTTCAAAATATTGCTTCCAATATATCAGCATGCTTTCCCACTAATCACTCCAAACTATTCTGTGGCACTTAAAGACACCATTGCCTTTCTGTGATTTAGATAATTTTACTGTCATGATTATCATCATTAACATCAATAAACTTTTAGTTTGGGCCTTTGACAACCAATGAGCTAATAATCATGATTTTTATGACTTATTTGAAAAATACATGTTCCAATACACAGCGTTGTCTCTGCTTCTACTGCCTGCAAAAAAAAGAAAAAAAGAAAAAAGAAAAGAAAAGTATTTTTCATTGGGAGAAAAAAACTACTGAAAGACTTGTGACTTGCAATTTCTTCTCACTCTGAAACAATTGGTAATGGGATTTATTTCTTTTTAAAAATACATTAACTTAAATGCCATTTCTAGTTAAAGGAAGTTTCGTATTCACTTGATTTAGTAGTCATTATCTGAGTTTGTAATGTCTTCCCAAACTGCTAAAGAGTGATTTTTCTCTTTTCAACATCATTTTCAGTAGGTATGCTAATATGTTCTTTAGAATTAAACTTAAAACATTACATTTTCAGTTACTGAAATTGTAGATTATATGTTGGCTATGAAGATCTTTTTGTTGGATTTTTTATCTCTAAATAGATATACCTCATATTTCTTATGTGTCTTTGCAAGCATGGCACTGTATCAGTAAGAAATGTCTGAGTAGGATTTCAGCTATAAAGATGCCAAGTGATTTAAAATTAGAAGTTGTTTTTTTCCCAGTATCAAAGCCATCAGCATCATGATCAACAGAGAATTTGATTTTTTAGAAATACCAGAGACATGTTTCGGTGATAGCTCGCTCCCACTAACTATATGACAAGAGTCTGTTTTAAACAGTCACATAAATATGGCGTACATGGTTCCAAGCAAACAAACTTAATAATGAATTAATCTTATCTAATCAATTTGTTAATTGACAGGGAGTCATTGGTAACTTTTATCATCATTATCCTCATCACTGTCATCACTGAGACTGATAATAAGTATTGCACATTGATCCCAAGGCCTGTGTTAGTACAATGCCTCCCCTGTTAGAGGCCCCTTTTATCTTTGGAGAATGGGTCAAGGAATGCAACCAAGAAGTGGTAAAAAGAATTGGTTAACAAGTGTTGTCCAATTCTGCAGCTGTAACTTTTCTTTAAATATCAAAATATGCAAATTTATGCATGTATAGATAGATGATAGATAGATGATAGATAGATAGATAGATAGATAGATAGATAGATGATAGATAGATAGATAGATAGATAGATAGATAGATAGATAGATAGATAGATAGATAGATAGATCCTTCTGAATTCTGCCCATTTAGTGTTGCTTGTATGTTTATGGCTTTAGGGCTGACCACTTGGTCGTATATAGCCAACTAAGTTTATTCTCACCTAGGGAGACTAATTCTTCCTGTCAGTGATCATTAATTGATTGTAGCTTTCCCTCTAGTGATGGGGCCTTGTGAGTGCTCTTCATCCATGTTGATATGTCAATTGGTACTGTTATTTTTCAAATTCTGTATAGGCTACCATAGTAGATGCAGCTTGTCTGTCCTATGTGGAAGACTCAGTCTCTCAGCAAACATTCTAGTCCTCTGGCTCTTACAACATTTCTGTCCCCTCTTTTGTGATTTGTCTGAGCCTTAGGTATAAGGGTTGTGTTGTAGGTGTATCATCTGAAGCTGTACAACTACGGTCAATTGTTCTCTGCATTCTAACCATTTGAGGCTTTCTGAAGTTGTCTCCATATACTGTAAAAGGAGCTTCATTGATGAATGTTAAGAGCTATACTTCCCTGTGGGTATAAGAGGAAGTATTTGAAGAGCAGTTAGAAAGTTTACTTGTATAAGGGAGTACCAACAGTAGGTCCTCCTCTGGGTTCAATGGCTTCATTGGTCATAGGCCATTGGCCAGAAATACCCCCATGACCTAGACTGAAAAATTAAACAAGAAAGTCTTTGGCATAGGACTAAGTGGAGTAGTTAAATAATATCTGTATTAATGACTGTGAAGTGGTGCTGTAAAGTGAATCTGTAGAATGTAGGAGCATGACAAGTAGAAATGACACTGAGCCTGATAGAAAAATAAATTATATTTGTCAAGATGTCCAAAGTAGCAATGAGAAAGCAGAAAAAATGCATGATATTGGCCAATAAAGAGTCTGGACAATTTGTATAATGTGACTATTTTTCACTGGAGTAAACTAAACAACAAAAAAGCAGTAAAGAAGATCTAGAAGTTGAACACACCTCAAGTTTTCCAGAAGCCCCGAGTATTTCATGCTTGATGGCAGAATGCACCACGTGTGGGGCTCGTCAGGATGTTGATACTGTGAATGTGATTTGATTAGTAAATAGGAGACATTATGAAATCTTAACTTTACTCAGATACACAGTAAATATTGTGTATTAAAAAGATGAACCTATAGGGTAGAGTAGGCGAATAAATAACAATACATCAAAGATTGCTGTAGAAACATCAGGACTACGTGTTTGACAGCCACATCATAGCCATTGCACTTCTACCCAGTACATGTTCAGTTTTAAGTTAGATTTTTTTGAACATAAAGGATAGGTACCATTTGCACATCCACATTCCACTATAAGTGGTCATAGTAGCATATATTAAACACCATGCCACAGCTTTTTTTCACACAAGAAAAGAGAGCCATGGAAATGTGATCTCCACATTCCCTAGGAGTAGCTGGTAGAGACAGTACTCAGACCCTGGACCCATGACTTTCTAACAATGACAATGAATGCCAACATATTCTTAACTAGCTGAGCTAATCAAGGTAGCACAGCCTTTAAAGTTAGGTCAAGAGTGCAATAACCTGGAGCAGAAATTAGATATTAAAGAGACATATAGAGATAATGGTCATAGTTTATTTGAAAATTTTGTAGTATCGAGATATTTGAGGGTACTTTAAAAAAAAGAAGAAATAAGGCATATATATTTTAATGTATAATAAAAAGGCTCATGAAATTGTTAAAACTATTTTATCCTAATACAGGATTTCTTAGCTTTGCTATATATATTGCTATTAATTATGCATTTCAGCATACTTCTGGTTGCATTCTGCTGCACAACTACTGTAGGTGTGGGAAGGAAGAGAGCAGTCCCCCATGAAATAAAGAGGAAAGTATGAAAAGCCAGTAAGAGGAGAAGGTTTGGATGCATACGGATTTTTCTCTATATATCTAAAGCACAACACCTGTACGATACAAGGCTTGTGTAAGTGCGAGAATGGATGTGAGAGACTGGCTCCCTCCTGGCAGAAACATTGACTATGTAGAGCAAAGGTTGGGGTGTGGACAGAGTGGGAGCAAGACAAACAGCTGCCCCAGGTGGGGACAGGAAGTGTCAGGAAGGATGCAGTGTTGATCGCTTGTGCACATGTGTAAACATCTTTTCATAGCTTGGAACATTTCTATCCTGAAACAACCCGGTGAAAACCATGAGGTACTGGTTCTCTTTGTAAATGTGACACACTCCCCAAGGCAGCATTCATGGCCAGCAAGATGGCTCCACTGATGAAGGAGCTTACCAGCAAATGCAGTGACATGAGTCCTATCCCCGGGCTCCATGTGGTGGAAGGAAAGAACCTACTGTCACCAGAAAGTTGTCCTGTGACCTCATAGACTCTGTGACCACTTGATCCTGCACACGAGCACATGCACGCACACACAAAAACAAATGATGCAATAGAATAAATAATAACTGATAAATAAAAATAAGTTTTCATCATTATCTAAGGAGGAGCACACACATGCTTATAGAAGTCTACTGGGAGGATGCTCTCATAATGTGACCCCAGCAAAGGTATACAGACAATGTCTGAGCAACTTCCTAAGGATTGAGACTAAATATCTATGAACTCAGAATGTGGAAAGAGTATTCATTCAAAGACACACACACAATTCCAGCTAGGATAAAATAAAAATAAAATAAAAACAACCTTAACTGTTTTTGTGTGAAACTTAGATCTTCAGCAGACAGTGGGGCCGTTCTTGGCAATCATTCTTCCCTCACTGCTCCTTCCTCCCCACCTTTCCACTTTTTCCTTCTCCTCTCTTGTCCTGCTTTCCTTTGTTCTTTTTTAAAAAGACATTTTTTTAAAGTGTGTGACTTCCTACATCTGTGTATGTGCACGTATGACTGAGGGGCCTCAGGAAGGCAGAATAGGGTGTCTGAGATGCTGGAACTAGAGTTGTGGGCTGTGAGTTTTCATGAAAGTACTGGGAACTGAACCCCAGGCCTCTGCAAGAGCAATAAATGCTCTTGACATCTGATCCATCTCCCCAGCTCATGGCCAACAGGTGGTACACACACATACATCCAGGCAAATATTCATATTTTCCCCTTTAATGAAAAAAACATTTTTTCTCGCATAATATATTCTGAATATTTTCCCCTACATGTATTCCAATTAGTTCCTTCCCACCTCCCCTCCTATCCATATCTACTCCATTTTAGTCTTTCAATCCAAAGCATACATCTACTAAGAGATAATAGTGGAGTGTAGTATGATAAAACAAAAAAATAGTGGGAAGAGGGGGAGGGAAATGGAAGGCTGGGAGGAGGCGGAAATTTTTTTTTTTCAATAAAAAAATTTTTTTTTAAAGTACACCAAAAAATGTACAAAAAACCTAGCAGAAAGAGAGAGTTCAAGAGAAGACACAATAAATGGAGACTCACTCATTTGCACACTCACAGAAACCATTCATATACATAAAAAATCTGGTGCAGAAATGTGCAGGCTGTATGTGCTACCTCTGCCTCTGTGAGTTCATATGTGCTCACAGAAGATCTAATTTCAGTGTTGTCTTTCATCTTCTCTGATTCTTACACTCCTTTTGTTTCCTACTCTGCAAGAAACCCTGAGCCCTGAAGGGAAGGGTTTGATGGAGTCATCCTTTTAAGGGCTGAATGTTCCAAGGTCTCTCACTCTCTGGATAATATTGGCTGAGGGTGTCTACACTGGTTCCCATCTGCTGCAGGAATAAACTTCTCTGGTGCTGGATAAGCAAGGCACTGATATATGAGTATAGCAGAATGTCATTAAGCATCATTTTACTTTATCTTTTTGTTAACAGTAGTATTTGGTTTTACTGTAAGATGCTGAGCTATCTAATTTCAGGTTCTTGGTCACCCAAGCAGTGTTGGGTAAGGGTTCCTCCTCATGGAATGTGCTTTGAGTAAAATCAAATATTGGTTTGTTAACCACACAAGATTTGTGCCACCATTGTCCTAGCATATCTTGTAGTCAGGATACCATTGTAGATTTAAGGTTTTGTGGCTGGCATGATGTTTACATTTCTCTTTTGATAGCCTGAGGAGAATACCTTACTGAACCCAAGATGCTAGCATGTAGGGGTAAAAGCTCGAAGAGAGAATCAGTTTGATTTCTCCACGTTCAATGAGTTGAATAGGTGTTGTCTTCAGCAGTGGAAAGTCACAGTTAGTTTGTGGAGAGCAACCTACAGTCTTGGCAATAGCCTGGATTGTTTGGGTATTCCAATTGGACTCTTAGCCAATTGTTCAATTAGATGTTACCCATTCCTAAAACTGGAAGCTTCATTGAGCGACAAGAAGTAGGCAATTGGGGCTGTGTCTCCCCGCTATTTGGTAACTTCAGTTATATTTCCTTCATATAGATATATATTTTAAGGAGATTCTATTCTGCCTTAGGTTTCCATAGCAACCCTCTGATTAGCCCCTTATTTTAGCAGCCTTTTCTCACGTTTCCTCTCTCATCTAACTCTCCCCTTTTGGTCCCCTTGTTACATGCCCCCTCACTCATCCCTAGCTATTAATTCTATTTCCTTTTCCTAATGAGATCTATTTGCCCCTCCCCTATTACATTACTCTATACATAACCTCTGTGATTCTATGAATCATAGCTTGCTTATCATTGACAACCTCTAATATTTTAATAAAAGCAAATACAAACCATATTTTTCTTTCTGAATCTGGATTTCCTCACTCAGGCTGATCTTTTTTTCTACTTCCATCCATTTACTTGAAATTTTCAAGATTTTATTTTTGAATACATGGAGAATATTTTCTTTATTCTTCTGTTGAAGAAGGTCTAGGCTGTTTCCAATTCTGTCTGTGATGAATAGACAACCAATAAACAAGGAAGCAAGTGTCTCTGTAGTAGGATGAGACATCTTTTGAGTATATGCCCAAGAGTGGCATAGATGGACCTTGAAGTAAATCTATTTCCAGTGTCCTGAGGAACCGACAGAGTGATTTCCGCAGTGGCTGCACAAGTTTCAGTTCCGTCAATAGATGCTCCACTTCTCATTACATGAGCTGGCACTTGTTTTATTGATAGTAACCATTCTTGAGGTGGAAGAGTAAATCTCAAAGTAGTTTCAATTTGCATTTCCCTAATGTTTTCCTTAAGCATGTTAAATATTTCTGTAAATATTTCTCAACAATTTGAGTTTTCTCTTCTAGGAATTATCTGTATGCCATTTTATAATAGGATTGTTTTCTTTATATTTAGAGCGTTAGTTCTTTATATATTTTAGATATTAGCCCCCTAGCAGATGTAAATCCATACTTTACATCTGGTTTAAATATTGAAGGTACTTACCTCCAATGCCATGCCATAACCACTACATCCATATTCCTCCTTTCTGTGCTGTGGTTCTACTCTTCTTGGAGACTTTATTGTTTCCACTTTATTTTAGAGAATTAATGACATTTCCTTTGTCCTGTGAATGTCAGTTACCTGTAGCCCCCTTTAAAGGGTGTTACCAAATCACAAACCTGCTGTTGTTTATTTTCCTATATATTTTATTTTCTACGTGAGTTAATTGTTATAATAGTCAAATTGTTTGAGGAAAACAGCTTAACAAAATCAGTGGCATACTGATATTAACTTCAATGTTTTCATCAAGTTGTACACTACTCTAAATGCTTCACACATATTCGTAAATTCAGTTCTCACAAAAACTCTCAGGAATGTGAGCTAGTATTATCCAAATTTATAGATAAGTAATTTGTTAGGGAAAACATATTCAACAAATTGCTTTAGACAACCTTCGAACTACCAAGTGAGATAGGTTGACAAATAAGGAAATTAAATCTCATTGAAGTAAAAGTAAATAGTTCTAATTCTAACAGCCCCACCTACTTTCTCCTACCCACAGAATTATCAGTGGAATTGATAGCATAAGTTAAAGGAAGTAAACAATGTGTATAACTTTTAGTGCATTAGTAAAAGTCGTACATGAAATGCAAGTGATTAGCTATTTTCCCTACACTCCTGGAAGCCAAGGTGCTTCACACTGAGGACCTCAGAGGGGGCCATGAGAAGTCAAAAACTTAAGATACAACTCATCGAATCTTGCAGGGGCCCACTGTCTGCACTCAAGAATAAGTGCATTAAGATAGTAAACTGCCCTTGTAGTGAGGGTATTCTGTACTTTTTAATAAATGGAGTATAAATTTAGGTGGCAGATTAAGACGCTATTTTCCAGAGAAACAAATTCAAGAAAAACATTGAATATTAATATGCTAAAGAAAATCTTGAAAAATTTTGCACCTAAACCACAAAAAAGGAATAGGTATCAAAATATCAGAGTGGGCATTACCAAGCACATCCTTATATGATATGTCCTAAACTTGCCTTGTCTCTCACTTTCTTGTATCTAGACTCTCTTCTTAACCCTCTTCAGTAGCGAAGGTAACAGGTAATTAGCTGGTGAAATTTCAGTACTGCAAGGCGTGTTTGTAAACAGTAAGGAGGCTCTGAGAGGTAGATCAGTGGGAAAACCCTTTCCGTGGATGACTGACAAGCTGAGTTCAAACCCTAGAACCCATGATTGAAGAAGAGAACCAACTTTGCCGTCAGGCTTCCACATGCACACTTCACCATGCTGTAGAGCAACAGCAGTAAAATACCAGAAGAGTAAAACTAAAGTCTCCCATTGTTGAGTTTCTTGTCCCTTGGCACGGGGTTTTGACCCTACTTCATGTTCTGGCTTTGTTGGAGCCTAGCCAGTTTGGATGTTCACCTTCCTAGACATGGACGGAGGGGGGAGGACCTTGGACTTACCACAGGGCAGGGAACCCTGACTGCTCTATGGACTGGAGAGGGAGGGGGAGAGGAGTTTGAGGGAGGGGGAGAAGGGTGGGAGGAGGGGGAGAAGGGTGGGAGGAGGGGGAGGGAAATGGGAGGCTGGGAGGAGGCAGATACTTTTTTTTTCCTTTTCTCAATAAATAAAAAAAAAGAATAACCAGCACACAGAATAGAGAAGAGTTAAATATAAAATTTATACACACATCAGTGAAGGCTATATCAAGGCCAGAGCAATCAAGATCTTTACATCATCTCAGCAGTACCCTTTTTGTGATACCCCAATTACTCCTCTTAATGCTTCTCAAATCCTTTCTCACTTTATCTCAAAAATTCGGTAAAGAAATAATCTATGTGTTTTCAAGTATTTATTAAATAATTAGTTTTTGATGTTCATATTAAAAAGTCAGCAAGATTGGAATGTATTCCATACCTGGTAGTCAGCTATAGTGCATTGCTGAAGAAAATCAGTGACTACATTTGACTGAACTCAACTTATTTTAATCACTTACAACTTCCGTGATTATAATAATGTCAGTGTTGTTTTAGCTAGCCTTTGGAGCTGGCGTGACCAATACATGAGACATTTTCATCTTCTTGCCCATATCCTCCTCACTTAAAACCCTGGAGAGAGATTCTATTTCCTGCTGAGCTGGATGTGACCTCGGACTGTCTCTCCGTGTTTCCAGGCAGATACTGTACATCAGACAATGCTGGCCTGTAGCTGATAACTCTTTGCCTTCTTCTTCCTTTAAAATAAATCTTTGAGTCAGTCTTAAAAGATTCTTCCTATGTATATTACAGTTGCAGAACTAAAATGCAAGGTACTCCCACCAGCAAACTTGTGCAACCACTCTGGAAAGCAGTGTTTCGGTTTCTCAGGAAATTCAGAATCAACCTACCCCTGGATCCAGCAATACCACTTTTGGGAATATACCCAAAAGAGGCCCTATCATACAACAAAAGTATATGTTCAACTATGTTCATGGCAGCATTGTTTGTAATAGCCAGAACCTGGAAACAACCTAGATGCCCTTCAACGGAAGAATGGATGAAGAAAGTATGGAATATATACATATTAGAGTATTACTCAGCAGTAAAAAACAAGGACTTCTTGAATTTTGCATACAAATGGATGGAAATAGAAAACACTATCCTGAGTGAGGTAAGCCAGACCCAAAAAGAGGAACATGGGATGTACTCACTCATATTTGGTTTCTAGCCATAATAAAGGACAATGAGCTTATAATGCATGTTCCTAGAGAAGCTAAGTAAGAAGGTGAACCCAAAGACAAACACATAGTCATCCTCATGAATATTAACCTTCATCAGGTGATGAAAGGAGACAGAGACAGAGGATCACGGGACAGAAATCTCAAGGTCCAAATCAGGAGCAGAAGGAGGCGGAGCACGAGCAAGGACCTCAGGACCGGGAGGGGTGCACCCACACACTGAGACAATGGGGATGTTCTATCGGGAACTCACCAAGGCCAGCTGGCCTGGGTCTGAAAAAGCATGGGATAAATCCGGACTAGCTGAACATAGAGGACAATGAGGAATACTGAGAACTCAGGAACAATCGCAGTGGGGTTTTGATCCTACTGCACGTACTGGCTTTGGGGAAGCCTAGGCAGTTTGGATGCTCACCTTTGGAGACCTGGATAGAGGTGGGCGGTCCTTGGGCTTCCCACAGGTCAGGGAACCCAGATTGCTCTTCGAGCAGATGAGGGAGGGTGACTTGATCGGGGGAGGGGGAGGGAAATGGGAGGCGGATGAGGGGGGGAGGCAGAAATCCTTAATAAATAAATAAATTAATTAATTAATTAAAAAAATAAAAATAAAATGCAAGGTACTAAATAGAAGGTAACCAAGAGAAGTACTGTATTAGCATTTCTGGATAATAAAAGTAAATAAGTCAACAAGGCAGATTTGTGTATTTGTCCACGTCCTTAGGGAAATGTAGTTATCATCCCCGGCGACTGTGAGTTCACCCCTTGAGGAGTGCGTGCAGATGTAGGGCAATAGGTATCGCCTCACATACCCAAATCTTTGTACCAGGTATGATGAATAGGATAGAATACTCAGTTAGCATTCATGGTAGAAACTGAGTTATTTCAATATTGGGAATAGCATAAACTAATATTCATTGCCTAAGGCCCAACTCATAAGTCAATTTCTTTGTAAGACTAAACTATTCTATTTATTATGAATTCTAGTTTTTCATGTCACAGCGATTTTATCTTGTTTGAAGTGCGTTTCCAGAGTGTGTGCACTTCAGTAGTGACTGAAAGCCCTGCTGACTGCTTCTTATTCTTGTGTGTGTCCTTAGATACCAACAAAATGCCTTGTCAATCTATAACGTGCTTCACCTGTGACAGTGCCTTCCTGTATTGCTATTCCTTTCTCTTTTTCTAATTGAAAATAGATTTTTCTCTGACACAATACATCCGAAGTACAGTTCCCCTCCTTCCACTCCTCCTGGCTCCCTTCACCTCCCTTCTCCCCTTGATCCACTGCCCCTGTATCTCCTCTTCCAAAAACAGCAGACCTCCAAGAGACAACAACAGGCAAACAGGACAAAACAAGATACAATAAGACAAGGTGAAAGTCCCCGTATGGAGGCTGGACAAGGCAACCTAATAGGAGGTAAAGAGTCGCAAGAGCAGGCAAAAGAGTCAGCTATATACCTGTTCCTACCGTTAAGAATCTCACAGAAGGCCAGGTGGTGGTGGCACACGCCTTTAATCCCAGCACTCAGGAGGCAGAGGCAGGCGGATCTCTGTGAGTTCGAGATCAGCCTGGTCTACAAGAGCTAGTTACAGGACAGGAACCAAAAAAAAAAAAAAAAGCTACAGAGAAACCCTATCTCGAAAATCAAAAAAAAAAAAAAAAAAAAGAATCTCACAGAAACACCAAGCTGGCAGTCATAACATACGCGCAGAGGTCCTGGTGCCTTTCATGCATGCTCTTTACTAAGACATTGTGAATCGTGAGCTAGAAGATGGCTCGTGGATATAAACTGCCCACTCTGCCCACTGCATTAGCATGGGGACTTGAATTTAGATTCCCAGCACCTTCGTAAGGCAGTATGGTAGCATAAAAAAAAAAAAAATAAGAAAGAGAGAGACCAAATAAGGTGGAAGGTTATCAAGGAAGAGACTCAATGTGAGCCTCTATCCTGTGTGTGCTGACACACATCATACCCTTGTATGGGTATAAACCTCACACACACACACACACACACACACACGAGAGACAGAGAGGGAGAGAGAGAGAGAGAGAGAGAGAGAGAGAGAGAGAGAGAGAGAGAGAGAGAGAGAGAGAGAAGAACACCATGAATGGAACTTTTGCTTAGCCCAGCACTTACCTTTTGTAATTTTGCTCACTGAAAATGATATAAACAGAGACTCTCCAATATATAATCTCAACCCAAATATTTGACTAGAGAGGAATACTCAATATAGTTATCTGAAAATTATATAAAAAATGAGCAAAGGTAGCACAAAATTTCAGGTTGATTTATTCCATATATCTGTTTTTTTCCTGTTTCATTTTGAATGATCAATGAGGCAAGCCTGAATTTTAATTTGTCACTTTGGAAACTTCTTCAGAGATTAGTAAACTAAGTTGTTAGCACTGACTAAGGCAGCTATACTGTTGACACTCAGGTCTTGCTACAATCCTGTGTTTAAGGAAGGGAGTCTCACCTTTGTCTCTTGAAAAGTCCAAGAATCAAAATGACTACTTTTTCTTACTTGATCTTCTGTTACCAGCCTGAGTTTTTCACAGTTCTAAGATGTACAAAAACATTGGCACTGAGAAAAATTGAGTCGTTTGTTTCTAATTTGCTAATAGCCTTGAGAGTTTTGGTTACAAAAAGAACTTTCTGTGTTGTTTGTAGACCTAACCAATACCCTTCTTTCTTTTCTGTAACCAGCCCTTTATAAATACAACATAATATGGAGCTTTGTTTATTTCTAAGAAACTACCAAAGATCAGGCTTTACCTTTTTACAATAATAAGTACAATGTGAAATATTTCATCTTGTTACAATTAGTTACTAAAACATGTTATGTTATTATCCATTTATAAGTTTAACTGAACTGAAAAAAGTGATGACATGTATTTTGGCGATAACTGAGACCTCTCTACAACTTTGAATCATTTTATGTGATGATTGACACTCGCAAAATGTAAAACTTATGAAAAATACTTCTATCTTCATCCACAAACCTTATTTCAATACAAAGTAGTATTTTAATATTCCATAATTATGCCTACCTCAGACACCTCTTCTCAGAAAAGAATGGTGTTTTTCTGTCCTCTTTGGTAGAGATGTAACCAACTGGAAGATTACTGGTTCAGGAGAATGGCAAGACATCATCAACTTAAAAGTTGTAAATATTTCTGAAACTTTTTCATGATTGTTTGTGATATGATTTTATGTTCTCTTTCTCTCTCCCTCCCTCCCTCCCTCCCTCCTTCCCTCCCTCCCTCTCTCTCTCTCTCTCTCTCTCCCTCTCTCCCTCTCTCTCTCTCTCTCTCCAAAACACCGAACTCTTGCTCTGATACTATATGGTTTTATGAGAAGACTTCACTGTTCATCTCGTATTACACAACATGGACAAATATGTGCATAGCATTTGAACCGTTCTTAAAAATGGATAAAAATATACTTGTTTAGTGTGCATATTGCGATTTTTCTGAAAACTAAGTCCTTAAGCAAGACTTGTCCAATGTTTTGACTGGCTTACTTAAGAATTCGGTGCACTCCCACCGGCCACAGGTAGGGGCGCTGGTCTGGCAGCACCACCCTTTGCCTACAGCTGGGATTAGGATGAGAATGAGGCTATATGGAGAAGAAAAACAAACTGTGAACACAGGAGAAAGTTCCAGCACACAGATGTAGTAAATGATTGTATTTTATATTCAAGTCAAAGAATTTTCATTAAAAATGTTATTATCTTGAGTGGCGCTGGCCAGACAGGCCCAACTCCTGAAACGTCGCTTCTCCTGGGATGTACTGCATGGCAGCGCTGTTTTCCATATTAACAAGATTTTTTTCTGCAATCTTATGTTCAGATGCATAATTTATACTACCAAGAAATACGTATTAGTATACTGATTCATAGATCTACGTTAAATTGTTTGAAAGTTCCCAAATAAATTAGCATTGCCGTGAGACAGAATGTCAGAAGACTTCAAAACTGGTCCCTTGACTAAGGAGGAAATTAACACTTGGGTCTGCTATTGCCATGGAAAGAGCTGGTGCCTTTTTCTGGGACGACGAGAATCTAACCAAATGTTTTAGCTAAATATAGCATACAAAGTAGTGTGCTATTTCTGAAGATGCTATCTGGGAGAAAACCCAACGACTAGGTTCCTGTGCTCTAGTTTTTAGGTACACAGATTCAATTTAGAGATTGGGGTTTGAAAATAAAATTTACTGCGTGAGTGTTTTAGGCTGATAAGAAATGGATTTTGTGACCCTGGCCCACATTAATTGAAGTATCTGGCAATGTGTCTTGACCAGGTTAAAGGAACCATGTGTACTTGGAACCATATTATTGCTTCACATTGAGCTCCCAAGTTAAATCTCTTCATTACCATATAAGAAAGCAGATGTTACACCAGGACACTGCCTAAACCAACACTCACTACTGCCTAGCACCAGGGTTTTAAGCAATGTTCATTCCATTTGGTTTTCAGTCAATATTGAAAATTAATTTTTTAACTTAAGAGTGACATTATGAACGGTTATGCTATTTTATATTTTCTAATGTTTTAGCTTTAATATATGTTCTTGCTTCCTTTTTTGCTTGTTTATTTGTTTCTTGTTTCTTTTTGAGACAGTTTCGCACCGTAACCCAGGCTGACCTAGAGCTCACTGTGTGTTTCAGACTTGTCTCAAGCATATAGCTCTGCTATTTCAACCTCCTAAATCCTGGAATTAGAGGTGCTCACTACTATGGCTGGCTAATATTTTCTAATATCTTAAATATTGCCTTCATTAAATCATATCCAGGCATATTTGCTGATGAATGTATTCAGACATAGTAAAAGCAACATCAGCTTCAGATTTGTAATTCACTGTCATAATATACTTTTAAGGATGGTAGAATGCACGTAATTTTAAGTTTAAGATGATAGAATACAGTGTATAGTTGTCAATGTTCTCTGTGCAGCTTAAGTACGACCTGCTTCAAAGGTTTTGATTCTGGTTTCATTTACACAAGCTAATATCCTTTCAGACATTTGAGGCAGTTGTGAAACTGGAACACGTATTAGCCATGAGATTCTTCGGACTTAAATGACTGAGCCAGCTATCAATCAGTTCAATAACTATCCACGTGTGTCCTCTTCGTCTCTTCTGTGTATATAATCAGTACCAAATATAGATAATGTCCACAGAATGATGTCATGTCTGGTACTCGGCTAAACAATAATACATCCTACATCTTAAAGAAATTAATATTAAAATCGATTGAGATCGTGCTTAACAAGTAGACCTCAAATTAGAGGAGACAGAGAATTTTGTTTGTTTTCATTGCACTGAAGTTGACACATGCAGGACCTAAATCAGTCGGATAAGATTAAACAGAGGGTGGTTTAAACATTTGTTTGATAGTTTTGCCTTTGTGACAAACTTTTGATATTCTGGAATAAGAGAGCCATGTATGCTTTCTGTCAGAAAGGATCTTATGCCAATTTTCCCGGCACCATATGGAGGAGAAATTGTAAGATTATTTCTGGACCTTTATAAACACAGAAACCCATTGAGAATACTAAAGAAAGTGCGGCAGATCTCTGCAGCTACGCAATGCGGGATGGCAAGCAGATGCTTGATTAGACTGAGATGTTTGTTCAACTAATGTTATGTTCATTGCAGCAGCTTTGAAATGGAACACCATGCGGAGGAGATGATCTGTAAATTGTGTTTTGGACTTTGAATTTCAGTTCATTAGGGCACAAGTATGTCTGAAATTTTTCTGTAGATGCATTAATTGTTGTTTTATAGTCAACAATCCCTTCATACTTATCCTTTGGAAAAAATTCAGATGGCTGCCTGATGAGTAAACAAGCGCACAGTGAATCTGAATTTAAGAAAAGCTTTAGGCACAGTGGGCAAGACATGTCATGCTTGTAATCTCAGTGCTCGGAACACTGGGGCAGGAGGATTCCTATTTTGAGGCCAGTCTGAAATACAGAGTAAGTTCCAAAGCATCCCGAGCTACAGTGTGGGACCCTGTCTCAAAAAAGGAAGAAAAGGACTACCAAAAGAACTCAGCAAATGCAGTGCTTGCGGCGTAAGCCTGCCTACTTGAGTCCAGGTCGATACACAAGAATTCCATGGTTGTCAATGCCTCTACATTTGCCTACCACGGCATGCATGCTCCCAAGGACATACACTGCATGCGCGCGCACACACACACACACTTACATATTACTAATAATAAATGGAAAAGAAGGAAGAAATCAAAGGAGAGGAGAAGAAAGGGAGGAAGCATTTCAGATAGTATCCATGATATTTCTTTGTAATATTGGAGGAAAAGCCTGACTGTGACCAAATTGCAGTGAAATAATTGCAGTAGAAGCTATGAAGGATTGCTGATTTGTTAGTCAGTTCCTAATGCATAGTACAAACTGCATTATCATGCTAAAAATAATAATAAGGCCCACATCTTACCAAATTTTAGTGAAAGAATTACACTAGGAGTTATTGATTCCTAACTACTGCTTCTAATGTCTTGACATGCGTTCCTTCATTACAAAGCTGCCCTTTCATCAGTATTTTAAACTAAGTTTTGAACTATGATCAATGTTCAGAAGCAGGATATCAAGGACAGACACTAACTATAAAGGAGAAACAGTGGCTGCTGTTTAGATGGGGCAGGTTTCAGACGGTGAAGTTTCATGCTTCACGGAATTATGGGCTTCAGCGTTTTAGACTTAGAAAGCACATAAAGGCGATTACAGTCCAAATTGATTGAAGCCTGATGAAGCTGCCCCTCTAATCTGCAGAAAGATGAATTACAGTGTGTTCTGGAAAGCAGAACCTCCGAGGAAGCCATCTGTGGGATTGAATCCTCATCCTAGAATTTTTCAGTGCCGAAATCTATTGAATAGACACAGTTTTGTCAATACCAAAGTCATTTTTGAAGATTAAAGAAGATAATACAAATTAAGCACTTAATTAAAATGGTCCAAAGGAAAGATCTCGATTAATCAAGACTGTTATTCATGTAAGTTTGCCAGCCACTTACTGTCAAGTGTTTTTAAACACAGTCTCTGTCTTCTCTCTCCAAACACTGACAAAAGTAGACGAAGGTTGCAGGATCACAAGCTGTGAAAGTCACAAGCAGATATTTTCCTGCCTTCTCCAAAGAACAACATACACAGGCAATGTCAATCCTCCAATTCTCAAGTTACAATTTACGCTCCTTATTTCCAAAGCCATTTGACTATTAGTTGCCTGTCCCTGAAGAATGAATGTCTTTACATTTTTCTCTGTATAGATTGCCTGATTAACATGGTGGAAGCCTGCATTTGAAGGAGAAGCAGTTTTACAAAGAAATATCTGGAAACTAATTTCTCCTAAATAATATATAATTGTATTTATGCCAATATCATCTGCTATATTACATAGTATAGTGTATTACATAATTATATTACATATATAATAGTAATACAAATTTTATGTGTTTATACATATCAATTAAGTTAAGAAATTAGGGAAAAGAATTCTGTAGCCTTGAAGACCTGATGCCTAATGGGAGATCTAAACTACAGTAAGACCCATGTTTAAGTAGTCTAGATTGCGGGCTGGAGTGACAGCTCTGTGGTGAAGAGCATACATTGCTCTGACAGTGAACTCAAGATCACTTCCCAGCACCATGTTGGGAAGTTCACAAAGGTTAGCCATAACTCCATCTCCAGGGCAGCTGACAATTCTGGCCTCTGCACACACCTGCGTTAATGAGCATATACCCATAGCAAACACACATGTTAACTATAAAAATAAATTTTCAAGAACAAGTGTGAACTTTCAGGAATTATTTTTTGTAATTGATATCTATTAAGATTAACTAGGACATACATTAACCTTTACATATTGTATGGGTTGAAATAAATATGACTGCATGAAAACTTTAAGAAGATCTATGTTTTAAAATTCTAGATATTTGTGTTTAGTGCCCAAAAATCTCTCACTGAAGTTAGCCAGTTAAAAATACATGAAGAAATGGGTTCAGTTGGAGAGATGTCTCGGTGCTAAGAGCATCTGTTGCTCTTGTAGATTTAATTTTGGTTTCCAAAATTTCAGGCCCAAGAAATTCAAAGCCTGCATATGTGTGCACGTGCACACACACACACACACACAGAGAGAGAGAGAGAGAGAGAGAGAGAGAGAGAGAGAGAGAGAGAGAATAAAGTAAGACTTTAGTAGAAATACAGGAAAAGGGCTGGCTAGAAAGCTCACTGAGGAAGGGTGCCTGCCAACAACCCTCACAGCCTGAGTTCAATACACAGGATATACATGGTAGAGAATTGACTTCCACAAATTGCCCTTTGACCTCTTTATCTATACATATGTGCATATAAGCACACACATGAAAAACTGATAAAGATGTAAAACTTTAGAAATGAAGATAAATGTTGGATAGAGAGATAATAGTCATGTCCGTATATGCAACCTCTTTAATGTATTACTTTGAAAGTTTGACAAAGCCTCAGGGTATGCTCATACAGATAACATTAGAATGTCTGTCTGTCTGTGTGTGTGTGTGTGTGTGTGTGTGTGTGTGTGTGTGTGTGTGTGTGAAGATGATTTTTGGAAAATGAGAGGTAAATTCTTTTGCATAGGGGAAGGATTAAATACTTGCCCTAATCTTGTTTCCCAGATGAACTAAAAATCAGGTTAGATTTCTAAATGCCAAGAGAAACATCCCAGATGCTTAAGACAATGTGATAAGACCACATTCATCAGGGATTCAGTGTTTGAAATGACACAGAAGCCTTAACAGGTGCTCAACAAGGGTATGGTGAGAATCCATCTGTTATTACTTTTCTCAAGCAAGTCAGTGTGATTTCTCATCCCTGGGAAAGACAGATCTGAGTTGAAACATACAAAAATACTTCCATATAGTTTAGCACCATTTCTGAGTTATGGTTTAAACATCAGTTTGAGATGAACAAATATTTAACCATGGCAGTTGAACCTACCATAATTTCTTAGAAACTGCCATGGTTTTGTTTCCCGTGGATCTGTGGTGACTGAGGGTTTAATTGGTCCTCAGAGTGTCAGTGTTGGGAGGTAGGACCTGGTGGGAAGTCTTTAGCATGTCCTTGAAAGAGGTCTGGGAACTCCATTCTCTCAGGAGCTTCCTGTGCTTTTTGATTTCACTGCAGTGAGGGAACTGGAGAAGAAGATCGTTGTAGCAGGCACCGTGCTCTTGGTTCCCAAAACTGTGAGCTCAGAAAAACTCTCCTCATTGTAAAACCAGCAGTTCAGAAATTTTGTACTGAGGAAAGGCCAACTAATAAAATAGAGACCTTTTCAATAAATCCCCAGATGTAAAATATCAATCTGGTTAAGACTGCAAAGTATCATATTAAGTGGAATATTTATTTTTTGCTACTTGTTTTTTTTCTGTTGTGTTGTTGGATTGTGTTGCTTCGCTGTGTTTAACACGGGTCTCTCTACGTCGCTCAGGTCCCTTTCAACTCCTGCCTGTCCTGCCTTGCCTCTGAAGTCCTTGTATAACAGGGTTTTGCCTCCACATCCAGGTCAATTACATACTTTTCAACTATTGAAACAGTGAGCTAAGTGCTTACCCAGTAATAGAAACTACACCAACCTCTTCTAGGCCTAAATATCCCAGTTCCAATTTGTCTTTCAAAATGATTGGATTCTGATGATCAAATTTCTTTGATCTTTCTAAAATGTGCTGACGTGACACCATTTGGACTTCATTACTTTCATTTCCTATTCTGCTAAGAAAGAGCTGTTACGCTTGAAATACCATTACTTTTAAATTTTTAACTGGCTATATTAGATTTGATCCTAATTTGTCGATATTCTTAAATTATAACAATAATAACTGAGATTTTTTATAGAAAGTATTTTTAGCAGAAACATGATAAATAATAGTCTACCATAATCTAACAGTTCATTTTGTTATTAATGAGAATGCATTTTTAAAATAATAAAGCAATACAGTTGAATTGAATTGGAAACTTCCACGGATAATTTATCATTCATTAACTCATGGCTCACTCATTCAATAAATACTTGTGCAACATCTACAATATATTTGACACTCTTCTATGTTAAAGATAAATCAAGAAACAAGCTATGAGCCCTCCTCTACCACTGATTCTAGAATAGTAAAGAATTATGAAAACTAGCTTACAAAAGTGAATGTTTTGAGTGGTCTGAGCGAGAAGGAAATGTTCACAAGAAAAGATGCCATGAAAGCTGAGCTGTGAATTGGATCCATAGAGCACATATTTGTGTAGTAAAGGGAGGGAAAGACTGGTCATTATATATGCCTTAAGAAAATAAAAATACGGTAAGTTTGTGCTATAATTGCCTTTGACAATTACGTCTTTGGTGTATCTATAAAGTTAATTAGCTACTATATTATGTAGTCTATTTGTATTATCCACAGGCAAGCTAGCTCTCTTTACATATTTTTACATTTTTAAAAGTCACTTTAGTTTCTACAGAAAGAAAATTCTTTGGAAACTAGTGAAGTGTTGATGCCCACTGATTAGGTACGTGTCTATTCTATGTCCAAGAAAGAAACAGTAGTACACTTAATTGGTTGGTTGGTTGATTTTTTTTTGAGACAGGATTTTATAATGACCCAAGTAAGCCTCAAATTCATTAGGCAACACCAAGTGACATGAAACTCAAGGTCCACTGCAACAGCCTCCAAACATTGTTGTTCCAGGGGTGAGCCACCATGACTCATTGTTACAGCTGTGAGCCACCACACCGCATTATTACAGGTGGGAGCCACCAAGACAGCTTAATCTGGGTTGCTCTGCAAGAAAATAGGAGACAAGCAGGAGGGAGTTTCAAAATGAAGAGGTGCAAGGTCATCATAAGGGATTGTATATTATGAGTATGATAATAAATAGATGTGGCAAAAGGCCTTAGGCTTGTATTATGAACGACTGGGTAGTTGCTGACACCATTTTAGTGCAGAAGAAAGTGTGCACAGAGAGAAATGGCAAATGTAGTTTAGCATGGCATGATTTCATAAGCCTAAGGGTAGACAACAGTATATACTTCCTGAGATCCCGATAAGGTTTAAATAAATGAATCCTGTATTGAATAGTACTGAGATGGTAATTATTATCCCCCCCTGACAGACAGAGATTTAGATATTGAAATTGCAGCTTCTCTTAATTAATGTTCTTGATTGCTAAAACAACATAAAAACCTGGAATTTAAAAACAGCACTAATATCACTTTGCAAAATATCTTGATCTATTTTTGTCTCATGGCACACATGTTAATATTAAAGTGCCTTTAAAAAGCCTTGTTTCTACAAACACCTCCCTTATGGTCGAATTGAATTTTAGATTCCCTATCCAATCTCTTTTCAAAGCTATATTTTTTCCAACTTTGGGAGTTCTGGATTGGATTGTTTGTAGTGATTTCAGAGAGGACACCAGATGCTCTTAGATTTGATGACTCTACAACTTGGAAAACATTTGAATTTGAGCAGCAGCACAGTTTGCATTAGATTTCGTTTTTATTAGCTGCAAAATATTATTGCATATCCAAACTTTGAAAACTCCAAATTGGAGAAAAGATATAAATGCATACTGATGTTTAAGATGGCATCTTCAATGCAAATCATGTTACACAAATGACAGAGACAATGACTTCTAGTTCTGCTGAGTAAGAAATGTGGATCATGCTTTTCACATATTGCTTATCCTTTGCTTTGCTCTCTGTGTTCTGAGTTGAGGAATCTGGTTTCTAAATAAACATTTTCTCTGATTTTATCCCTAAATTTATCCCTCCTTGTCTGTAGCTAGTTGGCAAGAACAGATTGGCGGATGGAAAAAGCTTTAGAATTGGTGTTGCATATTTGCTCTTTAAAGGCATGTGTCAGTTGTGGAAGTTTGATTTTGTTTTGTGTTTGTTTACTTGCTTGCTTATTTGTGGTTGGGTTGGGTTTCCTTGGTGGTTTCCCCATACTCCCATTAATTTTTGAAAATTTTTATTAAAAATGAAGTCAAAAAGGACGTCAATGTAGATAGGAACCAAGAGATTACATGCCATCTGTGAACTACTTACAAATTCTATCAAAAGGAAGGACATTATCCTCACTGTGCATCTGCCATTAAAATGCAAGACTATGATGCTGCTTTTAGATTGATGAAATTAAGAATGATCTATATTCTTTTGTTAATAATTTATTTTAGAAAAATGTATTTATAAGAATAACATTTATTTATTATAGAAAGTACATATTCTTTTAAAAGTGAAATTAAAAACCATCACAAGAATCTCTAATCTCTAAAATCACTTTAAAAAATAAATAAAGTCATCCTGGTGGCATTTCCATCCATGGAAACCTAGAAACAGATATTCTGAGCAATGTAGATGATAAAAAGATGATAGATACATAGATAGATTATAGATAGATGATAGAAAGAGAGAGATGGTAGATAAATAGATGATAGATATAGGTAGAAAGATAGATATTAGGCAGACATGCTACTGTAACAATTGGATTGTTTCTAAAACCATCTTTCACTGAAAGGTGGTCACTTTCATTTTAGCAGAAGAAAGAGAAAATTCAATTGAAAATAATTATGATTGCTGGCTTCTATTTTTATCCACAATAAGAGAATTTTAAAATAACTTTAAGCAAAGTATATAGAATAGCTGCATGATTTTAAGCATTCATTTTACTTCAGACTACTATTTGATCAGTTAATAAAAGTGCGGGTATTGTTCATTACGTTAATATTTTCTGCTTTATTCTCTTTTTTCTTTGTATTGCCTATATTCGTGTCTTACAGTTCACGTATGTCTGTGTAAAGGGTCATATTTTTAATATTCTGTTTTTCTCTTTAGTTTAGTTTTGATTTTACATTTAAATGGTATCAATGTTTCTTTTGAGGTATTTTCACTATGGAAACTTTTCTGTGAATAAAATCTGTCAGTTAAAGTCTTTAATATTAACTTTTGGGTGGAGCTAGGATAAAGCCCAGGACTCACTATACACTAGACAATTGCTCTACCTCTGACCTAGACTCCAGCATCTAGGAATTCCTTCACTAAATGTGTTCTATCTTTGACTAATTGCATTCTCTCTCTTTTTGCTATATCTGCAAATGTGTTACCTTTTATACGTGCAGAATCCTGTCAGGATGCATCATTTCAAGTCAAACTAATTTCTGTAAACCATAATTTGTAGATCTGAGCACTGACAGCTATCCTGTCAAAGTCTGAGACCTGTCTGGCATTTGTTTCTCATCAATGGTACACCATTTTTGTCAAATGGGATATATCCAAAAACAATGTAGGTAAGGTCTTGCTGGGTATTTTCCTTTGTCATGTCTTTTAAAAAGTCTCAATTTTTAGTTTTCTTAATTACCAAATCCAGTAAAAAAAATAGTACTTTTTGGCACCTCAAAATCCAAGCAATGTAGCCCCTTTTTGTTATTGTGATCTAGAAACATTCTTTATTTTCATTTGCTCTAACATTATTTTAAATAACTAACTATAGAGATTTAGGGACCAGTGCAATCAATGAAGTGTTTGCCATGAAAGAACGAGGACTAGAATTCTAGATCCAGGATCTATGTGGAAAGGGGCATGGTTGCAATCCCAGGACTCAGGAGGTAGAGGCAGGAGAGGCCCTAAGACTTCCTGGACAGCCAGTCTAGTCTAATGAGCAAAGCAAGAACTCAATAAGGGACCCATTTCAAAAACAAGGTCGATGCATCCTAAGGAAAGACACTGTCGGTTGACCTCTGGCCTCCATGCACCCTCACATTCCCTTGCATACTCATGAACACACACATACACACACACACACACACAGAGGGGGGAGGGGGGGAAGGAGAGAGAGAGAGAGAGAGAGAGAGAATTAGGAAAAGCATATTATTTCTGTGCCTGACATCTCACTTATGTAATTCACAGACTGTTTTCAACTACAGAAACTGATGCTTTTCCTAAGATGAGTGAGACTGTGATGGCTTAATAGTGCTTCATAAGAGTTACCTGGATAGTTACATACCTTTTGCTCAGCAGCCTGTACTGTTCACCGTTTTTACCCATCTGAGCACAATAGATTTTTGTCCTAAGTTTCACCACAAATTGTCAATGGTTGTCAGTCTGGAAATCTAATTATTTTTTCTTCTTTAGAACATACCCTGAGTTCATAGATGCATTTCCTGGATCTTTGAAGACATATGGCACGTCGCATTCTAGAGGCTACTGCTTAAGAAGAATGTCCTCTGCCATCATTTCTCTGTAGCTACTTAGAGTACCAGCTGAGGGTTCCACTGAAGTTCCCCATTGGCATCTCTGTATCTAGATTTCTTTAAATTTAGCTAAAAACTGTTTTCCCCAAATTTCAACATAATGGTTATCAAATCTGCATTTTTCGATCATATGAAACTCCCTCTGGTGTCCAGGATGTCGTCAAACTCATGGCAATTCCTCTGCTTCAGATTCCCAGGTGCTAAGATGATCAAAGAGGGCCATCATTCCAGTTTATTCCCCTTTAGTTCCTAAAATAAACCGTGTTTACCAAGGCTGGAATTACAAGCAACTGTTCTCTGTCTGCTTCCTGTTGTTGTTGTTGTTTTAAGTTCTTCATTTTCATCGCTTTGCTCCATGTCTTTCACTTCAAACATTTTGGAGCTGTCTCTAATCATGTAGCCACTTAAATAATTAATTTTAATTTAAACTATATTAATTAATTATTAGGTATTTTCACTCAAGCACTACTTGATTCTTTAAACTCCTTGTGTATTTCTTAGTGGAAACTCTCTCATATATTTTTAGATCCATTCCTTGTCTCATTGACGTTTAAACCTAGTTTATACTATATATTATTTTTATTATTATTATTACAATTCTCTAAACTTACTAAGCATTGTTTCTTCCCTTCCTGATAAACCCTGGGGTTTTTATGGGCCCGTTCAATTTAATTTTCATAAATATTGATTGTAGACTTTGTATCTTGGAAAGCTGTGTTGTTTACACCAAAGGTATTTCTATGTAGGATAAATATGTGTTTGCTTCCCCAGTGGCTGCTCCATCTACTCTAACACATATAGGTCAGTTTCTGCTGCCTATAAACTTAGAGTTCCTATAACTACAGTTACAGAATTGATAAAGTCTTACATGTCTATCAAACACCCACTCACAAACAGCCTGGGTCATGCCAAATAATCTTATCTCTTCTACCAGGTGATGATCCATTTCCTGGCCTTGCTGTGGCAGGGTATGCTGCCCTTTGAAGTCTTGGTTTTTGGCAGATGCCTCAGTCCAAGTCTAAAGGGACATTAAAATCATCTTTGTCCTAAAAGTCTTTGACACTTTGTTTTATTGCTTAGTTTTAACTTTCTTTTAAGATTTTTCTATCATATTGTTAGAATAAGAAATCAAAACTCATTATAAACCATGTATCAGGAATACATTTAGCTAGTTTGGTGGGAAATACCAATCTCCAAATGACAGAAAAGAGGAGAAAAACCCTGATGACCCAAATGTTCAGCTCGTCAACCCCATAGATGATTTATATGATTGTTTTATGTTTAAGCCACTTTGAAATAGGCTTTCCTGGCATTGTTGGGGAAGAGAGGTAGGCAGGAAGTCCAACCCCCAGCTGAAGAGCTATTGGCAAATGATAACGACTGGAAAAGTCCATTTTTGTGAAGGGTGTGGACCCAGATAGGCCAGCTATGCTCGGGTGGAAGTGTGCACACCCAAGAGTGTACGTACAGCACAAAAGTGAATTGTTGGTTTGGTTGATGTTGTGAGGTTAAAGTGAAGACACAGCATGGGATAGTAGGAAAGTAGAATGTGGGTCAGATTGGTGAACTGATGGGAGAGGGGCAAATATCAAAATACATTGTATAAAACTCTCAAATAACTAATACTAATTCTTAAAAACAGTCTTTTCATTACCTTAAGTGAACATCTTATGTGACCAATAATTAACTTGTTCACTTGTATTGCTAACTCTTCCCACTTACAGATTAAATTTAAACCATATTAGTGGAAATTCCCAAATTACCTTTCATGAAGAATGTTAAAACGGAGATTCTACTGGGACTCATAAAAAATGGTGCACAGATTTATTTTCAAACTGGTTATTTGAAGATATAAGACCTATAATGGGGCTTGGCTGTAAATCTATTTTGGTTAGAGAAATCAAACGTGAGTTCATAGTTCTATAATGAATCAGCAAACGTAAAAAATACTTAAATATATTAATGAAAATTACATTCGTTTCAACTTACCAACATACTGTTTAAAAGATTATAAGGGCTGAACACAATTGGAAATGAAAGACAGGCAAAATGAAGTCAATTTTTAAGAAGACTACAAAAATGGGTGTAATAGTGAAATCAGACGATAATTACATCATATACTGGACATAAACTGAAGATGATAAAATGTTCTGTGGTTGGATGAAGGGCAAGGGAGAAGAAATATAATAATGCAAATCATCCAATTGTATTTAAGCCTATTTTGCATTAATAATTCATCAAACTTAATTCATAATCCAAAACAGATATTTTAATTATGCACTTTTATAAAACTGAAGAGAACTAGGATATCAAGTAGACTCTTCTCTGCTACATGCTTTTCTGATATATGATTGCTAAAAACCCAGAGAGAGAAATTGGGATTCGGTCTGAAGACTTGAAAAGCAAAGCAGCCAGCAACTGACTCTTACCTCAACCTCAGTTCAAAAACAGCTATCCTGCCTCCAGGAATCTCAGAATGAGACTGAAACTGGGAGTTGTCTACTTCTGTCTTATAATGCTCTCTAGTTCTGGGATTAAGGTGTGCACCATCGTATCTCCTTTAGCTTTGCACAGAACTGCTCTGTGGAGGGGTTCACAATGTAGAGAGAAGAGTGAAAGTCGGAAAGCTGCTTTCCGGGGAAGCTGATGGCTTCTGCTAGAACACTCGGGTGTGGAAAAGATGACTCTTTAGCCTGAGACAAGGAATTACCGGAGAAAGCAGTAAAAGGGCACAGTGTGCACGAGTGATAGCTGTGCACAGAGAAATGAATCCCCTGCTGGCCTCAGAGCATGGATGATGCCGATGCTAAAGGCAACGGGGCGAAAGTATAACAGGAGTAGCTCAGGCTGTGTTCAAGTAGAGTCTCAGTGTGAACGGCTTTGAGTGTTGATATGACGGCAAGGAAAGATGACACGTACTCCTTGCAGAGGTTTTTATATATAGCTGGATTCTCATCTCTGTCGATGACGTCAGCATGAGAGATGCATGGCCTGACCTTCCTGCGTCCTTCCCAACCTGTCATTATGTAAAGAAATAAAATATTTCCTAAAACTCTTCATAAATCCCATAAATCTTCAGCTAGCATTCTCAGTGGTAAGCTGTGGCAAAGGATTTCTTCTAATTTTTCCTGATTTTATAAATAAACCACGTCCTCAGTGGCTGTAAAATTTCTTCTTCCACAAACATTAAGCAAAACTATTACAACTGTAGAATTCAGCACTCTTTTAAAACAATATTTTAATATGGACTTGAATTTTAGGTTTCAGCCAAAGGGGATACTGTAAATGGTAGTGTTTTATGTTTTGCTTCACAATTCTTTACATGTGCCGGGTGGTGGTGGCGCACGCCTTTAATCCCAGCACTCGGGAGGGAGAGACAGGTGGATCTTTGTGAGTTCGAGGCCAGCCTGGACTACAAGAGCTAGTTCCAGGACAGGCTCCAAAGCTACAGAGAAACCCTGTCTCGAAAAAAACAAACAAACAAAAAAAAAACAATTCTTTACATGTGTCTTCTGAACCAATAGCAATTTCAAATGTAAATAAAAAATGTCTGAAATTCAGCATGAGTAAGCATGATGAGGAACGGTAACGCTAGTGGGAGGGAACGCTGTGTACGTGTGTGTGTGTGTGTGTGTGTGTGTGTGTGTGTGTGTGTGTGTGTCTGTGCGCGCGTGCCTGTGTGCTGCATGTATGTGAGTATATGTGAATGTGTGAGTGTGTGTATGTGTGTGTGAGTTTATGTGGTGTGTGTGTGTAGTGCTTGTATTTGTACAGATCAGCAGTTAAAACAGCTGTATTCTAGGGTGTGTCCGACAATATTGGCACTCTTAATTAAAGTGAGGTTAAGAAAGAATGACTTAAAAATCATGTTTGGTTATTACAAAGATGAGGGACATGAAATGTTTGAATATCCTCAATCACTCCTAGATTAGACAGAAGGATAGAGAGAAAAAAGAGCATTGTTGTTGAATATAAATTTTGAAACATAGGCTGTTTATGTCATAAAAGACAAGATTCTTTATTGCTTTCATGAACGGTGTTTATTTTTGAGGGTTTGATTCACCAACTGTCATTATAAATTGGATGGATTTTCTTAGGAAGGTCAAGTGTGTGTGCAGGACAATCACAGAGTCTAGAGAGCACTGCCATGCTCCTGTGTCCTTAGGCAGCTGCATTTGGAGAAGCAAATACACAGAATTCAACCTGTAACCAATTCTAAAAACTAATGCAACTGCAAATATTAATGCAGTGGGGTTGCACACTCGAGGTGTGTGCTTGTCTGCTGAGCTTCCCAGTCACTTCTTCGATTTTTAAAAATCTGATATAGGATAAGATTGTGTCATCACCTCCAAAACCTGCCTATACCTCCATTACCATCAGTCTTTTCCCAAATTTCAAACCAGACTTCTAACTCTAGTCTGTATTTATATCAAATACACAAAATAATATTTCATATTCGACCCACAACTTCTTAGCATAATCATTTCATGACTTAGTCATATTGCAGATACACATTCCAGTTATTTACAGTTTGGGACTCTTCTGTAGGACACACTATGAGTGTTTGCATACATGGCTCAGTATGGGCCTATAAGGATACTCCTCATAAGTAAATGCCAAGAAGTAGAACTGTCAATCGTGGGCAACTACCTATTTATTATACTCTATAACATAGAGACAAATAGCTGAAATACCTTGCTTTCCCACAGACAAGTGGGAGAAATCTACTTGTTCTACAAATTTGGTTCAACATTTGGAAAAAGGAAGTATTGCACATCAAACCCAAGAACCTGTGCATGCAGGGCAAAGTCTATCACTTAGCTATAAACCTGGGTTTGTTATGAAAGATTCCAGTTTTAACTTCTGCTTATCTTTAATTTTTTTAAATAACATTTTGATTTATGTGTAGGAAAATAATTTAAAAATCTTTAGAACTAAAGGCAATCTTTCTGTCTCATATATGTGGACGTATGCAAGCATACTTAATGCTCATACACCTATCTGTCTAAGTAATATATAAGTTTATATATATTAATATATTCATGGAACTAAAAGATATTTAACCTGTTGTGTGGAGATAAAATAAACTCTTGCATAAAATATACACAAAGGGGCTGAAAAGAAGGTTGCAGTTAAAAACTCTTGCTGCATTGTCGAGAGCCAAAGTTAGGAGTTCTGTTCCTACTACCCACGTCAGGTAGCTCACAAGTGCCTTAAAGGATTCAATGCCCTCTTCTGGCCTCCATGGGCTCTCGCTTCACCTCCCACACCCTTCTCTCAAAGTAAAAGCAAAAATGAATCATAACATAAAAATACTTAAATAAAATTAGAAAGGCACACAACTTGAGCAGAAAAATGTGATACGTTGTTGTTGTTGTTGCTCTTCTTCTTTAATTCTAAACTAGAAATCAAAATGAAGTAGCTATATTTCCAATGTTTTGAAACTGGCTCCTGGGGGGAAAGGAATGGCTAAATCAGGAGAGAAACAGAGAAATCAAGCAGAGGAAATGACATTTGAGAGAAAATGCAAATGCTAAAACCTAAGGGTACCACCTGTCTGGCTTCCCTTAAAAAACACAGAAATATGTGCCCTGCAACTGAATCCTGTCTGATGGCCCTCGATGAGAGGCTGCACCTGGCAAGAGCCGGGTCCACTGGCAACCATGCCCATCAACCCAGCTTCCCACCCTTTTCTGCACCCTGGGAAAGACAAGCACAACAGATGGAGTATTGCTGCAACACAGAAAACATTTGCTGGGGACCAGACGCAGATGTATGCCGGCCATGAAGTTGTGTGGAAAGTTTTCATAATTTGAGAAATTAATCATAAAATAGAACCATTGCTGAATCAGGAAATAGAATAGCAAGGACATGAGACTTGATGATGAACAGACTCCATTTATGAGACCAAGTAGTCAACATGATATTTCACATTTTCAAACAAAAAATAATAATTTTCTCCTGACCTGTATCTTTATGTTTGATAAATGTGTGTCAGCACACTAGTTGTGAATATGTACTATAATTAAATTTTTAGAGTTTAACTATAGGAATAAGTCCTATTACCTTTCATTTTCTCTCTCTTAATTAATCTTTTTCATGTTTTTGGATTTTACCCTTTTTTACCTATTTGTAATTTTCATTTGTGGAACCAAATAATTGAATGCTGATGAATCAATAAGATACTTGGAACTACCTCGAAACATGTAACTCTCAATTATGCCTTAGTGAAGAGTTTCTCATGAGTGTGAGCTTTCATACTGACATCAAATTCAGTCACAGTGCTGCATGATGGTCAAAGATTTATGGAGGCCTGACCCTGGCAGGTCCCCTGGAAGGTCCCCTGGCAGGTGGGAGACAGGCAGATCTGCCACACAGAGAGACTTCGGTACTTAGTAGATAGTGGGAAAGGTATAAGGGTAAGGGCATTATGGGGCAAAGAGAGAAATAGAGGGAGGAGAAAGAGAGGGGGGAGAAGGGGGAAGGGAGAGGCAGTGGTTGCCTCTTCAGAAGGACAGACTCGGAGGGGAGGGGAGGGGAGGGGAGGAGAGGAGAGGAGAGGAGAGGAGAGGAGAGGAGAGGAGAGGAGAGGAGAGGAGAGGAGAGGAGAGGAGAGGAGAGGAGAGAGGAGAGGCCAGAGATCAGCTTGCCTCTGCTGGAAGCGGGGGAGATTGGTGGTGGGCAGAGCTTGTCTCCTGAAGGGACAGGGTAGGCAGGTGACAGAGAGGCCTGCAGAATTTTAATAATTGTGACATGGAACTGCTATCACGGTTTGCATTAGCTGAGTTGGATTTAACCCGGCTGAGAGTCTAAAGTGAGTATGAAGTTTCTCACACAATGACTCAGCAGCTGGCGGGTTTGTAATCTATTCCACTGATGCAGCCCTTTTGGTGTGCCTGGTACTACCTGAGGATTCTCGGTGCTTCTTAGTTCTTCAGGTCATCCGACTGGAAACATTGTTCTCCCTATTTTGCAGATGAAGAAAGTCTAGAGAAGCTACAAAGAGTCTCGTTTATTTTTGATGGCTTTTATCAACCAGATATCCACATGTGCATGTTGTCTAATTATTTGATTGTGTTTCTGTGTTGCTAGTAACATTAAAACAAAATAATTATTATTTTCCTATTGAGGAGTATTTCTCTTAGCAAGATGTACATTTGCGGAACTCTTTATCAAACATTTTCTGGTGTCAGCACAGATCAGGGGGCAGATTTAAAAGCTTTCTTTGACAGTCTAATGCTGTATCCTGAGCTGCCCAGCATCTCTTGTGTAGTTAGTAAAGGAATTATCTGTCAAATGGGGCAATATCTTTGAAGAGGTTTATTTTCATGTTTAAACAACAGTTTGGCCTAGAACTTCAGTATCAGCTATTGCCTTGTAAGTGACAGGTAGGAATCTATTCAGTAATGTTGGATACACATGTTCCTGGGCTGCTTCCAACTCTGGATCTTTAGGGATCTTATTTCAATAAAGACTCTGGTTAGATTTGCTTTTTGTAGGCATTCGTGTTGCTTGCTACAAAGTCAGTGATTTGGGCTGTAAGCAGTAAACTTACTGTTTTCCTAACACTTAATTGCTCTAGTGTCCCACAGCCACTAGAGCAACTGAATTGTTAACATGTTGATCTCTAATATTTACATTTCTATTAGTCTGCAAGTTTTGCGTGAGCTAAACAAGCCTGAACATGGAGACAGTGCTCCAAATAGTTTTTTTTTTTTTTTTTATCTAGCATAGATAACGTTGACTTATTAGCCAACTCTGTGTTCTCACTACAAAATTCTATAGAGACCATGGTTTCACAGAGTCCTTTATAAGGACAATTGTTATGAAATATTTTAACAAGGAAAGATATGTTAGGCACATTTGCTCAGGCTGAGGAATATTACTTTAACTATGTGAAGGTGTGTTACATTTGTTTCTGTGGCCTTCATTGTCAATGTAAAGGTGTGTTACATTTGTTTTTGTTGCATTTGTTTAATTAGGTGAAGATGTGTTGTATTCCTTTCACCTTGTCTGCCTAAGGCACCTGATTGCTCTAATAAAAAGCTGAACAATAGTTAGGCAGAAGAAGGATAGGTGGAGATAGTGGGCAGATAGAATAAATAGGAGGAGAAACCTAGGTGTGTGTGTGTGTGTGTGTGAGAGAGAGAGAGAGAGAGAGAGAGAGAGAGAGAGAGAGAGAGAGAGAGAGAGAGAGAGAGGCAGAGAGAGAGAGAATGAATATGAGGAAAACAAGGTAGAAAGAGAGAGACATGCCCGGGGCCAGTAGCCAAGCAGCCATTGCACAGACAGGAAAATAGGACATAAAAATGAAAGGGGAAAAGCCCTGGGACAAAATATAGATAAAGAGAAAGAGATTTTTTAAATAAGCTAAGCTAAGGCTTTTTTTTATTAGACCAATCAGGTGAGTTAGGCAGGCTAGGTGAAGCTAATAATAAATCTCTTTATCATGATTTGGGAACTAGTTGATGGCTCCCCCCCAAAAAAGAAAGCCTAGTACAGACAATAGTTCTTTTAAAAATTTTAAGCTATAATACTTTAGTCTTTAAATTTAAAAACAACTCTGAAAGTAAATATATGCATCAAACTAGAAATCTAGATTTGATAACCATAAGCATCAAGTGAATTTTTATTTTATGACTTAATCAATTTCTCATTTTAAAGATCAATGGTTATTTTATTTTATGTAGCCCTATTCTGAAATTTTTTATGTTGACCAGGCTATCCTTGACCTCACAGAGACCTACCTGCCTCTGCCTCCTAAGTTTCTAGGTAATAAAATACCAGTAATATTTTAGTTTTACAGATTTAAATCTTTTCAGGTTCATTTTTAATGTCTATCTCATTTAATGCTGAAAGTCACTCTTCAGAAACTTAAAAATACAGGATTAATTTCCTGACTTTGTATAGGATTAGAAACAACAACAACAAAACAGACACAGCATAGAGTTGAAGGGCTTGGGGCAGATAAAGAAAAAAAAAACAATAAGTTCTAAAGAAACCAGGGCTGGAGTTGATCTCAACTCAAACAATCATAACAGCAAGCAAAGCTACATTTTGGTCACGTACCTTTCCTCTTGTAAAGTCCCTAGTGTGGGCCCTTTAACTAGAATTCCTGATGTGCTTCCTTACTATAAGTCAGTACCCAGGGAATCATTAGCAGACCTAACTGCTATTACAGCCTCCATTTAACAAGCATTTCAAAGGAAGGGCCTTGATTCCATAACAAAAACATCTCAAAGGGGGAACACACTATTGTATTTGATGAGTTTAACAGTATCTCAACTAATAAATTGGCTGTCATTCTTGTCCTGCATAAAGATAAGGGGATGGGACATGAAGATGCCCTTTTTAGCTTGCCAACTTGCAATTACTCCATGACAGAGCACAGGTTTGTCGTGATTGATGAAGAGCTGTAGGAAGAAAGGGGCTTAAGTGGAAGGATTTTATTAGGCTTTGAAATGACATCCCTAACAGTAGTGCTAAGGGGAAAATAAGCATAAAAATATCTTAAGCAGATAGATAGTACGAACAATTCAGATAGTCATGAATTGTGTCCAACGTCCTTGTTTTCCTAAGCTTTTCCATAACAAATAGGGGTGGAAGCTACTTAATTCTAAGGCTACTGTGCAACCTTTCCTGCTTTGTACTTTGATCAAAAATAACATGTGGGATAAGAATAAGATACCTTTAAAACGTCAGTGGATTGCCATAAAATGCTGTTATTGGACGTTAAAACATGCAGTAACTGCACACTGAGGGATAGAAGCAGCAGAGTGTGATAAAGAAGTATACATTTCACGGGCACCACCGTAATCACTCCGATCCCGAGCACTCATCTCCGAGCTGTACAGTGTTTCTGAACCAGTCCCCTTTGCACTTAAGCATTCATATCTCAAGCTATAGGATCGGTTTTACCACCCCATGTTGGGTCCAGATCACTGGTCCAGAAAATAAGGCCTCGTGTCTGTTCCCAGGGTCTGTGGTATTAGTTGAATCATCTCCACAAAGCTGGGTCTCCCTCGCCACTGGTTCAGGCTGCAAAACTGTTGAAAGAAAACAATTTCCAACTGACCCTTGAGGCAATTATTTTCAGGCTTGGAAACCTGAAATTTGTCTACACTCAGTACCGCTTTCTATTTAAATAGCTATAAATTACTAATGCCTTTTTTTGAAAAGTAACAATTTTGAAATCAATGAAGTCTTCTACAATGGAAGAAATGTTCACCATCTTAAAAGAAAAGCAAGGCTTTTTTTGCGTGCTTTAATTTCTTCTTGTGTTGGTTTTAATGCGAAAATTTATTTTCAACTAATTCTACAAAGGAATCATATAAGGCTGTCACAGGACTGTTGGTTTGAAACCAGCAGAACATTAAATAATAAAAGAATGGTTTTTGGGGGCACACTTTAAGGATAAAGCAGACTTGTTTTAAAACAAAACGAATGGCATACGTCATCTCGCTGGCATGCAAATGAGCTTCAAAACTCATTTAATGTAGTCCCAGCATAGTTTTAAAATGGACAAACCCCTTGAATAGTTCTGTCACTGGAGGTCTCACAGACCATGAAAGACAACCTTGGCTGCACACTGGGGTGAGAATGTTCCTGTCTCAGTGTTTCTCCTCACCTTCTTCTAGGGTTCAAAGGAATTGGCATCAGGTAACAAAGTCAAAAAAGGGTGTTTGAGGCAAAGGGAAGATGAGTTTTGGGTGTTGGCTGAGTAGCACAGTCTGGCTGCCCTGGGGTGAAACAAACAATAGACTGTTATGTAGGCAAAACAGCGTGTTGATAGTAGACACACCCAGACTTCTATCCAAGCCAGAAAACTCAGCCTATGAGTCCCTCATTGTGCGAGGATTCGTGGTGTATCTCGATGTGGCGGCTATGCACTCATTCCTAACAAAGAGATATTTTATGGCATTTTTACTTGAGAATCTCAGTTCCAAACAGAATAAATTAACTAAACATTTGTCAGCTTACAATAAAGAAACAAAGAGATCTCACAGTAGCGTACCTTGCATATAACTTTTCTAAACTTCCTTGGCCATTTTTCCAAAGTAGATTGGCAACTTCATTTTATACTAATCAGGGTTGAGTGTTTTATTAATTTTACATAGCCTCAGAATTTAAATGAAGCATCACTATTATTCTACTTCATTTTATCGATAGAGAGATCATTGTTAGGTGGGCTTTATTACAGGCATAAGACAATCTAATATTCCAAAGACAGACAGAGATGGAAAAAAAATCTCTGAATCCTAATTTCTTCTTTATTTTCTTTGAACACATAGATAAATATATTTCTACTTATATACCTTTAGAAAATGTAATATACACATGATGTTATACTACCATATTGAAGAATGCTTAAGTGTTTGTGGGAAGTATCTAAAGAAATGGACAAGTTTCTGTTTGCATGGGGAGAAAAGGACGAGAAAGGAACAGAGATGTCACCAGCACGAACCCAGAGAAAGCTGGTGGAACAATGGCATGGACAAGAGAACATGAACAAGGCAAACCACTGCCTTACTGAAGAAGAATGCAATCTATTACAACTTGTCATATTCAATTCAAGAAAACACTGAGGTCGGAAGTGAATTTCCGCAAATGAATTTTGCAGACATTGAAGTAGTGTACATAAGCAGTTAGTAATTATGGGACTGTAAAAAGATTATGCAATATTATCCAAAAAAGATTAAAGATAACCATTAAATTAATATCTCTGATTTCCTTACACCATGTCTCAGACCCAGTTTGTCCTGCTGTGCTCATGGTCTAAGGCAGAGGATAATTTTTTATGTCAAGTTGTCAAAACCATATGTACTGTTCAAGAGGAAAGAACCACAATTTTTATATACTTATAGGATGTCCAAAAGTCCTAATCAACAGGAAGCTAAATGTTTTTTTTTCTGGTGGTAAGATGGTGCTTTTAAATGATAAATATTATTCACATCACTTACAGTGTAAACTGTCATGAAGATAGTTAAGATATTATGGATTCAGCTAAAGTATCAAGTCTTCTGAAATAAGTCAAGGTTTAGAGAAATCATGATACAAGGTGATTCTTCAAAAAAGAATGCCACATTTACATTTGGAGAAATTAGTCTATGTGACAATATGCCCCTAAGTGCCACTTAAGAGAGATGGAGATGACCCCTTAAGGCGATCAATAAGTGGTCGGAGGTGGGCTCATCTCTGCTTCTCTAAATGTTTAACCCATTAAATGATATCTGAAGTCAGCCAATAATCTTCAAAATGCTGCATTCAATAGCTGTACCTTCTTAGAAGGAAAAAACTCCTACAGACTCAATGCTGAGATAGAATATGACGTTCTCCATATACTGTATATATAGTAGTGCATGCTTACCAGAGACCAAAGTAATATGAGCCCACAGAACATCTTATATCCAGAGTGTTTATTACCCTCTCCTCTAGGAATGCTAATAAGCACCTGTAAGAAGCTCCCTTGGGGAGCATCTTCTCTGTGATTACAGTTAACGCTGGTTAACAATGGTATTGAGATAATAAATGGAAGACTTCACAGATGAGTAACTCACAAGTTTCAAAGTGACAGGAGTCTGAATAGTTTGATGGAGATCTCTCAGAACCTGCATTTGGATGGGCGTCATCCCCATATCCAGCATTTCCTTGCAGTGTGCCCTGTCTACCCATCGTTCACTAGCAATCTCTGTCAACAGTACAGGGGCATCAGACATCTTGTGGTCAAAAATCCCCTACTTCACTTCATGGAGATTCCAAAATGCAAAATACTGATGAAAGATATTCAAGGGGAAACGATAGAGCACTTTCTTTAGTAGAAAGGAGTAAACATACAACTTTAAAAAGAAAAATAATCACATATGTCCATATAAAATATTTTGATTTTGAAGTTGCTACTCTGCAATAAGCTATTCTGACACAGACAATATTCCCATAGCTTCCACTGCGGAATATTGTTGTAACGGTCTTGTTTCATTACTGTGACTTCTGTTCACATCTCATGGCGCCCGAGTTTTAAGTCAAGCTTTTTCATCTCATACAGGACAAAGCAAAGCATATATATAGCACTGCCTAAAGTTTCAGGTGTCCAGCAGACCCCTGTAAATAAGGAGAGATGACTGTATTTTGTCTTTATAATCCCACGGTCATTAACCCTATGAGACTGTACATGTAGGGTTTGTTACCTAGGACTTGTACCACACTGTCTAGCCTTTTGTGAAGGTAGGTCTGTCTGTCTTCTGAAATGATTGGCATTTCCTTTCAATGCCTTCTTTAATGTTTCTTTGCAGAATTCATATATGAGCCGCTGTGTGACCTTGTATCTCTATAAATGTCTGTCAGTATGAAGAAAAATTTTTTAGCTGATCAGAGAATAATAGAGAATCATTTTTATCTTAGTAACTTGCACATACTACTCTACTTTCTCCAAGATGCATAATCTGAAGCTCCCCTCTTCGGTGTTCCTTTGTAAACCATCAAGGATTTTGCATTGAGCGCTTGTAAGACCTTCTGTCGATGATTCGATTCCCCCATCGCATATGTATCACTTCAATGATTAGAAACAAAAGTCAATAAAATGAGCTTCACAGAAGCGACTTCATAACCATCATTTGAGTTCCAGGGAGATTATGAGAATATTACTCATCTTTACTATCAGAGCTGATGGGTACAAGGGAATGAAACGTTGCAGAATCATTGATTGATAGTTTGAAAGAAATGTGTCAGGATTTTGTCCCAGCCTTATATCCAATGAGCAAGAGAAATTACTTCTGCTATGTAGAAAAATAGGGCTGGTTTTTTTCTCTTTCCATTTTCCTCCTCTACTTGTATTGAGTGTGCTTGTTTTTATAACATGTGTACATTAATAGTTCTGACAAAGAGAAGACCAAAAATGATAGTAGCAGAAAATGGGAGTATTTTCTTAAGTGCTACATTTTCCTTAAGAAAAAAAAAGTAATTGCAAAAACAGCCTCAGAGAATGTTTTGTGCATGTATTATTTGTCATTGCCTTCCCCCACCCCCGGCCTCTGCATTCCATTCAAAAGCTGATCCATCGTCAAAGGCATATTTTTCTTTTCAAAAGATCTTGGAATAATAGTTGCTGTTTGGAACAGGTTAAAAATCGCTTTTCCATTAAAGAAACTACAAAGTATGAACAAACACTCAGCACAAACATCTTATTCCTGTGTAACTCTACTTTGTTTACCTTGCAAACTGTAACGCTTTTCACTTGATGCTTTTGACTTTTTCTTTAGTAAATTGGACTTACTAAAATCCATGGTCAAGGGAACGTGAGTTTACACTACTGCTTCCTATCGACAGTGGGAAAGAGGAGTACATTGCCTTCAGTATTGGATTTATGGTTTCACCTGTCTTTCCTCTCTTTCCTTGGCCTTTCCTAGACCAGGAAATTGGCATCAGGTGTGGTGTGCACATAGTAAGGACATCGGGTGTGGCGTGCTCACAGTGGGCCTACTATTTTCCTTGACTGATTTAACTCATTTTGTTTGCACTGCTGCTCTCCCTCGTCCCTCCCTCTTGACTGACTTTTCCTTCCCTCTTCCTGTTTCCCTCTTTACCTGTATGACCTTGATGACCAACAGAAAAACAGAGTCCAAAGAATGTACAAAAGAGAGGCATCTGAGTAATGGTGTTGTTCCTAAATTCATTAGAGGAACAGGTGGAGGGGATTATTCTAGTGTCGAGGGAGGGGACGGGGAGGGGGGGGGACGGGGATGAGCCAAACAGCTGCACGGGGATAAAGAAAACAAAGTGTTTTATGTTGCTCCAACTTTGACACCCAGGGCCTGTATCAGGCAGAATCAAATAACGGTTATGGTCATTTTAGTGTCGCAATTTGCCGAGTAATCCTAGCAGTCATGACCGGAGGGAAGATGAGTCCAAGAGGGAAGCTGCTGTTTAAATTCTGCGCCTTTCAAGTTACTGTAAACAATTTTGAGCCTAGTCAATGGTATCTCAATTTTTCAAGTCATTTTTCTTATCTTTGGTAGCTGTATTTGAAAATAGGATACAAGATAAACTCTTGTTAGTATTTCAGAGTATCCATGCTCTATAAAAGCAGTTAAACTCTGTTTTATTCCAAATGGAGCTACTGTAGTACCATGGTTTGGAGCCTCCTGTCAGCCAACACTAAGTACTTGGGATTCTTGGATTTGGAGGTTTAGATGCTTGTTATTTGTTCCTTGTTTAGAAACATTGTTTTTTTTAAATCATTTTTATTGAGCTGTACATTTTTCTTCTCTCCCCTCCTTTCCTCCCCTCTCCTCTTCCATCCTCTCCTATGATCTCTACACTCCCAATTTGCTCAGTAGCTCTTCTTTTTCTCTTTCTTGTATAGACCCACTGTTTATGACAAAATTACTTTTCTCAACAATGCAAACACATTGTCTTTGAAATTGAGCATAAAACCTACATTCATCTTATTCTGCCTCTGTACTGGCATCATTGGAACTATCCCAAGTGGAGTTTCCAAGTAAAACTAGGCATTTTTTTTATCATGACAATTAAGTAACTAAAAAGTTCCAACACTTTGAATTATTAGTGTAATTCATACTGACCAATGCTTGATCTGACCTAAAGAAAAATAACTAACTAATCCCAACAGAAATATATTTGAAGTGTTATTTTGCCATAAAAAAATTGGTAGACAAAACTAAAAATTTGTTTTACCCGTCACCCAGATGAGACATGCTTTAATTCATATTTATTCTGCTTTGGCTTCACCCACTTTCTTTGTTCTGAGTCATCAACTTCGACTTCTTGGTAGTTAGGAGATGTAGCATGCCTCTTTCTTCACTATACCTCGGGTGCATCCTTGAGCATTGGTTTCCGCATGAATCTTCTTCATTAGTAATTCTGGTATTACAAAACTGCTTTGATACTCAGATTCAAGCTTAATTTTTTTGTTATGTAAAATCTGTTGAAGGCCATCTTTGACCTAGTTGCAAGTACGTAACATGTCTTTCCCATTGTTGATGATGTCTCCCCGTACCTTATGTATCAATAATATAATTTTCCTTAGTTTATGCTGCTGGCTATTTGTGAAAACACTTTTTTTTTTGGTTGAGTGTATTGTCAGGGTAACATTTCTTTCCCTAAACTGTTAATTGCAGTGTAATACATCACTCCAGCTTCATTTTCTTTTTGAAATCTCTGCAAATAATATAAATCCTTAGATCCACAAATTGGCCTAAGGAAGCCATTCCCTTGTCTGCATTGTAACCTAGTAATGTAGCTGTTTACTAAAGACCAGACATAGTTGGTACAAACACTTCACTCTGGTAATTTTGGTCTTCAATACATCTTTCCCAACAGCCATGCATACCTTTGTTGGGGACTGTGTGTATCTTTGAGTTGCCACACTCAATTCATTATGTTAAAGACAGGTCAACAAGTATTACTGAAAGGATATTAAATACCTCTCCCTATTAATAATTTTTAATTCTAAAATTTTCTCCAATTAACTGTTGATGAGAGATTTTAAGAATATCTGTGAAAATATTTATATTTAAATATGATAAATTAATGTAGAGATAAATTAAACATAGAACCACTGGAAGTAACTGTGATTTAGAGTATTAAAAGAAAACAAGAGAAATGGATTTTTAACATATATTTGTGGTATTGCTTTAAATTATTATATGCATACATGTTTCCGTAAGTGTCATGTGTTGGTGTGAGTGTGGGTGCCCATGGATGTCAGATGAGGATGCCAGGTCCCTTTGGAACTTGAGAAACAGATGGCTGACGTGGGTGCCCTCTGCAAAAACTGTACACACCTTTAACCACTGAGTCATCTTTCAGAGCCAAGAAGCAGCTTTTTTTTTCTGCAGTCTACCCACCTAAAGTAAATTTATCTGTAAAGTTTAATTATTATAAAGTTAGAGACACTGCAAAGTATAAGGGTATTTACATAATTCATATTTATATACTACTTCTGAAAGATAATTTCTTACCCATCCACTATCTGGAGGTTACTTTCAGAGAAGTGGTATTTTATTGAACAAGATTTGAATAGGAACTTTGGGGAATTTGTCCACATTACATATCCAGTTGCAATACTTGGATATAGCAAATATTTTAATTTCCTAGTTCTTGATAACAAAGAAACCAAATGTCCAAAGCTACCCTCAAAGAACAATACAAAATTCGATGTCAACTTTTTCTGTGACTATGTTGTACAATATTAATAAGGATGTGTTGGAATTAATCAGCACATTAATATGTTAATTTGTCTTAGAAACCACTCATTTAGACAATATAAAGTGGCTCAATTGCATGGACTTTGACTGGTAACTCAGATCTAGTGAAGCCTCTGCCTATGCATGTTTGCATATTATTTTTGTAGCAGAAGCCCACATGGGATTCAATGCTCATCATTTTCTATATCACCAATAACTGATCTGGAAACACAATTTATTTTAAAGTTTAATATAAACTTCCCCCAACATTCTGTGACAGGATTCAAATTTAGATCTATAAATGAAAACTTTTATCTTAATAAAAACTCAATTATCTGCTTGTGTGGTAAGTTACCTTCAGAATGTGAACTCTTGACAGGAAGGCACAGATCCTGACTTTTTGATTAATTTTTACTTATTTCCCAATATAGACCTTCACATTTGGGAACTGGATGACTCCATAAATATTTGAGTAACTAAACGATTGACTCAAACCCAATGTGGGCGAAATATTTTCCTTTAACCTAATTTAGATGCTTCATATGCAACTTATGAGCTACTCTCGGTTAATTTTCATGAAATAGTTTAATTTCGGCTATATGCATGCAGATAGGTAGGTAGATAGATAGATAGATAGATAGATAGATAGATAGATGATAGATAAATAGATGACTTTGTTTCTGTTATATAAGTACAGCAATGTACACATTTCTGCTTTCTGAGTCTGTATATATAGTTGCATAATAATTGATTTATATAAATAATTAAATAGATGTACATGGGCAAAGTATTAGCTTATGCCCAAGAACAGTGAAAGGTTCTTCTACATGGATACATTTCACATAAAGAGAGAAGTGTAGACTCACAGTCTTATAGCCAGAAAGCCATTGTTTTCACCTGAGATGTGAGTGGGTGCAGTGTTTGAATGCTGTGCTGTGCTGCTATGTGCTGTATCAAACTCTGCCAGGGTACAAAGTATTTAAAACAATGTTGTTTTTCTCAAGTGCTAACTGGATTTCTCCAGCCTATGTTCCAGCTGCTGATTCCCTTAGAATGTCATGTAATAAGTTTCATTGTTAAGAGTTAATTACTGATTGTGTAACTCTGGAAACATGAGTAGAGCAGGGAGGCCTAACAGTTAACACAGTAATTAAAGAAAAATTTAATTGTATTCTAGTTTTCTGTAGCCTCAAGTCTCCAGAAGACATTTATCTTCTCATCGGATCAGGTTTATTTTTTAAGATTCTTCAGTTCAAAGAAGGTCTATTTCACAGACACCAGAGAAAACAGACACACACACTCATACACAAATGCACACACGTGCATAAACATGCAATGCATGCATATGCACGCACACACATGCACATACACAAACAAAGAAGAATGGTTGTCAACAATGTAAGAGACGTGATCATTGGAATTGAAAATCTCTTCTCCCAATCTTCATTTCTACTGAGACGCTGCAGAATGACCCTAAGCCTTAGCTAACTCCCTTGTAACTCTTTTAAGGGGTTTGTAAACACAATAACTGTATCAAAACCCAATCCTCAGTCCCGAGTCCTATTTTTTACCTGTTTCATATGATGGATTATTCAGTGAAAAACTCATTCTCTGGAAAAAATGTTATTTCTCACCAATTTTGTTGTCCATAAGGATTATGCTTTTCTGAAAAGCTATTGGCAGCTCCTTCCATTTTCTCTGCTTCTATTGTAATTTTCATTGTTCACGCTGATAATCCTCAGGGAGTTCATACAGAGTCATAAATCTATCCCCTCTTAGTATTATTATCACCTTTTAATATAGTGCTTCTGGTCTTTAATTCAGTTAATTCTTAAATGTGACATATTATGCTCATTAAACATAAATACATAGAAACATCATTAAACATCAATAAAAAGAAAACAAAGTTTTCTATCCAGAGCAAGACATGGCTTAAGGAAAATTGACTGTAGTACATATTTAAATTCAGCTCCGCACACGTAAGGTGATTTTTTTTCAGGCAGGTGTAGGGTGAAAGGACTATGTATTGTTTTCTTCTTTCCCTTGGAGTCACAGCAAAACAGAACTTCAGATGTTTACCCCTTAAAAGACTAGTTCAAGACCAGTGTTTCACAGGTGGGAAAACTTAAGCACCTAGAAGCCATAATGATTAAAGGCTGAAGAGTAGGGAGTATCCTTTCTTTCTTTAACCCTCGCCCAGGAGCTTAGCACACATGTGTTTTTATGTTCTACCTAGCTTGGATTGTCCATGTAACTGTAGTGGGGGTTATTTCCTTGAAGTTAAACAATATTAAAATTGAATCTTATCTTTGTGAATTAATTCCAATAATTAAGTATTTGCCTTCTACATTCTGTAACACAACATTAGAAAACAACATTATTAATAAGTATTATAAACAACATATGATTAAAATCACCATCTAATCACACTTTGAAAGAAGATTATAGTAAAAAAAAAAAAAGGCCACTGGATTTGCCAGTCATAGACAAGGAACAAGTATTTTAAATTAAATTAAAATTAAGTATTTTAACTTTTAAATTAAAGTTAGTGGATAATTTGCGGTTGTAAAGGTTGTGCCTCTTTTTGAGTAATACTGAATTTTTAGAGCAAAGGCAGGAGCTGCAAATAGCAGGGAAATTGGACCAAATATTAAACTTTCTCAGTCAGTCTTAGTCAGATATAGCAGCAATTTAGTTTTCATTAGGATGGAGGCCAGTGCTCTTTTTCTCTTAGACAACTTCGCTAATTACCAAGACAAGACAACCTACCAACACATTCCTCTGCATCCCCCTGTATACATATTCTCGGGGTTCTTGCAATTAGCAGCACTGCAAATAGAAACAGAATCACTGATTTGATTTTCCGATTGTAACATCAGGTATCAGTTGTAGCCTTGATACCACTGCTACGTGCAATGCATTCCCTCGTGGGTTATGATATATGCACCTCTTCTGCATCAGGCATCTTTGTTTACTGTATTACAGCTACAGTGTAAGAGGGTTAGGATAGAAACCTAGCCATCCCCATGCCTGTAACTGTAGGAAAATAGAATCAATGTAGTAGGTTTAAGCCATTTGTGCCTCATAAGAGACTGCAGGCAATGTTAGCATGGACCTTGCTACAAGATAGAAACCATATTTATTTTTCTGTGGTAGCTTCAGCCCATTATGAGATAGGATGTTTCTTTTACAAAGCATTAGGTAGGAAAGGAACACAGAGTGCTGTCCCAAGGACAGTCGAAGTATTACTGAATGCTTAGATGTTCCATTTGGATCATCACTGACCATCACTGTGCTAAGCCTGAGCACCAGTAACACCCAGAACAACAATATCAAATTCAGTAATACAGACTTCTTCCTTGTTTTAAAGGACATTTCCACTTTTGTTAAGGTATAGCAAGCACATAAAATAGTAGGTTTTATTATGACATCTTCATCAATGTGTAGAATGTGTTTTTATCATATTAAACCCAATTATATTTTCTTATTTTTGTTCTTTTTTTTGAAACATCATGGATGAGCTTTGCATCGCTATTGCTCTCACCCTTCCCTCTGCTCCTTTCCAACTCCTCTTACATCACCACCTGACTCCCACAAACCTTTATGACCTCCTCATTTTTAGTGGTGATCATTATATGTGTTTGTATTTATATGAATGTTATGTATATACAACATACATATAAATATATACATAAATACATATAATATATATATATATATTTAACAATTTGTATGTGTGATAGTAAGAGCCCTAGAAACAGAATGGCTGCCAGAATGTTCTCTAGACATTACATAGATGTAAATGTATAAATCAGACTAAAGTTTAAGAAGCATTAGTTTGATAGGATAATTAATGTTATTCCGTAAGATGCAGATACTAAGTATAAAAACTTTGATTGGGCTTAATCTTGAGTGCTAGCATCCCAAGGACACTACTACCATTGCTACCATTCTTAGATCATCATATTTTCATTCAATAAATTCAGGAGCTGAAATGCTTTATTTGGCCCATGATGATGGGAAGGCAGCAATCTGAGGGAACAGCACTGGGAATCCATTAATAAAGCAAGGACTCCAGTAGCCATGGCACCCATGAACTTGGATAACCCTACTTAGGGGCTGCATAGGACCACGGGCATCAACATTCAGTTATGAACAGAGGAAAGGCTCTTGGGCTCCAGCCCCTCCTTAGGAAGCTGTTGGCAGCTGAAGGCTATAGAGGGAAGGGGAGTCCTTGTCCTCATGGGTGCAGTGACTGGGGAGTTGCTTCTCAGTGAGTTCCAGGGGTTAGCTTTCCTCTTTTCTGTATCTTTTGATATGACATCACTAACCATATACAATAGTGTAATCAGGAAGTAAACAAGATTTTACTTGGTTTTACATTTGAACACTAATTAAGAAAATACTTTTTAAAATATTTGCAGATAAAGATGAATTCAGTGAGTTTTCTATCTGTGATAATCACTCTGTAGATAAAAATGTCAATGCAGGATTTAACTACAGAAAAGTCACAGTTCACACCTAATGATAAATTTGCTGCCAAGGTGAGATATAAATATAGATATATCTTTCAATCTTAAACTATATAAAATACTTACTACACATTTGTGAAGTATCAATGAGCTACATTCCCATCCCAAGGTTAAACAAACCAAAGATTAAAAAAAAAACGATCACAAAACAAAATCAAGAACAAAACAAAATGGTAATGAGAGGGTAACTTGTTTTGGGGAAGCGATTATGGAGTGAAATAAGAAGGTGAGAGGATGAATAACCAAGCTATGAGCGTGATGAAGCCATGGAAGGATAAATTGATACACTGCAGTGCTCTGAAATACTCAATGTGCAGGGCTGCCGCACGTGCAAACCCACAGCAGCTATGGTTGCCTGCATAAGACCCCTACAAAACTCAGCCAGTTTAAAATTCCACCATGGATTGGGGAGTGCCTCCAGAATTCCTATCCATGTCTGAGGAGATATTGGTAGTTCATGGCTGCTAAAGGAGGAGAAGTCCCTTTTCTTTAGGAGTTTGACCCCTGCTAGGTTTGAGGCCAAGGGATGGCCCACATTCATACAGACATAGCAGCACTAATTGGATTCAGTTGGATAAAATTTGCAAAAAGAATTAAGAATGGGAGAGGGAGAAAAAGGAAAGACAGAAAGAATGAGAGAGAGAGAGAGAGAGAGAGAGAGAGAGAGACAATTGGGAAAGAAGTATAATGGAGAATCTCGGTGAGGAGTGGAGTGGGGTGGGTATGATCAAGGTATAGTGTATAAATGTGTGAAATATTTAGAGAATGAATATTTTCTTTTAAAAAGAGAGAAAGAGAGAAATCAAACCAACATAAAACCAAACCAGCACAGAAGAGATAGGGGAAGAAAATATAATAGTAAGGTACAATCACCAAGTATGTTTAAACCCACTGTGTGGAAGGATGGAGAGAGCTGAATTTATGGAGGAACTTTTCATTTTGCTCATAGGTTGGTGTTGGATAGGGTTCATGATAATGCTGCACATTTAAGAAATCAATTCCTACAAAGTCTCTAACATGATAGACAAAGAATGTGTTAATTGCCCTACCCGGGAATTAATTTGTTCTCTTTGTGATACTCAGTGGGTCTGCACGCAGCCTTGTTCAGGTTGTTTTCCCACTGGAGTGCAGCGTATGCTTCTGAAACAGTCCTGGGAGAGGAGGGCTCCTTGGTGACATGTATGGTGGCCTGAAACCACTGAACTTAGAAGAACCTGAAAGAGAGATTGTCATGAATTCAAGGGCTGCACAATGAGCTCCAGGCCAGCATTGTGAGAACCCTATCTCAACACAAGAGCAAAAGACACTTGATTGACATTGTCTGCACCCTTGCCTCATTCTTTCAAACTTCTTTGTGGCTTAGAAAGTGTGGGTAGAGAATGTGGGTGGATGGGTCCTCCATGCAGGAGTCAACATTCCATAGCTTTTTCCGTTTTCAGCTAGTAAGCATTAATATGTGTGTTTGACACATTAATATGACAGTTTTTGAACAATATATATACAAGTTAAAAAAATGAAAAGGTGTTCCTTTACAGGCTGCACACCCTGGTTTCTAGACAATACACATCACAGATATGTAGACGTCATCAGAACAATGATTTTCTAGCCTTTCCCTCTGGTAATGTTCTTTATAATGTAGTATCATCACCCTTCTAGCTAACATAAAGTTCATTAAGAACCTAGCAAGAGGCTTTGTGCTGACTTTCTGTTCCATGGCTTGAGTCATGTGTTTTCCTGTGCCTTCACTGCGTTTTTAAGTGAAAAAATTAGGAACAGCTGAATTTGAGACAACAGCCTGATGACATTTTAAATTAGACTTTAACAGCTCCCTTCCTTTTTACACTGGGAAATGGTACCATGCCATCTTGTTATTTTCATAATCGAACCATAAATTAAAATTTCAGGTTCATTCATTAATCTAATAGAAACTGTTTCTAAGATGCCAGAACTGGCTACACACACACACACACACACACACACACACAACCTTTGCATTAATTTGAGGTAATGATCTAGACTAGTCAGTTCCTTGGAATCATTCCCCAACCTGGCAGTGGATTTATATTGTATTTATAACTTTAAGGCACATTTCATTGCAGTGTGTAAAATTTTAAATTAAGAATATAAATGATGTGAGCCTAAAAACCCAGCACCTTTATTACAGTGTCAATATATAGCTACTGAAAACCTCAGACTTAATTCTGCACAATTTATTTCTTCATCCATACTCAACTATGATTGTATATTAGAATCATCATCCAAATATAATATGAACAAAAGTAATCAATCATGATAAATCTTAAGAGAGTTGGAGAACATAATGTCCTGGACCCTATTTTTCGGTTAAATCACACACAGAGATGAAGCTTTGACGTGAAAGTGAGCTCATCTTCATCTCCAGATCACTTTAAACAGAGTTATCATCTGTTTAGCCTAAGACTAGCGGGCAAATAATTTTAAGTGCACTTTGAAAAATGGATCTTTATTAAATTAGAATAACTGGTACAGCTTAGATGATGGGAATAGATTTACTGATCTTGTTGACAAATCATGCTACTCAGAAAACAATCTGAGAGTATGGCCCATGAATAACATTTTCAATACTCAGTCAGAATGGATTGGCCAAATCTGAGTTAGGAAATGCATGCAGCCACGTTTGTTCTGTTTCCCCAAACGGTGGGATTTCCCTTCCTTCCCTGTATCAATTCATAGGAAATCACTAACTGTATGCCATATTGTTATCAGGAAACAAGCAAGTAAAAGAACAGTAATTGAAGAGATTACTTTTTGATGTATTTGCAGATATAGATGAATGCAGTGAGTCGGCTGTCTGCGGTGACCACGCCATATGTGAAAATGTGAACGGAGGATTTAACTGCTTCTGCAGGGAAGGTTATCAGACCTCCACGGGGAAGTCGCCCTTCACACCTAATGACGGCTCTTACTGCCAAGGTGATTTAGAACCTTCGATCTTAAAGTATATAAAATACTTACTACACATTTTGAAGTATTGAAGAGCTACATTTCCCAGCTCTGTGTCATGATTCACTAAGACTGGCAAAATAAATTAAGAAAGGTGCATTGTTTCACTTAGTGGGAGGTGGAAGCAGCATGTTTAATGTAGTTCACATTCGTTCCCTCTTCCTTAGACTATGTTCTTCCATCTTCCATGGGACATGATACATTCTGGAACTGCGATGGAATCTCAAGTGTTAAAGAACACTTTTAATGTTTAAGTGCACAAAATCATTCAAGTCAGCACAATCACCTTAGGACACAATGGTTTGTATACTCACTGTGCAATGTGTTTTCTTTTTCAACAGAAAGTGTGAATTCAAATTGCCACTTAGAGCATGCCTGCATTGCTGCAAACATTAATAAAACCTTAAAAAGAGTAAGTAGACACTTTAGGTTGAAATATATTTTACGCTGACATTTTGATCTCAGTGAGAACTACCGAAGTCCTATTTGAAAGCATCAACAGCTGAACCCCATGTAGAACTGAAATTCTTTGCATACAGCCATCCAAGTATTATTTACAGTGCATCTAGGGTTAATTTGAAACATTCCAAAGCATTGTGGAAGAGTTTATCCTCTTCAAATTGTGTTATTTTTTTCATTACTTGGCATACTGGAAATTATTTTCAACATAAAAAGAAGTTGTTGAGTAAAATGATGAAAACACACATTGGCTCAATCCCAGTCCCACATTCTAAGGAGATTCAGTGAAATGCAACTAGATTTTGCACTTCAAAGTGAACACTTCAAAGACCAAGTAAAGTAGGACATTCATAAAATTGTTGTTCTGTGATTGAATGGGGGAATCAAACTCTGAGGAAAGAACTTTCAGCCAAGGCATGTTTCCATTTCATCATTTACCAAGGAACACTTCGGTGGAAAACAATCTGATTCAGGTTATTGAATCAAAATTTCTGACTTATGATATCAAGACTTATATGAACTAATAGATTTAAATATTGAGTAGGTTCTCTGGCTAGGATATAATTTTATATTATATCTTAGGAAGATATTTTCAAAATTACTCTTTAAATTATCCATTCAAATATGCTTTGTGTGTTTCTGAAGTATAATAAAGCCTTTCCAGTTGCTTGTATGTGTGTTCATATATGTGACTTCCATGTGCACGTGGAAGCCAGATGCTGATGTTGCTCTCTCTCTTTCTCTCTCTCTCTCTCTTTCTCTCTCTCTCTCTCTCTCTCTCTCTCTCTCTCTCTCTCTCTCTCTCTCTCTCTCTCTCTCTCTTCCTCTCTCTCTCTCCCAGTGATCACAGACTAGACTAGCTAGATAGTTTGCCCCAGGAATCGTCTGTCTCTTCCTGCAAATCACTGGGATTACAGGTCAACTGCCAAAAGCAGTATTTTTAAACAGATTCTGTATATCTGAAGGCTGGTCCTCAAACTTAAATGTCAAATGTTTTCCTCACTGAACCATATTCCCAACCCCATAAATCTTATTCTGAAAATTTTCCCACAGAAATCTGATTCTCTTTTTCTGATCTCTTTTTTTTTCCCCTCAGATTGAACCCATAAAGGAACAGAATGCTTTACTACAGGAAATCTATAGAAATTCTGAGGGTGAGCTCTCATCCGTGGATATAATCACATACATAGAGGTACTTGCTGAATCATCCCCATTACTAGGCTGCATGAACAGCACCACTTCATCCAAGGATGATCATTCCAATTCAACTCTTATTGTGAGTATGTTTAAATCTGTAGTGTAGCTAATCATTAGATTGTTTCCTATAATTCTGTTCAGTGTGATATTACAATATTTTTAAAGGCATGTTTTTTCCTTAAATAGGAATTTGTAAAAACCATCAATAATTTTGTTCAAAAGAGCACATTTAAAATTTGGGACCAATTGCCTACAAATCATAGACAACTTCATCTCACAAAACTCTTGCACACTGCTGAGCTTGTCACCTTAGGAATCTCTCAGAACTTCCCAAAGGCCACTCAGTTTGATATGAACGCTACTGACGTGGGTAAGGTGTGAAGGTAAATGGTTCGCTTCAAAGCAGCAGTGTTTACTAAAAAAGGCAGTAAAGGTGTGGTTCTTTAACTACTACGAAATTGTACACAGTTTTGTCAATGCAGAAATGAATGGCGGTTCATATTACCAGAGCAATATGAATGAAGAGCTACGCTAGGCAAGGCTGACTACATAGATGCTCCCTCTGTCTTACGTTGCCCCGTTTTTTCTGTTCATCAGCTGTGTAGCGTGAAAGTTTGCAGAAGATAACATTCCCTTGTCATACTCACCCCATGAGCTCCTGACCTTAAACTATAATATTTACATCAGAAATTATGGGTATAGTATGTTTAAATTTCTCATTGTAGTAACATGTGGCCATTACAATAATAAAGGAGGAGTTCCTGCTTCATGCAGTTTACTGGAAAAAAAACTTAAAATTATGTATGGCGGATGGTTATAAAATTTTTCTGAAGAAGCAAAGTATGTTTTATTAGGCAATCATTACATGTGTCTGTATTGATGTCTGACTAATATCCCGCTATGCGATAGCATATTGACATAATGATTATCTCATTGATATTCACCAGTTACCCAAATTAAAAGTGAAAATGATAATTAATATGTAGACACACTATATTTCTATGTTTCTGCATAAAAGAAGTGCTAATGTACCCCAAAAGGGAATTATTACTCAAACATTTAATCCTCCCAATCTTTAGACAGTAAGTTGCATTTAAATTACAAATAGTCTAACAGACACGTCCAATTTTGACACTGAGGCAAGACCTTGTCATCTATGAAGTTCACACTTGAGTAAAAATAATCTCAAAAAAATCTTAAGGTTTTAACTAAGTTTGCTATTTCGTATGATGCCGTAGCCGTAGCTTTCCTGGGTGAGTGTAGCCTGTAGACTGTGGGTGGTTAGACAAAAGACAGTGTCTAGGATACTGCTCTAGGAATGATGTGTAGGTGGTTAGACAAAAGACAGTGTCTAGGATACTGCTCTAGGAATGATGTGTAGGTGGTTAGACAAAAGACAGTGTCTAGGATACTGCTCTAGGAATGATGTGTGGATGCATCTGCAGGTGTAGAGATTTTAGTTTTTATTTGAACCCATTCAAGACTAAACCATGAGTTCAACCATGCAGGAAAAGAAAAATCAAACAAAATATCTGAGTTTTCTCAGTTTTTATATTATGTAGTATATTACCAAAAGTTTAAATGAAGTGGTATTCAATGCAATTGTCTCTACATTTAAAAATTACACAGATTAAACTAATTTTATAATATTTCTTTTTTCCCACGGTACCATTTCAGCTCTCAAGGTTTTAGTTTTTGATTCAAATCACATGAAGCATGCTCATCCCCACATGGATGTGGACGGAGGCTATGTAAGAATATTCCCAAAGAGAAAAACTCCATACGACTCCACTGGTAGGACTTTAACATCTTATGCATATTCATGTAGTTCTAACAAATACTAATATGCACTTGGCTGTGTAATTTCCTATAGAAATATTTTAAGTTCATATGCAGAATATCCATCTTGAAACTTGAGATTCTGACATGACTATGTGAGGAAAAATTTAACCAATAATATCTTGATTCTTCATCATGAAACCAAATTTGTAGTTTCATGAAGGGACATATTTTTTTAAAGTGCTCAGTTACAGCTTAGGCTTAGACTTCTCTTTGTATTTATCATTCCTTGGCTTTTGTATAGTAAACTCTAAGTCAAATAAAACTTTTAAAAAACTTAAGACAGAATTCTAGTAGCAGGCAGTTTAGTGGTTATCTAATTTAACAATCTCATTTGGTAGATAATGGAACTAAGGTGCAAAGTTAATGGATTTGTCTTCATGTTTATCAGCAAATAGTTTAGAGAATTACAAGAAGAGAAGAAGTTAATAAAGAAATCAATTCAACAAGCTTTTCTTTGTCACCTAACTGGAGTCAAGCACGTGGTAACTGTTTTAATGTATGTTACCAATCATCGCATCTTGGAGTAATGTGCCCAGAAAATTCTCCCTATCATGCATGTTCTGCTGTGGTTGTTCTCTCATAGGTGAAGACAGTTGTGAGGGTAAACATGAATTGGAACCTTTTCACAAGGAATGGGTGGATAATCAAAATATAGATGAAAACTCTAAATACATACAGAAACCGCTTTATGAACAGCTAGAATTTATTATAATGACCATCCTAAAAGCTAACCCCATGATATTATTATTCTCAATTTTGCTTCATTTCATTTTGTTTTCTACCGCTTAGTAATTTTTTTCTCTATTCTTTATCCTCACCATTATTTATTTTCTGATCAAAGTGAGAAACACATAGTTACAAAACAAATGAAAAATAACCAAGATGTATTGCCACTGAACCCTTTGCTCATGTGCTACTAAACCATACTCAACAAAGCATACATATAATATTTATGAACGTATCCACAGAACCTGGGAAACAATTGAAATTTGAAAGACAATTTGAATAGTGTTTAGAAGTTGTAGAAAATGCATTGAAAATACCTATTATGGTGACAAATGTTGAAACTGTCACAGAATTAAAATCTCAGAGCAATGCTGGCTGATTGTATGGTAGATTTGTTATGTTTAATGGTGGCACACACAAATGGACAGCTGAAAGAAGATGATAATATCAGATCTCAATACAGCAGAATGATAAAACGTCTTTTCCTCAAGGTTGAATCTTAAAAGAAAGGGCGAATGTGCAAACTGATCTCACCTTCCAGTAACGTCTGCGTGAGATTTTGCTTGTAAAATTCATTAGGAAAGACACAAGATGCCGTTGATAGGAATGCAGAGAGATCGTCTTCACAGATGGCTTTATAGTGTTTTGTGAGCTAAATTCAGAGCTGTGGTAGGTTTGTGGTAGGGTGACAAGACGAGGCTCAGTACTCCGAACCATAGCTTTGCGATAAAGGCATAACGGACTCTACTAAGGAATTCTACCTATTTTCTTGGAAGTATTTGTAAAATTGGGATAATAATCAGATGCCCAAACAAACTCCTGAAAAATGTCCTGCTGAGATTATTTAGAATACCCCAAAAAAAAAAAAAAAACCAGAGCATGAAGCCATTTGGGACAAGGGTCTCTAAGAAGTTCACAGTATGGTGTATATTGGAAACTTACTCTTGAAATTTAACATTCAGAAAAATCTTAACTTTTTCACCCAGATGGTTTACTAGTAATCTAGGTTGCAAAGCATGATTGCATTGCTGGGGTAAAATTGACTGCTAATATTCCAACAGGAAAAAGAAAGAAAGAGGGAAAATAGCTACTAACAAGTGCATATATATATATATATTATATACTACTAACAATAGCTATTAACAAGTGAATATATATATATCTTAAAATGATGTCTTCAGAACTTTAACACAGTCATTTGCGCTAAATGAATACACATTTGTTCTAGACATTGAATGAAATACTGTTTTTTGTTCTTAGAAAAAAGATATGCTAATGCTAACAGAATATAGAAAAAGTACATGATAAAAAAAAAGCAAAAACATCATAAGCAAAAAAAATGAGAGCAGATGGAATTCAGTATGAAATGATATAGTCTTTTTTCAAATAGTCCACATCTGCAATTCCTTTTGTTGGTGAGTGAGCCTTATTTTTTAGTAGAAAGTACAGATTTGTTTCATTAGTTACAGAATATCTGCCAGGGAAACTTCTAAGAGGCAAGGTTTATTTGGCTTACAGTTTGGGAGGGTCCATTCTGAGTCAGCCAGTCATGGGGGCAAGGGAGGGAGTAGGCATGGAAGGGTTCATGGCAGAGAAGCAGAGTAGACGGAAAATTTCATACATCCCAAAGACCATGAAGTTGAGAAAGCAGGGTGGAACTGGGAGTAACAGTAACCTTTAAAGCTCCAGGCCTAGCCAGCTACTTCTTCCAAGGCAGAGAGCATCTCCTAAATGCTCTCTAGCAGTCAAGATACCCCCACCAACTAGAGACCAAGCACAATTGATTAGGGAACATTTCACACTCAAGCTTACAACTGATAAGGAAGCTCAGCGTCAATTAATTGTAAAAACAACAAGAAACTGGAAAGGTTAAAAATGTCATGAAAAAGCTGAAAGGATATTCATTAAGGACATGGGACATGCCATGAGGATTTAGGGGATTTCTATGACACCCTTTATCCAAAATCACAAACTGATGCTTTTGAAATATGATTCTAGATATCAGTAATTAATAAAAATAGTTTAATGATGTTTCTTTAACTAGATTTTCATGTGAATTGGGACCACTTCTCACTATGACCCCTAGGAAGTAACCATCCCTCTAAGTGGACTTCATGCTTCCTGAAATTTTCAGTTCTTCCTCCAAGCCTTGGTCAACCAACAGAAAACATTAGCATCATACTCGTTTCTAAGAGTCTTCCTATCACTAGCCCAAATACATCAGATGGCTCTGGGTAGGATGCTGTGATACTGGCCAAAAGTAACTGGGATGAGAAAAGAGTTGATTTGACTGACAGATTATAGTCCATCATGAAGAGAAGCCAAGAGAAAACCTGGTGACAATAGCAAAGCAGAAACCATGGAGAACTCTGCCTATTGGCCCCTTCTCAGGCTTCTGTGTAGCTGCCTTCCTCATACAGCCCAGACATAACCCACCGGTGACAGCACCGCCCACCATGCGATGGTCCATCCTGCGTTAATTAGCATTCAAGAAAACGCCTCAAAGACATGCTCATGGGTGAATCTATTCAAAGCATTTCATCAACTGAGGTTCCCTCTTCCGCAGGCGTTGACAAGAAAGTTGATCACCACGTGGATTAATACCTATATGTTTCATGGATAGATGTCTTTCAAGCTAGCTAGTAGGTCAAAGAAAGACCATGTGATGTCTCTAGTTAAAGAAGGCCTTGTAATAATTAAAATGAACAGTAATGTAATTTGGAAGCTAGACCTCCCATGACTATGTGGAAGGAATGCCACTTTTCAGTGTGGTGTGGAGGAACCCAGTTCTGTGAGCACAGTGCTTTCTCAATACAATATCAGTGCTTATGTTGTGATTCTTCAGCAGTGGGTTGTATTCTGGTACTGCATTTCAACAGTGCTAAGGAGTCTGACTCCACAGAACTGAAGTGTTCGACCTTCGGAGGCAGCACTGCGGTGATTACACGGCTGACCTCAGAGGCATGTCACCGCTTAACCAGTTCTCAACCCTCTTTAGTCCAATTCATTTGTAGAAGAATTAAAGCTTGCTTCTTTGGGGGTGAATATGTCTCAAATTCTGGTTCTCTCTTAGGATCAGGCTCTCAATTCATCTAGAAATACTTTTCGTCCAACCAAAGTTTGTGAAAAGGTGATGCCGTAAGCGTTCAGAGGTCAAATGTACGACATGAATGTAATCTGATAATGCATATACGGATGTTGGACTTCACATTCCAGTCAGGGTTTTCATGATTTCTGTGGCGTACACCTGCCTTCTACTAGGTCTCTGTGTGTTAAGAGCTTTAATGCACTTTGATTTGTGAGCCCACCGACTACATTTATTTGATTGGCAGGCAGTGTCGTAGTTGCATTCCTGTGCTATAAGAATGTTGGCCCCTTGCTTTCCCCATCTGATGACTTCTTCCCGGACTCTCAAGATGATGAGAATTCTGAAGAAAAGGAAAAAGTCATTTCTTCAGTGATTTCTGTTTCAATTAGCTCAAATCCACCCACACTGTATGAACTTGAGAAAATTACATTCACACTAAGTCATGGAAAGGTAAGTTTTCTGGAGTTAGTTAAGACGGTTGTGCATTCAGTGAATTGGAATAAGCGTTGGCGGCATTACTTTAATTATATGTAAGTTACAGAGAGAAAGCATATTGAAAATTAAACAAAGCAGATAACATAGTTTTGATGCTTCTTTTACAGTATAAGAATAGAACCCATGTTTTCCTCTTCAGTGTTTGTACTCTACCACTACAACTCCAACAGTCAACTAGTGTTTCTTAAAGAAGAATTTTGCATTCATAGTTCTTCTCAAAGCTTCTTGTCAATGCCAATGAGTCACGTGTTTAATATTCTAAGATGAAACTATCCTTTTGTTTTGTTTTAAGTACATTATTAATTTTGGCAGTTTCTAAGCCCATAGCTTTAAGGATGTAACAATGATATTTTTTTTAACTTATTTATTTATTAAGGATTTCTGCCTCCTCCCCGCCACCGCCTCCCATTTTCCTCCCCCTCCCCCGATCAAGTCCCTCTCCCTCATCCGCTCGAAGAGCAATCAGGGTTCCCTGACCTGTGGGAAGTCCAAGGACCGCCCACCTCCATCCAGGTTTAGTAAGGTGAGCATCCAAACTGCCTAGGCTCCCCCAAATCCAGTACGTGCAGTAGGATCAAAAACCCATTGCCATTGTTAAGAGCTTGTGAAATGGTTCAATGAACAAAGCTTGGCAACCCTGAATTTATCCTTCAGAACCATATGGACATCACAGAAGGAAAAAACAGCCCTTGTACGTTGTCTTCTAATTTCTGCATGGTTAACATGCTCTGTCATGTTAACACACACACACACACACACACATGATGTGCCCACATAACTAGACATCATGAACTAGGAAAAGTCTCTTCGATTTTTCCATCACATTTTCTTCTTCTTTCCCATTTGCTTTTCTCCCTTCATAATTTTTTATTTACAAGTAGAATGTAAGATCAACAGTAAACACACAGTGTTTTGGTCAATATTGTCTTTTTTAGCATATAATTGACAAATGTTCAATAAAAAAGTAAGCATTTGCTGAATAAAAACATAATTTTTGTATGAAATATACATGATCTCACTTATTAAAACTTATCACTCTACAAAATTGAAAAAATACGTAACATTGCTGCAATATAAATTTCAAATCTATTACAAAAGAACAGGTGTCGTGTATCAGCATTGATCCTGTGTTTACATGTTAAGCATGGTGCTAATTCTATCAGTGATGTTTTAAATACAACGAAGGCTGGGCTGACAGATATTGTCTCATGGGTGGATGTCTATTTTTCAGGTGTCAGATAAGTACAGGACACAGTGTGCCTTTTGGAACTACTCGGCCAATGACATGAGGAATGGCAGCTGGTCTTCTGAGGGCTGTGAACGGACATACTCAAATGACACCCACACCTCATGCCGCTGTAGTCACCTGACACACTTTGCGATTCTGATGTCTTCCAGTACCTCCATTGTAAGCCAAGTTTGGGCTGTGTGTTCACAAAGCTGCCCATCATTCTTCATTGTCCTTACTCTTTTTCTTCCTACCTCACATCATCAAAAAGAATAATCCTTTTATATTTTAGTGGGAGCCAACTGTAGGTTTACTGGAATTGAAAACCTTGGGTTTTTATTTTCTTTTAGTTTGGTTTTGTCTTTGTTTCTTTCCTTCTCTTCTAGGATATGCATAATAAGGAATTTTCAGTTTATTTCCTATCAAGGACTTGTCTGGTCCATAACATCTATTATGTTGCTTGTTAAAGGTAATATCTTTCCATTGCTCTGGATCTTGCATATTTCTATAGTTACCCACATTTTAGTGCCATGGTATCTAGAGACCTTTCCCTTGATAATGGGGTCATTTGATACCTGATAAAAATTTGGCACTTTTTTATTCAATATATCTTTAAGAACATAAAACCACAAAGTTTTTCAAACATAAAAAATTAAGGTAAATATATTTGTAATACGTATTTTTCATCGGGTCATTGATTTGCTTCCATTAATACTTATAATCCATGAAATTTATTAAGTGTCAAAATACATTTGTAGTGTCAATTATAAAGATGAAATTTCCAGAGTGTTAAGGAGGAAAAACTTCTAATCTTCATGTAAAAATTAACCACTCATTTCCGTTCCAGTGCCAAATATACTATTTTGATCTCTAACTTATTCCGTTTCTCTTTTACCTTTGTTTAATGTGTTTTAGATGAATCACCTCATAGACATAAGCCTTGGACTTACCACTGATAAATCTGCTTTAATTAACCATTTTTCCATTACAATGATGAATTACCTTTCCAATATCATGCAACTGATGGCGATAACATTATTCAGGCATGTACTAATATATACTATGCTTAAAGGAAAAGAAATCACTAATTATAGCACTGTTAGCCCGCTACATGATTTATATCGGAGTTCTCTGGATACCAAGTGCAAGTTTTTCTCATCTAAATGTACATTTTTATTTTTACATTTTATGAGCATTTTGATTAATGCTTCCCTGAGAAGTTCATTAAGAATTGTGGTCCCTTTGTTGAGTCACTCAGTCTTCCTCTTAACAGCGCTGTTATTATTTGCCCGTAGGGGATTAAAGATTATAACATCCTGACAAGGATCACTCAGCTCGGGATCATCATCTCATTGGTTTGTCTCGCCATGTGCATTTTCACCTTCTGGTTCTTCAGCGAGATTCAAAGCACCAGAACCACAATTCACAAGAACCTCTGCTGCAGCCTCTTCCTGGCAGAACTGGTTTTCCTTGTAGGGATCAACATCAACACAAACAAGGTGTGCAACCTGCCCCCCCCCCATGCTTTCTTCTCATTTTCTCTAGTGTTATCTAACTAACAAGCCACATAGACATGAACTATAACAAAGGTCTTAGAGCGTCAGACATGCCAGATAATTGCTTAGCTTTTCTAGGTTTTTATAATGCTAATATATCTAAACAACATACTCATAAAATTTATTAAATGAAAAAAATCCTTCACTATGTGAATTATTGGGAAACCAAAATTTTATACCACAGAAACACCTGGTTTTGTATGGACAATAAGCAAGGATTAAATAAAAGTGGAAACAAAGTTTGTTTTGGGATTGAGAGTAAGCACAAAACAGCTGGAGTGAACTGGGTCCTCACCAAAGACTTCCGTATTTCATCAACCAGATTCTGCACAGAAGCAGGTCCTAGAGTGGAGTTAGACATGTAACACATTTGTTAAAAGCTGTACTCATGAAAGAAAATTGGAGTTTCAGACTGGCAGAGCCGGCAGACAAGGTCTGACTTTAAGTGGAGGAAAAAAGGAAGAACAGTGCACTTCAAAGACATCATGGTTGCCATGGAGTCCTTTGAGGAATCTTTTACTGATCACAAGAACCCTTCTTGGTCTCTAAGCAACTAGGATGTCTGTAACCCGGGGGATGGCAGTAGCCCCAGCCCTATTTTGGGGTGTGAATAACACTGAAGTTCACACCACAACACCAGCCAGAATTATAATGCTTTAACTTTTTTATTTTTATTTACTTTATGATTGCTTTACCTACATGAATGTATATATACCAATTGCATGCCTTGTGCCCAAGGAATTCAGAAAATGCTATTGGATCCCTTGGAATTGTAGTTACAGATGGTTGTGAACCACCTTGGGCGCTGGCAACCATACATTGTAGGCTGCAAGACCCAGTGTTTTATTTTTCTTTCTTTCTTTGTTTGTTTTTTAACAATCTTATTTTACATAGCAATCCCAGTTCCCTCTCCCTCCCCTACTCTTGCTCCTTTCACCGTCTCCCCACTACTCCCATTGATTCTTCAGCAAGGCTAAGACCTCCCATGGGGAGTCAACAAAGTCTGTCACAACACTTCCAGGTAGGACCAAGGCCCTCCCCCCTGCATCTAGGCTGAGCAAGGTATACCTCCATAGGGAATAGACTCCAAAGAGCCCATGCACTATGGATAAATACTGGTTCCACTGCTAATGACCCACAAACTGCCCAAGCCACACAACTGTTACCCACGTTCAGAGGGCATGGATGGATCTTATGCAGGTTCCCCAGCTGTCAGTCCAGAATCAGTGAGTTCCCATTTGCATGGGATCAGCTGTTTCTTTGGACTTCATTAAAATGGAAAGGAGAATTATCTCCAGACAGACGTCAGTTTAAACCATCACATGGCCACCGAGAAACAGATAGTTTAGATGTGAAGGTTCCCCAATTTATCCTAGAACATCAATGCACAACAATGACGAATCTCTGGACAAGTCAATAGCTAATCCCAGGTCTGTTGACACTTCCATTGATGAAGTGCAGTGTTTTTAGATCGGTGACAAGTAGCACATCTTAGAAGCAGGACCCGGGAGACAGGAATATTTTAGTGTGATCAGTCATGAGGTAAAGTGGCACATTCATGAAGAAAGTTGAGATGCTGTGATAATTCGGAGGGAAATGTTGCTCACAGTTCCTTCTGTCACATTCCAGCTGGTCTGCTCTATCATCGCCGGCCTGCTTCATTACTTCTTCCTAGCTGCCTTTGCCTGGATGTGCATCGAAGGCATACACCTGTATCTTATCGTTGTGGGGCTCATCTACAACAAAGGGTTTCTGCACAAGAACTTTTATATCTTCGGCTATCTCAGCCCAGCTGTAGTTGTTGGATTCTCAGCGTCCTTAGGATACAAGTATTATGGTACCACCAAAGTGTAAGTAAAACGGACTGTGAGCATTTGAAAGACACTCTTGGGTACTCGGCATATCTTTGAGAATGTTGTTTTGCTGTAGTCCGTGCAACAGGATCACTGATTTTATCTCTCACTTTTCAGATGCTGGCTGAGCACTGAGAACAACTTTATCTGGAGCTTCATAGGACCGGCGTGTCTAATCATTCTTGTATGTATATAACAGCTGCTTACTAGACCTGGATAGAGGTGGGCGGTCCTTGGACTTCCCACAGGTCAGGGAACCCTGATTGCTCTTCCAGCAGATGAGGGAGGGGGACTTGATCGGGGGAGGGGGAGGGAAATGGGAGGCAGTTGCGGGGAGGAGGCAGAAATCCTTAATAAATAAATAAATTAAAAAAAAAAAAAGAACTCAGGGGTCAGCTATGGAAGACAAGAAACTTCCAAAATCAGAAATTCTGCTTTGTAAAAACTGATCATGAACATTTGGGCCTGTCATTTGGTACCATTTAACATATTGAATTAGGGTGGAGAAAAATACATAACTTATAAGCAAAAAGCAATTTCTATTCATTTACTTTCTTGGGGAAGGATAGGATTTTGCATAGTGTAAAATAAGGATGGCAGATGTATCATCTGTCTTCTCGGGAGTGTCTTTACTTCCTGAAACACTGAAAGTGTGCCAACCACTTGATAATCTAGCATTTCAAATGTTTACGTTATTTAATCTTTTATCGATGATCGGTCATCTTTGAAAATTAGACCGTCATCTTTAGAGTTTTGCCGTCTTTATGTACCCTGTCATCACAAAGTGATTTAAAACTAAATTGCAACATCAGAGACAAGAAACCACTACTTCTCACAAGCCGACAAGTCAACTATTGATAGTCCTATTTCAACAAGGAAGATGGCCTTTTAATTCTCATTGAAAGTGGTTTCAAACCTACAAATTTGGCAGGTATTATAGGTTCCGTTCTGAATAAAGACATTTTTATATGTCTCGTGAGCCCTTCTGAGTGCTGAAAGTTTGTGGTAGCCATTCTGAATATAATAGTCTGTCAATGAGTCAGGGAGGTCTGACGAGATGCAAGAACAGGACGAATTGTTAAAGCAACAGCTGTGACAATATTTTGGACAACTTTGTCCCATACGATTTGGCCATAAACTACCCTCTGTTTTCTTTTTTCTCTCCTTTCTCTTGAATCTTTTATGGTCGTGAGGGAACTGCTAAGTAGAAATGGCTTCATATACAAGCTCACCTTGCTAGTGATATGGGTAAAAATCAATATATTAAAAATTATGCTTCTTTCTGACCATGGATAATTGTTTATTATTCTCAGAATTAATCAAGCAAATATTTTTAAACAACTGTCTCTATATCTACCTCAGTTATTTGATCTAATATAATTTATTGCAGCTCCAGCATTATAGTCCATGTCATAATACAGATCAAATGGTTTCCTATTCCTACAGCGTCATTGGTGGTTTTTATATGAGTATTTTGTGTGAAGACATTTTACGTATTCTGTTCTACTATTATCTTCTCAACAAAGCAAGTGAATGTTTGGTAAACAATAATTCTCCATGCTTAGAAGAAACATGGAAATTTAGGAATTATGCTGAAAGCAGGAAGAAAGAGGCCATGTTTCTCCAGAGCAAGATGGGGTAGTATTTTTCTCTGAAGTCATGTTTTAAAGCTACTTATAAATGGAGAGAGATTCCTCAGAGTGGATTACTCAGACTCTGCATGGACGATTTAAAACTGAATTCTGAAAACTTTCCAAAGTGTAAATAAATGCCATCACCATGTTCTAGTTTGGAGTGAGCAGATTGGTTCACCTCTTTGCAGTCCTAGCAAGCTGATCTTTCCCAGATTAACCAGAAGGTGGGGTTCTTCAGAAACAAAACATTCTAGTTATTGTGTCTTATGAAATGTCCCAGAGCACTAATTACTACATCAAAGTGAATTAGTTAATTCTAGTCATCTCTGCAGCCACACTTGCATATCTTGATAGTGCAATGATATAACATAGTTCCACTGAAACGTTTCCTCCTGCCACAGAATAGTTTCTTGCTCAATGGTAAATTCAAAGAAACTGTGTAGCAGTCAAATTTTTTTTGTAGACACTAGGGCAGCAAATGTCTCAATATAGATAGTTCACAGCTAAAAGTCCTTGACCACAATGGAGTGCATGTTTCTAGAACTTTTTGTTTTTGCTACCAGTGTTAAGGAAAGATGGTGGTCACCCAAGAAGAGTAGGGCATGGTGAACACACTTTTATGAGCTCACTGTCTCATAGTTGGAAAACATATGTGAGCACAGAAACCACCACCCACTTGTGATTAGGGTTTCCTGTGGTCTTCATGCTTCCTAGAGTGCAAAATAGGAGGGAAGGAAATGAGTTATCATGCAGTATTTCTAAAAACGAAAAAGGGGGAACACACAGAAACGTCAGCTCTTCTACAAACAGAGAGATACATCTAGGCAAACCGGTGCATTGCTCTAATCTTACTATTTGAGACATGATTAGAGGAATATCAGAGCCCCATAGTCATCCTCAGCTACAGAGCAGTTTCAGATCAGCCTGGACTAAAGAAGAAGGTCCTTTCTCAAAATAGAACATGACAAAAGAGAAAGGAGAAAAGGAAGGAAGGAAGGAAGGAAGGAAGGAAGGAAGGAAGGAAGGAAGGAAGGAAGGAAGGGAAGAAAGGAAGAAAATAAGAAGGCAAAGAGGAAAAAGAAAAAAGAAGAGAAAGAAAAGGCAAGGAAAAAAGTGAAGAGAAAGGGGTCACATGCTCTCCAGGTCTAGTGGTGGGGCAAACAACTGAATGGAAATATGGTTGCTTCTCTCTGATGATTAAAAGGGACCAGCATAGAAACGGAGAACTATAAATGACTATGTATAAAATATACATGGATATCATCCTATAAACCAAAATAATAAGTAATTAAAGAATTAAAGAACAAAACTAAAGGGATGTCTTGAAGTTTCCCCCTCACAGTACGAAGTAATGATGGAGGTCTTGGGACTGCATGTCTCCTGTCCTGTTTTCAGCCTTATCTTGCCATACCTCCCCACATCACAGTCTTTATCCTTGTGGGGACACTTGCTTGATCTTGGTGTTTCCTGCTTTCAGGAATGACTAATCGGTGCAGAGACTCATGGGACCCTTCCCACACTTGAAACTATTTTATTTTTCTAATGTATTCCGATAATGTTTGGATTCTAATCCTCTGCTGTATCTTTAACACTTTACTTATTGCTGTGTATACTAGGCAACCCTAGAACACAGAAGTATCTACTAAGTCCTTAGCAATCATTTTTGAATTTTAATCAATTTTCAAATAAAACCATAATAAGGCATAAAGCAGCAAGAAAGGCCATGTGCTCTGTCTTTGGGTAGTTGATTGCTTCGTGTCCTAGACTCCTAAAGGATAAATGAAGAGAGTCATACCAGAATAACTCAACAATGCAATGATAAATATCATTTATAAATATCATTTATAAATACCATGTATAAAGTATCCATTCTTTTGCAATTAAAAGGAGAAATCCTGAATTATTCAAAAGCAAATCTTATGTTATGACTCTCCTATTCTTACCTTTTGTGCTAAAAAGTCAAACAAAAAAGACAACTTTGGAAACAGAATTTCCAAAGCCCCAAATCATATGCATTAGAATATGTGTGATCAAATACAACCCCATGTGCATATGTGCGCCTATGCCGATCCTAGCTGTTGAAATGTTAGTGAATATGTCACAGCATTTAATTATAACGAAATATAATATATATGCCTGCTATTATCTAGACCTTGTGGTTTAAAGTACACTCTGCCAAAAGAAAAGTTAACTAAAATAGAGAAAATAAAATAGAAACTTAACAAATATAAATAAAATCTAGATTAAATCAAAGTATAAGTTAAGTTTTAAATCATAATAGTTGATGATGATGGTTTTCTGGCCTTAAATGATGCACAGGTCATGTCTGAGGTATATGGATGCTGTGGAACCGTTAACAGCTGTCATCTTACATGATGTCCTAAATGCCCCCTACAAGAACAAGCCACCTATAATGTCACTTGCTAGTGTTTTAAGAATAGAGCTCAAGGGTGTGCTAGGCTTGATGTCAGAACATATAATTCCTTTGAGACAAAATATAAATGAGAAATAACTAAATTATTTCATCTATGGTACCTCTTGCCGTTGTAGATATGTTGTTTCACATGCATACTTAACATTTAGTCTGGTCTGATAGAGTTAAATGCTAAAATATTTGAACAGCCATGTTTCCTCCATTGATTATACAAAAGTCTTTTCTTAGATATTAACTTATTAATATGATGGATCCCTTGTGTTCAGAAATAAGAAACCTGTGATGCTGTTGACTCTACCTGAGAATCATGTCATTTAAAAATTTAACATTCTGACTACACATGAAAGGATCCACCATGCTTTTGAAAGTAAGATGGATGGGAAAGAGACTTCTAAGTCTTTGGGAAGGAGAGCTTCAAGCTAAAGATAATTTCCATATTTTTTCAATATTTTTAATCTTTAATGTTGAGTTCTTTTAACCAAACCTATACAAGCCGTTAGATTCAAGTAAACAAATATAAAAAGGAGTTTACAAAAATTAGATCACTTTTAAATAGCAATTGAATATTCCTATAGACATATGCCCAGTAAGATTTTATTATTATTTTTTGTTTTAGTTTTTTTCAAGACCGGGTTTTTCTGTGTAGCCCTGGCTGTCCTGGAACTAGTTCTGTAGACCAGGCTAGCCTCAAATTCACAAAAATCCACCAGCTTCTGTCTCCTGAGTGCTGAGATTAAGGGTGTGAGTCACTACCAACTAGATAAGATTTTCTTAATTGAATCAAATACTAATTAATCTATGTCCACAAAAGGAATTTTCTGTCTTTTTTTTAATTGAAAATAGAATTGTTCCCCTACACAACACATCTAAACCACAGTTTTCCCTTCCTCTACTCCTTCCAACTCCCCACCTCCCTTCTTCCCAGATCTACTCCCCTTAAGTCCCCCTTCAGAAATGAGCAGGCCTTCAAAAGACAAGAGCAAAACACAGCAAAACAAGACACAATAATACAAGCCAGAAACGTTCCTCCTAAAGAGGCTTGACAAGGCAACCAAATAGGAGGAAGGAGACACAAGATCAGATAGGAGAGTCGGAGAAACACCCTCTGCCACTCTTATGAGTCTCACAAAAACGCCAAGGTAACAGCTATAACATGCACAGAGAACCTGGCGCAGACCCAGGCAGGCCTGCATGATGGCTGCTTCAGTCTCTGTTAGCCCATATGAGCCCAGCTTAGTTGACTTAGTGGCCCATGTTCTTGTGGTATCCTACATCCCTCCCTGACTCCTACAATCTTTCTTCCCCCTCTTCCACGGGGTTCCCCAAGGTGTTACCCCACCCACACACCACCCAAGTTTGTAGCCATCCTCCTCTGGTTTGTCCTTCTGTCTTTAATCTCCTAGCTCCTTTTGAAAAAATGCCAATTAAAAGTACTGAAAATGAATTATTCACATAACTCATACAAGGTAGGACTTGCACACCCAAGATGTTACTACATTTTGAATTTCATGATTGTCCAAGATTGAGAAACAAATAAATGCCATAAAACTGTATATTCCACATTACACCTGCACTCCCTGTAATGGACTACTCCTGTTACAGAACTGGGCGTCATTATCTATATATACCCCCAAGAAGACACACTTGTTCCCTTATTCCCCTATTCTGGAGAAAACAATTAAAGTGGCCAAGTTAGGTGTAGAAAGCAAATAAAGGAGCTCTATTTCCTGTGGTCACATTGGGAAGAGGAATGAAGAGATCCTGAAGTGAGATTAGAGTTTCAATAGAAGGCCAGGGATAGGCACATCTAGGCAGTCCATGTCAAGGTGTGGTCATCTCTTCCCCGACCCATTCTTGTCTCTGTAAAGCCATAAATCTTTTCTTGGAGAAGGGCAGATTTTCCTTTTTTCAGCATGAGACAGCTGAGGAAATTCCTTTTTCTTGGTTGCTTTTGTATTGTAATTTTATACTTAAAATATATCTTTAGAATATATATATATGTATAATCATATACATGTATATATCCACGTGTGTGTGGTGTGTGTGTGTGTGTGTGTGTGTGTGTGTGTGTGTCCTCACACACTTCTGTCAGGTCATTTATGCTTCCTTCTGTATCTTTAATCTATATTCTAACAGAAGATTATTCTGTTGTATGTATGTACCCACTCAATTGCAAACTAAGAAAAAAAAACAGAATTACCTGTAGCCTACAGTATATCATATCTGTCTTTCCTCATTAGAACCTACAATTTTACCATTTCTACGCTTGCTTATTATGAGTGTGTATTTAAAACTTCCCTAAGGATGAATATTTGCTTCCAGCACTTCCTTATTAAAAAGCAGTGTTGCATAAAAAACCTGAGTCCCACCACAGCTGCATATCCATTAAGACAGTCTTAGGAAGCATATCGTGGAGGTAGAAATGCAAGTATGTGCAGGTTTTTAAATTTACATAATTATCCTGTAGAACAATTATGTGAATTGATTTTTTTATCCTGCCAATAATATATGAGAAAGCTTTTATTATAATATCTATGCCAATACCGGGTATTATTACCTACTGCGGTGTCAAACATTGTGATGTTAGAATAAATAAAGACCAAAAAAAGAAAGGATTGCAATAGACCAATTATGACTGGACTCTCAGGAGAGTCCCTTTGTACTTGTAAGATAATACTGTAGAAATTGGGGTTCCCACTTGGGTTTCTTAGCCTCATTGCTAAGGAATTTAAGAATGGACTCAAACAGAAGCTCAAGGTAAATTTTAATAGAGTTTGCAAGAAATACTGCAGCGCACGCTAGTTATAAATCTCAGCAACAGCTTGGAGGAAAAGGATAGAGTTGAGAAGGAAAAAGAAGAAAGGAAAAGAGAACAGAAACAAGAGGAGGCAGGTAGGAGTGGAGAGGGGAGGGAAAGGAAAGAGAAAGAAGGAGAGGAGAGGAAAGGAGAGGAGAGGAGAGGAGAAAAGGGGAAGGGAGGGGAGGGAAGAGAAGAGAGGAGGGAAACTGAGATTAGTGTAATTCTAAGAAGGAAAAGAACATCATCCCATTAAAGGGTAAACTATTCCTCTTCTTTAACACATCTTAAGGTAGACCTGCTCTCCTAATTGGAGGTCTTTTGCACAGGTGATTGCCCTGCCTGCCAAACTGGATCAATGCTTAAGGGAGGAGGCAATGGCTTGGCTGCACATACAGTAAGGTTCCACTCTTTACTGTAAGACAGGTTTGTCGAACACTGGACAAAAAAGGCTTTATTATCACTCTGTCCAGGGCATTGTGGGAGTTCGCATCCCCTGCAGGTCCTACTCCCCAGATTCCAGTCGTAATACTACCTTCGGAAGGGAACCCGAAACATCTCTAGAGTCAGTAGTCTCCTGAAGACCATATCCCGTGTTTCCTTCACTGGGAACTGCCACTAGTCCAGACAGGGCAGTTAACAATAGCTGTACTCTCGTACAAAGAGCTCAGACATGACAAATTGCAGTCGAGGAGTAGGCGCTGAACAGAAGATAACCACACTAAAGCTCTACTAAGAAATGATACTAATTTTTTATTTTAATCTTGTGATGATCAGACCACCATTTTCATTGAAAGTTTCAATTTAATGCCAACATGTCTTTTGTCCCAACTTCCAGTGATGTCTGGGTTTAAAGCATTTTAATAGCCCAGTCCCTCTGTATACTCTATATTAATAAGTAGTTCAGTGTCTGCAACGTGGTGTTTGTTTTTCATATTATTCTGGCCTCCTTGAACAATAGATAGCCAGAATTTTTTAAAGAGATGAAGTGGAGGGACTGTCGTCTGAGTGGTAAAACGCGCAATATAACTGGTGCATTGCTGGTTTTCGATATGTTCTCATAGATAGGAGCTGTATTGTTACTGGAAACACCTTCAAAGATAATGTTTTGGGACTCACTGGAGAATTTCAAAAGAGTTGGATAAACTTGTAAAAATTAGAGATAAAATGAAAATGTGTTTTAAAAGTACCTCAAGTCTCTTGAACCCAATTATAAAAAAATGTCTAAAATGATGCCGACCTCAAATGCTCCCTTGGGAGCATCCTTCTGCAGCACGGGTTCTATGGTGCAGCCCAGAAGAGAAAAGCGCTAACAGTGTTGGTAGGTCCACACAGTCATTAGAATTAGTACTTGATGTACATTAGCATAATCTTTTAATCTTCACAAAACCTTTTAATATGTCTCAGTTGATCCTCGCAGAAGCTTCTGCAACACATGAAAATAAAAATAGAAACAGCATTTGGTAGATCAGATTTCACAAGAATTTTGCACTCTGGTACTATAATCTAGACTTATCTGTTTAGAAGTGCCTAAAGGGGTTCTACTATTTATAATTTAAGAAGCAGATAAATTTCTGTAAGTGGATTGATTACAATAAAGCAAATTATTTATATTATCTCTAATCTAAGTCATAAAACCTTTAAGAATTTGTTCGTGATGCATTTTTTAAAAATTGTTTAATTTAGTCAAGAGGCAAGTACATATTCCGCTCACTCTCTGAGAGTAGTGCAGGGCATTGCGCAAGCTGGTCTGTAGCTAAACAATGCCCGCTCCAGCTGGGTGCACTCTATTGCCGTGTTTTTTTGTTGTTGTTTTTTTGGTTTTTTGTTTTTGTTTTTGTTTTTTTTTTTTTTTTTGCCTTCACATTGTTCTTGCGATCAAGTCAATAACCTTGCACAGGATTTCTTCCAAGAGTAGCCTGTTAGTTTATCTCCAAACCATGGAACCTTCTGAGAGTAATAAGTAGCCTTTAAAAATATTTCAAATTAGTGCTTTTGTGTGGGAATCTACAAAACAGCTCTGTTTCAAAATTATTTTTTAAATTGGGTTTTTTGGTCTTTTTATACAAAAACATTACTTGTAAGCGGAGACTCCACATCAATTAAATCCTATGTGATTGACCATAATGGCAATTCCAAGTCTCTGCTATTAAACCACCAATGTCTGGGTATGTTTCTGTGAACTTGGTAACTACCTTGTACAGGTATAGTATAAGGAAATGGAAGTGGGTGTTGCTCATGCCCTTCCATGCATGTTGAACCACATGCAAAGGAATGTACTTTGCATATGTGACTTGCACAGGGTACCTCTGTAGATATAGCAGAAGCTGGGAGTAGACCACATCAGATCTCTCTTAGTTTACCTCAATGTAATTTACACAGAACGCCAACCTGAAGAGAACACTGCTCAACAGTCCAGGCAAACGATGACATGCAGACCCTTTCGATAGGATACATCACACCTTGTAACCCACCTGGTCAGGTTTCTTACAGTGGCTCTCAATGCTTCACTACATAGACTATTGGGCATGTCACCTCTGTCCTTCCACTGCATCCTCCCTCTACATATGGAATCGCTTTGTCTCAACTCCTTCTCATCTTTTCTCCTAGTTAAGTCCCACTTATCTTGTATACTTCAATTCAAAAATTGCCTAAAGGAAGTCATGTCTAATCATCGGCCTAGAGCAAATATTCTGCTTATGCTTTCAAAATGAGAAGTCTGTATTTTCTTCTTGTGAATCCTTTCCCCGATTCACAGTGTGTGTAAGTTCTCTAACTATCTGATTCATGGCTAGTCAGTACTTACCTTCCTTGGGTGACTATAAGGTCTGTGAAAGGGAATTATTGTGGGTTTTTCTACACTGTTTTGTTCTTCAGGCTGAGCATGCAGCAAACACTGAAGTTGTGCTGTTGAGGAAGTGAGTGATACACTAAGACGAATTTGTTCAAACATGCTCATTCTTTTCCCACAGAGGAAATGGAAACCAAGCATAACACTTGGAAACTTTCCCTAAAATCTGTCACGTTTACTTTGCTTTCTTCTTAGGAAGGATTATTGTCTCTGGCCAGGGAGCCTGTCTATGGTGTGTTTTCACTAAAACATGCAATGTGGTGTTTTAAATTCATCTGAACAAAGTAAGGTCCTGGCTAGTCAGTGCCAGAGGTCTCAAAGGCAGCATGATTATTGAAGGAAGCATTCAGAGGGTCCTTTCTGTTCCCTGCATCTCTAGTACAGATATGAGGATAGTGACAGTAACTCTACAACAGAATTACTGCAAATGGCATTAGAAGAATATGAATATCATTTTAAAAATAAGAAGCAAAATATTATAATTTGGGAAACAATTTCATATTATTTCCATTTTACCCTTTAGATTAAAACCTAGCTTTCCAGGGCTGGGATCCTAGAGAAATGGTCCAGAATGTGTAAGAATGTGTACTGCTCTTCCAGAGGACCTGAGTTAAGGTCCCAGCACCCAAGTCAGATAATTCCCAGCCACCTGTAACTCTGGCTCCAGGGGATCTGACATCTTGAGTCGTCAGGAGCCCCTACATTTATGTATGCAACCATGCACGTAATTAAAAATAACAAAAAAAAATCTTTAAAAGTTTAGTTTGGAAATGATTTGAATATTATATCTTTGAATTTAATTATGCGAAGTGTGTCTTAAAGTCTAATGAATAGTCAAGTAACTGTACAAGCTTATGTAAAGTGCTGCTGTTTCTCCTAACCTCCAGCCACATTTTATTCTGCAAGGGTATATCCAAGGAGAACTTTTCATTTCTGAAACTGAAAAGAAAGAGAAGTCACTGTACAGCTTCTCTTCTGCTATGACATTGAAATGAACAATTGTGATAACTTTGCACCCAGCTTTTCTCCTTCGCCTCCATTTCCATGGACTATGACTAACTACAGTTAAAACAAGCTAGAAAAGTGAGTCTATGCAATCCACTTATAGTCAAAGGGGTCACTTCATCCTCATGTTTACAAATACTCCATTCTCTTCTCCTTCCTTTTATTTTTTATTCTAATTTAAATTAATAAAATATTTTAAAGCCAAAAACATTTAGGTGTAAAAATATTTCTAATGGAAACATGTCAAAATATAAATAATTCCCTTATTGTCAAAGTTAATCATTGTTAGAATAAAATTTTAGCCATAGCAAAGGAGAGAGCCCTTAATCAGCTAACATAGGAAATCAGCTGAAGTGGGGGGAGGAAATATCCTAATAAAGAAATATTCCGACAGCTGTATTTCAAAAGCTTTCAGGTGTGCCTTATCCTTGTATCTAGGCCTCGTTAAAGAGCATGCATCATAGGTCCACACTGCTTCCTGATAGATGTCAAAGTGAAGATGCCCCTTGTCTATCCATAAAATCCAGGAAGGGGAATTGCAGCCTTGGCAGCCACTCATCACACCCTTCCCTGACTCAGTTCTTACCAGAGGATCACTGTCTTCTGAGCATTTACCATGTGTTCATTTTCATTTTCTTTCACTCTGGCGTTTAAGGACCATGTGCAGGGTTTAGAGAATATTTGAATAATTTAATGTTAAAGAGAATTTTGTAGTAAAATCATCAAGATATGAGACAAATTATTATTATTTTGCACATTTGTTCAGTTACTTGTTCGGTTATTTTTGCACATTTGGTCATTTGATAGCTTTTTTATACAGACGATTAAGGGAACTTGAGTATAGAATATCAATGTTAATTAATTTTAATTTTTTAATTCACATAACATGCAAATATTGAGCCTGTTAGATTCAAGTCATTATTCCTGACCTTGAGACTCTAAAAATAAAATGTAGAAGCGGTATTTTTTTCCTCATGGGTCATGGATTACAGACAAAGAGCCGTTACTGATTTACTATTTGTTGAGTACAATTCAGAGAACCTTACACTAACTGCATAATTTTATTCAGACAAAAATCTGTAAGATAAACATTAATATTGCTCAAGTTTTTGTATGAAGAAAGCAAAATAAAGAGAGCCTCACAAATTGTCTGGTTGATCTTAGACCTGGAATGGAACTTCCAATGCTGCTCTAGGAGCCGTGCATTTTTTGTGGGAGTTTAGTCCTCCAGAAGTGTACACTTTCTGGAATGAATCCTCACATCCAGCAAACCCTACACATTTACTGCTTGATGCACGTTGCCTGACACTACGGAGAGTATGTAAGTTATGACACATTCTTGAAAAGATTAAAGAATTAAACATGAAAGAAAAATATTTCATACATTTGATATATACTCCATCATATTTAAATTTCACTATCTGAAAATAACATTTTATTTTGTTATATAAATGCAGTAACTAAAATACATAAATTAGTAGAGTGTGTTTTTCTGCTACTGCTTTGTGCTTGGATTTAACTCGGAGTTTTGTGCTCACCTAGATAAGCCACTGAGACACATTCCTATTTCTGCTTTGTTTAGAAGGCTCCCTCAGTTTCAGCCTCACAAATGTTGATTTAATGCTCTTGTTTTGGTTACTGTTCCAATACCCTTCCATGTCTTCAGTGATGCTGTCTTCTTGTGTCTGAAATATTTACTGAATTTGCTGGCATTACTTAAATTTGTAGGAAGAATTCACTTAAATTTGTCACTAGATGTTCTTCCATGTGTTGTTTAAGCTAACTTGCTATCTCATGAAGAATAGCTCTTTTCCCCAATAGAACAAAATGTTTCAAATGACTAGTTAGGAAGTCACATGTAAAGACATGAACTTGACATAAGAGAAGATATGTATTGAACTACATAGTGTGTAATCTTAAATACAACAAGAAAATGAATCTAAGTTTATGTCATATAATGCCTTCTCAACAATTAAACTCATTGTATCAAATGTGATCAGATCTGTATAGAGATCAAGTTGGTTGGCTTGTGAGAACTCTTGCAACCTGGTTGGCAAACCTATTTCCTCTAGAATCAGGGAAAATGTCCATTTGATATTTTCTAATGTGTTTATTTGTTATTGGTGATGTTTGACCACAATGCCCTCTGAGCATGTAAAGTTCACTGGTGTGTGTGGCTGAGATCACTTATTAAAGGTAGATGATGTGACCCAAACACCCATTACACACCTTATAATATGTTGCAGTAGAGAGAAAAGCAGCAGAGGGTGAACCTGTTACCGTGAGTAACAAAACTCTGAAGAACACTCCTGTGTGACCTGTTCCTTCAAACTGCCCAAAAAACATGAGGGCAACAGAGACACTCCCAGCTTAAGTGTGAACACTTAATTATCCTTAGAAAATTATCAGTTGCTGTGCTAAGATTCTTTTTAGACTATTTTCACATCACACATCCACACACCAGTGGAACAAGAAAACATACTCAGAGTGTGCCGGGTGGAAAACCCGTTGACACACTCTCTGACCCCTGGATCACTGAATGGATTCTTGCCTTCAGGAGAGGACAGCTCTCTCTGCACAGGTCCGAGTCTCCATCAGCAGGATCTATCATGTTTTGACCAAATTGAATGAGCATAAACCAATAATGAACTGACATCAATGTATGTGTGATTGACCTCTTTAAGTCTTAGTGTCTCCTTGTTGGTTTTTATCTGCAGTTTGATAGCTTTATAAAATATTTGATAGCATAAACTCTATAGCCCATTAGGAATGAGTTTTGCCTCTAGTCCTTTCTAGTCATAATCTCAGGTGAATTATTAAACCTCTTTGTAATTCTGGTGTCCTGAGTGGAAAGCAAATTTAATAAAAGCATCATTAGTTATAGTTTTATAATTGTAATAGAAGGAGAATTAAGACGTCATGGACAGTGTCACATAGTTCATGAGCAATATTCACTCAATGAATATTGGTGTTTAAAAGGTATTTCTATAAGATTTCTTGAATCTCAATGTTACAGTCATTTATAAGTACTTGTAAAATGATACATTATCCCAAATCAACTTTTCATCCAAGTGCATTACCAAACAGGATTGTCTACTGGGGAAACATTGCTGTCTATTACTTGTCAGCCTCAAGAGATTAGTGTAACATCAGAAAACATGCATTGTCCCAGAGTGGTCTATTGTTGGTGATCTTCTCTTGGGATGTTGTTCAGAGCCCTCTTGAATGCACCCATTATATTTGCAGATGGCTTCAGATGTTCCAATGTGTTTGAAAATCTACAGCTGTTTTTGTCATATACTTGTACATTGTCCTTCCTTTTCTCTGTTGTCTACTCTCTCTCAGGTCAGTTTTGGAATCTCGGTGGAGGAATAGCTGCTAACTCTGTAGATATTCCCGAGGTAGCTATTCTGAGCCAAGCACTAAACCAGATGGAGCGCACAGTGTTGTCCCAGTCTATGTGGGAGAGAGGTCACTCAGTTGACTTCACAGTGTTGTCCCAGTCTATGTGGGAGAGAGGTCACTCAGTTGACTTCACAATGTTGAGACCAGGGCAGCCCACACTGTGATGTCATCGTGTCTGTGAACTTTCAGCAAACTTTTATTTCTTTTTATCACTAAGATTTGTAGAGTTTATTTCCATCCATTACTTTATTTATTTAGAAACAAGATCTCATGTAGTCCAGCCTCATTATGTAACTGAGGAAGACTTCAGTGTCTAATCCTCTTGTGTTGACATTACAAGTGAGTTTATGTGATACTGGCTATGGAACCCAGGATTTTCTGGATGCTAGACAAGCATTTTGCTAATTGAATCACAAGCCCAGCTCCTAACGATGACTTTTTAACAAGGATGCTAATCAGTCCAATTCATTGCTTCTTGACATAACTTTCCTAAGTACCATGAGGCATTTCCAAAGCTAAAGCATGCTAACAAAGCTATGTGTGTTCTTTCCTGTACTCAGGGCTTTATGACCTTTTACCCACTTCCTAATTTTGGAGAATGAGGGCAGTCTTTTAACATACATGTATGTTGAGGCTCTATAACAGGATCTGAAAATTTACCCCCTCAAACTTTGACACGCTTTTTTACACTGAAAAATTGGCCTCTGTGTAAAGGGAGACAGCCTTGGGATTTCCTCTAAGATGTCCTATCCTCAGTGATGCAGGAATTTAGGGTTGAATTTGAAAGCTTGTAAAAAATAAGGGTTAACCTACAAAATAAAGTGCATCAAACAAATTGAATTTTAGATAAATAATGAGTTGTGTGTGTCCCAAATATGGCATAGAACACACACAAAGTAAGCACTGTGTTTCTGAGAATGTATATTTAGCACATCAGGCAATTCTGGGAATCAAAAGTACATCAAAAAGGAGACTGGGAGGAACTAGAAAGAAACAGCTGTGTGGGTGACAGTGCAGAGGAAGTCAGATATTAGTATAATTCATCTTAGTCATTTGACTTAAGAAACATAGCAGTATAATTTACAAATAATAAACAAGGAAAACCTTATATAATTGATTATCATTAAATATATAGAACATTGATATAAGCAGGAGCTAATGATAAATGATTGTATATGTCAATTTTTACTTAAATATAATTAATATCATCTATAATCATAAGGCCTTTCATTATTTATGCTAAATGTACATGCATGATACATATATACATGTACATACATATATGTATATATGTATACAATACACACACCTTTGATTTCCAGCTTTCTTTGTCCTTATTTTCACTGGTACCATGAAAATGACCAAAAGTTTCAGGACACAAAACTCACTTGTGTCTCTCTCTCAGATCCACACATCATAAGTCTGTGTAGAGTGATGATCAACTGTTCTAAGAATCTATCTATCTGTCCTGATTTCAGCCCTACCAGAGGCTCCAGGGGAGAGGTTGTTTCCATGTTTTTCATGTTCTTGGTCAAGCTCATGCCATGTGAGCGCAGGACTGAAGCCTGGGATCCTGGCTGGCTGTGTGAAGGGGCTGCTCTCTGCTTGTTGAGGCTCTGCAGAGACCCTCACAATAGCCCATTTGTCTTGAAAGCCAGCATCTCTGCCTCCACTCATCTACTGGATTTCCTTTCTTGCTTTCTTTTCTCTAGACTTCTTTCTTCATCATAGCTCATACGATTAGACAGGGTCTAATGGGATTATTCAAGGTCATCTGTTTATCTGAGAGGCTACAACCTTTGTTCTACCTGAAGCATCAGTGTGTGTGTGTGTGTGTGTGTGTGTGTGTGTGTGTGTGTAGCATACTCACAGATACTAGGACTACAGTTTGAAAAATCTTGGGAAAACATTCTGTTTACCACACACCACAGGTTTTCTGATACAGTGTATGATTGACAATTTAACTGAGGCCTTTTCAGAGATTATCCTAAATGAGAAAAAGAATAATAAACAAGACCACAACCCTTTGATTCTAATTTTGCTAACATACAATTAATGGAGCACAGTCTCTTTGTTCTCATACTGAACTGCTTCATCATTTAGAAGGTGGTCTACGTTTTGGAAAGGAATAAACGCTTTATATGGATACCCAGTAGTTGAATAGAAAACTGTTTTTATTCATGACATAAGCATGTTTGTCTGGTACCAGTTAATTTAAAGATATTAAAACTATTTTAAAGGACATGTAAGTTGTAATCATGACACAGTCTTAAATTAACCTTATTTTATTTGATATAATGAAAAATTAAAATGTGAGTCTAAAAGTGCAGCAAGAGAAATTTTCTATTCTTTTCCATGAGATTTGGAATCAGCATATAAATGGCTTCATCAATTATTGAGAAAAGACTAAGAAAAGGAAATGACTGGCTGAGATGCTGTGTTTTGAACTGTAGATTCAAAGCCCTTTGGTTGAAGGTATCCAAAGGTCCACGTCCTTCAGAGTTCTTTCTTGCTCTCTTCTCTGCTTGCCTACTTAAATTTCCTTTTAGTAAAAAATTTAAAAGAATAAAAATACTGCTTAAGGAGTTTTTTCAATAGAATGTCAAACAGAATGTATATTTCAAACACTGAGATACTGGTGTTAAAAAATAGATTACTGTGTAGACAAAGACCACTTACAAGGGCAAATGATGGTAACCTTGAACTAACACTTTCTCTTCAGTGTTAAGTCTGAACTCCATTTTTTTATTGGATTATTTGTTCTTTTGATGACCAATTTCTTGAGTTCCTTGTATATTTTTGAGATCAGACCTCTGTCTGATGTGGGGTTAGTGAAGAACTTTTCCCATTCTGTAGGCTGTTGTTTTGTCTTGTTGACCGTGTCTTTTGCTTTACAGAAGCTTTTCAGTTTCAGGAGGTCTCATTTACTAATTGTTTCTCTCAGTGTCTATGCTACTGGGATTATATTTTGGAAGTGATCTTCTGTGCCAATGCGTTCATGTTCAAGTTCAAGTTTCTTTTCTATGAGGTTCAGTGTGGCTGGCTTTATCTGGAAATCTTTAATCCATGTGGACTTGAATTTTGTGCGTGGTGATAGATATGGATCTATTTTCATTCTTCTACATGCTGATTTGATGAGCATCTTAAGGTTACCTATTTGCCTTCTCTTAGTAAAATTGATGACAACAAAAGATCATGTCAGTTTTATTCATGAATGTGTGTGTACCAAACTCTCACTGGTATCTGACACTGGATAATTCAGATGCTTGAGAAAATTCCTAAAATAAATAAAATTTAATACCCAGGCATGAGTGCTATCAACACATAAAATAGAATATTTGAAGTGCCCATGGCACTTTTGATTTACTCCTCTATGTTTACGATACTTCTTGGTATCATAACTATTTTCTTCACATTTGAAGAAATGTGAGCTTGTGGTATAAGAATTAACCTCTCACGTGTCTAGCGCCCCATGTTTGTTGTTGTCTTCTTCCTCTTCTCTTTCCCTCCTCTTTCTTTTTGACTTTTCCTCTTTTTACAGAAAAATGTATTTTCCAGTTCTAGATTTCCCCAAAGGAAAGGTCTCTTTTCATCCTCCCTAACCAACCTTGGAAGAGAAGGGGCACATGCGAAGTGTGTGAGAGCTTCTGAGCTCTGAAAATCAGGTTCACAAGAACTAGGAGGAGTCGAAGAAACACTAGCCCATACTTTAAATGTCCTATTCATGTAGGGGAAACTAATGGGCCTAGAACAGATTCTTAATCATTTACTTTATCTTAGAGCTCTTCTTTTGTGGACAACAATATTCACTGTAAACATATCATTAAATGACTTGAGCTTCAAAGCAATTGTGGCATAAATCATTTGTACCAATCAGTTTTGAAACATTTTTATGACATAAAACATATATGCATATATTTATGACATTAACTGTAGTGGTCTCTAATTTTATATAAAGCTACGGTTTTAAAGAGGTATAAAATGTTACATATTCATTTTGTAACTATTAAATTGTATTTATTAAATATTATTAAATTGACATTTCAGTTCATTATTTTAATATCTAAATAGGGTAAAGCTGTCAACTAAATCAATTTAAAACTACTTTATCTTGCCTCTGCGATTGCTAAGGTCTTTTAATGGAAGTATGACTGTAATTGGAATTAATTAATCATATAATTAGAAGTAATGAACAGTTGAAAGCAGAAAGAAATGACTAGGAACTTATTCCTTTAAGATTTCATCTCAAAGACCTTTCAATGGGTAAGTGGCAATATGAATTTCTCTGACCCATTTCTTTATACTTATTTTAGTACTCAACTGAATTCTGAGAAAGTCTACAAAACTCTTTAGGGTCTAAGAGATGTAGCTCAGTGATAGGGCACGCTTAATGTGTGCAAGGCCCTGGCCCTATCCACAGCATCACAAACAATCAAAATCACAAACAAAAGAAATTGCCTCCTTAGAATAAGGGAAAGCTTCTAAATTATTAAAATAAGAGTTATCTAAGATTATGATATAGAACTTGGTACTATCATCTCAAAATGCATTTTTGAAAAATCTATTTAGACTAACATACATCTAATAAAATATTAACGTATTAACTACACATATATTTAATATTTTGTTATTTGTATATTTGGGGTTTTTTTATAAATTTATTTATTTATTAAGGATTTCTGTCTCTTCCCCGCCACCGCCTCCCATTTCCCTCCCCCAATTAAGCCCCCCCCCAGCCCGAAAAGCAATCAGGGTTCCCTGTCCTGTGGGAAGTCCAAGGAACCCCCACCTCCATCCAGGTCTAGTAAGTTGAGCATCCAAACTGCCTAGGCTCCCACAAAGCCAGTGCGTGCAGTAGGATCAGAAACCCATTGCCATTGTTCTTGAGTTGTCAGTAGTCCTCATTGTCCGCTATGTTCAGAGAGTCCGGTTTTATCCCAGGCTTTTCCAGACCCAGGCCAGCTGGTCTTGGTGAGTTCCCAGTATATTTGTATTAGGATGGATTGCATTTATCATTTGAACATTGCATGTCTGACTTGTAAGATTGCAGAAATGGGAAAATAGGGCTGGGGATGGTTCAGGGGTGAAGAATTCTGGTTGCCCTTTCAGAGGATCCACATGGTAACTCTCAGCCATTAACTACAGTTCCTAGTTAGAATGCCCTCCCTCTTCTGGTCTCCACGGGTATTGCATGCATTTGATCGAAGGCCACACACTCACACACACCGAATAAAACAAACACATTTAAAAAAACACACAGAGAAAGAAGAAAATATACTTTCACAGTCTTGTGACAGTAAGAGACAACAAACTGAGTATTGTACTAGCAAGTATAAAGTACAAAAAAGAATAAGTCCAGTAAAAAAATGTATTTTTCAACCAATATTTTTCATTCACTAATATTTCAAAAGCTTCTGAAATTAACCATGAGGAAAATAAATCCTAAGATAATGTCAAGACAAGATGAGTAGATGAACCACATTAGCAAAGTGCATTCAGGATGTTTCTAGCAGTAGAGGGGTGGTGTTTGGCTGAGTTACTAATTTCCATGAATTCTTCCCAGATAACTTTCCAAACGGTTGTGGACAATGTCTCCCAAACTTCTTTTCAAAGAAACAGTGAACAAAGCAGCATTTACACTGCTTACAATGTGTGCTAGCAAAGTTCCTTGACGCTTCTGCATGTGTATGAACACATACATCACTGTGTGTGTCACACGAGCCTCTGGGATATTTGCTACTGGAAACTTTCCTGCTGGCTTATAGTATTTAGGTAAATAAGGGTGATAATGAAGATGCTCTCTTGTTAACAGTAATGTCTCTCCCCAGGTTAATCTCTTGGCTTTTGGAGTTATCATATACAAAGTTTTTCGCCACACTGCTGGATTGAAACCAGAAGTTAGTTGCTATGAGAACATAAGGTATGTGGTTTTTAACGTTTACTTAAAAGATTTAGCAACTTGCTTTGCTTCTCTCTCTCTCTCTCTCTCTCTCTCTCTCTCTCTCTCTCTCTCTCTCTCTCATGGTTCTGGGGTTATAACAGACTCAATCACAGGGAATCCCATGTGACAGACAGGTGTTCGATCACTCTGCAACACTGTCAGTCCCTTAATCACCTAAACAACAAATAATTTGGGACACTGTGTCTTTAAAAGAATTAGTTTTTCCACCATATTTAAAATATCTATTAGAAAAAAGCACTTAATGCTTTTAATAAAATTATAAACATCACAGATTAAATAGTAAATAAATCCATCTTTTACAATGCACTACCATTTGAAAGAGTAATTGTTTTAAGTTAAAAATAGATTTTAATGACTGTCTTTTGTAAGATATTTCTCAGACCTTGGCAAATCTTTCTTCTGATTCAGGGTTTATAAGTTGCTATGACTTTTCCTTTAACGCTCTCTCTAAGACTGATCTATTAAGACCTTGAAGGCTTTGTTCAGGGGAAGCTGAAGTAGGGGTGTGGGAAGCGACTGCTGCCTGCGTTGCTTGGGAACACACTCCTGCATCCTGCAGTTCTGACACCTCAAGGAAGATTCATAGTTGGAACTTAGCAAGTGTTTGAATTATTATATTGCTTCAGCTCTCGATAGTGAGAGTTTCATGTTGGGCCCTGGCTTTAATACAGTTCAAAATGCTGCATTTTCTGAAGTGTGTTGCAAGCACACCTGCAGCACTGCAGTAATGGCTCTGCTGATTTGAATGAGAAACACCAGCTGCTTCATTTTCTTTCTTTCTTTTGTTTTTTGTTTGGTTTGGTTTTAATTTTTGGTTTTTAATGACAAGGTTTCTTTATGTAATTCTGTCTGTTTTCAAACTCACAGAGATCCACCTACCTCTGCCTCCCAAGTGCTGGGATTAAAGGTACCACCAACACCTGGCACCTAGCAGCTTTATTTTCAAGGCCATGTCCCCAGTGGGAAAGATTTAATATTGTTTTACCTGAAGTCACTGATGGTTGAAAATATCAATAGCTTAATATATTTACACATATTTCCCTTAAATTTTGAGACATTGGTATTCTGACACAAATTTATTTTGAGGTTACTACGTTGCAAATGCAACAACAATGACAAAATTCTAGATTTATATTCTACACTTTCATCACTATTGAATTAGAAATAAACGAGAAGCCTTTTTAGATAATGTAAGTGCCAGCTGACAAGAGTCCTCAGGGGCTGCTCTTCCAGGACTACTGCCACAGTAGACATGAAACCAAAGCCTGAGAGTTGCAGTTCGCCAGTATAAAATATTTCAAAGTTAAGCAATTCCTTCAAAAATGGTACATTTTAATAATGAGACCTTGATTTTTGAAGCATTTTCTAGGATGAACAGCAAGTTAACCTAAGGTAACATGTAGGTTATCACATCAAACCACAGGCCAACTGTCATCATCTAAGTCAGTGTTGATCTTTCTGGTCATAAAATACTTACTTTATGAATCCTTAGAAAAGCTGGGGGATATGTGGGATCGGTGTGGTAGCTGGGCATTCCATTTGCATGGGTTCTAACTGGAACTCTTCAAATGCACCCCAGGTCTTGTGCCAGAGGCGCCCTGGCCCTCCTCTTCCTTCTGGGTACCACCTGGATCTTTGGGGTTCTCCACGTGGTGCAAGCTTCTGTAGTGACAGCTTACCTCTTCACAGTCAGCAACGCCTTCCAAGGGATGTTCATTTTCTTGTTCCTGTGTGTTTTATCTAGAAAGGTAAGCACTCTAAAAATTTTGGTCAAATGTAGATTATATTTATGTTACATGTTAGCAAACTGACAGCAAATGTTTAGTCTTAAAGATTTGTGACTTCCACCTTTTATTGCCTGATTGTAGTCCATTTTAAATACACAATGATTGAAATAATTTTATCTTAAAATAACAGAATATAACTGTTCATATCTAGCTATGACTTGAAAAAGCCTTGTTATTAAATATGTATAATATAATAGATGCTATATAACTTATATTCACTTGAGTATATTCTTATATTCAAATAGCAATAAGACTTCAATAAAGCAAATATGTCCATTTATTAGGACTTAAAAATAATGCTGTGAGATTGTCTTAATGATGCAGCATTTTATTCATTTTCTCTTTCATGAAGATTCAAGAAGAATATTACAGGTTGTTCAAAAACGTCCCTTGTTGTTTTGGCTGTTTGCGGTAAACAAAGAGAATCCTTCATAATCATAGCTTCCACGGAACAAGAACTCCAAGCTTCAGATAACCCGTGTGTAAAAAGCAACCTGTCCTTTCATTGTTAGTAATTAATTTCAAATTTGTATTTCTGTTCACAGTATAAGGGATGTAGTTAATGTGAGATAAAATTATGGACCAGAAAGCGACAGCATGTTTTCCTACATGACATAGTTAGATATGTCAGAGACAGTACCGCAGCTATTCTGGAAGTAATTGGTTTCTCTGGAGTGATATCACTGTGCCCAAGGAAAGATTTCCTTCTAACATAAGAAATATATGAATGTCCTGGAGGAAACCACTGGCTTGATATCTTTGTGACTCGTGTTGCCTTTCAAACGAGTCCCCTACCACCTTAGTAATGAGTTCAGTTGCAGGAAGGAAAGCATAAGAGAATTGGAGGAGCAGAATATAAAGCAGGGAAGAAGGCCTCTCTGACAAAGAATTGTCATTCCAATAAACTTGGCTTGCTCTAAACTTGATGAGAAAATTTCAAGATAAAATAATGGAAAAAAGAAAAACCAACCTAGCAGATTGGGAATTGGTCTAAACTTAAAAGACCCAGACCTAAGTTTGCTGTATCCATGTTCTCTCTTACTGTTACAAAGCAAACAAAGAAAAACAAATACAAATGAAAGACACAGGACGTGTGTTCTTACACTCACATTAGATTTGAGTGTAAATTTTTTTAATTCTTCAGATTGGGGCTTCAAATTTACAGTCAGTAAAGCATGAATTTGTCAAACTATAATGCTGTTTATGTCTTTAGCGTAAAAATAGAGTGTGACGTGTTTTGCCTACAATATTTTACTGTTGTGAAAATTATCTTTTCATATTAGAGCAATATACTTGAATACTTCATTACTTTTAACCTTACAAATATCATGGGATTCATGTTGCAACAGTTCCCTTTAATTGACAATTTTTAAGAGGACATTGTAAATTTAAAGTATTCATAACATGAACTGTGATTTTGTTTCTGATCAGAAAAAATGCACCACTAGAGCATTATTTATAACAAAGAAGTCACTAAGAACTGTAAGAGGTTCATGGTGGATCTATTTTCTGACCATTTCCTCCTGCCTATCAAAGCCTGTTTGTTTAAATATGGCTTCTATCTATTCTCTCATTCAAATGAAAAGCAGATTTTTTTCAGAAATGAGTCATTGTTCTGTGCCTTCCTGAGAATGTGATTCACAGGACACTGGTTTTAATTTCTGTGGCTGTTGGATGAAGCCTGACATGGCCTCTCCTAAAAATAACATGCCAGCTTGGAGAAGCCGTTTTGCCACAGCTTGGAGGGGCTGTACTCTCAAGAAGACCTCTCACCTGCCAAGAAGGACTTTGTATTTCTAGAGCCTGTGAGACCACACCCTTTCATTATCTCCCAATGTCTTACCTGTTAAATCCGTGACCCAAGACTGCCACGTCATCCCAGGATAGTACTGTAAAAATGGGATAGTTAAACTAATCTGCTCAACCAATGGACAGAAAGCTATCCCATGTGGGAGATGAAACAACCAGCCCCAAATATCCACACACTGCTCTTCAGAATCTGTGACTACGGAGGATGGCCAGGAGAAGGGGAAAGTGAGCTGCCAGTCAGCTCAGTTCATCTGGGCCGGAAAAGACTCTTGCTGCCCTTGTAGAAGTCAGCAGTGCAGGTGCTGTTAATTTTAGTCTGGGTCACCCATTTTGGGCCTTTTATTTCCAGAGCTGCAAGACAATAAAATTCTACTACTGAAACCACTACTTTTGAGTTCTTTTATTTATTTTATTTTATTTCATTGTATTTCATTTCATTTTTGAGGTAGCTATAGGGAACTAAGACAGGACATATTTATTCACTAACAACTTTAGATCAAGCTACTATTCATATCAAAGGCAAAAACATTTTCATTATTGTCCAGTTTCTCCTTGTGGCAATTTGTGAAGCACAATTCTGCAACCACACATGAACTTGTGCCAAGTCCTTTTCTTCTTTTTCTCTTTTGGGCTTTCTGAACACAGTCTACTTATCTGCCGCCTCCTGACCATGGGACTGATTTGGTTACAGTTCTTTTTCTTTTTTTTTTTTTACACTATTAGAGTTGGAGTCCAGAGATGCTTCATGTGCACTGGGCAAACACTTAAACATTGGCCTATTTCTTAGAACTCCTGGATCCACTCGTCCATTGTTGTAGGCCGCTTGTTCATTTCCCAGCCACCCAGACTCCCAAAATCATCACACAGAAACTATATTATTTGCAATACTGTTTGGCCAATAGCTAAAGAGTATTGTTAACCAGCTCTTATACTAAAATTAGCCCATTTCCATTATTTTACATTTTACCACAAAGCTTATGGTCTACAAGCAAGGTTCCAGCTGACAGCTCTCGTCTTCCCCTCTGGCAGCTACATGGTTATCTCCGCTACTCTGCCTTCTTTCTCCCAGCATTCACTTTAGTTTTCCCCACCTAGCTCTACTCTTTTGCCCTATCTTAGGCCAAGGCAGTTTCTTTATTCATTAACCAATAAAAGAAACAATAGACAGAAGGACTTCCCACACCACTTGTCTAATCTCCTTAGCATAGAGCCTTTGAGGAAATCGTGAATTATAAATTCAGAACAGCCAAAAAGAGCACCCCTTTTGTATAGAGTTGTCTTCCACCTGGAATGTTTCCCACCAGGTAAAGAACATCTGTCACTCAAGGACACCTTCTATAAAGCCTCAAATGGACTCTTATTTATTTCCACAGTCATTACAACTTCAGTTTGTAATTTTTTTTTAAAGACAGGATCTTCTGTATCTGAGCCCACTGTATCTGATACCCACTGTATCTCAAAGTATGACCTTGAACTCCTGATTGTCTGTCTCCACCTCCCTGTTTTCAGTTACAGGTGTGTAAATGTACAGACTGTGCATAATAACACACAATAATATGTATTATTCATGTGTGTTATTCACAATGAGTCTGAGACCCATTGTGAAGGAATCACTCAGTGCTCACATTTAAAACCCACAGATATTAGATTACAGAAGGTAGAGGTTTATCTAATAATGACATTTATAGAAAAAGACACTTTGTCACCTAAGGGACATGGATAATTTTTATTTTTTTTACTAAATTCTGCCACCATGTTTAATCTTCACAGTAACCTGGGTGCATCCTACTACTGTTTTCAATGTGAAAAGTCACCAGGAAATTTGTTAATGTTAGGACCCTAAGCCTGAAAAAATTGGCTTTTCCACCAAAGCTCTCCCTTACCTGTCTGGGTGGAGTGGGAGAAAACAGAATACTTGGGCAAGGGACTAAAAGGACTGGACCCAGGCTTCTCCTTGTTTCCTGCCTTCCCAGAGAACCTTCCAGCCACAGCTATAAACTTGTATCTCTGTGGGAAGAAGCATGACACCTCTTTGTTTCCACAGGATTCCAACACTCTTTCAACTTGAACCCAGCGCACACCATGAGCCTCCGGGGAAGTGCTGTCTCTTCCCACACATTCTGTCACCCACTCACACTGCCGGACAAGCACTTCATTTTAACAAACTGCTTTTCATTCTTCCGTGTTTCCCATCCTGTTCACCTCAGCAGACTGAAATCATTAATAGGGGCGCTTGATATAAAATCATCTCTACCACTTACTTTTATTACCTAGTGGGTCATTCATTCTTCTGAGTGGCTAAAGCACATTCCATATTAAGGGTGAACCATAAACCCCACAGCTTGTATCCAGTCTGGAATACTGCAACAACACATTTGCAGGACTCCAGTATTTTTCAGAAATAAAATTACCTATGCCATATGGCTCAGTGGTACTGCTGAAAATGCTAACAGTTATTTATTTCCTTGGTGGGTATGAATTATCAGAAGGTAGCAACGCCTTTAGAAAGTATCTCCAAATGGGAGGAAGCTAGTCCATTGGAGACACCACTGAAGGGAATTGTGGGAGTCTGTTCCCTCCTTTTCTTTATAGTTTGCTCTCTGGTTTCCATAAGGTTCACAGGTCACTGCACCATGTGTTCATAGTAACGGTGTAATGCCTTCCTCGCCACAGAAACAGCATCGTGGATCATGTGCTACAAACTCTGAAAGAGTGGACCAAGATCAACCTCACTTATGATGTCCAGTATTTTCTATGTAGCAGGAGACTGACTGAACTAGCCCTCTCCCCTAAGCAAAGATCACTTGTTCCACAATTCTTTAGTGGAAACCATCATGAATTTGATACCTGCAAAGCTCGTAGGCATGTTCCTTTCAGGGAAAAATGGGTCTTGTTCATCATGGGTTGTTGGTCTGAGCAAGCATTAAGATCAGTGGGAAATCTGGAGGTGTGGATCTTTCGCTTAGTATTTATTCAGAGGGTACACGTGGTAGGTATGCGGCAGAGCTGTGATTAACAGAAAACAAGGGGGCTAACTACAACAGATGGCTTCTGCTAACAGGATACTATGCTTCTGGCTTCAACCACCCACCTGGAGGCATTGCAAATAATAAAATCTATAAAGTATATTACAATTTCACGCACTCAAAAATAAGAGAAAAAAATAATAGGTTTCTTTCAATATTGTCCTTGAGAAATATGGTTTTGTTTCCTATTGGGCTGCAATTTGCCATGTATCAGCATCCAAGGGCCAGGCTGATCAACCTGAAAATGATTGTTTTCTTTCTTTTCCTTAATGTATTGGAAGTGGATCTAAAGGAACCTTCGGGGTGCAGGAGGGTTAATTATCCTGGCAGTCAGTTAAGCTTTGGAGGTTTTAGACTATAAGACAGAGCCCTGAAAAAGACTCCCTGCTACCACAGCCTGCTGTGAGGAAACAGTCGTGTGTTGCAACCACTGCAAATATTGCTCAAATTACCCTAAAATTCCCCTGTTTTTGTGTGCATCCTGGCTCCTGGAGAGAGGCACTGTGCTGAGGAGGTCATTTATTCTGTCACTTCAACCCACTCGGCAATCATGACAACTACATCTTTTACTCAGTCTAATGCAGAAGGCTTTTCAGAGAGACCTTGTGTGACCCAAGGGAAGTAATTATTCAAAACAGTCTTGCCGCTTGCTCTTCCACTGGAGACTCCTCTGCAGAGCCACTGAATGCTCCCCCAAGTTCATCTTCCCACTCAGACCATTCTCACGGGTTCTCCTGAAGGACTGTGCAAACAAACAATAGCCTTGCACGCTTTAGAACTTCCCGCTCATCAAGGCTTCTCAGCGCTGTGGATCCAGGCAGGCCTGCAGTCAAACTGCCCCATTAGCAGCTCTTTTCTGCAACCATTAGCAAGTCACAGTCCCATGCCTCAGTGGTCCATGACATGCAGACTATAGAATTTACAGCAAAGTGTTGTTGTAAGAAGTAGGTTACTTAAAATATTGGAGACAACATGGTGGCCATCAAGGTTAACTGTATCAATGAAAGAACTAACTCTCGCTTTAGAAGATTAGAGCTAAATATGCCTAACACCTGCATAATGTCAGTGTGCATGACGGCCCCTCTGTTATGCCTGTACTCTGAAGGCAGACATGGGGAACCCCCACAGCAAGCTTTCTAATACACTGCCGCTATCAGTGAGCTCTGGGGTCCATTGATGCTGCACTAACCCCTGTTGGTGAGTTCTGGGCTCAACTGAGATGCTTTGCCTCATTGAATAGATAGAATGAAGTCAAGGAAGACTCCTGATGTCAACTTGAGGCCTCCACACCCATTTTCACACACATGTGCAAGCAACTGCACACACGTGTGCTAGAAACAAGAGAAAGCAAAATGCAAACACATAATATAAGAAAAGCTTGTATAAGTAGGAACAGATTTCTCATTTCAATATATTGATAGAGACAAAAAATAAGACTACAACTTAATTTATATCATTCCCTTTTTGTTCCATAACTATCATGTCAAAGGTTGTAGCCTACAAGTTAGACTCTAAGGCCAGATAACACAATGATTTCAAAAATACACTGACATCAAAGAACTTGCAGGTCCCTCTCTCACAGCTCTGCACGAAATGGGGAAGAAAACTGATGAGGGGGTGTTTGTAGGAAAATGGTTTTAAGAATTAGTGGGGAAACCAACGAAGTTTTAAACAAAAGCCCCTTTACAAGGATGCATCTCCTGAAGTCACACAAAATGGAAGAGGAGCCAACAGAATCTTAAGACAGCATTCAGTGGCGTGTGCCAGCCTATCGTTTTAATGGATGATTTGTATGCAACACTTCCACATGAGATGAGAGTATTACAGACTACTGAATCAGACATCATCCCGCCACACACCCAGCAGGGGCAGCTGGAGAGAACAGGGGAAGAGTGAGAAACTGCATGTTCAAAATGTTTTCCTCTGAATCCTCCCAAGCAACACAGACCAGGAGCCCTGCCCCTGTTATCACACAGCCTTAGCTGGAGCTTATGGCTCTCACTTTGAAAGGGAAAATAAAACACTGTGAAAACTGAACCCATTTAGCTTCGGCTAATTAGGCTAACTCACTGCTCCACAACGCTGAATCTCAACGTAACAGCTGATGGCAAGTGATGACGCCACAGGTGCGAGCATGCGGAAATGAAGACAGGTGGCTACTCTGATTTCAGATAGGTAGTGTTCAAGAAATGACATTCCAAAGGTACTATAAATTGAGGGAGCCAATGAAAACCCTTTACATGTAACGAGAGTCCTATCACTGTGAAAAAATACAAATAATTATTTTTTAAACAAAACTAGTAGCTATTGTTCATTATGCTTGTGTTAAAATAACAGAGCAGATGCGGTGGTCATCTCTGTTCTACATTTTGAGAAAGAATCAATAGTTTATGAAGATATGTATGGTAACAGAGGTGCCTAACAGCTAATAGGCCAAAGGTCGAAAATTTAATTTCCTTTTTAAAGCTCAAAAATAATTTTCAACTCTAGTAAATAACTATCATGCATTTTGAAATTCAGTTTCCTAACATTTCAAAACTGTATACTTTTTCTTATATTAAATCATGTTTAATGAAGAGTTAAGCTGGTTCAAGCAAGAGTCTAACTTTTGCCAGCAACTTGTTGGGGGTGTATCTTCCCTGGTGAGAAGGTATGTGATGGCATTGGGTCTTTGGCCACAAAACAATCAATGTGATTTGTTTTTCAAAATTTGGCCAGGCTGTATTGATTCTGCTCTCCAAAGAAACTAGAGACTAAGAACACTGACCTAATCTCAAGAGGGACAGGAGACTGCAGACCCTAATGGAAGCTGTGTGTACTAAAGGATCAGCAGAGTTTCCCTAATCGTCTGCTTGTGTCCACATCTCTCAGCGTACTCATGATCCTATAGAAATAGGAAAGCTAGCATTGCAATGGGGGCCCATCTTAGGCTCCATGCCATGGCTAGTATTTCCCTGGATGATTTTAATCCTTACAGTTTCACCATAATAAGCCTGAGAACATTCCAAACACAGTGGCAAAACCCAGCACTCGGGACTCTCAGGCAGGAAGAGAAGAATGCAAGTTCAAGGTTTCCCCAAACTACATAGTGAGAACCTGTTTCAAATAATAATAATAATGATGATGATAATTGCCTATACCATAGGGGTCTGTGGACATGTCAACAGGACATTTTCTTAATTACTAATAAATTGAGGAGGCCCTGACCTACTCTGGAAGTTACCATTCCTGCATATGCGGTGCTAGGTTATATGAGATAAGCAAACCAGAAGGAGTCAACCACTAATCAGCATCCTTGGAACTCTCTACTTCAGTTCTTGCCTCTAGTTCCTGACTTGAATTCCTGCTGTGAATTCCCTCAGTAACGACTGTGATGAGAATATGAAATTGAAACAAACCATTTCTGCTTCCAGGTAGCCTTGGTCTGCACTTTACCACTACAGCAGAAAGCAAGCTAAGACCACCAGTGCATTGCCCTACACTAAAATCTTTCTCTATTCCTTTTCATGTGTCATGATCAATGACATTTCTTCTTGTTCTTCGATATCTGAACTCATTGCTGAGCTCTTTGCATCTAGATTTTGTTTTTCATTGATTCATATTGTTTTACCAACATTAGAATGTCTAAATTCATTATATTGAAATACCATTAACAGTGTTATAGAGGAAAGTGGAGAAAAGGCAATACATTTTGTTAAAATATTATTTTCAGTATATCTGTTTCTCACGTGGAGTAATTATATTTTAGATGACAGAGAAAACATTTTTTGCCCTATGTAAAAATACACGCTGAGAACTTGGAGCACAGAACATGCTTTAGTTTTCTATTACTCCATAAGAAAATGACTCCAATTTAGTAGAATAAAGCTGTTTCTATTTCAATATAGCCACCATTGGGATTCAGAAGTTATAGTAGGGCCTGGTAGTGAAACTTGTCTTCTCTTTTGTTGAAGGAGGCCACTTGTTGGTGCCCGGCTGCTCAGCCCCAAAAATAATCACACAGAAACCATATTATTTAAATCACTGCTTGGCCCATTAGCTCTAGCTTCTTATTTGCTACTTCTTACATCATAATTTAATCCATCTCCATTAATCAGCGCATCACTATGAGGTAGTGGTCTACCAGCAAAGTTTCAACACATCTGTCTGCAGCAGCAGATACATGGCTTCTCCCTGATTCTGCCTCCTTTCTCCCAGCATTTAGTTTAGGTTTCCCTGCCTGCCTCTATTCCCTGCATAAGCCGAAGACAGTTTCTTTATTAACCAATGCTATTCACAGCATACAGAAAAGAATCTCACATCACTCTCTATGTCCAGAACTTCATATATTAGCCACACAGTTGATCAAGTTGCAAAGGCTGAGGCTCGAGAGTATACTTCTAGAATAGATTATGTCTTACCATGGCTGGTACCTGGGCTGGGATTTTTCAACCCTGGGTTGCCCAGGATCATAAACAGAGTGTCTTTATGCAGTCAAAGGACATAGTGCGGGCTTCCTACTTTGTGGCTCCAAGGTACACAATGGGCATCAAGTATATCAAGTACATGACTCACTACTTGGAAACAGGACACAGAAAACTGTGCCTACAGATGTGACAAACCAATGCATGGGAGAAAAAAATTAAATGGATACACTTCATAAAACAGTATCAAGTGAGGTGACATGATTATAGCCTCAGCTTCTAAAAGCTGAAACAAGATCTACTCTTACCTACAAGTTGTCAAAGTCATAGTGCATGTTGAGCCATGGTAATCTGGATTGAGTTTTTATCAGTGTGGTGGAGTCCTCTGACACAATAAGGTCCACCCAACTTTGTCATATCAGCACAGTAATACTTGGAAGAAAATCTGTACTGATGGATAGCATGCAGCTGAGGATGTCCAAAGGACAAGGAATATGGTAGACTGCCTGGAGTGACAGAAATTCATATACAGAGAACCTTCAGCAAGGCTCTAAGGCCACCAGAATGTAATTTTGGCAGGGTAAATTAGGAACTGCCATTGTCTCACATGCTAAGGAGTCTTGTCAAGGAGGGCAAAATGAAGTCAAAAGTGAATTCCTTATTGGAGCCATGAATAAATGGATCTTGTTGATAGAATTGATAGTGTTTGTGTCAACGCCCTCACCACCAGGTCTTTGAAATCTCTTGTCCACTAGTCACCCACTTCCTAAGTAGTATAGTTAGAACATTAAACACCCTCACACGTTTTATTTCCTATGCATGCATTTTTGTGGGTGTCTGGCTTTCTTTAAGATACTCTGAAGAATGACATATATATATATAAAGATTATTTTCTATTCTAGCCTGAGATTTTTCAAATGTATAATGGGGACACAATAAAAGTTGTAGGCAGAGGCCACTCATTCATTTTTCTGCTGCCCAGACCAAAAATAATCACACCAAAACTATATTAATTACAATACTGTTTGGCCAATAGTTTAATCAAATTTCTAGCTAGCTCTTAGATCTTAAATTAACCTATTTCTATTATTTTATATGTTACCACGGGGCTGGTGGTTTACTAGTACTAGCGCAGGAACGTCTTCCTCCTCCGGCAGCTACACGGCCTCTCTCCTTGACTCTCCCTACTCTCTCTCTATATATAGATCTCCTCCAGCCTGACTATACTCTGCCCTGCTATAGACTGAAAACAGTTTCTTTCATTAACCAGTGGTAGTAAAATACATTCACAGCATGCAGAGGGAAATCCCACATCAAAAAGCCATTGCCATAGGAGATAAACAGTTGGACAGAAATTGGTTCTTACCTTCCTGGTAAGAAGGTAGGAGTGAGTGCCTAGCATTGGTAAAAGCTCTAATACAAGGAAAGTGTGCTTGGGATCAAATCACAGATGGTCTTCTTTTACAGTCTGAACTTTGTTTCCCTGTTTTTATGCCTCTCCCTTTCTATGTCTAAATCCTCTACTTAAAGACATTTTCTAGGGACTAAGGATGTGGTTCAGCAGGAAAAAGTGATTACTGCACAGTCATGAGAACCTTACTTCAATTTTCCAGTGCCCCTCCCTACACACACACACACACACACACACACACACACACACACACACACACAAAGAAAACTGAGTGTGGTCATGTGTAGAAACCTGCAATTCCAGCACTGTGTGGTCTGAGACACAAGAACCATCTGGGGCTTGCTGACTGCCAATTCAGTGAGAGACCATCTCCAAGAATAAGGCCAAGAGTGATAGGGTAAGATACCATGCATCCTTCCCTGACCTTTGAGCAAACATGCGTATATGTATGTGTTCACCCACTACACACACATACACATATGCACACATACCCCAAACCTACTGAGTTCATTTAGTGTAGCTCAAGTATACACAGGTTTAGAAATGACCAGTTGTGACTTATTCTGGATGCAACTGGTTCTTCCTCTTTGAGCAGCCATTGGTTGACTGTAGCTCTTCACCTGTGTGTGGGAGTTTGTGACCTTTCTCCCACCCAGCCTGGCATGTCAGGGATGTCATCATAATTCAAGACTTATTTAGTGAAGCACATTGAGATTTCATGGATGCATCATCCCTCTCATGTCTAGAAGACACTACCTCACAGAAGGCATTATGGTACTCAAACTCCTACCATCTTTTCAGCCCTCTTCTGTGATGTTCTGAGTCTTGGGTTATAGGGGCTGCACTGCAGAAGTCTCAGCTGGGGCTGAGAATCCCACAGTCAATTATTCTTTATATTTTGATCAATGATAGATCTCTGGAATAACCTCTGCACAAAAAAAAAGCTTTCCTATGTGATGTGGGAGCTACACTTAGCTGCAGACATAAGAGTAAGTACTTAGAATGCAGTTAGAAGCCATATTAATTTTAGAAAAGGCAGAAGTAGATTCTTCCCTATGGCCTATGAAAACTCCAACCACGGGTAGTTGGTGAGGTTTACAGTGCCGGGTATGAATTCCCTCCTATTGAGCAGACCCTGAGTCCAGTCAGATAGCCATTGGTTACCACTCAAAATGTAAATGCCACTACTGCACCTTTGGGTATATCTTGCCATGCTGGTCACTGTTGTGTTGTGCAGAGGTTTTGCAGTTAAGTAGGACTATTGATTGCCTCTTTCCTGGCAGCTTGCACAAAACGTATCAGCTAAATTATCAACCACTCTGCTCCTAATCGGATCATCAGTTTAACATTGATAAATGCATCTATTGGCCCTAAGAAAAACTGCATTTGGTGTATCAGTGGCCAGAGAATGACTTTCGCAAACACCAACTCTTTTTTCCCAAAATAATTAAGTCACAAAGGGCCATAAAAACTTACTGTAGAACATCAGCCCACAGGTAGCCACAACAGTGGCTTAGTCTGAAGAGTAGCTTGGGGGCCTGTGTTGCTCTATTTTCCATTCTGAATTTCCAGGCCTGTGCAGTCTGTAGCAGGCCGACTACCTTCTGAATTCCCCTGACTCAGCTGAGCTGTAAACCAGCTCATTGTTGCTGGTGCTGGGCTCAGCCCTGTTACCAAGTAGAACTGGAGGAGAAGAGGAAACATGGCAGTGGTTCAATGATGCCAGTGTGGGTGGAAATCCTTGGGAATCTTGTTAGAAGAGTGGGTCCTGAATCAGGTCTGCAGAGATGCCAAATCCACGGGCTTGGCGTGGACTGGGCATCTGTACATTTACAGACACACACAAGCACACATGCATACATACACAAGCACACATACACACATATGCACACACTTATGTGGAGACTATGGTAAAGGTAGTCGATGAACACAGCTGTGGGATGCTCAGGGTTGTGAAAATGAGCTAAATGCTCCAGCCAGCATATCCAGCTCAAGCAATGTGTCTCCGCTATGCCAAGCAGCACGTCGTATTAATGTGATTTGTTTATATTTTGTTTGGCTAGACTATGAGCTTCTTGAGGGCATGTCTTGGTCAATTAATTTTATGTTCCCAGTGCCTGGAACAGTGACTTTAATGAAAGATAATCTAAAGCTGAGGCCACAAGTGCCAAAGGAATGTTTCCCACTGACTAGCGGAGATAAAAGCATGGGATAATGTAATTAGAATGCACTGTTTGCCTAGTATGCCTTGTTAAATGTATTATCCTGGGCCATACCTGAAACTGTCTTCCAACCATTGGGAAAGTAGCTCTTCTTTTCCAACATAGCAAAATGATACAAATACAACTATTAAATTTTTTTCTAACTAGACAAAATATAATTTGAGGACAAAAACTGACTGCCTTTGATCTACTTTGGTTCCCATATTTCCAGAATCTTATGGACTGGTTCACAAAGAGACACAGGTACAGGTGCTCAATCACTCCCATATGTTCTAAACATATGAGACCATAGACAATGGAGACGTGGGGCTTCTAATATCATCATTCAGTCAGCATACTGCAGTCACCTCTTATGCAAACCCCACTTATTATACCATCAAGGCTCGGGAGGGCCTGTTTCTCACTTTCCCTTCTATCCCTGGCTTCCTTTCACTCAGTTTCTTACTCTAACATCCTTTCCCTTCCCTTGATCACTGAAGAAGACCATTCTGCAGCTGATCACAGCATCAGGGTCTTAGTCCTTGCTGCATGACCTCAGCGCCCATGCATCCATCAGGGCTCTTTCCTTCATTTTCCTCCTATTCACTTCACTACTCTATATCCTGATGATCTCATATAATTTATCATCATGAACCATACTAAAACATTTCTTATGTCATAATTACTGTCTTCTTTCTTCCTTCCAAATCCTCTGAAAAGTATCTATAATAATGCTTAGTCTGTAGTAAGTACCCAATAATTCAGTCCTTGAGTTAATCAAAGCCATGGATGTTACTATGAACCGCATCTTAAACAAATAGATTATGGCTATGTTACCATGGACATTCCATGCTAGTATAGCCAACAACCAATAAACACACACTATAATGCCAAGTACTTAGAATCACCAGAGTGTGGGAAGAAGACAGAGGTTGATCAAGACTGTAGCCTAGGTAAATTGGTCCAGCATTGAAGAGGAGAGTGATTAAGAAAGAGTTGATAAAAATTAGAAAGAAAGATATAAAAACTCAGACCCTACAGCCATGCTCAAACTATGACTTGAATCTGTCTATAAAACTGATTAATGATGTGATTTTGGGGTATAATATCTTTCCTTCAATTCCTTATGATGTTGGGTTAAAAAAAATCATTTTGGAGTTTTGTGGATAAATATGAAAGGAGTTAGTTTGTTGGTAAAGTCTATGTCTGAATGTGATGGATAATACTTGGCTGCTATTGTTTTCATCTGGGGGTGGGGCAAAGGGATAGGAACCTGTCACAGGCATGTGCCTGGAAGGTACAAAAAAAAAAGAAAGCAGAGCACTGTGGATCCCTGGAGAAACATTTGGAAGACGGGAAGGACACGAGTTTTGAGAAATATTGCTCGACTGCCCACATGATGTGTGTGAGCTCATGAGGAGGCAGGGAAGTGCTAACAAAGTCCAGACAACCCAATCAGTGGTGAGTGAGGTTGTCCTTCCACTGTAGGAGAAGCCAACTTTCCATACTAACAGAATCATAAAACAGAGGCTAACAGTGAGCGGAATGGGACTCACCTGGTGGAATTTTCAGATATGCTTTGGGTTCTGTACTTTCTGAGAATTCTCTCTTGCTTCCACACTGAGAACCACCAAAGCTCTGACAAGTCTGCCTTTTCTCTTGTAGTGCAATGGGGGTGGCAGTCAGAACATTTTGGGGTTGCTTTCTATCGATGCCATCAAGATTAGCAAGAGTCACCTACAGTGACTGCATCTGTCGGGTGTTATTCACATTTATATTAGGGGCTGAGAAGATGGTATCCCACAAAGCACCTTCCTTGACAGCATGAAGACTGAGCTCCACCCCCAGCACCGATATAAATGCCATCCATAGATAGGTGGGTGACAAGCACATACTCCACAGCATACCTGTAGGGAGCTGGGCCCACGCTCCTCCGTCAGAGCCGTGATGGCTTCTGTGTCTGCCTCCATAGATTTCTTCTTGAAAACATGTAGAGCTGACCCTGACTCAGCCTGCGGCATTTCCCATCTCCCTCCACATCCTTCTCCAGAAAGTCTCACCAGCTATCAGCATCAGCATCAGCCTCTTTAGGAAAACCACCCAAATCTACTGATGTTCAGTAGTTGTAAGTCATCTCCAGAGTTAATGGCTTAAAGCAACAAGAGTGCATTGTTTTAAATGGGATCTGAAGTCAAAAGTAGGTTGACATAACGGTTTTCTTTCTCCAGACCATAGAGAACGTGGAGGCTACCTGCTTGTCTTGGCTCATGACCCTGTCCTCTGCCTTCAAAGCCAGCAGGACGGATGCTTCTTCAGGTTTCCCTCTGCCTTTCAATGTTCTTCTTGCTTTGATCTTCATATTCCTTTTTTATTTCTTTCCCTTATAGCGACTCTTCGGTTGGTTTCTGGAAATGTTCAAATAAGCTAAAAAAATCTACCTCAAAACTTTAACTTGATCGCATTTACAAAGCATTTTGTTATAGAAATAAATGCACAGATTTTGGGATGGCAGTGGAACACCTCTGAGAAGCACTATTCTGTCCACCAAACTAACCTCTAATTTTTCTCCCAATCAGTAAATCATACAAAGCTGCCCAAGGTTCTGTGGCTTCAAAAAGTGTTTAAAACACACCTCTGCACACATGTGAAGAACCGTACTCTTTCCATTTCAAGTAAATATACATGACCATTACCCCGGTGTTCAAGACAAGGACATGTGTTACATAGAGAAGACAATGTTCTATGAGGTGAGCCTTGGCAGGGAGGAATTACTGAGGTCCACATTCTGGCCTACATATTTAAGTATCCCTCAGCCAAGTTCTTTTAACAATAGTACATCTGAGATTCCCCATCTGAACATAGGAGTAATGATGATACATGCCGAACCAGTTCCCTTTGGAGAGGCACAGTGAGTACTTAATGAATTGTAGCTACTGTCCTCTTTGTCTGTATTGGCACAGCAGGCTATGTTTGCCATGGTAACAAATAAGCCTAAAGCTGCAGTGGAGTGCATAGCAACAGGTTTAGTCTGGTTGGTGGGTGGTGGCATTTTGTTTGTTTGGTTTGGTTTTGTCTTTTTATTTACTTATTATGCATTCTTTGTGTCTTTCACATTATGCCTCCCAATCCCACCCATCTCACTCCCTTCTCCCCTCCCCCCCAAAAAAAACGAAATAAAATTTAAGAGAAAAAGAAGAGGGAGAGAAAGAAAAAATGGAAGAAGGGGGAAAGCTCATAAAGGAAATTACAGTGTGACACAGCGAGTCATGCAGTATAACCCTTTATCCATAAATTTTTACATGCAGGCGTTTTATCACAAAGAATTATTGGTCTGGTTCAAGGCCTCTGGTCTTTGTGGTACCATTGATGCTGGGTCCTTACTGGAACTCTTCCTGGACATCCCATTGCTGGGCTGTGTCATGGAGATCCTGCAGCCTTGGGTCACAGGACTGACCCCCGACTCATGCTCTAGCAGATCACAATTAATAGATGAGCTGATATTGGGATGGGACGGCATATAACCCTGGTGCTGGGTTCTTATTCCTGCCAGACCGAGCCACCAGGGTGAGCTCTCCAGCACTGCCCTGGCTAGTCACCTCCTGCAGAGATGAGCAAGGGATGAGTTCTCCAGCTTTCGTGTCCTCAGGGTCTGTTTCCCCACACCTACACCTCTAGGGCCATTTCTACTGTGTTGTCCAGGTGAGAAATAAGGCCTGCTCTCCCCAGTGTTGCAGCTGGTGGGAGAAAGGGCCAGCCCTTGCTCCTGCCTCAGGCATTGATGGTTGGTGGGGAGAGAAAGGGTGATTTGGTTTGGGGGTTTTGTTTTTGTTTGGGGAGTTTTGTGGTTTCTTTTTTGTTTAAATGTCATTCAGGTCCTTGTGGACCAACAGGGCTCCACTCCCTGTAGGCATTGAAGGAGGAGGCTGAAAGTGAAGTCAACTTCTCCAATGGTAAAGAGAAAGAGAGAGGAGGAGGACTCTAGAAAGTCAAGCACGGGAGGTTAAACACGCAGGCAGGGGTTACTACTTGCTTCTTCATATAAATTCTTATTAATCACAATGACTCCATCCAATCACAAGAAAACAGCATACCTTCAATAGAAAGAGAAGATAAAATGAACTATTTTTCTAATACCTTTAATATTTTATCATGCAACTGAGCCCTTATTAGATTTCCTGTGTATCTCAGCCAATCTCCCTGTTAGCCACCGTTTCTATGTCTGTATCTTTGAATGATGCTTCCTGGGACTATTGCAGTAATCTTACTGATTTCATTATCTCTGCCTTTCTGTATTTTCAAGGCATCCTTCAGATTGATAATATGGGTCTAATAGTACGAGCTTCTTCCCAGCACCTACTGATAATACGGCTCTGACTTAGCAGTTGCTGCCCTGGCCCTGGGGCAAGCAGATACAGATTCAGGCAGACGTGTTGTTTATAAGATAGGGAACTTGAGAATATCACTTCAACTTTCTAGGCCTCAGCACAGTGTTGAAGGTTAAGAAAGAATGTTTTTGTAAGTTACATATTTCTCCTTATGAATTGTGATCCTATCACAGTTCAGTAAACTTTAGTTTTGTCCTTCACAGATCAAAGAAAAAAAAACCTAAAAACTTTTTAACATGACATTTAAACCGCTCATGCCTGAGATCATTTTAAATTTTGACCCTCTTCCTCCATGTCGCGCTTCCATGCGCTTCACAGTGCTAGTGTTCTGTAGGCCTCCCAAAAACACAGCATGGAGTCCTGGCCTGCCGTTACAGACTGATCCCACAAGACTCCTACTAACCTACAGAAAACTCCCTCCGATTTCACCCCTACCAGAGTCATGGGGCCTCATGTAACAATAAACGAACCGCTTTAGCTTTGTGAGCTTACTGAATCCCATTTCTCTCCTGGGTATGGACCTGGGCAGGGCTTTGTATTCACAGCCGGGTTTACAACTGCAGTGTTTTAGACTAGTAAACCGGGTCTGGACCCAGCTCTCCAGGGCTGTGTCTTTCTGGAGCTCCCTGGATGCTGGGACATTTGATGAACAGGATCTTAATCACGAAGTTTCTCGTGATAGAAGAATTGTTTCGTCCTCTCCTGCCCCTCTGCGTTTTCACAGGTTCTACATATCTTGTTTAAGTTGCCTTTGGTGGCAAGCGTGAAGTTCTAATAAGGACTTTACAGATGCCAAGGACAGAGAATTAACTCTTGCCTCCTAACGTCACACTCCAGTTTATAGGACCCAGAATGGAGCTCTGAACAGCGGGACTATATTGTGGTTGTCTTTTGTTGTATGTTAAAGTATGTATTGGGGAAGGACCAGACTCCCAGCCTGTATAACTACAAATATTTCCCCAAATTGCCAACAACATGATCCACCCCATAAAGAAATGTGTGTGTGTGTGTGTGTGTATACAAAAATAAAGCTTTGAAGCAAGATTTTTTCTTAGCTTGAAATGGAATAAAATATAACTACCCCAGAACTTCTTCTTTTTTTAATTAGCCAGTGAAATGTGCTAAGAAAATGTATCCCCCAGTCCCAAGTGCCACCTGCCCTGCAAAGCCTCAGCTACTTCACAGTGTTCAGAGTTCCTGGTGGGAAATCCCATTTGATCATTTGCATTTCCAAGAGCAGGAGCCAGCAAGGTATGGAGAAAGGGCTCCCTCTTGGATGTCTGACAATCTCTGGTTAAATGATGCCTTTGTCACTTACTGAAGGACTCCTTAGCCATGCAAGGCAACCTCCCTAAGTCTATTATCTCATTGATAAAATGGAGATGGGGATGTCTATTTCATGAGGTAGTCCCAAGAGTTAGCAAGATGGTGGGTGGTGGATGCTTGCCTGAGGATACAGGACATTAAGAATGAGGATGGTGGATGGTGGATGCTTGCTTGAGGATACAGGACATTAAGAATGAGGAGTTTATATTGTTATTTTTACCTGCAGCCACCCGTGTGCCTTCCCTTTTCAAAGACAAGAATCCCGCAGAAAGCAGCAATGTGATTATTTCAGCTGCTGCCTAGCACAGTGATTGGAAAATACTTGTTTATTGGATAATTTATAAACTCTGGACGTGTATGAGTCACCAGGCTTCCTTTGACACCCATTTTCTACTTGCTGGTGAGTTCTGATCTCACTGCCTGTCACTTCTCATTGAACGGTGACCCCAAACTGGCATTTAGTAAGTGGACTGCTATTTGAACTGGTATTAGAGGGTTAGGGATTTAAATGTGGCAAATGAGATATGGATTGAAGATCCTTGGCTATAGAAATGCTATTTTATATTCAACTTGGAAAAAAATGACATTAAATCAAAACATTTCAGCAAAGACCTCAGAACATCCCTTAAACTTAAAATATATTCATCTCTTTCTTTGGATTTTCTCTGCTTGCGGGACTGTGTGAGTTTTCCTAAGCAAAGAGCCTGCTAAGAAATAGTATAATTTCTTTCTTTCTTTGAATAAATGTGTATGTCCTTTCAGAGAGCGTGAATAGAGAGATAGTAAAAAATAATTGTAATATCAGACTAAATTTAAGCTGAAGAGGCATTTTACATTTTACGGTCAATGAGATTTAAAGGGACAAGACTCAGTTTGGGCACTTTTGGACGTGATCAATAAAAAGCCTCCATCCTTTATTAGGCAATGTCAGCCGCAGTCAACCACTGTCAACAGGCAATTTGCTCTATCGATGAAGCAAGTCATCCCTACACACATGGTACAGGGCGGCAGCTTTCACTCCTGCCTTGAATATGAAGTGAAAAAGGATAGGATGGATGGATGGATAGATAGATAGATAGATAGATAGATAGATAGATAGATAGATAGATAGATAGATGATAGATAGATAGAGAGATAGATAGATAGATGATAGACAGATGATAGATAGATAGATAGATAGATAGACAGATGATAGATAGATAGATAGATAGATAGATAGATAGATGATAGATAGATAGATAGATGATAGATAGATAGATAGATAGATAGATAGATGATAAACAGACAGATGATAGATAGATAGATAGATAGATAGATGATAGATAGATAGATAGATAGATAGATAGATAATAGCGATAGATATTGATAGATAGGTATAAATAGACAGGCAGACAGACAGACAGATGATAGATAGATAGATAGATAGATAGATAGATAGATAGATAGATAGATAGATAGAGACAGACAATAAGGCAGGCAGATATTTTCTTTTCTTTTAGAAATAAAAAACCTAAAAGAGATAGATAAAGGGCAATGAACCTTTTGGTTAACACAAAGGATTTTCCCAATACCAAAGAGAGCTACCTATATAAGCTATCTCTATAGAGCTATCTCTATAGAATGTACTCAGTCATACTTTCTGAAACCTACTCATGAAATCCAAAGGCTGTATAGACACTGACAGCAACCATTCTGGCGATTACAACCAGTAGTGTCCAAAATGGTGGACACAACCCAGGTAGATGAGAAGAAATAAAAAGTTATTTTTCTATTTTATTTCAAAGCCAGTTAAAAAGTCAAGAGACTTAAGGAGAAGAAATGCATGGAAAGGATTGGGAATTTTTTTTAACACACCTGGTATATAAGCAGCGCAAACATCAGTGGCCACCCTGGAACTGCTCAATAAACATAGGCTAATCATCTGATCCAATGACAGAAGCTGAAGACCGACTCCAGGAAGTACATACTCAAGAGGCAGACTTGTAACTGTGGTCAGAGAACCTCTGGGACCCCGTGAGGCAGAGCCTGCCTCTGCCTGCTTACCACATGCAGGCTTCCAGTCTTCCGTGTTTGTTAGTCATCTAGGATGGCAGACAGCTCAGAGAAGCAGGGACAGGAGAGCTCGTTGGCTGAGAGAAAGGCGACCTGGCTAATATTGCAGTCTTGGTGAGAAGGGTTCTTTTCCCACACTAGAATCTTCTAGGTGTGAATGGCTGGGAATCTCCCAGCTGTCAAAACTCTTCTCTTCCCTGGGCAAGCGCCAAACCAGAAATGTCAGTCAGAAGCTGCTCCCTGCTGGAGTATAGCTCTCATTCACCTTTGGCTTCTGAGCCTGGGCATTCTGGGAAGAACCTATTTCCATGCTGCGGCCTCCAGCTTCAGGTCCAAGTTGAGCCGCAAGGACTTGAGAGCAATCAGTGATGCCCAGCAGTCCTGCCGCCGGAAACCAAGAAGTTGCCGGAGAAAGGGTCAGGAGGGAGGAAATAGCTTTGCTCTTTCCCATTTGCTCCGAAAAGACTTCTCTTCTTGGAAGCTGAACCCAGAGCTACTTTGGCTACCGAGGGAACAGCTGTGGTAGCTCTTTGAGGATGGCCCTGTTCCAGAACTCAGGCCTGGCAATCCAAGAAACCGCTCTAGCTCTTGGCTCTGAACAGATCATCACACGAAACTGAATGTTCAATTGGAATAAATAACACTCTGGGCGCGGGTTGTTTCAGGTGCAAGCCATTCCTACTAAGTTTAAAGATGTTAAAAACACCTACCTTGGTTTCAGTTTCACCATAACGAAAAAGCAATACAAATACAGATTTCAAAACTGCTTTCAGAAACTCCGGTCTCCAAGCGTTGGGAGTTGGGGATTCACACATATAATTCCCATTAACACTAATAGGAGTTGGATTGCGTGCGCCAATTCCCTCGTGTTGAAATGAGTCCGTAACCATATGGATACTAATAAATACATTTTTAATTCCAATTTTATGCAGATTTCATGTGATATTTTATACAACACTTAGCAAACTCTTCGGAGACAGAGATTGCCTCTATTAATTCTTGCCAACAGAGACACACATTCCTACAAAATCCCGGATTTTGTAAACTAGTCACTTCTTTTATTCAGAAGAAGCGGTTTACTTAACTATCAGAAGAATTTTTAATCTGCCCATCTAGTGTGAAGGTGTTAAGATTTTTCAAGTAAAAAGATGATCAATTTGCTTTTTTCCCCCTTATTCGATTTTCCTTATTTTTTCTTCTCTTTTTTTGTTTGCAAACAGACCGTCTTTCCTTGCCACAGACTCTTGCTTGACCTTGCTGATTTCTTTTTTCCGTCCAGGTGAGTGTACTTTTAAAACTGAGCAGCAGGACACAAGCTTTGTATGGTGCTTTAGCGCCCCCTCCTGGAAAATTCTTTTCAAGCACGGAAAGATGAGGAAATGGAATTTACTTTTCTTCCCTAAACTCAGAAACAACTATCTGGAGATATAATAACATACACAGAAAAGTCATTAATTAGTTAATTAATTAGTTATTAACTAATAAAACTTTTTAAGTAATTTCAAAAATAATTAGGAGAAACAATAAACCTACCAAAAGCAAAGAATGTTTTTATGTTTGGAGTTTGGTTAAATTATGAAAGAAAGTGGGGAAAATAAATAGGATTTAGACTGATGAGTATTTTTATGTGTGTCATACCTAAAATTTAGACTCTTTTAGTGTATTTTATAGGAAATCTTTAAAAGAAAAATCCCAAGGTAATTTTACATGAAATTAAATTCATGATTTAAGATAAATTATACCAAAATTCCAGAAAATATAAATAGCCAATGTCACATTGATTCAGGATTCACTAAAAGGAACTCCAATATGAGGAGCAAGAGAGATGTGCAATTTAAATAGATTTAAATAATAATAGGGTTGACTTTTAGAAATGAAATTCCATCTCAGAAACACATTCAAAACAGCACATACGGTGTTTGGAAAAGAAAATTAAATTTTAAAATTTTAATTACCTTGAGCTCAGTACAGAATAAAATGCAAAGACAAAATCCTTACAAGAAGCAAGTGTTGATTTATCTGAACTTAACAAGACAGCTTCCAGCAGAGTGCCTGGAGTCTCTAAAGACCTGCATTCTGAAAGGCTGGATCCCCTAGGGTGCAAACCCTGAACCCTCTGAAGCATGGCTGGACCCCCGGATTTCACAGCCAGGCGGGGCCACTTATGCATGGCCTCTTCGGAGCCAAAGGAAAGGGAATCCTTGCAGTTTTCCCAGCTTGCATTCAAAGAAACAGTCTCTAGTAAGAGTTCTTCAGGGATTCTTCACTGAAATTGAATGTGAGGTTTAGGTGCGGGCACCTTTAAAATGAAACAAAAGCCATTGCGTTTCATCACAGTGGGTGCCATAACTGTAGAGAGACAGAATTTTAAAATATTTTCATTTAGTGCTTTACAGATTTATTATAACGCTTCCTGAAAATTAGACTATTATTTAATGTTACTGGAACAAAAAGATGGAATTTAAAAAAGAAAAACACACACACAAGGCATTTTTGTAAACCAACTTTGAAACAAGAACAAACCAGACTTAGAATATTCAACATTTTCTAACTGAATTAGATCATTTGTTTTATGTAAGTATCTCAATATTCTATAAAGGCATTTCACACCAATCCATGTACAAAGACATGCAGATGAATCCTTACGTGTACTAATAAATGTACAAAGGTATACACAGGAATCTTTTAATTCTGTCTACTTAAAGAAAATTTGGGTAGTCCACTATGACCAATCTTCCAGATTCCTGGGAAATATTATCATAGCTGAACAGTATCTGAAACAGTTGCAGGGTGAGGACTTATATATTTCATTGGTCATACTGAGATCATTTTTTCCCATGGTTAGAGAAACTGTGGGAAAAAGAATAAAAACTGTTTCTATAAATGCCACCAAAGAAGAAGGTAAAATGAGCGCATGGATTTTTCCCCCTAAACCAGGATTTCAATCATTTTTATGTCCATTCCACGAGAAAAACCCTAATATTGTGTGGCTCTTTTCACAGTCTCAGGTGCTCTGTGTGTTATCTCCTTGATGCACATGCCCAGCTTCTATTAAACACTAATGGGGAGTCCACAGACACTCTGAGAACACAGTCGCCCTGAGCAGCCGTTGCTCAGATGGGAATACGGGATGTCCTTTCAAGACACGCTTTAGCAGTGCGGTAGAACGGACTGCGTTTCCATTAATGTACCTTGGGAAAACATTGGCTAGTACTCAAATTATATGGATGGAGTACAAAGAAAATGGGCTTCCAACAATCACCACCTAAAATTGGCTAAAGAAGAGATAAGCGTTGACTAACTAGTCCCCAGTACGTATGCTCTATGTGTCTCTATGACTCTACCCCGCACACTCTACTGTGGGTGAGAGGGTGATCATTAACATTGGCCTTGCCTTTTAAACCAATGAGTACAAATGAAAGTTCACTGATACATAAAGCCTCAACAATAGCGTCTCTAAGCCGCATCTCCCCTCCGCAGCCAGGTCTTCAAACTAACAAATCTCCCCTGTTCTCCATGGACATTCCTGAAAACGATAGAAGCTGGAAATCCAAAGAAAATTAACTTAAAGCCAAGTCACCATGCTATGTCTGTCCATTCCCTGTCTGGCTGGTTTCGTCTGTCCACGTCCATTGCTGGGAGATTTGAAAACCACATCTCAGGAGCACAACCATTGGGGGAGCACATGAGAAACTAATTCTCCAGTGCAGTAGAGTCATTATTCTTGCAGTTCTCCAGGAACCATATTCCAGCAAAGGATGAAAGGTAGAATTTCCCTACCCACGTCATAGGACAGTATTTACTGCACACAGACATGTGGTGTGGGAGGTCCTTCTGTCTATGTGCTGCTTTTATTGGTTAATGAGTAAAGAACTGGCTTGGCCTATAGCATGGGAGGAGGAAGGCAGAGTCAGATAGAAGCCATGAAGCTGCTGTCAGAGTAAAACATGCTGAAACTTTGCCGGGTAAGCCACTGCCACATGGAGATACACAGATTAATGGAGACGGGTTAAATTAACTCATAAGCGTTAGCTAATAAGAAGGTAGAGCTAATAGGCCAAGCAGTGATTTAAATAATATGGTTTCTGTGTGATTATTTTGGGTCTAAGCTAGCCTGGTGGCCAGGAACAAACAAGTAGCTCTCCCTGCAACGGACATGATATTAATAACTATCTTGTGAAGTGCAGGAGGGCATGAAGAGAAATGCAGGGTACTGTGAGAGAAGTCAGGGTCCCCCAGAGTTCGTCCCTCCCATGAGCTCTGAGGACACACAAATGACAGAAGAATATCAAGAAATAACTCTCCAACAAATTGGCTTGAGCTAAGATGGTTAATATTTGTTAACAGAACACAAAAATGTAGGGACTAGTCGCAATCATGGAGGTCAGCCGTGACACTGTCCTGGTCTTAGGTTATGCCAGGAGAGGAAAGGTAAGAAGTGGGTATGAGTGGGGTCCCAGGAAGCAGGCAGATGTTAATTCAAACAAGACTGAAGGCACTCTGAATCAAAAGGTTGAACTCAAAGTAGAGATTGCCAAGGACAGAGAAGAGCTTCACAGTTTAATTTGTTTATTAGAATAGAACTGTAGTCCAGGCAGACAGTGCAGATCAGCCTGGAGAACGTGGAGACTGAGAGCCCATTTAACTAGGGAGCAGACAGTGCAGATCAGCCTGGAGAACGTGGAGACTGAGAGCCCATTTAACTAGGGAGCAGACAGTAAGGTCTTTAGCTTATGAAAACCAAATTGGAAGTGCGCAGTAGTAAAACAACAGTCTTGTGATGGTGCGTGTTTGTTTTATCGTTTGGCTTGGTTGGTAACTATCTAGAGGTCCAGGACACGGCATATCATACGGTGTGACTGGAAACACAGACACTGTCAAATGCACACCACATAAAGGCCTCTTAGAAGATCCACCAATAGTAGACCAAGCTCCCTGAATGATGGTCAGCTGAAATAGAGGATGATGTAGGACATAACTTCAAAGATGAGGACAGGTGCAATCTCCCTAGACATCTACAGTACAAAAGAAAGCTGGTACAGGGATTTCAAAGAAATAAAAGTACTGGATCATGTTCAACTTTATACATGATTAATTATGTTTCAATTAAATATGGAGTTGAACTCTTGAAGCTTGGTCTGGAAGCTTCAAGCTTTGAGCTTAGTCCTCAATCATAGCAAAATGTGGCTCCCAGATGAGTATCATAAAATCCAGTTTTTAAAAGGTAGTATTTTTTACATCAAAACCTCTTTTAATTAGAGGGGAAAGTTCATCCCGAGAGACCCAGCAGGCTGTGAGTCAGATCTCGGTGACCGTGGTTGAGTCATATGCTATTGCCCTTGCCCCAAGGATGCTTCAAGCACACTTCTGGGGACAACTCTACCTTTGTATAGGGTACTTGGTGGTGCTGTTAAAGAGGAAATGAGAGGGAAAAGGTGACTGACCAATGAGTGAGCCACCAGGATAAACTACTTCAGGAGAGCTGGGTATCCTCTTGCCAAATTATAAAGAGTGTGTGTGTGTGTGTGTGTGTATGTAAAAAATATTCATTATTTTGGTTTTCTTTTCTAAGATTTACTTTTTAATTTTAAGTGAATGAAGATTTTTTTTCCTGAATGCATGTATGCACACCAAATGGTACCTGGTGCTTACAAAAGCCACAAGAGGATATCAGATCCCCTGGAACTGGAAGTACAGACAGTTGGCCCACCATGTGGATACTGGGAATGGGATCCAGGTCCTCTGTGAGACTAACAAAGGCTCTTGCCACCAAACCATCTCTCCAGCTCTCTCCAGGATATTTTGTAAACAGCTCTTTCCAGTTTGCTGTGTCTCCGTTTTGTTTAGGAGACTTATTATTCCTTACAGGGGCTTCTAATGTTTCTCTGTGTTTTTGGTTTTTGTAGAAAACTCTGTCAATCTTTTTCTTCATAGTTTTTTTGGGGGTATATATTATGCATAGAAAAGCTGTCCTCTATCAAAGATTCTAAAATATCCACTCCTATTTTCTTCAACTGTTGTTGGAATTTTACTTTTTAATGTGAAATTCATTGCTCTAGCTGAAATTGATTTCAGTGAAGTATGGATTTTCATTACAGCCCCACCACCACCACCAATGGCTAACTAGTTTTCTTGGCATCATTTGTTGAATAACCAACCTGTTATTCATGAAGCTGAAATAGCACATTAACAAGAATGCTAAAAATTCATGTAAAACTGAAACTGGCTCCAAACTTTTCTTCTTTCATTTTTGTTCTATTGATCTTGCTTTAGTCCAATGTTTTAAAATATGAATGGAAAGACAAAAAGGATGAATATAAATGTGTGGAGTCAGTCCAAACGCCTGGGGGATTATAGACTTCATCTACTTTTTAAATAAATGCAGACAATCTCCTGTGTGGACAGTAAGGTCCACTCTGGCATCGAGAAAGCATGAATCTGTCCGTCCTTCCCTTTGTCAGCCCAATTCAGCCTCAGGCTCGGATCCTATTTTCCTTGCAGTTTCCAGCACACTTTGGCTTGGGAGACAGATATGTTTCATCCAGCATCAATCTATGTGACTGGCGAACACTATTCTATGCATGGAAGAAGAGTAATGGTTTAGATAAAATCTGTACTTTTATTAACTAAATAACAAAATAAATGTGATTACACAAGGATAATAAGTATAAATATGGACAGAGAGCAGTAACCAGAGTCTTCTAGGAACTCTGAAATAGTAGTTCAGGAAGCTTTCTGACATGTCACCTTCAGTCAAGACCCAAGTTGGGATTAGGAGCTTGTCAGGACCAGCCTGCACGTTGGATACTAGAGAAGCAATATGTTTTCTGTTTTTAATTGAAATAAAATGGCATCACTTCCCCCCAATTTCCTCCCTCCAGACCCTCCCCCAAATACCCTTCCTCAAACCCCAAAGTCCTCCATGTCCTCTACTCTCAAGTTAATGGCTCCATTTTTTTATTATATTTGTAACATCTATATTTGATGGTGGTGGTGGTAGTGGTGGTGGTGGTGGTGGTGTGTCTGTCTCTCTGTCTGCTAAGTCCATTTTTTTTTGTTTGTATACATATAGTTTCAAGTCTGTTCTTTCTGCATTGGACAACCAATATGGATGCTCATCATTCTCCCAGAATTCAACAGTTGCCTGTAATTCTCTGTCTAAAGGCAGGGCCCAATGAAATTTTCCCCCTTCTGTGTTGACATGTCCTTTGACACTGCTAGTGTTCCAGTCTTGTTTATGCAGCCTTTTCTAGGTGAGACTGTTCCACACTAACCTTCTCGTAGTCTTGATCTTGCAATCTTTCCACCCACTCTTCTGTGATGTTCCCTGACCCATAAATGGAGGAACCAAAATGCAGATGAGTCCTTTGGGGGTAGGCTTCCCATGATCTGTGGATCTCTGCATTGTGTCCAGTTGTGTCTTTCTGTAATGGCCTCCATTTGCTGTAAGGAGAAGCTTCTTGATGAGGGAGACAGCTACACTTACCTATGAGTATACAGGTAAGATTTAGAATATGGTAAGGAATTAGTCTGGGCTAGCCAAGTGTTGGTAGTGGATTGTTTTCTAAGTCCATGACCTCACTAGCCCAAGGAAGCTGGCTAGGTTTCCAGCACCAGGAATAATTTCCCTCCTGCTAAATTGTCCTTGAATCTAATTATATAGCTGTTGGCTTCCAGCAATGTGTGATTGCCACTTCTTGCACTGTTGTGCGTGTTTTGCCATGCTGGAAATTGTCATGGTTCATAGGTGTCGCATTTGGGGTAGCACTGTTTAATTGCATCCCTCCCTTGGCAGTTGGCATAATGTTTTCAGAAACCACAGAAGCTAGGCCACAGCAAAGAGGTGTTCAGGTCAGATCCAGCTCGAGATATTAGAATCCCGCCTGGTGCTAAATGTGCAGTGTCTTCAGGAATATGGGCCCACGTTCAACCTCAGAGAGGCAACTAAAGCTACATTGGTAATTGATCGTCTATATTATTTTAAAAGTCATTTGGACTGCCCCGACTAACCCTGAAAAAAGAGATTTTTGTTATCCTATAATTTTTATAAGAAGTACTATTAGCCCAAGTGGTTAATCTTCCAAGTGTGTGTGTGTGTGTGTGTATATATGTGTGTGTGCATACTTGTGCCCATGCATGTGCATGCATGTTTGCACATACACGTGTATGTATTATGTATAATTTAGGTAAATATAGCATAGCATGATTCCTTGAGGCTTTACCAAGCCCACTTTGATGTCATTTGTCCATCTTTTCAATCTCTACTGACAACCCTTGTTGTAGTACCCTCTCTGTTATCTCATTTTTCAGTTCTTGTCATCTATGCCCACTATTCCCTCCCAAACCTTCTCCTGAACCTGTGGTCCCATATAATATTGTGCTTTCTGTAGAAAAGCGATCTTAAGCACAAAACTCTAGACAGAATATAGAAGTGGAATATTTGAGGAAAAGGAAGGCTGGACTATAGTGAGAGAAGGTGGTGATAAGACTACGTGTTAAAGCCCGAGAACTGGACAAGCAAGCAGACTGTCCGTGTAGGACATAGAGGCCATGCTGAGAAGACAGTTTCATATTCACACCAAAGGGCATTCAAATGAGCTCACTGTCATAAAGTCAGAGCCAATCTGTTTAGGAAATTGTTCCTTCTTTGTTATGCTGCCATGAAAACCCTTTCTCCAGACTTTTCTTGCAGATGCTTCCCCACCCCAAACCACTGGTGTCAATAAACAGCGAATCAAGGGCTCAGCTTTCAGAACACTCGCAGGGAGAAACTACAGCTGCCTCTGTCACTCTGTTGCTATAACTTCTGTGAAATTTTTCATCCTGCTATTTCTTTTTCTGGTGCTTTGCCTTCTTTTATTACGTGAACAATACCAGTTAACATCTATTAATGTCACTTGCTATGCACCCGGCAGTGTTCTGGGGCTTCCACTTGTATTAACTCATTGAATCTTCACAGCCGTCCTGTGGAGCCAGAGCCATTATTATTCCCACTTAACAGATGATGGAACTCAAGCGTAGATTCTGCCCACGGTCACACAGCCAGTGAGTGGAGGAACTGGGATTTGAATACAAGGAATGTGTCTCCTGAGCCTGAACGCTGGCCATTATGCTGTTGTGAGGCCCCAGAACACTTGTCAAAGATGCTGAGATTTTGATTGATGCTGAATAACTTAGAGAACTAACAGAGAATTATTTAACAAGAACAACTTTCTAATAGCAGGGGCTTACAGTGTGATTATTATCAAGCTTTGTACGTTTAGGATTTTTAGTCCAACCACCCTATTTTTAAAAAGCATTCTCTCTTTTCCAATAGCCAGTTTTGTATATCTCAGTGTCTAGCAAGGCCTCAAGCATCCTTAGAGATAAGACTTAGAACACATGAAACCACTCTTTTGGTTAGAGGACCACACATTTTACGTTGATTAAGAAATATTCAAGTTGACCATCAATGCATGCAGAGGTGCCACGGTAATTCTCCTGAATGAAGGAAAAGTCAGAGACTCATGCCTCTGTGATTGGCTCACCCACTGTTACCACTTACTGACCTGGGGCTGCAATTAGGCAGAATGCTGGGTAATTACCAGGATGTTCACTTTGCGTTCACACAGTGAGTGAGCAGCTCCTGGAAATGCTAACCAATTCCACCTCTCACATCCTTGTCTTTGTATTTTTATTAAGATTAAACATTGTAATTCTTTTTATTCTACTCCAGTACCTTCTTTTCATGTAAAATTTTAGCTAGAGTATGCTATGGACCAGGGACTGCATATAGTACTTAGCAAATACTCTGAGGTGTGAATGTCATAGCAACCCCATGAAGTAGGTAGTTCACCAGTTCTGCCGATGAAGAAAGGGTTAGATGAGTCATCGGTTGACGTCTCTAAAGTTATAAATCTAGTGAATTACACAGTGAATCTTGAGATTGAACAAGCTTTACACTAATGTTTGAACTGTTAGCCACCTTGACACTGCCTAGCTATGGGTTTTTGTTTAATTGAGAACCTCCCTACACCTCAATAGCCCCAGGGAAAAGTGTTAGATCATTGTAAACCTTACAATACTCTCTTTTATTGTGAAAGAAAGAAAAAAGTGACGACGTGCAATTTATAGATTATGTAAAGGGAGAATGTATATTCTTCTCTTTTCTAGGACCACTCTATCCACTACCTAGTGAATAAAGGCAGTGCATGTGGAGGCAAAGTGGATGAAATGGCATTGGTGAGAGACAACAATATCTGGAGGCAGAGTGGTAGCAATAGAACTCATGAGCACTGCTCAGATTTGGGACTGAGGTAAAAAATAAAACTAAAAGCATTAGGCAAGAGATTTGGTCTGAGAGTGGAAGAAAGAGAAGTGGTTTGGTCTGTCTGAATAGAAGGCTTAAGAAGTGTGGAACTATAGAAATGGAGATGCTATTTTAAAAGATTGGAAAGCATTTTGGAGGATGAGATTTTCTGAGATGAGGTAAAATAGAGCCTAAGTTTTGTCTGAGACGCTAATGTTGAGGTGGTTACTGGACATTGTCTCAGTTTGATAGTGCTTCTGTAACAATATCACTGATAGGGCTTTGTAGATGACAGAGAGGTATTTGTCACAGTTCTGGAAAGTCCAAAAGCAAAAGCTGGCAGGCACAGTATCTGGATGGGCTGCTCTTCTTTCAGAAAGGAGCCTCATCACTGGGTCTTCTTGTAGAAACAGACAGGAGGCCAAAGGAGGAAAATTCTGTGTCCCCAACCCCAGAACAGAATGAATCCACTCCTTCAAGATCTTTTCAACTGTACCTAATTCCAGCCACAAGGCTTCCACCCCCATGACTTCAACACCACCTAAATGTCTCACCTCTTAATTCTATCATCTTAATGATTAAATTCTTATAGATATAATCTGAGAACAGGCATTCAAACTACATCATTCTGATGTTGTCAGTATTATCCAAAGAGAATTAATAGAAGGAATGATGAACAGAAACAGACCTATGACAGGTAGGTATGCAATAGATAGGTAGCTAGGTAGATAATATAAATGGGAGTGGTAAGGAATGGGATCATGTCTTCAGGGGGCTCAGTAGTCTCTAATATCTGTCTCTATACTGCTACTTTGGTTCTGTCCAAAGACTTCCATTCTTAGGAAGCCTGCAATATAATCACATTTCAGGCCAAATATCTGAGAAGCCAAGAAGTAGGGAAGAATTCTGGCACAAATTCTGGAGGTCAAGAGCTAGAGAACCTCAAATTTGATGTCTGAGGAAAGAGTAGTTTATGCAAATTCCAAAACAGAAGCATACTCCATTTTCCTTCCCTTTTGTTCTGTATAGACCCTCAGCTAATTGGATGATGTCCACCCACACCTGTTAAAGACAGATGTCCTTTATTTAGTCTGTTGATTTAAATGTCAATCTCTTCCGTAAACACCCTCACAGACATACTCAGAAAAAATGTTTTCCTGCTATCTGAGTAGTCTTTAACTCAATCAAACTGACAACTACAATAAACCATCACAGATACTTCCAAGAAAGTGACTGAACATATGAGTCAAGCTTAGAAGAGGATTCAACTGGCAATGCAACTATGAAAATTACTAGATATTTAGACCTTGTTTAAACCCCAAAGATAGGATTACTCAGAAATGAATTCAACTATGGGACAAAAGAAGAAAAGAAACTGAATCTTGAAGCTTTCACTGTATTAAGGTACAGGGATCAGTAAATGACATGAAAGAGGAGTGGCCAGTGTAACAGGAGGGAACCATACTGGTAGCATACATCAGAGCATAGGTGTAGGGCAGGCTTCAACAAGGAAGTTGACTAACATGGCAAAATGGTTTGGGTGAGTCTGTTTATCCATCAGTATTGATTTTCCAGAACCAACAAGATAATTATGATTGGTAGATAGATAGGTAGGTAGGAGGATGGATGGGTAGCCAGACAGATAGTTCAACAGAATCATGGATGAATGGAAGGATAGATAGGTAAATGATAGATAGATAGATAGATAGATAGATAGATAGATAGATAGATAGATAGATAGAGATAGATGACAAATACATAGGTAAATAGATTTACTTTAGGAAGTGGCTTGCATAATTATAAAGCATAAGAAGTCCCATGGTATATGCATAGTTGCATTGCATAGTTGTGAAAAACATCTGAAAGAACAATTTAAGAGAGGGATAGATTAATTTGGGTTCATGGTTGTTAAGAGTTCAGTACATCTTGACTGGCTCTGTTGTTTCTTGGGAGAGCATGGGGAGGAGTGCTGTGGGACAATGGTCCTGCACTCTGTAAAGATTCATCACTTGGGCTTGTTTGATCAAATGCTGATTGGCCAATAGCCAGGCCGGAAGTATAGGTACGGTAACCAGAACAGGAGAATTCTGGGAAGAGAAAAGGCTCAGTCTGCCGTCATCACCCAGATGCAGAGGAAGCAAGTAGATGGTGAGAGCTCCTTTTAACTGTCTGCTAGGGGAGAATGGATTGATGAATATAGGTCACAATAGGGACATAACAGCTTGCAGTTAAATCTCTCTAACAATGTTAACTGAAAAGCAGTGAAGTTTAAGACTGAAATCAATGATATTAAGGTTTAGATTTTCAGCAGATACGATATATTACTTAGGGACAAGTGGAAAGATAAAAACTATAAATAAATCCACAATGCCAGGCAAGGTAATGCACCTGTAATCCCAGTTCTGGGGAGGCAGAAGCAACAGTGTTCTAGGTCAAGGCTAGCTGTGCTAATTAGTAAGAGCCCCAAGCAAAATCCAAAGAAGGAAACAAAGGAGAGATGGAAAGGGGAAGGGTGAAGAATCATAGGAGAGCTGAATAAGCTTTAGAATACTGGCTTCCTTTAGATGAGATGAGCGTTGTACACATCTTGGATGAACTCGTCTCCCTTTGCAGGTGTTTTACTGAGCTGGGTGATAAATAGATAATTTATAGAGGAGTCCTTCTATCATCTTGAATGTTTGAAATATTAGTTGGTGAACGGAAAGCCCAACATCTTGCTATACTAAATTGCAAACTCAGAAGCTTTTTCCTTCCTCCTCACCTTTCCTCTTTGAACTTTCCTTTTTTTAAACTGCTTCCCCCTTATTTCCAGACATACTGACTACTGATTGCCAGCCCCAGGGTATGAAAAAAACATAAATTTCTATGGATTTATAGTGCTACTAGTGTTATAAATCTTTGGAAAGGACCATACTGATGATCATGGAGAGCCGATTTCCTTGATCTCTAACTATTTAAGGGCTAAAAATATTAGAGCAATTATTCTCCCTTGAATTCATCTGTTTCCACAAAATCTCATTCGTTAAGCTCACTAGCACTTTATATCCCCTAAGGGAAGCAAAAGCTCATACCTAAATCATTTTATGAAGTTTGACAGACAGGCCAATTTTCAAAAGTGTAAGATTTCTACAAAAGTTTCCGTTCAGATTTTTTGTTTGTTTGTTTGTTGTTTGTCTGTGAGAGAACATACCAGCTGTGCTGTGCACATACTGGGTGAATGGAAACTAAGCTCCCCATTTCTAATCTCAGTTTCAAATTACTACTCATATCTGGGCACCACTTTAGTTCACTTCTTCTAGAACCCAGCAGTGGTTTTAACCAGAGCGGCAGTGACTGGGTTTCTAAAAATAGTTTCCCTTCCATTTCCCTTCAGCTAAGGCATCCCCAGGGGATTTCTTTTGTCCTCAGATCAAACTCATGAATGAATCTGTGGCTGACATTTTGATTGGCAGAGGAAATAATAGGGTATAAGTCTATGATCCAAGAGAAATTAGGTTTCAAGGGAGCAGGACCGGAGAACGACATAGCACTGTGCGTTTCCCAAGTACTTACACTTTGATTTCATTGACACTTAAGAATGGCGAACACTTGTGTTGACTTAAAAATAGGCATGCATTGTTTTGTCAACTGAGCTGGGAAGTGTTACTGTTGAATATGTTTTATGGAAAATTTTAAATGCGCTAGTGGGTACTCAGTAAGAGAAAGCATTGATGTTAGTGTTAGATTTCATTTCAGCCACAGAGACAGAAACATTTATTAAGGATCTATAAGCATTTTGTTTAGTTGGTTGGTTGTTTTGCTTTTTCACCAGGAAGGAAAACGATAAGCGAGGGCCTGGAATCCACACATAGCTTTCAGGGGCTGGGCAGAGTTAAATGTACAAGAACCGCTCATGTGAAAGGCACCTGGAGGTTCCCTTACCTTTAGAATTTTTCTGGGTTGAAAGTTATCACGGGGAATATGAAGCTATGTTGGGTAGTTAGAGAGTCAACACTGCTCCAGTATTGTCTCTTTCTAATGAAAGCCTTTTAACAAAGGGAGAAACCACTGCAGTAGAAGCTGTAACCATTGGATATGTTTGGATTTTTATTTCAAAAACTTTTTAGTCACAGTTTATAATCTCATATAATTTGATAAACATGATAGATATAGAAACTACACTCATAGTAAAGTGTTGAAATGACAGCTCAGAAGGGCCTTCAGTGGCTGCAGGTTACTACCCATTCCCCCAGCCCTGCCCACCTCACACTGCTAGAACTAAGGTCACCAGGAGACTGAGATGCCCTTGGACACATCACCTTGATCATACCCACAGCAAAACATGTGACAAACGAGCCGAAAGCAATCACAAAAGGCTCCAGATAGGATTTTAGAATTTTTCAATTCATGATGATCATTTTTCAATGCCAGGACAGCCAAGTGTCTGATACTCAACATTTGTCAAGTTCATGATAAACATGTTACTAAGTAAGTAGAGGAAATGAGCTTCATGAACAATGTAGGCTACAGGAGGTGAAGACACAGGATAACAGCCATAACGGAACGAAAGTTCGAGTATAATACATGGGATGGCAGGAGAGCAGGTCCCAAGTAACACTGTAGAAAAGGTACAGAGAAAATGTAAAGGAGGTGAAGAGGTGGGGGCAGGGATTCTTACTCTTCACAGACATCCAAGTCCTTTATGAAATCTGCAGTCTCCTGTGCTGGTCATCTGACCTACCTGCTTCTTCATCCCTTAGAGGAATTACAAGTCTCATAACCTATAAGAAAAGCTAATATAACAAGTTGGTGCCGTTTTACTAAATAATATCAGACACCATTTTCATTGATTCATTCTATTTCTAGTGAGAGGGAAAAACATAAAGATGGTCTTAAACACTAAAGTATACCTGTGACCCCGGGGATAAAATGCCAACAATTATCTTTGACTGAACAAAACTAAAAACAGAAATAGCTGATTTGTGGATAACTAAAATCTTCTTAAGAAAGAACACATTTCCTTAAATGTTAATCATATCACCCAGGCTCGCTCATTGACTTTTAAAAGACAGTTTTTTCACAGTGTCTGAAATAAGGCAGACTTGGAATAAAAAGGTAGATAATTCCTTTCAAACAGAACGTGGGCAGTGACTCTTCTAGTGTCTGGCTAAGGACTACAAGGGCCATCCATAGCTATGTGCCTACACTTTGTCTCTGGAATATCTTTCTGTAAAATACAAAGCAAAAAGCCAGGTGAGAGACAAGAGCACTTGTATGTCTTCCTAATCCCACGAGAAATGAAAAGAAAATACAATCCTAGAATAGGCAGTATATAAGGCAAAGAATGCAGGATACAGTTGTCACTACTTTATGTAATGAGAGTAATGTAGAGTTAATGAACTTTATCAAAAAAATATAATTTATCATTTTAATATTTGTTCCTAGTGCTGTTCGCTGAATTCTTAGAAATCCAGACTTACTAAGGCAAATGAAACTTTCTGCTAATAAACCAATTTTCAAGATAAAAGAAAAATCATAATTTATTCTTTCATATATATATGTGTGTGTATTAAAATAACTTACTTTAATGGAAGTATTTTTTAAATGGTAAATAGGAGGTAGTTCTGCTACTTTTCATTTCTCTGAGACTTAGTCATAACTTATGTTTTAATCAAGATAAATGGAAAGAACAAAATTCTGACCTGGATCTCATCTGAAACTTAAGGTTTACTGGAACTAAACAGGTGAGCTGAAATTGAATGTGGAGGTAGAGACATCTTTAGAACTGGGGAGGGAATGAAATAGTGACTCATGTTATCATGCTACACCTTAAGAACTTGCAATTAAAATATTTTATAAATTCTTTAGTATTCTTGAGGTGAGTAAGTAGAAATTTACTCATAAAGAAGAAGGAAAGAAAAGGTAAGCAGGGAGAAGACAAGAAAAAATGAAAGAAATAAGGCTGAGTGAAGGTGAGAGAAAAGGGAGGGAAAGTGAACATGGAGAAAGGACTCACCATCCTTTCTCTTTTTACCTTGGAGTTTGTGTTAGCAATGCGTGCTTAATGAACATCCTTTCAGTTGGTTCCTCACCATAACCCCATTTTCCGTCTCACACAATAATCTCAAGATATGAGCAAAGTAAATATGTTCTCTTTTCTAAAGGGTCACTTTGTAAAGGTGTTTGCAAGTTAGGTCAGTGCTGTCAAACATAACATGAATCTAAGTATCCCCATTTATTTTTAAATACTCAATGATCCCTAACATATAGCAGTCACCATGCTACAGCTGAGGATATTGCCAAATAAATAAATTACCAAATAAATCCACACTTTGTCAATGTGAAAGAGTCAAGTAGAGTGAAGAACACAAACAGAAAAAAATTCAGCGTGCCATTTAAATACAAGTAGTTTGAATTCTGCAACACCACTGAGAATAAAAAAAGCCTGGACACCTAACAAAACTGCTTGTTACAAACTTGCTTGGATAGAGACTGAAAGTGTCACCGAACTCCTCCAATTCGAGAAAAAGGACATTCCTGTCAGTAGGCAAGGATACACAAATTCAGGAAAGTGTGAATGTGTTGATTTGAATAAGAATGACCTCACATAGGCTCATATATTTGAGTACTTAATGAACAGGCAGTAGTAACCTTTGAAAGGATTGAGAAGCAAGGACTTGTTAGAGGAAGGGTGGCCTTGTTGAAGGAAGTATGCCGCAGGAATGGGCTTTTGGGTTTCAAGTGCTCAAGCCCAGCCCACTGTCTTTTTCTCTTCATGATGCCTGAGTATCCAGGTGTAGAATTCTCAACTCCTTCCCTATACCATATCTGCCTGCCAGCTACCATGCTTCCTGGTGTGTCAATAGTAGACTAAGACACTTAAACTGCAAGCCAGCCCCAATTAAATGCTTCCCTTTATAAAAGTTGCCATGACCATGGTGTCTCTTCACAGAAACAGAATACTGACTAATACAAAATTTGGTACCAGGAGTGGGGTATTACAGTGACAAGCCTGACCATGCTGTTTATTAGCAGAATGCAGACTTTGGGATTTTGGATTAGGAAAACAGTTGAATGCATTAAGTGGAACTTAATGTATCATCCTTTAGAAACATGGAAGACAGTGATGGGGGTGATTTGAATTAAGGGGCCCAGCTCAAGAGGTTTCAGAGAAGAATACTATTAAGTGGTCAAGAGACCATTGTGTAACATTTTGGTGAAGAATGTGGCTGTTTGCTCCCCTTGTCCAAAATATCCGCCTGAGGCTAAATTGAAAAGTTTGGGATTAACAATGTTAGCAAAGGAGACTTCAAGACAGCCTAGTATTTACTTGGGTTTGAGTGACTACGCAGATTTTAAAAGTTTTCAATTTTATAATGAAAAGGAGCAAGCTAAGCAAGGAAAAATTACAAAATGTACAATTTGAGGAGAAAAGTCAAGGCAGCTGTGAGGTAATACAGTAGATGAGCTGACATTTAGAAGGTCAACACACCAGAGATTTACACATCAAATGGGGGAGGGGGTAAATCCATGTAGGCATGATCTGTGAAATTTAGAATAGCTGGCTGTCTCTACCTGCAGATTCTCTTGTGTGATAACATGTTCCTCTAAAGTGTATTCCTCATGTCTGGCACATTTTTCCTGTGTTCTGTTAGTAGCATGACTTTTCCCCAAAACTGTGCAATTCTAGCAAATAAAATAAGACAGTCAAAGCTTTTGCCCCACTCTGCAATAAAAAAAAAAACCTCTATAATTAACTCCCTAACAGGATGAATTGGCCAGACAGAAGTCCTTCTGGAAAGATCACAGAAGGAATTTCCACAGAGCAGAACTGCATGTGTCTGACCTTGCTCTTCAAAGATTTATGACAAATTATGGTGGTATTGCAGGTGTCTGTCCTTGTTATATCATAGTCCTTCAAGAGAGCAAAAGCACCTAACTAACCATATCCAGATATTACTAATCACTCTTAAGAAATGTAAAATGCTACATTCATTCTTTGTGTCTTCCTTGGCTCTCTCAACGGCTTAGTTTTCACCCTTTGTAACCTGCAGCAGCCCCTTCTAGAGAGGGCTGGAACCTCCTCATAGCTGAAGCTGCAGTTGGCTACAAACTAACTAATAAGTTTTGCTACATATCTTCAAAGAACGCCTGTATCCCTGAGAATTTTCCTTGTAGTTTTTTTTGCTTGTTTGTTTGTTTACTAACAAATTGCTAATGAATGGATAGATTATGCTTGTGAACTTGTAACAGCAGAAGAAATAAGATTGGAAAGAATGTAGAATGTAGAGGATTAAGAATAGCAAGTGTAGAAGAAACAAGAATGTTAGAATTGGGACAGAAATTTAGAGCTAAGAAATTATAGGCAATTAGGACAGGAAAATTAGAATGGATGCAGAACGATAAAGAGACCTGTCTGGAGCTGCAAGCATCTGAGTTCATTCAGTAACCTCTCTGGCTAGTGGTTTTCTAAGTCCCTTAGCTACTCTGAGGCAACCAAACCGCACCCTGGGAGGAAATCAGCACAGCTGGGCTCTGTTGGCTTTCGATAGAAAAGGAGCAGCAGGAAACGTAATGGAGCTAAGTCCAGTGCTCAAGGAGACAAAAAGTTTAAAGAAAAGCCCGATCCAAAAATGAAATAAAGAGAGTGGTGACCTCAGGGCCACGTTTCTAACTTGTGAAAGGGAATTACAGAACAGCTTAAGGCCAGCGTGATGAGACTCACTTTAATCCCAGCACCTGGGAGCCAGAGTCAGGTGGGCCAGCATGGTCTACAGAGTAAGTTCCAGGACACCCAAGCTTAGGCAGTCAAGGTAACCATTAAAAACAGAAAACTGATGTAGATGTAATTGAATAAAGGGGGCGTGTTCCAGCTCCAGCAAGCAGCATAATTTGGCATCTTTGGACACATAGTCCTGGCGTTAGAGTCAAGGATACAAGAAAGAGTTATAGAATCTCTCCATGACTAAAGAAAGCCATTGAGGTCAGGCATGTGTCAGGGGTGTCCCTGCAGGGAGGCCCAGGGAGGCTTTCCTATAAAAACCTGTGAAGGTGAAGCCTGAATTGCCTTGGAGACCACAAGATGTTGGAGATGCCAGAGCATAAAGTATCTGCTAAGGAAAGCTGCAGGAATCAGCTGCTAGAAATCAGCCCAAGAGAAAGAAATGTGTTGAAGTCAACAAAGCTGAAAAGAGTTGGAGATCTGAATAGCACTTTGACATCAGACATGGAAATGTAGAATTTAGAGTTTGCCTGGCTGGCTTTCAGTCTTTCTCTGGTCCAATATTTTCTTACTATGCTCCCTTCTTCCATTTTAGAATGGTAATGTATAACTTGTGCCTCTGTATAAGGTGAGAATGTGATTTTTTTAATTTTGATTTTACAGTGGGTTACATTTAAGAAATTATCTTGAGCCTCAGAAGAGACTTTGAGCTTTGAACTATTAAATAGTGTGTATAAACTATGGGAACTGTGAAGTTGGACTGAATGTATCTTTGCATTACAATATGGTTACAAGCTTATGGGGCTCAGGGAATGGAATGTAATTGGTTCAATAATAATGATCCTCATAGACCCATTGATTTGAATGATTGGTCAGCAAAAAGGATCAAAAATTGTGGCCTTGCTAGAAGTGGGTATGTCGCTGGGGACAGGCTTAGGGGTTTCTATTGCTCAAGCCTGACTCAGTGGGTTCTTTTTCTTCCTGCTGCCTGAGGATCTAGATATAGAGTTCTAAGCTCCTCCTTCCACACCATGCCTACTATACATCCTGCCAGGCTGATAACGGACTAACCCTCTGAAATTGTGAGCAAGTGCCAATCAAAGGCTTTCCTTCGTAAGTCCTGCCGTGGTCATGGTGTCTCTTCACAGCAACAGAACACTGGCTAAGACAGTGAGAGCAAGTTGTTCATGGAGAGGTACAGGGGAAATACTGTGGTTTTATAGCATAGCATAGTCTGTGTCTTCACAGATCCACCATCGTTTCAGTTACATGGGTGGCGAAAGTCTGAAATGAACTTGCATGTCAAAATCATATATAGTCAAAAACCCTTTAGCAGACACCAGGTTAGATGAACCTTGGGATTTGCATGTGAAATTAGAACTGTGTCCCACAGGCTTTGCATTGAATATTTGGCTTCCAGGCAGTGGCACTATTCTAAGTGACAGCAGAAGCTTTAAGAAGTGAGATATAACTGAAAGAAGGAGGTGGAGAATGTTTGAAGGTCACAGCCGGTCTTTGTCCCCTTCCGTGTGGCCTCCAATCTATCACTAGGTGAGTATCCTCTAAAATGTGCTCCTCATGCTCAGCATCGCCATGGGCCAGAAGAAATAGATCTACGAACTATAAACCTGCAAAGCTAAGCTGAAAGAAACTCTTCCCCACCGAAGTTACTCATTGCCATTGCAGGTGTGTTATCACAATGACGCAGTCCCTTCTCCTGATACACAAGACTAACATGAGTAATTTTCCTCTGCTCCTATGAAATGATCATGTTTTATTGGTTTGGATTTTGGTTGACCATCAGGTAAGATCACTGACTTGCGTGGAACATTTATGTAATTATTCTTTATCAGTGAAAACTTGGGAGTCTGATATCGGGGTAAAAACCTGATTGATCAGAGAAGCAGCAGAGAAGTGACCAGTGACATCCTCTCTCTCTCTCTCTCTCTCTCCTTCTTTCATCCAAAAGGGTTGAGTCTTTCTCTAAGCCCCTCCATGTGGTTCTCTATATGAGCTGGGTCCTCCAAAACCTCTATGACCACTTTGGTCAGCTAGTAGTTAGCTCCACCCTCTGATTCAAGGAAAACTTTATTGTCAGTCTCAGGAGTATCATAGTGTAATCAAAATACCCCACAAAACTTGCATATAAGTTTTTGTGTATAAAATAGAAATGAGAAGCATACCTTTTGGGGGTCTAATAGTCCAGTCAGTGTGGGAAGGCATCACAGACAATACAGACAGTGGATCTGTACTCCACACCAAGCTGATTTTTGGCAGGAGGTGGAAGAAACGGGTGGTGAGCTGATTGACCTCCACTCTTTCCTCTTGTTATTCATCATACTCATTTTCTCCCTCCAAACTTTCACATAGCTGGTTTCTTTGGTCAAATGAGTTACACTTTTTTCTACAAGACATTCATTTTGAGCATCTGATTCACCCTGTATGGTCCTGAAAGTTCCATCCCCCCTCCAAACCTCTCCTGTTCAGATGGTTTCTTGATGTGAGATGTCCTTCTATATATGTGTTGCTTTTATTGGTTAGTGAATAAAGCTACTTTGGCCTATGGCGGGGTAAAATATAGCCAGGCTGAAAGAGATAGAGAGTGGTCAGAGTCAAGGAGATGCTATGTAGTTTCCAAAGGAGAAAGACACCTGCTGGAAACTTATCGGTAAGCCATAGCCTCATGGTGATTACAAAGTAATAGAAATGGGTTAATTTAAGATGTAATAGTTAGTTAATAAGAAGCCTGAGCTAATAAGCCAAACTGTTGTAATTAATATAGTTTCTCTATGATTATTCGGGTCCAGTTGTCTGGGAAATGAAACACACTCTCTATCTATAGTCTCTGAACAAAGGAAAGGCACCAAAAGTCCAGTTCTGAATTCTTGGAGACTATTACAGCTTCCTCCTCTGAACTGACCAGCCTCCCAAGTCCCTGCCTAAATGCTCAGCTTTTGGCCAGACTTGGCATAAACCAAGCTTTGGTGAACACATCTTTACCCTTCACCTACAACCTATGAAACTTTCCTTCCCTGGCCTTGCTACGTCTTCTCTGGCCTTGATCTCAGGGACCCACAAACCTGCTTGGGAATTGCTTTGCTCAATATAACTGTTGTTATACTTTTTCAATTCAGCTTGATCTGCCTTGTTGTGTTGATATAGAAATTTATTATCAGGGGCAGGGGGCAAAAAACCCATTACAAGATTGGAATGATTCATACTTATTTACCCATACAACAAATATTTGTTTTGTGTTTTGGAAAGGCCAAGTATTGGCCCAGGCCATGGGAATGCAAACAGTGATGAAAATTAGACAGTGTAATTATAATAATAAATATCATGTCAGAATAAATGAATGCTAATCAGTGGAAATGGAGGAGACAAATAGGAAGAGGAGTGAACAAGAAAGAAATGCATTTTTAAACAAGGATTTTATGTTAGACTTTAGGAGAAAACAGAATCTGAATGGTGTGCCTTATAGAGAAGGGAAGCTGTCATTTCTGGATAATAATGACCAGGTACGTAGTTCTGCCAATAGCTAGCAGGCTTCGAGCAAGACCTAGAGCCTCAAAAGAGAATTATGTGACTTCACAACTTCAATTCCACCTCATCTACATCTGAGCTGAGGGTCAGAGTAACCTGGGCTCCCGGACCATGAAAACTGGATAGCACAGGCTAGTTGTCAAACTGCTTACTGTGACTTGTAGAAAGCCATGATCCAATGACAGGAGACTCATGTATGATAATTTCTTCTTTGTTATCAAGAACTGAGTTAACCTTAAAAGAAATAGCAAAATGGCAAGGAGTGCCGGGCGGTGGTGGCACACGCCTTTAATCCCAGCACTTGAGAGGCAGAGGCAAGCGGATCTCTGTGAGTTCTAGGCCAGCCTGGTCTACAAGAGCTAATTCCAGGACAGGAACCAAAAGCTACGGAGAAACCCTGTCTCGAAAATCCAAAAAAAAAGCAAGGAGTGAGTGAGAGTGAGGCATGCCAAACGCAGGCTATTGAGTTCAAAGAGAGACTGAGGACTCTGGTGTTGTGTGAGAGGTTACCTTTAACCCAATTCAATTATGAGAGAGTTCATGGCCACTAGCCTTTTCTTCCTTTCTCATTCAAACGTGTGTCTATTTAAATGTCCACAGTATCAGTCAGATCATACTACACACACTGAAGTTCACTGGCTACTCTTTCTGAAGCTTTTAAGTTTCACTGTCCAAAAAGAAATCTCAATGAAAATTAGGGAAAACTTAGAGCTCAATGATATGAAAGATGAAGCCTTAGCAAACAGTAAGTGTCCCAAGGTTAATCAACAGCCTCAGAAGTACTTTTCAAATAGGGTAAAACCAAAAAACAATCTGTCTTAAACACAGGCATATGACATGAATGCAGTATGAAAAATAAGAGCAGAAAGAAATAATATGAAGCAAAGAACCCACCTACCAAAAAATTAATAACAGCAATCTAAGTTACTTGATAGGAGAAATGACAAAGGAATTAGCACCAACGGTGCAGAAGAAGCACACACTGAGATCTTAGAGACGTTAAAATAAGAACACAACTCTACACAAAGAGCTACAGGAACTGAGTAAAGCTGGAAACAGGAGAGGTGCTCGTCCAGGGAAGGGCACACAAACTGGTCATCTAGTGCCAAACAGACAGTCCAGAATACATACATACAGCATATGGACTGAACAGTCACATTTAGGATTATATATGCCTATACAAATGCATACGCACATACAATAACTATTAGTAAAATAAGAAAACAAGAATTTGAAAGAGAGAAGGGATGGGAATATAGGAAGATTTAAGGGGAGAAGGGGAAAAATTGCTATTAAATTATAATCTCAAATACAAAAATAATAAAAATTTAAAAGAACATGAGAAGTTTTATAATCAACTCAGATAAGTTGACCAGTAAATATTCCAGCTATTCAAGGAAGAGAAAATTATAGTTGCATAGACAAATGCTCATGAAATAGAAATAAATGCTTCCTGACTGGTATATGACATCACACACTCAACTTGATCCAATTCTTTAAAAGGATAGAACAAAAAACAAACTCTCATCTAAATTCCCTAATAATCATAATTTTTTCTTTACAATATAAATACAGATGGCACACCGTAGCAACTTGAATTTACTTGATCTTCAAGGTTAACACACTGGAAATAAGCTCAGGGTTAATACAATTGGAAAATAATTCAATATGACTCTCTAGATAATAGAATAAAAATGGAAACAATATATAAAATATTCTTAATAAATACATAAAAATGATTTCCTAATATTAATTAGTGAATGTGTTTATATGTATATGCATATGTGTGTTGTATAAAATTCATTAGTGAATGTGTTTATGCATATGTATTGTACATGTGTATATGTGTAGTGTACATATGTATATACATATGTGTGTTGTACATGTGTATATATGTGTGTGTTACTGTGCATGTGTATATGCATATGTGTACTGTACATGTGTATATGCATATGTGTGTTGTACTTGTGTATATGTATATGTGTACTGTGCATGTGTATATGTATATGTGTACTATACATGTGTCTATGCATATGTGTACTGTACATGTGTATATGCATATGTGTGCTATACAGCATCTCTTCTACATTCATGTCTGTATAAGGCAAATCCCTAGTAACTGTGCCTTCATCAAATAGGCAAACAGACCAAGTGACTGGGATTGAAGTCCTGAAAAGGAACCCTGACTGACGACACCCATCATCACAGCATGGTGGAGAAGACCCGACCTTCCTGACAGCAGTTTGCTACTCTGTTGTGGCAGGGCTTCTCTTTGATGAAAACCTTTTTCACAGCTCCTGCAAAATCACGTGAAGACCCTAACAGTACAATGCAATCAGTCCCCTCTAAGAACACATTTTCTGTGTCACCAACTAAAATGGGAAATTCCAAACAAGACTAAAACCTCAAGGTACCACAGAAAACATCTTCACCTCATCTGAGTGTGCCAGCATCTTCAAGGGATATAAAAATTACTAACTATGAAATAGAAGATTGATGTATTGAATTATGTTAAAATTAACACCATCTGTTCGTCAAAAAAGTAAGTTACGATGTTTCTTAGTGTAGTATGTATATATTAACATATATATAGTTGTAACGTTTATATATAAATGTGATGTGAGAAAACTGAAACCTTTTTACCCTATTAGTGTGAACAGAAAATGATACAAACATTGTGAACAGTCGGATGAATGTTCTTCAAAAAATAAAAATTAAACTTACCATGTGATACAAATTCTACTTCTGGGAATATGTCAAAAACTTTGTTTTAGGATCTCATACAAATATCTGTATCCCTATGTTCATAGAAAAATTATCATAGATAAGATATGAAAACAACTCAAGTAGATATCAACAGATGTATGGATTTTAAAATATGATCTGTATATATGAGGGAATATTATTTGGCCTTAAAAAGTAAAAAAAAAAAGGCCTTCCATATGGCACATTGGTGAGTGCAGAGTTTATTATGTTAAATAGGATAGTCACAGAAACACAAATGCCAAATGACCCATTTTATGAGAAATCTAAAATAGTCAAATTTATAAAAGCAAAGTATGAAATCAGTTTCCAGGCCTAGGTCAAGGAGTGTGAGGAGCTGATAAGCAAGTATACAGTATGATCAGTGGAGGTCCAGCAATGGACAGAGACAGAGAAAAGTTCTGAGTTTCTCAGAAAGTGAACAGGTCACATGGCAGAGGCTCTTAGTGGTTGTCCTAGGGAGGGGCTTTTAGGAAAGCAAGTGTGTTATCTCATTAAGGGAATAACTATCACTACCATCTCTTTATTTGCATATCTTCACACAGTTCACATTTCCCATAGAGTAGGATCACTGGTCAGTGATTGACAGGCCTAGCTGAATTACTCTTAAAGAAGGTGAGTAGGTCATTTACCAAACAAAGGCCAGAGATGTTCCTTTAACCAAAAGGTCTATGCAGAGGCAGTTGTGATTAATTCCCTTGCTAGTGTTATCAGGCAAAAAGGAGGTATGGCCCTAAGCCACATCACAAGGAAGGGGTACATCCACAATGGCCTCTAAAATTACTAACTCCTGCATAGATACTTAACATCCACCACTCAAGAGTTGAAACTCCAAAATAATTAAGGAGATGGGCTGGAATTTGGGACTAAATATAATTCCTTTCCATTATGAAAATCCAGAGATACAGTTGCGAAGCTATTCACCAGAAGGGATTAGTGGCAGCTGGAGATCTGGTCATCCTCTCAGGCATAGCTTCCAAGCACAATGTTCCTGCATTGGGATAATCATTTTAAATACTATCTGAAAATGTGCCTCTATTTTGCCTCAACTGCTTAAAGCACCTTCTGATTGGTTTAATAAAGAGCTGAATGGCCAATAGCTAGGCAGGGTGGATTGGTGGAACTTCTGGACAGAAATAGGAAATCTGGGAAAGACTCTGACATGGGAGATTCATTAGCCAGACATTCATCAGCCAGACATGGAGGAAGTCGGACATACGGTACTGAGGAGATGATAAGCCACATGGCAGAACCTAGATTAATCTAAAAAGGTTAATTTAAGTTTTAATAGCTAGTTGGGAACAAGTAAGCTAAGACCAAGATTTTATAATTAATAAAAAGTCTCCATGTCAAAGAAAGATCTGCTATAACTCTGTAGAGGAGAGATAACAAGAAATCAGGCTTCTCTTCTGACATTCTTTGCCTCTGGACTGGACAAAACCCAGGACATTTTCTGCTTCTGGCCCAGGAAATAAGGATGTGTTTGTTTTAGGGTCCCTAAAACTACCTCACTAACTTCTATTCACTGTCCTTAGCAGTGCTGTAATATGAGCTCCAGCAAGCTTGGTCAACCTCTCCATAAACCACTGAGCCCGTATCTTGGCCTGTCTTCACCACTTCCCCAAAAATGTGTTAGCAGATTTCCAGTTTTTCTGTTAATGTGGTTCCCGGATTGAAATCCCCAAAATGTTTAGTAACAGCACCAAAGCTGGCCAAACCAGATCAAACTGCCACTGAGCCTCTTTGGAAACTTGGCTCTTTAGTGAGAGAACGGGTGACCTAAGAAGCACTTCTCTGCACAGCCCTGTGAAAGCAGCAGAGAGGCATCCTGGTGCCTCCCTTTTCAAGAGAACATCTCTCTCATGACATCTGCAACATCCTGAGGTCTCCATTGCAGTCTAGACTTCACCTTTGTAGCCTCATGGTCACCCTCTAGGTGACTCCCTAGGAAATCTGACCTGCTTTGAACTTTTCTATGCCTTTAAAAAAATCTAGATGGAAACCTCTGTGAACATGTAATCTTGTATTCTTTATACCTGCAAGACCATGTGGGCAAAATTCTCTGCTGTGGGAAATAGCAATTCAGTTTGTTTTCTTAATATTTAGAGTTTCCATATATTCATATATGCTGTCATGACTTTAACATTTTAAAATATTAAAATACACATGAGTCAAGGTGGAATAAATTAAAACCATGAGATTTTTTAAATGCTATATCTTCAAGTGACAATTACGGCAATCCTCATAAATACTGAAAAGTTCTCATGCTGAGTGTCAGAAAAAGATACACTTGACTGAGATGAACTAATTACAAATCAGGAGAGCACAATTTTGGTATTAAATTGCCTTGAAATTTAACCTAAACTTTTTGCTTTTAGAATGTAATTTCTTCATAGAAATTGAGTACAAATGATTTACTTTGTTCAAAATAGCCATTATAATGTGACAATGCAATTTTAAATTGTTCTGTTCCTGTTATTTGAACTGATCGCCTGACCTTTGGTAGTGTACTGTGCTAGGCAGCATGATTTAAATGGATAGATTTGTATATATTAAGTGGATTGTTTTTGATTTTTGTGTCAGAGCCCATGGACGTGAATTCCTTCAACCTCGACCAAAGGTCAGAGAGTTCAGGCCTATTCTTGCTCTTTCAAGGTCATGACAGGGGTTTGAGACAGGATGTCACTGCCTACAGGATGCTTGGCCTATAGTGCTGCCATTGCATGTCCTGCTTAAACAACAGAATACTTAACTCAGGATATAGTTACTTGATATTTCTGGTACTAGAGAGGTGATAACTTTGTTCCCTGTTTGTATCATGGTAAAGAAGTCTTGCCTTCTTCCCTCATTTTGGATTGGGGTATATAAAGCATATGGAAAATAAACACAGGCAGATTCAGTATTCACAGGATTGCCCTCCCAACTCCATTTTGTGTCTCTTTATATTTCTCTTGTATCTGCTTTGTCTGCTTAACATTTCTTTCTTTTTCTATTGATTTTTGTTGAGCTCCTCACTGCTCACCTCCCTGCCTAACATTTCTAATCCACATGTGTCTACCCTGGAATGGACGAACCCGTTGAGGCTGGACCCCAATGGATGGCGTCCAGACATGTGGCCGATGGGACATACAGGTGGAGAGTGTGGTGGATGCCACATATGAATACCAAACCACAGGTGTAGAGGTGAGGAGTGAGCACTTAAATAAATAATAAATGTGGAAGGGTGGTGGATATCAAGAGTAAAATTATATATAATTGTAGATATGGGATAAGGAAAGAGTTGGTAGCTGTCTGTACATTTACTTGGCTATATTTTGAAAGCCAGGAGAACTTGGGTAGAGCAGCAACAAGTGCAGAGATTTTTAAAGTTTGTAGATATTGTAAATGTTCGGCTCCATCCCCCAGGCTGCCAGAGCAGCTGCCACCTTTTCCAGACTGCACCAGGAGTCCAGGAAGCAAAGGTGTGGTCCTGCCCACACTCCTGGCAAACTCTGGAGCTGTGATCTCAGAGTCACAATGGCTGCCACTGCTGAGTGGGCGGGGGAAGGAAGGGATCACAAGGTGCAAGGCCAGGTGAGGGCGGCAGGCCAAGGCCTCCAGGAACCACTGCCGGTTTTGGTCTGCTCCTGGGCTCACAGAAGTAAAAGTGATATGGCCCTGCTCATTTACTCTGGAGCTCAGAGAAAGGAAAGCAGGGGGTGGTTTGTGAAAACAGCATGACCCTACCCTCCTGAGCTTTCAGCCCTCCACATCTGAGGATGCTGTGTTCTCTGAGTCGCTGCAGTGGCCTGCACCTGGGTACTTGTGCTGCAACTAAGTTTGCCAGTCAGTGTTACCACTGACCTCCAGTGGACCCGCAGAGCCGCAGAGATCGTGGCCTGTGCCCCATTGAGGCCTTGCAGGCAATGAGGGACTGAGTCCTTCCATTTCTGGGTCCCTGGCAGGATGTGAGCAGCGGTAAGTAGAGCCCTAGACCGGAGCCAGGCATCTGTGAGAATGCAAACTGCCGCCTGACTGCTAATGACAGCTCTTGCAGCTTGGATTAAAAAGATAGCTTAGCTTATTTAGTACAGAAAGCCACATGGAGCCTAGGAGACATTTCGGTAGAGAACCTGATGTGATCAATGTTCCTTATACTAAGCAACAGTTGATTTGTTATTTCAAAAATAATGAAATAATGGCCACAACATTTGCCTGTACCTCATCTGGGAGTAAATCCTCGAGACCTGCTTTCTAATTGTTTATTTGGCAAATTAACGTATGTGCATGTGACAATTGATACACATTCAGGTTTCTTGATGGCCACTGCACAAACTGGGGAAGCCATTAAGCATGTGTTAACTCATTGCTTAAAGTGTTTTTCAGATATGGGAATCCCTAAAATTATAATGACATATAATGGTTATGGATATATTAGTAAAGCATTTCAGCAATTTTGAACCCAGCTTAGTGGCATGCATCTGTGTAATCCCAGGACTCCTATAGCAAGATAGGAGATGAAGATAGGAGAATTCTTAGACGCTCCCAGGCCAACTAGTTAGGTGTTTGCTGAGGTAAATAGAAAAATAAAAGGAAAAAAAATAATAATAATAAAAAAAGAGAAAAGCCTGTCTCAAACAAGCTGGAACATAGAGAAAAATCACCTGATATCCAAACTCACTCTGTGGGAAAACACCTGATATTCACACTCACTCTGTGGAAAAACACCTGATATCCACACTCACTCTGTGGTCCATGTATACCTTCACTCATATGCAACACACTAAGACACAGAAAGAGGCAGACACATACACAAATTCATGTAAGAAAAATGAAATTTGAGGGCTTAGTTTCATAATTTCCAAAGAGTAATGAACAGAAGATAAGTAGTACTAAGGCTTGAAATGAAAAAAGAGGCATCACAGTAACAGTAAGATTGGAGAAGGTACTAGATCAGAGTAGTGAAAAGCAGAGAAGTGACTTCGGCTTTGAGAAACGGTCCAGAACAGAATGATAGTGTATTTTATATATCAATGAATTTATAACTCAAAGATGTCATCTTTAGGATACTGTAAAGTCTGACTTCCCATTGTTTATTTCAGTTATTATGGTGAAAACACACCTGAATTTCTTCTGCAAACCACAAGATACTTTGCTAAGCTATACGAAAGACATGGACTGTAGACTTTCTCTTTTCATAGCAGTCCCAGGTAGACCAGTTAGACAGTTGCAGATAGACCTTGAAGAGAAATTATGTTCTCCTGATCTTCCTGTAAGGACAAAGACATGTGAAAGGGCACAAATTCAGTCATCAGACAAGTAGGGCCAAAGAGGGAGAAAGCAAGATACTAAATAACTCACATCTGTATGAGAGCGGGGTGAGCAGAGAAAACAGAATTTTATTGCTCCTAAATTTTTATTTCTGTGTGATTCGTGCTTAAATGTAAATTATGGATGGGCAGTATTCCACAGGGGTGGTGCCCAGTGGCTTCTCTAGGCCATCTGGTTTCAGGCTCATAAATTAAAGCCTGTTTCAATATATAGTTTTTGTGTATCCTTTTAAACCTAGAAGCTGTCAATTAGTGTTTTCCATATTGTAACCCTGAAATAGAACTAATATTTATTAATTCCTTATACAAAATGCCGAGGGTCCAGTCTTGACAGGTTCATACATTCCAGGGTAAAAGTGTGTGGGTTAGAAGTGTTAGGCAGACAAAACAGATATACAAAAGAAATATACAAAGACACAGAATAGAGTTGGGAGTGCAATCCAGTGAATAGCAAATCCACCTGCATTTATTTTCCATATGCTTTATATACCCCAAGTCAAAAAGGAAGAAGAAGCCAAGACTTCTTTACCATGATTCAAACAAGGAACAAAATAATTACCTCTGCAATATGTAAAACATCAAGTTTACATATCTATCTATCTATCTATCTATCTATCTATCTATCTATCTATCTATCTATCTATCTATCCTGAGTGAAGTATTCTATTGTTAGGCAGGACATGCAGTGACCACACCTTAGGTCAAGCATCTTGTAGGCAGCCGACCCTGGATCAAACCACCTGTCATAACCGTGAAAGAACAAGAATAGGCCTGAACTTTCTGACCTTTGGTCAAGGTAGAACGAATCTATATCCATGGGCTCTGACATATTCCCGCTTTTAAAATTTATTTATTTTAAAGTTTGTGCTTCTGCTATATGGCAGATGGTTGTAATGAGTTTCATCATGATGTTGCCATAAATGCATATTTTATCATATTCACCTGTCTTCAAACACCTTTGTAAATCTCTTTTTCCTGCCCGACATGTCCCTCTCTGACATCTCAAGTCAGCCCCCACTTATTTTCACATATTTCTTTTCCTCTAAATTCGACATCTGAAAGAGTACAAGTGACACTTTGCTTTCTGCATCTGGCTTCTCTCAAACACCACGCTCTCCGGCTCCATCCATTTCCCTGCAAGTGACAGGACTTCATTCTTTTTATGGATGAATAAAATCCTACTGTTTGTATATACCACATTTTCTTGATCCACTCATTGATGATGGGCCTTCTGGTTGATTCCACAGCTTGATAACTGGTTCATGTGAAGATAAACAGGTATACTGACAAATCTCTTGTATGTTGACTTTAATGCCTTATTCATAGAGGTGGTATAGCTGACGATATAGTAGCTCTACTTTCAACACTTGAGGAATCACCATAGTGATTTCTTCAGAGACTGAATTATTTTACATTCTTCCCAACCACGTGTTAGTTAGTGTTCCTTTCCCACTCCCTGATTCTTTCCAAGTTATTCTGTTTTATTTTCCTGACAAACATGCAGGCTGGAGAGAGATGTAGTTTTTATTTGTATTGCTATTATGGATAAAGATACTGTACGTTTTTCATGTATTGTTTTTACCACCTTCACTGCCTTCTTTGAAAATGTTTCTGCAGGTCAATTCATTATCGACTGAATTCATTATTTGATCTTTGTTATGTTTAATTTTTGAGTCCTTGCATATGTTAACATCTGTTCCCTGTTGAATAAATAGCAGGCAAAGGCAGAGACCCTTTCTCATTCTCCTAACTGCCTCTGCCCTCTGTTCACTGTTTCTTTTTCTTTTTTTTTTTAAGGCTTGTTTTATTTTCATGACTGATCCACCTGAGGCCACAGGCAGCCCACTATGTACAGACTCGAGGGAAGCTCTATTTCTTGGTCTCTTCCTCCTTGGACAGAGTCTTGATGATCTCCTCCTTCTTGGCCTGGAGGCGCTCCTCCCGTCGCTTTATTGCTTCCTTGGTCTTAGACCTGCGAGCCTCAGCCTGGTCAGCCAGGAGCTTCTTGCGGGCCTTGTCTGCCTTCAGTTTGTGGATGTGCTCCATGAGAATCCGCTTGTTTTTTAAGACAATCCCTTTGACCTTCAGGTAAAGGCTGTGATACGTATGGCGGTCAATCTTCTTGGATTCACGGTATCTCTTGAGGAGGCGGCGCAGGATCCGCATTCTTCTCATCCAGGTCACCTTCTCGGGCATTCGGGCATTGGCAGTACCCTTCAGCTTTCCTATGCCCATATGCCTGCCCTTCCGTCGAGCCAAAGTGTTTTTCCTGCATCGAGCCCGGGAATGCACAGTCACAGGCTTCCGGATGATCAGCCCATCTTTGATCAGCTTCCGTATCTGCTGACGGGAGTTGGCATTGGGGATTTCATTGGTCTGGTTGGGGTCCAACCAGACCTTCTTTTTACCACAGCGCAGGACACTGGAGGCAAGCCTCTTCTGTAGCCTGAGCATACTCATGGCTGCGGACGCAGCAGCGAAAGGAAAGCTGTTCACTGTTTCTTATACTCCCATTTGGAGATTCTTAATATGATTTTCTAGCTACTATAATGCATATTATATCGGTAAATTATCATTGTGCTGTTTAGGCTCCCTGAGAAACTGGTTCTAACATGGAGATACTATCTATGCCCACTTCAGACTAGAGCATGCTTCTTTCAAGTGTCCCCCAAGGTCATAGGATGGACTGATGCCCTAACTTGGTGAGAGCCAGGAAAAACAACAGCGGTGGCCTGAGAATTAAAATATGTCACCTCAGAGAACAGTTAGAAAGAGTACCATTTCTGATAGATGTTACTATTATTGATCTTACCAGATAAAAGCTTCAGTAAAAGGCAAACTAGAAGTTCAGCCTGGGAAGTCGCCCATACAGAGAATTCTCATTCAGGAACTGCAACTGACTGCTTCAACTTCCCCAGCTAGTTTCTGCTGGGTGCCATGAACATCCATTTGATGATGCTCTTTTTGTCTATGTCATTTGCTCTTTTGCTTGACAACCCCACCTGAGGAGGACATTATCCACTGCTCAGGAAAGTCTGGGCACTCCAAGTGGCTGTCTTCTTCAGTGAGTTTCTCTTAGATGGCATTGATGATTCTTTTCTTCTCTCTCTCTCTCTCTCTCTCTCTCTCTCTCTCTCTCTCTCTCTCTAGGTTTCTTAAGAAATTCACTTATTGAATACAGAAAGTATGGCTATTATTGTACATCATTCTCTGGACCATACATAATAGCTATTGATGATCTATTTACAAAATTATTAATCAAACCTACATAGGAGATGTTTCTCCATATGGCCTTCAAAGTTTTAGACCTTACATTAAGATACTGGATCTATTTTGAGTTGAAATGGATGAGAAGCAGGAAGTCACCTTCATCCTTCTACTATGGGCATCTAGCTTTCCCAGCACTACTTATTCAAGAGACTGCTTTTCTTCATGCATGGTACTTGCACCTTTGTTAAGAATCAGATGACTGTAGCTCTGTGGACTTATATCTGGGTCCTCAATTCTATTCCATCAACTTACATGTCCAGGTTTGTACCAGTACCACACTGGTTTTGTTACTGCAGATTTATAGTATAAATTGACGTCAGGAATACATGGGATACCTCCGGCACTGTTATTTTTTCTCAGGATTTTTTCGAACATTTGGAATTTTCATAAGAATTCTAGGAATTTTTCTTTCTGCTAAAAATATTATTGAAAGTTTGATAGATTGAATCATTTTTAGTAACATGCCCATTTAACTGTGTTAATTCTGTTGATCTATAAACATGGAACTTTTTCCATATTCTGAGGTTTTCTTTAGTTTCTTCTTTTACTGCTTTCTAGTTTATGGTAGAAGTCTTTAGCATCTTTAATTATGCTTATGCCTAGGTTTTCTGTTCTTCATTGTTCTTTAATTTAATCCTTGCTATACTTAATAGGTTCATACAAATTAGAACTACTATATCTTCCTGGGGAAATCTGTCATGATGTAGTAGCCCACTTTGAGCCCAAAACCTCTTAAAGTCTGTTTTTCCTCTGAGAATACCAGAAAGAATATTTTTAGCACACCTTCTTTCATGCCATATCATAGATGACATATGACCACTTCTGCATTTTTGTCTGTAGTGAGCCGGACAGGATCGCCATTACAAGATGGCGCCGACATCCTGTCTTGTTTGTTACGAACAACTCCATATTTGGCTTTGGCTTTGAGAGCTGCGCGTCTCCCCGCTTCCCGCATGCGGGGTGGATGAGGATCTTTGAGCCTATCCCGATGCGGTCTGGTGTCAGCTGTTGGTGGCAGCCAATCACAGGGCAACCAGCATGCCAGTTCCCTATTTAAGCGGCTGCCTAAGTGCACCCCAGGCCCTTCGCTTCCTGCTCCCCTTCGCTTCCTGCTCTCCCTTCGCTTCCTGCTCCCCCTTCGCTTCCTGCTCCCCTTCGCTTCCTGCTGTCTCTCCCCTGTGCTCCCTGCCCCTTTGCTCCCTGTCCCTCGCTTTCCTGCCCCCTCCTTTCCTGCTCCCCATCAATCAAGGGCACTCCAGTAAAGCGTGATCTGAGTGGAATCCTGGTGTGGTGGTCGTTCTTCCGTCACCGGTCAAGAAGTCCGCCACATTTGTCCATTCACATTTTTGGTTCTGGCTTATAAAAGTCCAGTAGCTAAAACTGGGATTTTAAATTTCTACATGCCAATGCCACCTTTGTGAAGGAAATACTCACTCTACATATCTTCATTAGGATTACTAATGTCACTCCAGTTAGCATTAACTATTGACTTAAGAGAACCTAGAGTTATTTGGAAAGAGAATCTAATGGAAGAATTGTGTATATCAGTTGGCCTATAGGCATATCTATGGGTGGTTGTCCTGCTTGCTAATTGATGAAGGAGGGAACAACCCATCGGTAGTGATGTCATCTCTAGGCAGCAGGTCCTGAACTATATAAGAAAGCTACCTGAGCATAAGCCTGCCTAGCACCCAGCAAGCACCCTGGTTTCTACCATACTTCTTTGGCTGTGATTTCCTTGGCCCTGCCTTCATCCCTGCCTTACATTCCTGTCTTGAATTCCCTCAATGGTAAACTGTGATGTAGAATCTGAGTCAATTAAACCATTGCCACCCAAGGCTGCATCTGGTCAGAGCGTTTTTCACAGCCACAGACGTTAAAGTAGTGCGGCTATATTGGCGGTGTCTTTCTATTTTCTGTTTTTTACTTTATTTCTGCTCTTGCGCTAGTTTTTTTCTTGTTTATAGAATACTTCTCTGAGGCTTACTTGCTAGTGTTTAGGTGCTGCCTTATTATGGAGATTCTGAATTATATCCATAATATTATACATCTAACTCTATAACAGTGAATATTATTAGGGTATTTCTCTTCTCAACTAATATGATATTGCAGTGTACAATTACACCAAATTACATGGGATCATTATCTAAGACTTTTGTTTCTGAAATTAGGCATAAATATTACTTTACAAAACTTAAGATGTTTGTATGCTTGCTTACATGTTTATCAACCAATTCATTCGCTCACCACTTCTTATACAGCACATATTTTCAGTACTATTTTCCTTCTTCCTCAAATGCCCGTATCATTTGTAAATTTTTCTCATATGACTGTGTTGATGTTAAATACATTCTGGCATCTTTGTAAGTGTAGTCGTTCATTCAAATATAAGCATGCTGAAGTTTGTTTGCATACAAACTACTGGAGAAAAATATTTTATCATTGAACCTTTAGAATATCCAGTTGATACAAAGCTGGAAAGAGAAATTTTTATATGTATTGACTCTTTATTAGATATTGATTTTTTTAGTGATTTAGGAGAAAATATTTTGAAGTCCCAAAGCAAAAAAAAAAGGCATGATTAAACTGTGAAATAGATTTTTCCCAAAATGTTACTTGTCCATAACTTAAACTGCTTTTATTCTAGTTTTGATCATACGGCTTCATTCAAAGTTAAGCCTGTGTTTTGTCAATGTGGTATGTTAATGCAACATGATTTCTAAGGCCAGTACAACAAACTAATTTTGTCTACTTTTAAATATTACTTCTCTGAATCTCAGTAATTGGAAATTATTTGTTATCGTTAAGTAGTTAATGTAACTAAATAATATTCAGTTTTTATACGCCTTCATATACATGCCCATAGAGATACACACGTGTGTATGAATTCAAGCACACGTGAAACAAGGAAACATGGACCATAACTGGAATGATGCTGAGTTACATATCTTGTTCATAAAATCACCCATAAAAAATGGTCATGGAAAACATGTTAAGAGTCACCTCCTCTATTGTCCTACTCTCTCTGAAAAACTTAGACATCTGAACAAGCGCATTCAACTTCAAAACCCTAAGGATGTCTGACATAGCTGACTGGAAACCTGTTAAACTCATTGGAGTTTTTTGGGTTTTTTTTTTTTTTGGTTTTTTTTTTTGTAATTAACACTGACTGTACCTCTTTTAGGGCTATATACCGGGACACATAATTTCTTCTGATCTAAAGAGATGTTTCACTTTCAACTCTAAGCCAACACAAATAAAGTCAGAAGCTAGCTATGATATAGAAAGCTCAGGTCTTCTCATTGTTGTTCCATTGAATGGTATTTGAAATTAAAAACCATGGACAAAGTAGAACAAAAATAACAAAATCTAACACTCTGTGTTACATGAGCAGAGCTTGCCTCAGAAACTGTGGAGGAATAATCACTGACAATCGTTATAATGATGCGATTGAAGAAGGACTTTTCCTCTTAAGCCATTTTCTGCCAGGTGATTAGTTTATTTGTATTTCTGGAGTAAAATCATCTCTCTATTTGAATTGGTACAAGGAGCTCTGATTTTGCACAGAGGTCTGTGGTTGTTGAATTGCTTACCTTATCTCTGCTCTGACCTAATGTCAAGCTGACCACATGTCGCAGTGACAGAAAAGAAAAAAGCATCAATGCATTGCATTCTATATGTGTCAAATCTAGTGACATATCCAACTGCTGACTTATGTATGGCCATAGCTTCAAAGTATTATTACCTTCTACCAATATCAATCCTCAATAGAAAGATAATATATAGCTATCATCCAAATGATAAATCTTGGGGACCTGTGAAATCCTTAAGAGGGGGAAAAAACTGCTTGTATGTTTGTCTTCAAAACACTTCCTCAGAATAAGTATTGTTACAGTATTGCTTATTGAAAATATGGCACATATAATCATTGCTTTTTATATTTGTATTTTATTTTTTAATTATATGCACAAAGCCAGTATTTGCACATGACTGCATAATTCCACAAAGCCAGAAGAGGGCATTGTATCCTCTGAAGATGGAGTAGCAAGTAGTTTTGCCACCTGACATGGATGCTGGGAACTGAACAAATATCCTTTGTAAAAAGCAACAAGTGCTCTTAACTGCTGAGCCATTTCTCTAGCAATGATAATTATTAGCTTAATTTTAAGAATTTTAATTTTCATACCAACAACCAAAGAGCTCGTGCCAACACCGTGATAGTGAATAACAACTTTTACTGTATGGCTTTAAAAATATCTCTTGCTGAAGAAGACTCCTGTTATAAAAGGAGGCCATTTCAGGACAGAATAGACTTTATGGCTGTCTTCTCGAAACTTTATATTCTAAATGGGAAAAGACCCATCTGTAATAGTATTTGCCAAAAGTGACCCAGGGATAAATAGAAAATTAAAAGCAGAATTTGGCTTTCTGTGTCAAACTTGTAATGCAAGAGGACAGAATGAAAACAAAGACTTCTCATGTAAATTTTTCTTTGTACATGGAGGGATAGTTTTATATACACACATGTGTGAGTGTGCATTCCCATGCACATACATGAACAGGCCAGACCTGGGTGTCTTTCTCAATCACTCTATTTTCTGAGACAGTCTTGCCCTGAACCTAAACCTCAGTGCTCTGGCTGGGCCGAATAGAATACCATTAAGCTGCCATGATGTGGCTATCTCATGCCACAATTCTGGGGTTTCAGGCATGCACAACTATAACCTAATTTGCTTAAATTTTGGGAATTTGAACTTAGGACCTCTTGCCTTTACAGCAAGTACTCCCGCTCACCAAGCCATCTCGCCAGCACCACTACTTAGTCATTATTTTATTGTTTCATAATACAAAGAAAGTACACAATACTGTTATACTGCAAGAGAAAATTCTGTGGAACATAATAATGCTTCATTTTACTGTATGCTGTATCTTGACCTTTGATGTGAAAACTTGATTAAAAAAAATAAAAGTGATTTGCTGTGAAACAGAAATCTGTTGTTAGTAAAATGCTCAGGAAAGGAGCTGAAAGGGTAGCCTGGTGAACCTTATAATAGACTGCAATCAGAAGCATTCGCCATGGACAGCGTGTTCATGCTGAAATGCAAACTCCAAACCAGCTGATTACTGTTATAGCTTGGTTTCTGACATGATGATTAGCAATACCCGCATTTTAAAAGATTTTCAAAAAGTTAAATGAGTAAAATATGTGCCTATAATTAGCGGCACATTGTGTAACAGAATGGACTGGGCTACGCTGTGGTCAGGCAATTATTTCTTTTAACGTCTAAGATGCCACTTAAAAATTTAACTGTGATTTAATTTGATGAGTAATCTGGGGAAATGCGTGCATGCACGTGAGCATGTGAGTGTGTACGTGTGTGTGTGTGTGTGTGTGTGTGTGATCTGAAATAAAATAAGGGTTTCACTACAGACATTAAAATTTCTGGAAGTTACCTTTATACCCACACAGTGATGATTAAACTACTAACCCTTAACGAAAATATCCTGGAGTATGTGCCAATGTCACCAATTACCAAGAGAAAAGGAATATTTCTGTACTGCTCTGTGCAGTGATAATATGCAAAAAGACTAATATTGGGAAATAAAACTCAGTGACAAACGGTTATAAGACAGAATGTGAGTCTGAGGATATATCATGAAGTCGTTTCTATTCCAGGACACTGCTCTCAGGCATGGAACAAAGGGGGCTGTCAACTGCCCCCACTGCCAATGGGGTAAATGCAGCGAATTTACTATGGCCACTGGGGTAAATTTCCCTAATCCCATCTTTGTCCCCAGGCAGACTAGGAGAGCATGCTCAGCAAAGAGTGAGGAGCACTTGTGAGCAACTGCTGAATTTCAATAGTAATTAACGTGACTGTTCCTCGCGGAGAACACGCTCGCAGGAGAAAACACCAGTGTGAAAACAGTATGTCCAAAGTGAAAATTAAAATCCGTTGCCATTCCATATCCAGGAGATTTTGCAATTCAAAGCATCCTGTACTCAACTTTACACATTTATGCTCAGTTCACTCTTATTTTTACTTCTCCCGATCCTGCCAAGGACCAGATGCACATTAAAGCATCAGAATGGGTGAATCACAAATGTCAGCTTCCCTTAGCACTGAGCAGGAATATTGTATTTCCCCTGCAAGTGATAAAACAACATCCTAACCTCTAAGCATCTCTCCTCAAGTTAGTTTGTACTTTTATGGAGCATTATTATACTTCCCACCGAGATTTTTTTTAAACTGAGAACACATTTAGTTGAAGAAAAAAATGTCGTTAATGGGACTGGAGAGATGTCTCCCGGGTTAAGAGCCCTTGCTGCTCTTACAGAGGACCTCAGTTAGGTTCCTAGTACCCATTCTGGGCAACTCATAGCCACCTGTAGCTCCAGTCCCTGGGGATCCAGCACCTATGGCTTCCTTGGGTACCTATGCTCACAAGCTCACACACGTGTCCACATAAACAAAAACTAATAAAAAAATAAATATGTATAAATGTTTCACCAATAATCTCATTTTGGTTTTTAGATTTCATGTATTAAAAATAAACATATAGAAAATATTTTTACAGTCCATATTATTTCTGTGGAGGGAAGAGTAGAAAATGTCAGAGATGAAAAAGGTACCTATTTTGCAGTTTTGTGCTTTGTGCTGACTCATGGCCTTAGTTTTCTGCTGACATTAGTCAGATTCTAAACAAAATGTTAGACCAAACTGGCCCTAATTAATCCTAGAGACGTGTATATCATCCTTTTTATACTGCTCAATCAAAAATCTTTCTAAATCAGCTATAGCTTATAATCACCTTTGAGATTCTATAAAATAAGAATTTCACAAGCCACTGCTGTCTGCATAATGGAGGAAAGGGGGCTACGATAAAACTCTGGACTTCAAGTTTTCTATCAGCCATTCGTATCAGGCAAGTGTGATATTTGTGTGCACACTTGATGTCACTGGATTTATTTTAGAGACACACATTCAACTCATCTAGGGTTAAGCCAAGACTGCAGTAAGTGAGTCCACATTGCTCTGCGGCCTTACCTTCATATCTCAGGTCCATGTGTGGGATTAGTAAGGATAAAAGATTTTTAATGCTTAAAACTTGGCACGTGTGTCTTGATTCAAAAGCTGATACTAGCAGAAGTGTATGAAGTGAGACATCAGAGACAATCTGAAGCCATGGTAGGTTCAAGTGCCATCATTTACTTCATCTCCTCATGAAAGTCTTTAAAAATGAAAATATCAGATTTGTATCTTGGAAAAAAACATTCTGTTTTCAGTGTAGAAGAAAGATTCATGGAGAACAAGTTTGTTGGCCAAAGTACAAGTGAACTGAAAGTGAGTGAAGTGAGAAAGGTGTTGGATACATTCCAGGTGGTCAGACATTCCATGCGTCTGTCTGTTACCACTAGGCAGGCTCTGCACATTGTCATAGTCCTGTCACTCAAAGATGATGAGCTTTGCTTGCTTTGGGACAGTTCAGCTCTCACGCTCAAAATCCAAATCAGCATGGTCAGTGTAGTTTCGGCTTCCTGTGACCTGAAGCCTCGGAATGACTGCCTTGAAAGACCAGGTGACACACAAAGTATTGCTCAACTGTGGAGAAGTCATCTCTAGAAGCTGGTTAAAGATGGTCTCCTGTTCCACAAATGCAGCTGGATTTGAGGGCAGTGATGAGATGAGGAGGGCTGCTGTGCACCAAACAAGGACATGGATGAGAACCTGCCTATGAGGGTCCATGCTTCATAAGAAGCCTCCCACAAGTAGACGGGGGATGAGAATCAGTCATGTGACAGTTCTACACAAGGTTGCCTGCCTGGCTGTGTTACTACAAGGATCACATGGCATTTGCTAAGTCTTGGGCAACTAAAAAAGAAAAATAAAAGAAAGAAACTTATTCCAATTAGAAAATGTAAAATACAGGACAGGCACTTAATCCAAGATAGTGAATAAACCCATGAGATTATGTTTGACGTTGCTAGTCATCGGGAAAATAAAAATCAAAACCACAATGAGTAGAATTATGTCTCTACCAGAATTGCTAAAATTAAAATAGCATCAGCTTGTTAGAAAAACTTAACAGTTATAAGTGCATATGTACCTAACAATGGGATTAAAATAAACCAAACCAAGACACACAGAACTAAGTGGAATAGAGAAAGTCAGCAATACAACACGAGATTTTAGTAGCCCTAACCTTATCCCAGTAATTGATTAAAAATAAAAATGTAAATGCTTCAAACATCTATATAGTACACATAATACCTGAAAACAATTTCTGTGCTTCGTTTTTGGCTAACAGTAGCCAAAAACACTGATAGCAGAAAACCAGGGAAAGTATTGAGCTCAAACAGAATGACAAATTACAAAATTCCCTTATTATCAGGATAGTTACTAAACCGCAAATAGTTAATCTTAGGAAACATTTGCGTGAAATCCATGTGAATTGTCTCTAATGTCAGGGTGTCTTTGGGGAGACAGGAAGAATGTTTTCCCTGGCAGTCATCCATTGCCGGGTGAATGATCGCACTTCAGATGTGGTTGTTGCCCTTTCGTGACTGACTCAACACGCAATGGGACCTCCAATTTCTGAGAGTATAACTATGTTGATTCTTTTTCCAAAGTGATCGAGTTTAATAAGATACAGAGATCCTTCCAAGGCAGAAGATAGCTACAATCTTTAAAGAAACTGAAGGCCGGAATTGATAAAACCTCATGTAAAGCTTGTTGACTATGTTGAAGTTCTCAGAATCAAGTGACATCATTTCTATTAATGGTAAGAAAAAAAGGGAAATAAAACTGAGAGATTATAAAATGATAAAAAAGGAAGGGTTTTCAAGCATTGACTTTCTGATAACCTCCAAAATAAATTTTCTGAAACCACAAGATTGAAATAAGAGCATAAGCATCTACAAATATATTTCTATGACTGATGTACATTGATTACCAATTGTTTCACTGAAAGAATATTGTTCCAAAAATTCTCATACAAATTTCAGGTGTTTCTGGAAATAGTCCCCTTTGTTAAAACTCATTTCATAAACTCATAATTTGTAATGATATGCATATTCCTACTGTAATAGTCTGTGATTGCCAATGCAATGTTGTTAGCAAAAGTTTCATTATTATTTGGAGATTGTCTTTCTATGCTAAGGTTTTTCCAGACTAATAAAAGTTTTTTTAAAAAAATAGTATTTCTTATCTCAGTTTTCAAAAACGTTTTCCCATTAAGCATGAAACTGTATCCAGGTGTGATGTGACCTGATCTGAGTTTGAGCAGGAGAGCCAGTAAACCAGCAGAAGGTGAGAGGTGAGGTGAGGTGAGACCAGGCTTAGCATTCCCTAGCTAATTGGAACAGTGAATAAGTCAAGAGTAGCTGAAACAGCAGGTTAAAAAAAAAATGTGTCTCACATCTTCACACATTGAGATGGAGGCCTTCTTCCTCTGGTCACAAAATTACATGTTTCTGATAGACTGTGGTCACTCAATTTGATGATACAAAGTTAGGACACCATAAAAGGGTGAATTAGATACAAACACCAGATCTTAAATAAAAGAACAATTGACGTATACATGAAATGCTTGAAGAAGATGGTGGCATACTTAGGCTTGTCCATTCTTGAATAATTTAGTAACACAGTTACTGTTCCTAGCCACATGCCTGAGGTGTCAGAGTATGGGTGGATGGTCTATACAATAAAGAAACTAACAACTATCATTGGAACTGCAAAAGAAGGTAGGTCTCAAGTCTGTGCATCCAGAATCTACAACAAGCATTCTGTTAGGACCAATGATAAGATCCACTGATGGGATCCCTGCTCCTCATCTGACTCGAAAAGATGGGCTGATGTCTTAAAGACGGGTTGGTTCTCAGAACATCTTTCCTTCCCACTGTCTTTAATCAGCTTATTACAAACTCCACATGAAGGAAAGGGAGAGCAGAATCTTTAACTGTTTGAGTTGAGGACCTTTTTAAAACTGATAAGTTTTAAAAAGGTGTGAGACAAAATAAGCATTAGTCAAAACTTACCAACTTTCTCTCTAAAAGGAATAACATCAAAACGTTTTCATTTCAAGATATTTTAAATTCTTTGTATTTATGAATATAACTCCCAGTCTTTATAAATAATAACTTCATTGTGAATCCAAAAACATTATCCTTTGATTGCTTCCAGAATCTATCGAGAATTTTATCTATACCTTTTAAAATCTATACTTAGATACTTCTGTCATCTATTTTTTTTTTTTTTTTTGGTTTTTCGAGATAGGGTTTCTCTGTGGCTTTGGAGCCTGTCCTGGAACTAGCTCTGTAGACCAGGCTGGTCTCGAACTCACAGAGATCCGCCTGTCTCTGCCTCCCGAGTGCTGGGATTAAAGGCGTGCGCCACCATCGCCCGGCCTGTCATCTATTTTTAAGATTTATTTTATCTTTACGGTGTTTGCCTGTGTATGCAACTGTGTGCCCAAATGCATGCAGTGCCGTGGTGAGAAGAGTGTTCTGGATCCCCTAGAACTGGAATTACAGAGGTTGTGAGCCACATTGTGGTTGCTAGAACTCACACCTGGGTCTTCTACAAGACTCTCAACTACTGAACCATGCTCAAGCCCTCTTTGTTTATAGTAATTAATAGTAACTACTTCTATGCACAGCACCTGGTTGAAGAAAGTGTTGGATGTTTCTGTCATGTCTTAGGATCGGGAGAAAAGACTGTATACTAAGTGTCATCAAGGTTGATTTTTCTATGAATGCAAGTATATATAGATTGTGTATAGATTATTAACCTAAATTCACATCAAACTTATTATTGGGATAGAAGTGTATTACTTTAGTTTGCTGTCCCTCAAATATTCTAATAGTTACAACACCACATGACTGCAACTAGAATTTTTTATTTCAAATACAATAGGTTATTTAATATTCAAATAAAGGTGGATCAAATACTCTAAATAAAATAGAAAGATTCACTGAGTTTAAGCACAGTTGTCTGTGTGGCCATGGGTTTGGATCTGTCTTGTGAAGTTTGTTGAACTGTGGGCTTGGCTCGCTAGGGGTTCACAGCTAGAGACATCGTCTCTTTTCAGAATTCTGTCAGGAGGGGTTGGACAGTGATTAGAACGCATTGAACAAATGCATGAAATTGTCAAAGAACAAATTTAAATAATAAAATACAAATAAAAATTTAAAAAAGACATCTGTTTTCCCTCTGATTGTTTATCAATATAAAATATTAAAATAATTATAATTTCCAAAATAACCACTTGACTGAATATTTATTTCTGGAGTAGACTTGAGGTATTCACACTGAACAGTATGTTAAGGTGGTTAAGGTTATTTCTTACTTTCTAACTCTTTGGTTTGTTAGTCAATATAAGTTTCTTTTGACTGGTTTTCTGAGGAATTCATGATGGATAGTTGCACATTAGAAATTAGTTTGATTGTTGGGTTTTGGAACAAGTCTCAGAATCTTCCATGAAAACCTAATAGATCTTTAGGAAATTTCAAGCACATTAACAAATAAACATCTATGTGCTTCTATATATGAATAATTCCAATTGAAAGTTGACAAAATTAAGAAAACATGCATTACAAAAAGCAAATGTTATTACAGTGTGGTGAAGAAAGTAAATGATTGCTTTTCAATCTGACTGAGTATTTTCTACTTCTGGGTTCTGTATGGACTCAACTAATATCTCAAAAAATTATTGAAACAGTGCCTTAGTGAATGTGATATGTAATGTTTTCATGACTCAAACAGTATAGCATGATGTGTATGAATATTTTAACATGGTTGTTATGTATAGATATTTTTAACATAAATATAGATTTTATGTTGACATGTGTTCTGCGGAGAAACAAAGACATATTAATTATCTTATTTTCATATTTCATTAAATGGAATTTAATGTACTTATTATTCCAGAGTTCTGTTTTGTTTTTCAGAACTTCGCTTTCAGGAAGGGATGATTTATGCTTCCAGACAAAGAGAGTGCGTTTCTGTTGTGCTGTCCCAGAGCTACTTGGAGAAGACCTGGAGTGTAAACAAAAAGTGGAAGTCACTGGCACAGATCGAAACTCCAGTCTTATTAGAGAAAGGAAATAGATCTCGTTTGAAAACTGAAATTACCTTCCTTCCTCTACAACTTTTTCAAGCTTTGGAGAAATAATTAAGTTTCAGCCTATGTTTTGCTTATTCATGCAGAATGGAACTGAGACATTTTTTTTTTTAATTCAGCAGCCTAAATTCCATTTCACACTTTTGCCAGGTAATTCTCAACTCAAGCCAACCTTGGGCTTGAGGGATTTCTTCTGCTTTGTGCTCAGGGAGACAAAAGAACATAATTTTGAATGCATAGCAGTTAATTCCAATATCAATTCAATTGTACCAAAACCATACAACCTCAACTTATTTAATCAACTCATTTCACAAGCAGAAAGCAAATGAAAACCAAAGAGTTCATCACTGCTTGATACTTAGCATAATTAATACAGTCTCCTGGCTTTGTATTTCAAGGTTCATGTTACACATATATTCAACCAAATTGTATGTCATGAGAGTACGCTGGCCTTGACATTTCTCATCTTTCTATTAGAATATGTCTTCATTCTAAATTCTGTATGGGAAATTAGCCCCCTTGACCTCTTAATAAAAGCGACATGATTTAACTTGAGGGAAATGTGGGGATCAGTGAATAATACAGTGCTTCACAAAGGAAGGTATTCAATATCTTTGTCTGTGACTGTGCCAGTATGTGAATGTGTACCTGCCAGGACATATTCTTCAAAGAAAAGTCCTTTGTTCTCTAGTAAGAAAGTGTCCAGGTTTTAAGAGTAGTTCAATATTTCTGTATTTTCCATAATTTTCCCTCTAGAAATAAGTCAGGGCTCAGACCAAGAGAAAGTGTTTAAAAATGCCCTCTCAGGTTTTACCATTTACATTATATCTCTTTCTTCTTCTACCATAGTAATATTGTAGCATCAATTAAAATCATGTAACAAACTATTTATGAAGGTCTCAAAAGCTATTCAAGTCTCATCATTTATGATGCCAAGTGGATATCCATAAACCAGATTTATAGTGGATACCCCCAGGATTCTCAACACGTTGTATCAATTTGTAACACCACAATGTGTCCAAACAACACTTTTCCTAAACATATTCCCTTAGTAGCTGGGCTGGGGAGATGGCTGGAGGGTAAAGAGTGTGTAGCTTCAGCCTAACAACCAGAGTCTGGATCTCCTGGCCCATACAAAAGCCAGATGCAGCCACATGAATGTTTGTAGTACTTTTGTGTCAACCAAAGTGGGGAGCAGAGTGGGAAATTTCCTCAAGAATCTGGACCAGGCAGCCTGGCGTACACAGCTCAGAGAGACTCTGCCTCCAACAGAGTGGAAATAGAGGACACCTGAAGGTTGTCTGTTGACCTCTGTCACACTCTGCAACAAGTGTACACCCTACTCTGTCTCTCTCTCACACACAAGAAATAGACTAGAACGATGGCTCAGTGGATGAAGCATTTATTGTGCAAACTTGAAAACCTGAGTTCAAATTCCTAGCACCCATGCACATTCCCAATCATCTTCAGAGAGAACAGAGAAAAACACAGAACTACAACCTACATCAGAGCATAGACATGCATGTGCATACACATGCTTAAATATATGTGTGTGTATATTTTTGTTTATATACTTCAAATTATATGTATTAAAGAAACTTCTGCTCCTTTAAAAATTGTTTTCTTTTTTAAATGCTGTTGCTTGTACAGAGAATAATGATTAATTTTTTTTTAATAATCTGTCTTAGAACAGTTTGGATTCATAAAAAACAGAGACATGGGAGACATGGTACAAGAGTTTCCACATACCCACACACTAATAATTTACATTAGTATATTATACTAATAATAACCAATAAACCAATATTGGTACAACATATTGAGTTGGATTGATGGAGTTTTTAACTGAATGTCTGTTACCCATCTGCAAATCCCATTTGACAAGTGGCATTATCTGGTCTGTTTTTGGCTATGGTAGTTTCTCAGATTTTCCTTTTTGGTGGTTGCTGTTTTGTTTGGTTAGTTTTGTTTTTTAAATTATCTTGACAAATTAAAAATTATTAGTATGCTGCTATTTTCAACACACAATATATGAAATATATCTATCTATTCATATATATATATGTATAACATATAATATAGATAGGGACTCTGGCTAAAGTAGAATCTGTCTGGGTTTTTTTGTCCAATATCTGTGGTAGTTTGGATGCAATTTCCCTCTTTTGTCTGCCTAGAATGCTTTATTTGGAGCCTATCCTGGAATTAGCCCTTGTAGTCCAGACTGGCCTTAAACTCACAGAGATCTGCCTGCCTCTGCCTCCTGAGCTCTGGGATGAAAGATGCACACTACCACCTCCCAGTATAGAATGCTTTTATTAAAACTTTCTTGAGCTTTATGTGGAAATTCTTGCCAAACATTTGGGCATCACTTGTAAATGGAAGTTTCTATCCTGCCCAGTCCCACAGTCATTCAGTCCCAACAAATCACCCAGAGGATTATAATATTAATTATAAACTATTTGGCCTATTAACTTAGGCTTATTATTAACTAGCTCTTACAACTTAAATTAACCCATAATTCTTGTCCTTGTTGACCACTTGGCTTGGTACCTTTTCTCAGTGAGGCATTCTCATCTTGCTTCCTCCATGTCTGGATGGTGACTGCAGATTGAACCTTTCCTCTTCCCAGAATTCTTCTAATCTGGTCACCCCACCTATACTTCCTGCCTGTCTACTAGTCAATCAGCATTTATTAAATCAGTACAAATGACAAATCTTTATAGGGTACAGCATTTATAGGTACCAGGGAGTGCAATGTGGCCCTCATAAACTCTTAGGGAATTGCACTACTGGGTGTGACTTTGTAGTGTGTATGGCCTTGTTAGAGGAAGTTTGTCATTGTGGAGGTGAGCTTTGAGTACTCATATGTGCTCAAGCTATGCTCAATGTCTCAGTTCACTTCCTATTGCCTGCCAATCAAGATATAGGATTCTCATTTCCAACATCATATTTGTCTGCACACCACCACACCCCAACATGATGATAATGGACTAAGGCTCTGAAACTAAGTCACCCCTCAATGCTTTCCTTCATAAGCATTGCCCTGGTCATGGTTTTTCTCCACAGCAACTGCAACCCAAAGTAAGACAGAATCATTTACCTCATGTCTGGATTGTCCTTTTGTATGGAAGTTGCCTTATATATCCATAGTTAAAGAGTATGATTTTTTTATATGAGAAAGTATCTTCCTTATTTATTTGGAAATCTTCCTTATGGCAGATTTGTCCATACTCCTTAGTTGGTGTTCATTGTGGAGATTTTTACACCCAGAAAAATTGGTATGTTTTATTCATTTCACTATTCACAGCATTCTCTCTCTGCAATTTCTGATTATTTTTATTTTTTCTATCTAATTCAAACACATTATTATCTTATTATGAATACTCATGCTAACAAAGTATATCTAAAAGGCACTGACAGGGTTTATGTTCTTATCAGAAGAAACACCAATGAGCTTTTACTCTAAGCTCACCCAGAACAAGCCTTGTGAGGACACAGTGCAAAAGCCATCAGCAATCCAGGAAAAGGGTACTCACCACAAATAAAATATTATCACTTTGATCTTAGATTCCTATCCTTTGTAAATATTAGAAAATAATTTTCTGCCCTTCCGTGGTATATCTGACTTTAAAACCCCCAGCTGATAAATAGATGATCCTACCTATCTCATGGTGCAAGGACATTTCCTAGGCAAAAAGTAAGCCTCTCTTACCCAAATTAAAATGGTTATATAAAAATTAAGAAAAAGACAAAAAATAAAAGTGCTGAAAGATTTAGGGGAAGGAGAAGTCTTATAGAATAGTATAGAAATGTAAATTACCATATCCACAATAGAAAATAGTACAGAAGAACTTCAAAAGACATGCCACATGATACAGTAACCCCTGTACTGGGTATAGATAGAAAAATAGATAGATAGATAGATAGATAGATAGATAGATAGATAGATAGATAGATAGATACATAGATGAGAGAAAGATAGATATATGATAGATGATAGATAGATAGATAGATAGATAGATAGATAGATAGATAGATGATAGATAGATAGATAGATAGATAGATAGATAGATAGATATAAAAATGATAGATGATAGATAGATAGATAGATAGATAGATAGATATAAAAATGATAGATGATAGATAGATAGATAGATAGATGATAGATAGATAGATAGATAGATAGATAGATAGATAGATAGATAAGAGAAAGATAGATAGATGATAGGTAGGTAGATAGATAGATAGATGATAGATAGATAGATAGATAGATAGATAGATAGATAGATAGATAGATAGATAGATGATAGATAGATGAGAGAAAGATAGATAGATGATAGGTAGGTAGGTAGATAGATAGATAGATAGATAGATAGATAGATAGATAGATAGATAGATAGATAGATGATAGAGAGATGATAGATAGATAGATAGATGATAGATAGATAGATAGATAGATAGATAGATAGATAGATAGATGATAGATAGATGATAGATAGATAGATAGATAGATAGATAGATAGATAGATAGATAGATGTGTGTGTATTCAGTGGAAATGAAATAAGAATGCTGAAGAGACTCCCGTACTCCAAGATCTCTGTTGACAGGGTTCACAATAGGATACAGAATCAACTTAAATGTCCATCAACAAGGAAAGGGGTACAGAGAAAATACAGCAGGCTCTCATAGAATACTGTTTAGTCATTTAAAAGTATAAAATCTTAGTACGTATGACCAACTTGAGTGAACTGAGAAGATATTTTATTAATTGGAAAAAGTCAGCACAGAAAAGCTAATACATGATCTCACTTTTAAAAATGTTTTTGAATACTTTTATTATTTTAAGCTGAAAATAATTTTTCCTTACAATAATTTCTAATTATGGTTTTCTCTCCCTCAGTTCCTCCCAGATCCCCTCCTTCCACATACATCCAACTCCACAACCTCTCTCTTTCTCTGTCTCTGGATGCTCACCTTCCTAGACCTGCATGGAGGGGGAGGACTTTGGACTTCCCACAGGGCAGGGAACCCTGACTACTTTTTGGACTGGAGAGGGAGGGGGAGGGGTGTGGGGGAAATGGGAGGCGGGGAGGAGGTGGAAATTTTTAATAAAAAAATTAAATTAAATTAAACAAAAATATGCTAATTACCCTGAGTTGATCATTTCCCAACATCTACAAAAACCAAAACTTGACATTATACCTTATATATTGCATAAATATTGTCAATCAAAAAGGTAAAATTGATTAGTAAGAAGTCTAAACTTTCCTGAGAAAATCATTTTAAAAATTACAAATATAGGTCATTTTAACTGCTTGATGGTGGTTTATATTTAGTCAAAGTAATTGTTGCTATCAGCACTGCCTAAATGCTTTCCAAACAATTACAGTTGAGTAGAAATATCTCCTCAAATTAGATGTCTGCATGTGTACTCTTATCTCCCTAGATTTAATAGCTAAATGGATAATTTCACTCTGTCAACATGCTTTCTCATGGTAAATGTTTTCTTTTCCTTGTGAGTAATTATTTGATGCTAACAACAGCTAGATAGGCATAAGCTATCATAAATGCCTATTCCTAGATAAGGTTTCTTTCTTGCAGCATGTGGAACAATGTAGACAATTTTTTACTGCACATCTGCAAACCTGAAAACTACCTTGTGGTTATAATAAAGTTATATCCAAAGAACTACATAAAACATACTGAGCTTGTATGTCAAGTTATTTATAATTGAAAGTGTTTCTGAGAAACCTGGAGCATGTTGATTTGAATTGAACTGCAGTGTTTTGAAAACAATTGAATATATCATTTCTTCACATAAAACATATAAGAACAAGTTACTTCGTTAAGCGCAGTATTGACTATATTGTGGTTTCAATCCAGTAAGCATTTCTTGTTAACCAAATATCTGGTTTGCATCCAAAAGCTAGAGTGGATTCACTGGAAATGAACAAGAGAACAGGATTAAAACGACACCTCTTTCATGAGAGCACTAATCTGCCATCTTTCACTTCTTATAATGCCTCTTACAAGAGTGGACCAACCAGGTTGAGTTTACAGAAATTCCTACTCAGAATGTGTCTCTGAACACTTTTGTGATGTTCTACAATTCAGAAAAATCCTCGTGACTACTATCCTGAAATCAAATGAAGAAATAAACAAATGTCAAATTTTTAGCTTTTTAACAACTAAGGTAACTGGCAAGATGCCATAGGTTGTTCAAGGCATAATTTTAAAAGTCAGAAATGTATATGAAATAAATAAATGATGAAATAAAATTCACAAATACCTTGACACCATTTCCATACTAGAAAACAATTAACTCTCCATCTATCACAAATGATTTACTTTTTCATTGGCAAGTACTTATTTTCATCCTTACTATACACATTGTATCTCCCAGGTATTTACAACTTACCATTATAAAACTTCTCCAAAAGCAACAAAAAGCTATAATCTGCAAATCATAAAGATATTATAATCAAAACAATGCACCATATTATCTTGCACACAGATAATATGCTGTCTTTGGTCTTTGTTGCTTACCCCAAGTTATCTAAGAGTGGTCTTCCTTGGCTATTTAAGTGTGTAAGTTATTCTTGAGATAGCTAGACCACCCCCGAGATAGTATCAGCTGGAGAAACCAGCACCTCTGCTCACATCCACCCCTTTTTCAAAGGTGCCAGTCAGGATGCTAAGTTTAACAGAACTTCTCTTTGGAATTTCAGAGGAGCTGCTATTGTCTCAGATGGCTCCAGAGGGCTCAAAGCAGGACTCAAGAATAGATAGGTCATTCCCAAGGTCTAGAAGCCACAGGGAACTTCTGTTCTTCAGAAGAAAAGTCTGTAGCTATTATAGAACCTTCTGGGTACCTGATCCAAATTCTAGAAGTCATTTTACACAATGATTATTTGTATTGGCATGGAAATATATTCTGTAAAGAATGCTCAGCAGGAGAGTCTGGTTTGCCTCTCTCTATGCATTTATTTTGACATTCTGCAATTCTACATGAAGTTGGTATCCTTAGGCTTTTGAAAAACTTGTTTTGTGCCACCACTTTCCTCATAAATGAATGAAAAAAATCCTTTAGTGTTCTTTCATTTTATGTCTGTATAAGAATCAACAGTTTTTCTTTCTTTCAAAAATTATTTTCTTCTCCAAAACCACAGAGAAACCCTGTCTCGAAAAACCAAAAAAAAAAAAATTATTTTCTTGCATTAGCAAGAAGAAATCAGCTTCTTTCACATTATTTTCTCAAACGAGCTATTTCTCCCTTCCCCACCCCGATGTGTGTGTGGGGGGGGGGTGTTAAAAGCCTTTTGAATTTCATGAATAGCCAGTTGAAAACAATGTCTTAATCATTGCCAAAATATCAGATGTTGTATTATGTTTATTGAGCCTAATGATTCAGTGTTCTCTTTAAAGACAAAAGAATTAGTTTGGCAAATGTCCAGGGAAAATAACGTAAGCCTTTCCAGCCACACAGTATCATAACACACCTATGCCTTTCACTTACTTGCCAACCAAGGATGACTTAATATGTGTTTCAGTTGATGCAGCAAGGAAATTAACTCTCGCTTAAAAATAGGAAGAAACAAGATGTTGTTTGGACTATTCCTTAGTAAAACCATAGCTGAACAGTGAAGTTCACTATCATAACATATTTATAAAGCAAAGAATCAAAGAAATGATCATGCAATACTAATTACTTTTAAACTCTGGTCTCCATCTTACCACTAACATAGCAATAATTGATTATTTTAAATTTATTTTATTTGCATGTGTATACACACATACATTAACATGCATGAACAGAGGTAAGATGAAACTTATAGATATTGATTTTCCTCTTCTACCATGTGGGTCCCAAGGATAGAATTTAAGTGCTTGGTTTGGTGCCAGGAGCCTTAACATGCTTATCCATTTCTCTGGGCCTTTTTAAAGATTTGTTTGAGATTTTTTGAAGCTGGGATGTATCAACCCAAGATTACACACAGAGCAATGCTGACTGTGTGAATAATTTAAATGGTAGCTACTCAGCTTTTGGGGACAGTCTAGAAAGTGTGTCTATTGTCAATTCTTTTTCCCATCAAACTTTACTCTACAATTTTTGCATATCATTTGACAATGGCTTTGAGGAAATTAACACATAAAGTCCTTTATACATCAACTCAGACCACATTCCTCTTGCAACAACAAATAGATTAACTTAGATAACATTAAATCCAGTGGTAGTGTTGGGGTTGAATGAACACCTAGTGGGCACTGTAAAGTAGAAGAAACTGTCTCACTTAAAAAAACAAAACTGTAGATAAAAATGTTTTGAAACAATTCAATAACCAAATTTTACCAACTTTAAAGTTTATATTTAGCTTTTGCTCACACTTCCAAATCAAATCCCCCCACTTTTTTTATACACAATGCACACTCACTATGATCCATCCAAGGCTCCTTAACTAATGGGATGCAGTGGATTGTAATGAGATGGAAGACTGCAAGCATTAAGGAGCCTCCAAGTGGACGTCTTCTTAGTAAATGTGTCAAGGTCATTGACTAATTCTTACAGTCATTAGATGGGAGAGAGAGGAACCTGGGAACACAGCAAACATCACAGAGTCATAGACTTTCAGGCAGAAGTCAGGCAGAAATTCTGGGTAAGAGTATCATTCTTCATCTGCCACTTAATCTGTTAAGTGAGTCAGTCTAGGATGTCATAGTGCTAAATTCTGATGCTACTGATCCTAAGGGGACAAGCTAAGTGCGGCATACAAAAGCATAACACTTCTCTCCATTCTGCCACAGAAAAGGGTTAATCTCAGAAAACAGCACCTCAGCTAGGAATGTGTTCCCGGGTTTAGTCTCATCGTGTGACTTTACCTAAAACACGTTAGAAAGCATTACTCAATATATTAAGCTACTTCAGTGCCATTACTCTGATAAAAAATTTACCATCTGGCTTTCTTCACCCTAATACTTTTGCTTCTTTCCCCATACTGATTACAAACGAGAATCGCTTTCTGCATCTCTTGATTCTCCCATCACCTACATTAATGATGGCTTATTAATACATCTCATGAGCTAATGACACAGAATGTTTAGCAATGCAAATGACCCTGCTAGTGCAATTGGAGAAAATGGTATAACTGCCATGAATGAGCAAGGGACCTTTAATCACACACCCTTAATAGGACAGAAATGCAGAGTCCTGGTCTTAATGCTTCACAGCAGAGTCTTATGGGTGGGATTCCAGAGTGACTCACATCCTATTGTGTGTATCATTGGGTAATGAACAGGTTGATTCAGACTGCGCTGGTTTTAAAATCCAACCATACTTGTGCTGCAGGGTATGTGTCTTTCTCGTTCCATTATCTAATGGCAAGAAACACACCCCAGCATCCTCTAGAATATTCCTGGGCCAATTTTTACAGAAGATTGCTGATACTTGATTCATGATAGTGTTGTGATGATAAAGTACCATCAGCAAAAGCAATTTATGAAGAAAAGGTTTCTTTCAGTTTACCATTGTAAGGAGGTAAAATCCACCGTAGAAGGGAAGGTCTGGCAATAGTTGGGGGAAAGTATGGTAGAAGAAGCAGGAAAATGATTGATCACCTCTCCATCCACACATCAGAGAAGGAACAACAAGTGGTGAGCCGTCTATAGCCCTCAAAGTCCTTCTTCCATTGACATACCTCCATCAAGGCTCCACCCCTTAAAGGTACCACAACGTTGTCACCAACTGGTTTGAAATAAATGATACAATGCAGGACAATTCTCATGCAAACCACCATCGATGTTAAAATACTTCTAGGGTGTTCGTGGGTTAAAACTGATTACATTCTTTTGCTGTCATCTCTAGCCTAGTGTAAATGAAAAGAAGCCATGGAGATGGTTCAGTGGAGAGGTTTCTCTCAACGATTTCCACATGATTTAAAGTCTTTAATCTTCTCTGTAGGCATTACTCCATTCCTTTCTTCCAGCTGGAGAGCAGTTATAAGTGACTGTAGACTGGATGAGAAAAATGTATTTTGAACCAAGACATATGATCACATGAATATTGCTTCCTCGTTTTACTTTAATAATGTAATATCTAATTATACTGCCTAAAACTGGTAGTGAAATGAAGATTTTTGGTGAAAAGTGTGTTGTCTTTACCCAGTATTTATTGGAAAATACGTAAAATACTTATTACTAATAAGATATTGTCCACAAAATTGTGAGAGACATGATGAAGAGAGGATGTATATCTTCATTTTCAAATTCATATATGAAAAGATAACTCTGGAACCATGGTGAAGGGAATCTGAAGCCTTGAAATGCATCCTTTCCCTGTCCCTTCAGTGTGAGATTTTTAACCTCACCAAGCTGGAATTTTACCACCTCATAAGAGTTAACTGCGGTTACATGTTAGGTTGCTACAGAATGAAGACGTAGAAGACCATGCTAAAACAGAAATGGGTTTTGTCTCTTTGTTAGTATGTTTTTAATGCTAACAAAAGAGAACAAATATAGAGAAAGAGGGCAACGGGCCAAAAGGGAGATGGGACTCACTACAACGCTGGAGGAAACGTCAAAGACATAGACGTCAAGCACAAGGTTGGGAGTCCCATTTCCTCAGGTATAAAAGAGTAGACTCTACAGGGAGACCCAGATTTAGGAGGACGGTGGGAATGAACCAAGAACTTCTGATCGGTTCTGTCCTGCTCTCTTTGTAAGTCACACCACAGAGACTTGGGTCTTGGGGAGCTCAGTGACAGAGGTGTTCCAGGTGCCACAGTCTTGGACTGTGTCACTGTCTTCGGCAATGCGCTAGTTTAGAGAATACATGGCAGAGTTTGGTGACTTAAGTTTGGACAGAGGACAAACATCGAGAGATAAAGTTGAGGCGGTTCACTAGAGGACTCTTGAAATGAGGAAGCAGTGTTTAGAAAAGGGAGGAATGCCCGAAACAAGTCCTTAATCAGGGAAAATGGTTGTATTTCAAGGAACTGAAAGCTTCAAAAAGATTTTAAAAAGTGACCAGGTAGGTGTGTCTGAAAACAAGGTTTTCCCTAAGAATGATGGAGATGGTAAGCACTTGCATCTTACTGTGTGGAGGTTCAGTTTCAGGTGACAGCCATGAAGGTAAATCTGTGAAACATCACAGAGGCCTGGTATAGTGTAAATGAGAAACAAACAAGACTTGGGGAATTTGAGGGAGATGGTGAAATCACAGACGGGGTTGATAGGGAAGGTTGGGGTCTGGGAACCATTCTCATAAATGCCTGCAGCATAGATGGAATTTAATTTTTTTTATATTTATATAGGTTCATGTAATCAGAAGATGACAGGGAGGAGGGACAGGCAAGGGAGCAGATTGTTCCAACCTCGCATTAGAAGCTCATCTATGACTTTTCAAGGCCTATCAGAATGCCACCCCTCCCAGCCCCCAGGACGCAGGAGCCCTGTGAACTAAGTTACAGAGTTAGGTAGATGTGCAGAACACAGGGTTCTCAGGAAGTAAGCAGGCTTCCGAGTCTGTCTACAAACCATCATGATGTAGGCGTTAGCCACACACTTCTACATGGCAATGTAAGTAGATGCATTGATTCAGACCCGGATATATTTCTTTATTGACATAGACAATAAAAAAAATTACAGATGACATTCTGTTTGCTCACTGAGTTCAAGTTAGCATTCAATTCTGTTGCCATAATTAATGGCATTAATATGGGCCTCTTTCTATCATCTTCTTCTCTAATTAAGTCACTTGTTACAAATCATTGAATGGATTCTTGACAGAATATATTTCTTTGCCTCTCTGGCCTTTGTCTAAGAGCCCCAACTCAATGGTCCATCGTGTTTTGCATTTGAACTTGAAATGTATGTTAATATGATAAAGAGGCTTCCCTGTAGTGTTCCCACAAGCTGCTTCTCATTGAGTTAAGTACTTCTTCAGGGGCTGAGAATCCATTGATTTCAGATCAGCAAGTATATGAGATTCTTGGGCCATATTGAAAAATGAAAAATTGGACTCCTCATCACTTTTTCCCAAGAGGAAAAGGCTGCAGTCAGCAGAGCTAATGGAAAAAAAAATCTACCAATGAAAAATACAGAAACCCAGGAACAGCAGGTAGAAGAATTAGTCACGGTTACTCTGAAATACGCAAATTTACCTCCAATATTCTGCCAAAAACACTGAATGATTTAATACAACATGTTATTTTAACTTTACAAACTATGGGTTTTGAGGTTTTCTTTCCATTATGCCCTTGTGTTTTCTTGACTTTCTTACCTGGTTCCAGTTTCCCAAGATATTTGTAGGGGATTGCGTTTTTCAGAGGCCCATGCCAAGATTTACCCACATGAGTCCTATTGACCTTGGTTGGAGCCACAAGGCAAAAATCTCTACTCCTTACTATAAAATGAACTTGCTATTTGCAGCCATATTTTCATCTGGTTTTGCTATCCCACATATGAAAATTATTTCTCTGGAAGGCTTGATTTACTTCTATTAATTATTATTCAAAAATATACCCTGAGAAACAATTGTAGCCAAATACCAAACAAATGAAAACAGATGGTAGTATAATCTAGAGGAAGGATTTGGCCCAGGAGGGTAAGAGAAAAATATATAATACAAACAGAATTTTCCTTAATTGCCTTCAGTAAGTCAACATGCATAGTGACTACATCTTTTCTCATACCTCTCCTCATTTTAAAAATGTTTATATTCAAAGTGTAGGATATATAAAACACGATTCACAAATTAGATCACAAAAATAAAGTTTTTGCTTCCTTGATGACAGTTCCTAGTTCCCTGCTAACAAGGTAAACTCAAGGAAAAATTCACTAAGTGAACTGGGGAAACTATAATATCTGAACGATAAAAGTGAGTTTGAAAATTGCTTGTTGTTTTTAAACTGAATTACTCGTTAAAAGTTTTCCTTAGAGCTGAGCATACAGTCTGGGGACAGAATGCCTACCCAGCATGCCTGAGGTCCTGGTTTCGATTCCTAGCACTGCTCAGGCATTAGGCTGCTGACAACTGCAGAAGCTGCGTTAGCCACATCTGTCTGTCCTCTGCCACGAAGATCGAGATGACCATCCGGCTTCATTGGCTCCCTTAAGCAACACATGCAGAAGGAGACAAGGAGTTTATCCGATGACAAGGCTTTTCATCGTGTGAGGAGGGCCTGCCCTTGTTCACATTGAAAGTCACTGAAAGTGCTCTGGGATGAGGGACGGCTCTGGAAAAGCAGTCCTCCCCTGTGCAAAATGAAGATGTGAGGTCAAGTTCACCAGATTTTAATCATTCTCAAGTACCTCCACCTGGAAAGCAAAGTTCAGGATCCCCATGAGAGAATTCACTTAACATCCCCTAAGACCCCTTTCAGCACAGATTTCCCTCCATGCTTAAAACCCCAGATGGAAACGCGAAACATTTGAAAAAGTGTTAAAAAGTAATCAAGCATCAAAGTTAAAGTGAATTTTTACAAACAGCACTTAGGCAAACTAAATTTTAAAACCACTTTTGGCACATTTCTTTGGTCTCCTCCATTCAGTTTGCCAGAAGTCATTGATTTAAAAAGGTTATGCAAATGTATATATATATATTTCCAATGTATCATTTATAGAGAAAACACTTATGTAAATAAACCTTTGGAAAAGCTAGATTGTTATAATTAAAGTACAAATGTGTTTGTATGTGAAATATTCTTCTTTTGGTTTAATACTATGTTTTAAAAGTTATTTAGATATATTTGAAACAAAAATTTTATGCATACATTAATTATTATAAACACTAAATTTCCCATAGTATTGTAAAAAGATATAACTTCAATTAACTGTCATATTGCCCCCAGGACAAAATTATAGGGAGTGCCCTTTCTTTCTCTCCTATCTTTACAACGTGTGTGTGTGTGTGTGTGTGTGTGTGTGTGTGTGTGTGTGTGTGTTGTACATATTTGTACAGGTAGGCAATCCAATGAATTGCCTTCCCCTGTCATCCCTAGCTTATCTGCTTAAAAGGAGGTATCTGGATAAACTGGCCTGCAAACAGTAATCCACCTGTCTCTGCTCCTCAGTGCTGGTGTTATATACAACAAAGCAGTGCCTGGCATTGTGGTAGATACTGAGGATATGAAATCAAGTCTTCATGCAAGATGACCAAGTACTATGACTCACTGAGCTATCTCTCCAGCCTAGATATTTTTCTGATACTAATACACCCGAGCAACCTCCGCCTTGCTGTGCTTCCTATGTTGAGTAATCCCAGAGTTATTGACACACGTCACCTGTGCTGTTGTCACATCTGGCCAGTTGTACATGCTCCAAAAGTCAATCTTCAACTTCTGTTCAGTGTTAGAAATGGACCATTGACATAAAAAAATACTGTTTCAAATTAATGAGAACCTCTACACTAATGTTCTTATGGGGCTATTGAGTGAAAGCTGGTCCCTTATGGGTATCATCAGCTCATTCCATGAGCCAGACAAAGATTGTACGCCATGGAATGAGGATAAACCAACGAGAAGTGACAGAGATGACAGCCAGATCTGAGACTAGGGATCTGAAAGTAGCATTTTTCCTCCCCACTCTCTCCACGTAGAAGTAGAGAAATTGAGGGCCCCAAACAGAATAGAATGGTTGCAGACCTGAGGCCACAAAAATGACAACCAACAGAGAGCTAAAGTGGAGAATCCGAGGGTTAGGGACAGGAAGTAACACTTATAAATTGGAGACAGGAACCCTGATGGAACTTCCATCTTCCCATTCCTTAAGAGTCAAAGTAGAGATCACAAAATCTCTACTTGCTGCTGGACAGAACATAACCATTACAGATCTGAGGGATCTGAGGGCAGCTGAGAAATTAAAATAACTTACAGACTGAATGGCAACAGGGAAACCCACTGCCACCAACAGAAAAAAGAGCTAAAATGATAGACTTTATTAAAACAAACAAACAGCTACAATCAAGAAGACAGGAGGAGCTCCAAAGATAACAAGGCATTTTATAGGCTCCCAGGGGCCTCTTTTCCAAATCAGTCCAAGTTCTCCTGACCCCTTTTCACTACTTTTCTCCAGTAATTTGAATTATAAATGGACTAAATACAATTTCTTTTCTGTCAGACATTCCACCCAAAATGCTGGTTGAACTTTGCAAATTCCTTCAGCCCCTGTTTGATAGAATTTTTTTGTGTGAGTGTTCTGCTCCATTTACTGGGTGTGGAGTGCTTGCTGTCATGTATTTACTTAGGAATTTCAAAGAGCTTTTAAAGAAAATAAAGGCTAAAAGCCTGTAATATCCAACAAACTATTAAATATGATGTGCATTTGCAAGACGACTGGATAGAGGGCCTCAAAGATGTCTGAAGCCTTTTCATTTGCTGACCAAGAGCTTCAAAGTGGTTCTCAGAGTCTAGATTACAGAACTTCTTGTGAATGTGCTCAACCATCTTAATTTGATACGTTCTGTGCTTATTTATTAACCACCTACTATGTGCTTGGTCTAATGGCATTGCAACCTAAGTAGCTGTTCTTTCACTTGTAAAAATTAAAAGCAAAACTCCTACTGGCATTAGCTCCTCCTGCAGGTATGTTTGGACTCCTTTGCTCCCCTAGCCTGAGCTATTTCACCTCAAGATTTTGCTATTTTTGTGTTTGTGTTGTCTCACTAAGCCCACTGGCTTGTAACTGGTTAAAGTAATTCTCTCCTATAATAACAGTAAATTATTCTTGAAGTCAAAATCTTGTCTTATTTTATGTTATTTTGTAGTTAATGTCTCTGAATAGAAACTTTTTTTCCTGTAAAGGAGCTCAAATGATTCAGGCAGCTCACACTATTTAGCAAGGTTCAAGAAGTTTATGAAACTTACTTAAAAGGTTCACAAAGCCCTATCTAAGGTGATATATATATATATATATATATATATATATATATAATCTTCAGTTGAGCTGCAAGTTGGAGATCAAGAAAAAAATTCCAACTTTTGTGAGTTGTTACTAATGCCAGGGTGGGATTTTCAGTGATATCACTATCCAAGAATCATTCATGTTTCTGTAAGTATCTCCAATAAACTCATTGGTTCACTGAGTTAGAGACAAGTGGAATCGTTTCTTTGGCTATAATTAAACCTTCTCTGGGGTGAATAAATGTTTCTTCATATTTTTCCAGGAAAAATATGCCGTGATAAAATTCAACATCAACAAACAAATTAGGGGAGAAAAGATTTGTTTTCATTGACAATTCCAGCCTATACTATCATTTTAAGAAACTTACAGAGGTAAGCGCTTAAGACACCTGGTCACATCACATCCATAGTCAAACGTGAAGAGAAATGAACCCATGCTCGCTTGCTTGTGCTCAACCTGCCCACCACACTTAAACAGTTGAAGATCCCTGCCTAGAGAATGGCACCACCCAAGGTGGGCAAGTCTTCCAACATCAATTACTCATGTGTAATCAAGATAACCCCCCATGGCAATGCTCACAAGCCAACTTGATCTAGTCAGTTCCTCATTTTCTAGACTGTGTCCAGGTAACTGAAATAACAATCACAGCTAAATGCTGAAATTAGATTGGAGGTCGGCTTCCTGACAACAATCCTTTCCCATTTTATGAGAAGCACATCATTAACACAGAGTGTTAAAATAAGTGTGCTGTGCACTAATTTAAGCATGCTTTTAGAAATGGACCTAAGTAACACATTCAGATGAAAAATTTAATATTAATAAGTCTCACGTACTGTTTTTGCTTTTCTTTCCCTTCAAAATGAGAGCTAAAACGAGGTCAAGAGTTTTATTGGGAAGTGAATGGTTTGGGGTTTTGTTGTTGCTGTTGTTGTTGCTGCTGTTTACCAAATTATAATTTAAAAAGTTCTATTTAATCACTAAAACTTTGCAAAAGCTTGCTTCTGCTCTACACAAATGAAATTACCTGAGATAATTAACTATATCATCTGCATACTCAGCCCATGGCCATTTAAAACACCACTTCAGTCATTGTGTGGCTTTTCCATCTGGTTTAACAGAAATTCCCAAGATAGCTTTAAAGATATCTGGAGCTGTTCTCGTCAACATAACTGTAAGTTCATTTATGGAAGTGAGATATTTTTGTTGTTGTTCTGTTTAGAAAATATTTTTCTCAGAGCTGAGAGTTGATCAGTAGAAACAAAGCAATTATCAACCGTCTCTAAAAGAGCGCAGGAATTCTGCCCAGGTCTTCTTGGAAAGGGCTATTAAGAACTGAAGTAATTGAAAATACCAGCTGCATCCCCTGCTTTTCTTTGTCTGTTTCTTCGTTGTAATCCTGGGAATAGATTGCAGGGTCTCACACATCCTAAGCAAGTGCTGGGTCATTTTATTTTATTTTATTTTATTTTATTTTATTTTATTTTATTTTATATGGGACAGAACCTCACCATTTTGCCAAATGTGGCCTTGAACTAACTCTAGTCCAAGCTGGCTTTGAATCTATGATTCTTCTGCCTCTGAGGATCCCGAGTGCTTGGGATTACAGACTACTGTCAACAGGTCTGGTCTGTTTGTTTTGCTTTTGAGACAAGGTCTCCCTATATTGCCTAGGTTGGTCCCAAACTTGAGACCCTTCTGCCTCAAGTTCTGGGATTATGAGTGCTGCACTCTGCCAGCCTGCTTTTAATTAATTAATTCTGAGTCTGTTTCTCAATTAGATGCCATGCTGTGAAGCTCCGCCTTCTTGCTTCACGCAAACCCGCGCCCTGTACATCTGCCCCTGTCACAAGCACCATGAACCAGTTTCTGGAAGTGACAAACAGCCAGACTGCTGAAGAAAAGTTTTCTCTTTCTGATTGCTGTCAGGTGAGAAGACACAATCCAATGCCACTGACTCTTTTTTTCTTCAATCTTGCCTTAGTTTTTTTTGTATGTTACAACTCTGTATGAGAAACTATACTTGCTAGTGCCCAATTGTCTAGCATTCTATCTTTAAAAATTGTATACAAAGTAACCACAGTTACCTGTCAGTTCCTCCTGACTGTCACCTCAGTGACAGACCTGGTCCAATCAGTCAGCTTGTCCCTCATAATTGCAAAGTACTTTTTCTGAAATTTTTCTTTTGTTTTTCATATCCTTAAGACTGGTATTGCCATTCTATGCAAAAGGAAACATCTGACATCAAGGGAAAGTAAGTGTCAACTGGTCCATGGTTGTATATTCAGTTTTCTTCTCAAAGTGTTCAGGGTTTTGGAACCCAGATTTATGTTCATCGCTTTGCCTCAAGCTCTGTGGTTTAGGAGAGATTCTATTTTGAAGTGAAGTCTTCCAGTTCATCTTTGAGAAATGAATTTGGTGACTGGTGTTGATATCTTCCAGTCTGAAGTGACAGATAGCTGATACATGGGTGAAAGAGAAAGCAGACCAAATATGGGAAAGAGGTACTCTGTCTGACTCCCCTCACCCTCGCCACATCCTTACAAAAAATCCCACTCTGTTGATTTTCATTATTTTTTTGCCTAATGAGACACAACCTGATATTTAAGCATGGTCCTCTTCTGTGTGTCTTGCCTAGACACAGCAAGAATGTGGGCAAAGTGATGGGTAGCCAGGAAGGTTTTTAAAGAGGCATTTTCTTCTGCTGGGCACACAAAAATGTTTGAAATAAGGTTTTGATAAAAAGTATACTAATTTTCATTGCATGACATATTTTGATGTTTTCCTAATGTATTCCTTTTCAAAGCAGCTCTTGTGCAAAGTGGAGGCAAAGGCAGAATGAGCAACAGTTGGTGCTGGATGCACACCGAGTTACCAGTTTTAAATTTCCTCAAAATGCAGCAGAGCGATCTAAAAGAGCAAGAAGCATAGCTTCTTTTAAAAATATATATATATATTCTTGGTAGCTTCATTTACTAGACTCAAAAATATGCAAATTATACTACACATGAATTTGGCTATAGCTAGTTTCTTTCCCAATTGGCTAATCCCAAAAATATTAAATCCTTGTATTTATCCATTAAATGCATTGTCAACACTTACTTTAAAATTGTTTGACAGCTTAGCATTTAACATCAAGATATATTTAAACTGTTTAAGAGCTCATTCCGCAATATTCTATGAATCAACAACATTTTTATTAATTTTTGACATATTTTTATGTTAAGCCTTTGCCCGGACTTTCCATATGTACCTTTGAAATAAGCAAGAAAATGTGAATTTTTTTTAATTTATTTATTTATTAACGATTTCTGTCTCTTCCCCGCCACCACCTCCCATTTCCCTCCCTCTCCCCCAATCAAGTCCTCCTCCCTCCTCAGCCCGAAGAGCAATCAGGGTTCCCTGCCCTGTGGGAAGTCCAAGGAACCCCCACCTCCATCCAGGTCTAGTAAGTTGAGCATCCAAACTGCCTAGGCTCCTACAAAGCCAGTACGTGCAGTAGGATCAGAAACCCATTGCCATTGTTCTTGAGTTCTCAGTAGTCCTCATTGTCCGCTATGTTCAGAGAGTCCGGTTTTATCCCAGGCTTTTTCAGACCCAGGCCAGCTGGCCTTGGTGAGTTCCCAATAGAACATCCCCATTGTCTCAGTGTGCGGGTGCACGAAAATGTGAATTTGCCTTGTGAGTTGATGTCAAGTAATCTTATGTGCTGGAGTTATAGACTGAAGAGGGTGTGCCTTGCTTAAGTCATGTTTGTTTCAAATGCAGAAGCTACAGAAATGAATCTCTGCTTGTCCATAAGTACTTCTTTGAACCATACTCATGTCTTTTTCTGAAGCCATTCTTACTTTGCGATGGGAAACCACACATATGTGTTTGTGTGTGTGAGTCAGAGAGAGACAAGGATTAGGTACCTATAATGGCTGCTTTGTGTCAACTTAACACAAGCTAGAGTCATCAAAGAAGAAGGAGACTCAGTTGAGGAAATGTATTCATATGATCCAGCTGTAGCTGTGTAGACCAGGCTGGTCTTGAACCCACAAACTTCTGCTTTCCTCTGTTTTCCCATGTGCTGGGATTAAGGCATGAACAGAAATTATAGAAGTAGACAGCCAATAACTGGTCCAGTTTGAGACCCATTCTAAGAGAGGGATCCCACTCCTGACAATGCTATGAGGACCAGGACCCAGAGGCTGAATAGCCCAGAGTCCTATGATAGAACCAAACATAGAATAAAATGATTTCTAATGATATTCTGCTATACTCATAGATAGTTGCCTAGCCCAATTGTTATCAGAGACCCTTCACCCAGCAACTGATGGAAACAGATGTAGATACCCACAGCCAAACATTAGGTAGACCTTGGTTAATCCTGCAGAAGATAGTGAGGAAAGATTATGGGAGCCCGAGGAACCAAGGACATCATTGGTAAACACACAGAGTAAACTGACCTGGGCTAATGGGGGCTCACAGGAACTGAACTGCCAACAACAGAAACTGCATAGGATTGATCTTGGCCCTCTGCATATGTATTGTAGTTGTGTGGCTTGGTTTTATGGGATTTCTGGCAGAGGGAGTGGGGCCTGTCTCTGCCTCTGTTGCCTGTTCTTGGGATCCTTTTCTCCTGCTTAGTTACCTTGTCCACCCTTAATAGGCATGGAGGTGCCTAGTCCTGCTGCAACTTGATACACTATGACTGATTGATATACTTTGGAAGGTCTGTACTTTTCTGAAGGGAAGGGAGAGGGAGTAAGTGGGAGGACTAGAGGTAGAGACTGGGAGTAGGGACTGGGAGGAGAAAATGGGGGTAAAACTGTGATCAGGCTGGGGAAAGTTAATCAATTATTTAATTAATAATTGTTTTAGAAAAAACTGGCTGTAAGGCATTTTCTTAATTAGTGATCAATGGGGAAGTGTCCAGCCCATTGTGGGAGGTACCATCCCTAGGCTGGTGATTCTAGATTCTATAAGAAAACAAGTTGAGCAAAATATGTGGAGCAAGCCAATAAGCAGTACCCCTCCATGGCCTCTGCATCATGTCCTGCCTCCAGGTTCCTACATATTTATGTTCCTGTCCTGACTTCCTTCATTAATGAACAGTGATGTGGAAATGCAAGCCAAATAAACCTTTCCCTTCCCAACTTACATTTTGGTCATGGTGTTTCATTACAGCATTAGGAACCTTAACTAAGACAGTAAACAAAGACTTATATTCAAGAGAACCTAAGGTAATTTTAAAGCATGAAATTCAGGTAGAAGTTTGCAATAACGATCATTTCTTTCCTAAAGGAGCTTTGCTGTCATGTTTATGCAAGGCTGACTTCTAAGTGAACGTTCACAAAGAACACCACTAGTGTTTGCTCATCATCTTATTACACACCCCCATCCCACCAGGACTCAAGAACACTGTCGTGTGCCGCTTGTTAGCAGGCAATCCGTGAAGGAAGCTTGAATATTATTTGTTCTTCTAAGTGTGAACAGTGTCCTTCCATTCATTCATGCTCAGGAAACCCCTTTCCCTAGTATCCTTGGAGATGACACACGATCTCTTTGTGGCAGTTTGAATTCTCTGAAATCACTGGTTACGTAAATGAATGGAATGTTTAGTTTAAAAGCCCAGAGGAAAAATGAGGGACAGGATAAACTCAAAAAAAAAAAAAAAACAGAGAAGCCAAGGCAGGAAGAAATGAAAGAAAAACCCAGAGATGAATCATAGTAAAGAGAAGGCTGTACCATCATTTGCAGAATACATAGACCTCTTTTTATATACCAAAATATTAAGACCTTTTGATATGTTCCCAAAACACGAGAATCCAAAATTGACTCTTTCTCATGAATTCAACCATTAGCATTTCATGAGCTTCTGCACACTCTCCGTGAATCTTCCCTGGGTAACATTAGTTATTGAGACACTTGGCATTTTATCACAGCATGCACGAGTCACAACACAGACATCTCTGCCCTCAAAATAAATGGATATTGAACTCTGAATAAAACATGCCTCTTTCATCTCCATCCTGTCCTCTTTCTCAGTCTGTGTTCGCTAGCCTCCAGGTATTCTGCATCCCGACTTAAAAAGGGAATGGACCAAGATGTCTTGAGAAGCAGCAGTTTCCCAAGTGGAACACGGCTTCCTCTTGCTACCTGGAGTTCTTTCCAGGATGCTACCTCATTTCTGAACTTATTAACTTCCTAAGCTTAATACTATGATTAATTTTTCTAAATGAAATTGTTTTTTATTTCCTTGAACAGAAATGTCAATCAGAAAGGCTTACTTCTAAAAGAAACTGTGGGAATGCCTTCGTCTAGTGTAGACCTACTTTGTTTGGGCTGCCAAAGGTTATTACACGGTCACAGTTTTATTCGTGCCTGGTTTCTTGCTCCCACACAAAGAACACGCTATCAGATGGGTAGAATGGAAAATTCGTCCCATTTTCTAAGTCAGGAAACTAAAATAGGAAGCCACTTGCTAAAGTACAAGGAAAGCCACCAGAGCAACTGTAGTAAGACCTAGACCTCTGAACGTTTTTACGCATGTACCTAGGTAGATTTGTCAATTAAGCACTTGTGATAAGCCATATGCTTCCCATGGTCCTGGAAATGCCCTTCATTCCATAACTAGATACATAAATAATTGATGAGCAGCCTCCAAACATTACACAGAAACACTAAGGTATACTATCAAATGTCACACTACTTCAAATGAACTAAAGCCGTCCCTGTGTTGACTTATTTGTTCTATCATCTGTCATTGTTGTTGGCTCCATTTGCCAACGTAATGAATTCCATTTTAATTGCACCAAACCATCAGCTTTGCAAATACAGAAACACAGCACATGTAAAATCATAATTTTAGCCCCAATCAAAATACCTAGAAATTGTGGCCATTGAGCCTTGTCCTGAGAGGATGAGCTAGTTGTGTCCCTGTTCACTGACACTTCTTCATGGCACTCAGAATGAATCAGCTACTCTTCAAGATGATACTCAGCGCTGTTCAAAAGGAGGCAAAAGTTGCCAGTCCCCTCCTCACGGGTATCCCTCAGCAATTCATTCAGGATTTGCTGATCTCTTGCTGCCTTCTGGGAGGCTAAATCTTAAATGACAGACACATGCATTATATATAGATATTTATATTGCATTTAATCCTTAATTTTTAATATCTCCAAGATGGATAGATAATGGATACTTTATATAGAAGCCAGAATTTCACACACGACCCGAAAATAAATAACTACAAATGAATACACACACATATTAGACGCATAAACCATATGATACTATCTCTTAATTAATCTGACATTGTTCCTCAAGAGAACATCTGTGTGGGTTAAATCACTTGGAAATATATACTGCTCTAACTCTAATATTAAATACTATCTCTTAAAAAGGAAAGATCATTTTCAAATAAACACTCAAAAATAACAATTTCAATTAGCAGTGCCTCACAGACAATGGCCGAGTGTGTCAAAGCCATCACAGAAAGTGCCCAAGCAGTAGAGGGAGATATCTACAAGGCCCCGGTTTTGCTATAGATAGTAAATAGACATTGGTGTTATCCCTGACAAGTTCATGTTTTCCTTGATTCTGAGTCATGTAATATGATTCTGAATGATGTAGTATTTAAAGTCATACTATGCTTACTTGAAAACTGTACTGCACTAATTAAATATCTTTGCAGTTAAAGCATAGGTATTGTGTGTAAGCATTAAGTAGATTAATAAAACTTTTTATTGGTTCTTTCGTGTTTAAAAAAAAGTGTTTCAAAACAAAAACTTCTTGGTTGAGTGTCCATCAGTTTATTTCACACTCTTGAAAATACACAAAGGTTAAAAAAAAAAACTACCAAATTTGTCTCAAGGGAAAACCCACCAATTTGTCATTAATCAAGGACAAGGGAAGCAGAGTAAGCATTCTATAGGACAAACCAAGATGCAGACTTCCTTTCCATTGTGATGGCTCAGGGCTGCCAATCCTTGCTGTGGGGTAATGCTCTTGTATACTGTAAAGATTTGTCACTCATATTGCTTTAATAAAACACTGATTTAGCCAGGAAGTATAGGCTGGACAACCAGACTGGGAAAATTCTGGGAAGAGGAAAGGCAGAGAGATGTAGTCGCCACTCATACAGAGGAAGCACGATGAAAATACTGCACTGAGACACATTTAGCCAACTCACGTGGCTAAACACAGATTGAGAATTATGGGTTAAGTTATAAGAGCTAGTTAATAATAAGCCTGAGCTAATGAGCCAAACAGTTTATAATTAATATAAGCTTCTGTGGGTTTCTGTGGAACTGAATGGCTGCATTAACAGGAGGTACAGAAGTCTCGATCTACAAAGTCAGGCACTGTGTTGTCTATGACCCCTTGGTTTATCCTGGGACCAGTCACAAAAACAAAATCAAGGAGAAATCCATGGATCAAAGGAAAGCAGAGACCAAGATGAGGAAATACTTCAATATGGAAGATGCCTGCCAATCAAAAGGAGGCAAAATGTGTTTTACTGAAATAAATATATATTTGATTCAACCATTAGGATTCTATAGTTGCTCCATCACAGCAGTTTGTCCTAAGTACTGAAAAAAGCTGCTGTAAAACAAGATTGTGTAAGGGGCTCATTGATTAAATCTGGAAACAAATCCATTATCTGAAGTCTATTCTTACACATTTCTTTTCAAAATGTAGAATTTTTGTAACACTGGTACTAGTCTGGTCTTTCCATATTACAGGACAAGCAACATCAACGAACAAATGAATAAGTGAGATTTCCTAGAAATCAAAGATATGGTAGTCTGAAATGGAGATACAAGGTACCAAACCTGGCACAAGGTTTGAGAGAATGATCACAATAATGTTTTAGCCTCTCATTTACTGTGAGTTCAGTAGAGTCTAATCTCAATACACAGATGATGTTTCTCAGGGATCCTAAGGAGGATTAAAACACAATGACCATGATCAAGAACACAGGTGACCCACATCTTTATTGGATCTCTTTTATTCACTTCCAAAGACACGTGTTTTTCAAATACAGAATCTCTGATGAAGGTTGTAATAGTAATATCAGTCTTAGTAGCTAAAAACAGCCCAACACAGTTGATGAGCAAAACATGGCAATACAGTAAGTGTAGATCAAAAGATACTTGGACCTAAAAGTCTTTCAAACATAACTCAGTTGGTAGAGAACCTCCAACATTTAGGAAGCCTTAGGTTCAATCCCTCAACACTTCATAAACCAAATGTGGTAAGTGCACATCTGCGACACCAGTGATCCAGTGTGGGCGCAGGAGAATAATATATTCAAGGTCATCTTGGCTAAACAGAAGTTCAAGGCCACCTCAGGCTACGTGAGACACTGTCTCCAAAAGAAAAATGTTCAAAGTGACGGGGAAATTTTGTAAGCGCTTCTTATTTTATGACTCTGGATTATTTTGAGGAAATAATTAAAAGCTGCTTCCCAGTGCTCCAAAAGTAAATCTGTTTCATAGCTAATGGGAAAAGTCCCCGAGGCTAACAGTGATGCCAAGACACTCTGAGATACTATGAACTGCAATACAAAGCAGTGACTTTACTGCATGTGGTGCTGTGTGGATGCTTTTTTTGAGAACGCTGTTCACAAACACAGATTTGAAGAACAGAATGATGCATCGGCCTCCACAACCCCTACAAAACATCTCTGACAAAAGCAAAGTGCACTTGCTGTTAAGAAAATAACTGCATCTAATATAATAACAGGGTTCCTTTGTAGTCCCCAAATGCTTTCCTTCCTGTGCTAAGGAAATCTTCTCAGAGGCCCTGTCAAAGGGAGGTGTCTCTTTAGACAATTTTCCTGGGGTGCTTATGTTTAAAACTCCTACAGAAGGAAAAGCCCTGCGCAGATATGATCCTTAAAAATGAGCAGGTTGACTGCTTTTGCCTACTGTGAACATGAGAAGTGGGATTTAGAATTCAGTCTAGTATAGTTTCTTGAAAGAATTCTTTTTCTTGGCCTGAAATAAAACACACAAGAACTCATTAGGAATGGATGAATATAAAGTAGGAATTAAAAAGGATATCCCATTCTTTTCAGATTTAGCTTAAATATATTTATGTATACAAGTTTTGAGTGATATTTTTAAAATTAATCCATACTCATGGTGTGTTAGTTAGGGTTTTTATTGCTGGGAAGAGACACCATGACCACAGCGATTTTTATAAATGAAAATATTTAGTTGAGGGTGTCTCACTTACAGTTTTAGAGGTTCAGTCCCTTATGACCATGAAGGGGAGCATGGCGGGGAGCATGATGTTGAAGCTGGGAGGGCTACATCTTGCAGGCTACTGGAAGTTCACTGACTGCCATACTGAGGGAAGCTTGAGAAAAAGAGACCTAGACGTCTTCCCCCACAGTTCTACACTTCCTCCAACAAGACCACACCTACTCCAGCAAGGCCATACCTCCCACTGCTGCCACTCCCTTCCTGGATCATTTTCTTCCTAACCACCATACATGGAATGTAGCAAAAAAAAAAAAAAATGGGACCAGCAACTCTAATTTGGAAGTGGGAAAGAAGGGTAGTTACCTAGATAGTGTGTCTTCTGGTCTGGTATTTGATTTTCCTGCCATAAAGAGTCTGTTGTCTTAGTAATTGCTGTAAATAAAGATTTAGAGATTTCTCTCCTGTTTGAATTAGGTAAAAGTTTAGACCTTAGAGAGAAGAGTTTCTCGGCACCTTGTGAGTTATTATCTACTAAATCTTTCTACAGGAAGCCCCCTTCACCGACTTGTCCCTTCTGGATGTTGAGTTTTCGCCCTCCTGCCCATAGAATCCAGGCCTCCCTCCATCTCAGCTAAAAGTTGAATCTAGTGGTTGACTTTAAGCAGCACTAGTAAACAGATGACTTAGAACTTTCTATTCCAGCCCCAGCTTTCTCCAGAAGCCCAGACAGGACCAGCTGAAACCTACCTGACATCTCTAATTTAGCATTTGGTAAGCGTCTCAGATGTAGAAGGCTAGAAATTAAACTTATTTCCTCTGAACAACAAGACCACACCTACTAGGAAAGACCACACCTAAGAGGAAAGCACTTCGCCCACCCTCTTTGTACCCCAGTGCACAGCACTGCAGTCTCTCTTTCTTGCTCCATATTCTGTCTCTATTTTAAAATATTTTCTAGATCAGAACTAGGTTTGTTGCTATCTGTCGGCAGCGAAGCCCTGGCTGTAACTACACTGACAGAAATAAAAAGGTCTTCATAACTGCTCCTATCCAACGTCCTCTCCAGTCTACACACTTCAGCTTCTCTATTATGGAACTCTGACTCCCAGCCATGATCGAGAAGGGGGCTCAAGAGTCCAACCTCTCCCCAAGAGTTGGGCAGTTAGTGGTTGGTAGAAGGAAGTGCACATCTGGCCATGTCCTTCTCCAGAAGCTGATAGTCAACAGTTGTTGAGAGAGTGATCTTTTCTTTCTGTGATAACAGCCAACTTGTTATGCTTGTTACTGCAAGTAATTCCTCACCTGTGGCGCTGTCAGCAACCTAACCAAAACCATTATTTTCTCCAAGCTATGATCGGAGCCATTTCTTTGGTCTGTCCTTAGTGCCCCGTTCAGGATGAATAGATGTCTGTTTGTCCCCACCGAAAATTTCACACATGCTCAAACATAAAAACCTGTTCTTGTTTGCTACATCTAAAATATACAAATCTAGTTCTTTCCCTATCACCGTACAGATGTTAGTCTGAATCCATGGAACTCTCTAAACTGCAATCTTTAGATGCCTGGCTCCTTCTTTTCATTCACAGATCCCCAAATGTCACCTCCTCCACTGGCTTGCCTTTTACCATGCCTCCAAACTATGAGCTGCTGTGTCCCCCTTAATTCTGTTTTATGGATATAGTTGGCCTCTACCTGAAGTTATATAATTTTACCTACTGGTTATTTAAATCTCTGCTAGAATGTAGGTAGCTTATCTTTCTAAACTCCATCCTCTGTAACAAGAACAATATGTTACATAAAAAATATAGTATTGATAAAATGAATAAAGGAACATATGAAGAAACAGAAGAAAAATTGTGCTGCTGGAAAAGATCTTAGGGGACACCATATGACTAAAACAATAACAGCCTTTGCCCAGCTATTGTCTCAACACTGTTGCTAAATTGTATGTTATGTGTATGCACATGTATGCATGCCTGTGTATCTACATGTGTACAATGTGGTTGTGTTTGTATGTGTGCATGGATGTATGTATGTGTGTGAACATGTGACTGCATGTATGTACATGCATGCAAATGTTTTTGTATGTCTTTGTGGGTTCATGCATGGGTGTGCATGTGCATATTGGGTCTATGTGTGTGTGTTTGTATGTGTATGTGTGTGTGTGTGCATGCACACACATACACGTGCTTAGAGGAATGATTCATCCAGGAGTCCAAATCAAAAACGGCTGGTAGTGTCCATGATTAAGTCTAACAGTAAAGAAAGGAGACTTTTTGCTAACTTTCATGTTTCTGGGGAAACCGAGCTCAGCACTGGATGTTCAAGCTGCTGATTTACATGAAGAAATTTGGATATACATACATCTCTTAAACATAAAACATTATGTATAAGGTACAGAACTTTTTATTTTTCAAGAATCAAAAGGAACAATCTTGAAATAAGTTTTCTGGAGTAAGCAATGGGAAATGGCTCTTAACCTAACGCAGCAGGAAGTAAGACCACTGTTAGAGATGCAATACACAGAGTTTGCTTATAGATACTAGCATCTCTTTACAAAACGGAGAAGAGAGAACAAGCTTCTGAAATAGCACATACAAGAAAATGTGTTCTGACTGTCTGTGTACTTTGTTCAAAAACAGCAGAATGGAGGTAACAGAAAGACACGCTGTGCTTAGAGAGAACACATTATTTTATGGACTAAGGGCTCCTCAATATCCTTATCTATCTTTGTTTTCTCAGATGGGAAGGGAGTGAAACATTCAATTACTTTGTAATGTTTAAGAAATCTGACCCAGCAAAATGAAATCAATGCTTCACCCTGAGCCCTCTTCACATACCAGCAGTGCTGATTGCCTTCCTGTCTCCTTCCCACCACTAACTTTAGCTTGACCATTATTTATGAAGCTTAACCCCTGGTGGAGATTGACACTAATAATTCTGAGAAATGAAAAATGAATACTTCTATCTGTATCATTAAAACTGTAGCAAGCCGGTCCACTGTGTGTTACCCAGAATTTTTGTCCCCAATATGAAATTGTGAGTAAATAATGATCCAGAACTGTTGGAAACCAATCAATGCTGTAAGTTTATAGATTCCACACACATGCTTCTTAGTTTTTTTAGTTATGTTCAAACACACTTACCATAACAAATCAAGCAAGCATTCAATGCACCTTACCCAATTAACACCACAGCTCAGCAACGCCACACCCAGTACAGTGTTAACTGTTCCCCCAAGTGATGGTGTGTCAAACTGGGAAATACAGTTGCTGACACTTTGAAATGTTCACAGACTATCATAAACTCATATCACTAGCCTGGGAATGAAAAAAAATAATCAAAATTTGAAGTGTAGTTTCTACTAAACACACATTGCTTTCAAACCACTGTAGATTCAGAAGGTCATTTTGAGAATCCTGAGTCCAAGGTTGTCTGTCTATCTATACAGATGTAGTGAACAAAAACTTCTCATAAAATACATATGCATTCATATCACAATAGATAACTTATGACCAAAATATTGCTCATGGTCAGGTGTCGAAAACTTTGCACTCCATATTCACCAGATTTGTATGGCAGAAGCTCTCTTTCTTCCAAATATTAATAGTGTTTTCTCAACGTACTTGGCAAAGGAATTCAGGTGTTCCTTGAATAGGGTCCTCCGTGGGCCTTAGGAACTAAGCGTTATTCATATTATTCCCACTGCATTGTGAAGTAGCACAGAATGGACTATAGCTACATAGTCATTGGCAAATATAATACAGAACTTACTTAGGTTCTGTATGTAAAGGTAGTTTCACATCAGTTCTCCACTCTAATCTCTCAGATTTCACTGTGTAATGTCTGACTCCACAGGGACTGCACAACAAGTGATAAAGCTAATTATCTCAGAAATTGGCCATGACTTTGATGTTCTAAAGATACCATTGCCCCCAGACTATAGGAAGTAATTTTAAGAACATGACGACCCACAATCCCAAGAAATAGGATGAGAAGTTTTTGGTCATCCAGTGAGTTATGAAAGTTTGTCATTTTTTAGGGAGTTGGATGCAAATTGTTACAAGTCGTGATAAGGGGGGAAACTAAGCAAGAGAGATTGGATTCTAGTATCTCTTTTAAGAGTACATGATTGAATCTACTTTTACTAAAAAGCAACTACTAGTCTCAAATATCTTACATTAGTATAGATCTTTGTATAGTGATACAAAATTAAAGTTATTTTGTGTATATGTTTCTACTCTTGTTTAAGGTATTATACCTATGAAGCTCATTTAAAAAATGTAACAAAGTTCTAGTCCTTGAAAGGTATTATTACAGACTGTTTAGGATAATTAAGAACTGCAGGTTAGTAACTAGTCATCTACAACAATAAAATGTATAGTCATGTTAAATATGTTTTCAAGGTTAGACAGATATAGTTTAGATAGACAGGAGGTCTTCAAATACTTCAGAAAACTACAGAATATGGCATTTAAATGGTGTTAATAATTCAAAGCTTTTCATGACACTGAGATTCATCTGGTCCTGGAAGTACCTGTCTATTTTAAAAAAAAAAAAAAAGATGCTGGACATCGAAGAACCTGCATATAGAGTTTTCTTTCTATGTGGCAAAATTAACCATGGGGCAAGAAACTGACCTTATCTTGACTACTGACAATACACTGCCCAAATTGGAGAAACAGAACACAAAAGAAGGTCGCTGTTAACTTTGCCAAGACAAGGTCAGCCAGTTCTTCAAAGTTTGTCCTTCACAGAAAAGTCTGTCAGATATTCTAGCTTTTTAGGCTGAAAATGGATGCCCAGTGTTGCAGAGAAATCTTGGATGACAGTCCAGGCAGCCAGCTGTTTCTGTCATTTCAAGAGTTTTTGGAAGTTACTTGGTCTGCACTTCCTGTTTACTTAGGTAACATTAAATCCTCCTAAGGTCTCTGATGGGGATGAAGAATAGATAGCTATAGTTTTATAATTTTCCTTGTTATCAAATTCAAAAAAGAAACTTACGTAAGAGTTGTAAAGTTTAGAAGGTTGAGAAACATAAAATCTTAAGCTGTTTATATAAGAAGATTTCTTTGAGGTCTAAAAAGTTATTTTTAGGATCATAATACAAGTTATGATAGAAAGTAGTTTGGGTATAAAACTTTGGACTAACTAAGATAGGATAAATAGTTGTGTATTATGTATAATACATATGGATTAGATATTGTGAGTGTAATTCTTGCCTGATAGTTGTCCTTATTGTAGAGTTTTACTATGTAAAAGGTAAAACATTTTCTTTTTATTTAGCCATGCACCAAAAGAAGACTCTAAAGCTAGCACAGCAGTCTTACAAAGCTGAGGTCTGTGGTAGATCCTGTGAAATGAGAAGGACTGGACTTTGTGAGTTTTAGTGTATTAAAAAGCAAGAAACTGGTAAATTTCTTGTAGCTTCTTATTAAGTTCTAAACTGTACCCTAAACCATGCATGAAGCTGGAACCCCAGGAGGTTATGTAGAACTCATTAAAGACCCGTAAGAGGGGCAAACGCAGAGTTCTCTGGACTGAGAGAGTGTCTTTCTGGAGCCATCCCTTTGCTGTGGTGACGGCTGGCTATGAATTACTGTGGGAGTGAAGGATCACAGAGAAAGAAACACGCACAAACCAGACTTAGAGTGGAATTTCTATTAAATCTTTTTCAAAAGCCATTATTCAAACCATGTAGATCATCCACTAGAGTGGTTCATACTTTACAACGTTTGTCCTGGGGCCTAAGTTGGCTGTGACAATGTCCTGCTGAGCCACAGATTGATCCAAACTGGCAAGGCCTTCCTTTCATTCTTAATCACAACAGAGATGCCATTACAAAATCTCATTTTCATAGGATTAAAGTAAATTAATAGTAACTATATCATTTCTAAATTGAGCTTTTATAAGTTAAATTAAACGTATCATTAAAATTTTCTGAACCATTAAAATTTTCTGAACATGGCACTGAGATGGCTCACTGAGTAAGTGTCTGCCATGCAAGCATGAGGACCTGAATGTAGACGTGCAGCACACATGTGAAAGAGCCAGGTGTGGCCCCGTGCTTCTGGAAGCTCAGCCCTGTGGTGTCAGAGACAGCTGGGTCCCCACATCTCCCTGGGCAGCCAATCTAGTCAAAATAGTGAGATTCAGCTTCAGTGAGATATGCTGACTCAAAAAAACGAGGATATTGATAGCAGGAGACCTCTAACCTGCACACCCATATGTGCCTCTGTGCATTGCACACGTGTACACACACACACACACACACAAAACAATGCTTGTTTGTGCATGCCAATAATCCCAGAACTAGGAAGATAAAGGCATAGGGACCATAAATTCAGAGAAGGAGAGGGAGAGGAAGGAAGGAGAGGAGAGGGAAGGGGAAGGGAGGAAAGAAGAAAGATGAGATGAGAAGAGATTTGTTCACACCAACCTAGGTGATCATCACACAAGTTGCTGAGGGCTTGAACAGAACAGAGTGAATTTTCTTTCTTATCTTATGCTAAGATATTTGTCTTAGATGTCTTCTTTCACTTTCTATGCAATTTTTAAAATCACCTTAAACAATATTATACTGTTATATTAGCAGTATAGAAGGTTGTAGGCATATATATGAACTAATTGTATATATATACAATTATTTATGCTTATAGCTGAGATGTTATCAGCCTAAATGCCAATCAACAGATGAATTTTTAAAAATTATGCAAATAGATAATGAAATTTTGTTCAGCTGTAAAGAAGAATGAAAATATGACATTTGTAGAAAAATGGATGGAACTGGGGATCATTATTTTAAGCAAAATAAATCAGCCTCAGTTGCTCAAAGATGCTGAAATTATCATCAGTGTCATTGACCAGGGGAGCTAAGCAGGTGATAGTACAGGAGGCATTGTTGATGATATGTAATGAGATGCCCTACTTACCATGATTCACATCTACCACAAAAATGGGAGCACCAGCCAAAGGAGCAGAGATGACCTCTTTTGACTCCAGTCTTCAAATGGGCTCCATCTCCTCCAGTGTAGTGAAAATAGCAACAGACTCCACAATGTACTTGTCCTCAGCATCACTCTATTCAATGTTGGCAGATCTCTTGCCCCTCAGCCTTCTCATAGATAACAAATTTCCCTTCCTCAGTCTCGACCATGCTGTGGAATTTCCAGGAAGTGTATAAGACTGGAGCATGTTGACCATACAGTTTAGTAAATACAAGACCCATTTATAGCAACAATAGCTACTTTGTCAGAGTTGAAGGCAACCCTGGTAACCAGGTGCTCAATATGACCCAATCCAAAACCATCCGGTCTGACTTTTTATCAGGTTGCAGGGGAGAAACTGGTATTTAGTTGCAAGTTTTTGTTCCACCTGGTGCCGCAGCCATTCAGTTCCAAAGAAGCAATTATAAGCTGTTTAGCCTGTTAGCTGAGGCTTATTATTAACTAGCTCTTACAACTTAAATTAATCCATAATTCTCATCTATATTTAGCTAGATGGTTTGATACCTTTTCTCAGTGAGGCATTCTCGTCTTGCTTCCTCTGCATCTGGCTTGCAACTGTGTCTCTGCCTTACCTCTTCCCAGAATTCTCCTAGTCTGGTTGCCCCACCTATACTTCCTACCTAGCTACTGGCCATCAGCATTTTATTAAACCAATATGAGTGACAAATCTTTATAGTGTACAAGAGCATTTTCCCACAGCACTGGCATAGCACAAGAAGATGTAGTTGTCTCTGGAACCAGAAGATGATCCTGCCCATTCATTGTGTCTTGGTTTGTGCATGGAGAGCAACCTAGCATATGACCTCTGCATCCAGTTATCTGGTTTTACAGTGTCCATGAGTTCGAGACCAGCCTGGTCTACAAGAGTTAGTTCCAGGACAGGCTCCAAAACCACAGAGAAACTCTGTCTCGAAAAACCAAAAAAAAAAAAAAAAAAAAAAAAAAGACCAAAAAAAAAAAAAAAGAAAAGAAATAAAACTTCAATCAGATTTAAAAATGTCAACTTGCTCTTTGTCTTATGTAAAGGATATTGCATCAGTCCAGGGAACATAGAATGAGATGTGAACCATATTTGAGCCCAATAAAAGTATCATTTTTTCAGGAGAAAATTTCTCTCTTATGTTGAATTTTCTTGGGACATACAGATCCTACCATAACATTGAGTTTTGTTGCTTACTGGTAATTTTTGTTTATCATCTAGTATGCCTGTTATCTCCTGTTATCTACTGGGAGTGCTCCACTCAATTGATGATGCTCTTCATTTTATACAGATGACAAATTACTTTTTCTCACCTTTAAGACATTCATGACTAATTTATAAAATTTTATAAGATAAAAATGAATCATGCAAAGTGTCTTCATCTAAAAAACTAGGGATTTTAATTTTATAACAGTGCATGAAATTGAAACTTCTTTCCAAGAGATAAGAATATTCATTAATACTTCTCCATAGAAACGATGCTGGAATTTGCTTTTAGTAAAATCTGTTCTAGCTTCATAAACTGCTATCCTTGAGGTTTGTCTTAAGTAACAAAAGCATAACTACTACTTATTCATTAGAAATATTACTGACCATGAACAAAAGTTAGTACTTCTTATTCTAGAAAATGTTTTTAAACAAATTCAGTTGTACATCATCAATATTGTCATGTATTTCTGAGTATGAGTAAGTACATTTTAATTCTTCTCTACTAAAACTGACTTGAAGTTACGTAAATTTTATATTATGATTTTTAAAAATATTATCTATGTGTGCACATATATAAACTTTATTGTCCAGTTGTTTAGAGCACTTGTTGCTCTTGCAGGGACCTGGGTTTGGTTCCCAGCACCCACATGGTGGCTCACAATTATCTGTAACCCCAGTTCCAGGAGATCCAGTGCCCTCTTCGGGCCTCTGCATGTGCTGAGCATATAGTGTACATACATGCATGCAGGAAAACACTCATATACATGAAATAAGTAGGTCTTTATAAAAAATAAAAATAAAATTTTTCATTTAAAAATGAAAAATCACTGTTTAAACATGGAATTTTATCCATGTTTGTTTCACTGTATAAACTACGTGAGAATCCATATTTAATGCTATAAACACTGAGAAAACTGTCTTCAGGAAATTACAGCTTTACATTAGTGTGCTAGAGTTTATGTGTGATAGAATGCCAATATCTGCCCTTATTTACCTGAATTATAATGTCACGTGGCATTCATTTAAGTTTTAATGCACCTTACCCTACTCAAATGTGTCCATTCTGATTGGAACTGGACATCTGTGTTTATTCATAAACATCAAAAAGGAAAATTAAAATTTTTGATTGCATTGAATATTAGCCATCTGCTGTCTCAAAAAAAGTAGGACTCAGCCTTGTGAATTAAGTAAGAAATAATATGTTAGCCAGTGCTATTACTAAAGAAGACTACAGGCTAGTGTAGGGCCCATTTTAAATATATAGACATCTGTACCCTCAGAAAAACTCACAGTGGATGAGCCAGCAGTAATGGTAAATGATGCTGTTGACATGCGGAACTGAAGACATGAGGAAGGAACATACAAAGTAATCAGGGCACGTTCCTTGTGCTTCGTGTACACATATAAACCACTGAGATTTGGAACTGTGTCCTAGTGGCTTATACCTTAATCCTTCCTTACTTTGACATTAATCTGTATACCCTTAATGGTCAAGCAAATGAGTTCCATTACCTGTGCTTTCCCAAACAACTCTTGATGATTTGATGATGCCAAGAAATTCATTTTTATTCTAGACTTCTGTTGTTTTCACAACAGCTGTAGCTTAACAATTCTTCGAGTCTGTGTGGTTTTGAAATTCTCATTTTATTTTCCATAATAATTATTGAGCACTATCATTATCGAGCAATACCAGTAATCACTCCCTTCCATATCTTATCATCCTAGTGTCTGCAGGGAATTCCCTTCATAGCACCTCAGCACTACTTTGCAACAAACTTTTCATTTTAAGTTTGTCTTTGATGTTGGCAGCTCCACTTATTGGTTTTTTAAAGTTCCAGCCAGAAAGCCATGGTTGCATTACACATATTATATCTCATCTTATATACTATCTTAACCAGCAGAGAATACATTAACACAACAGGGGTATTTGCTGTGAAATCTAGATAGGCTTGAAATTCACAATGATCTTCCTGTATCAGTCTCCTGGGTGCTAAGATTGCAGGTGTGTACTGCCACTCTCTGTTGTAACTTCCTCAGAATGGTTAACAGAATACTAACCCTTCCCCGCTCCTCCCTCCCTCTCCCCCTCCTCATACTCCTTGCGAGCCTAATCTGTTGATGATCTAAAAAAAAGGAGTAGTCAAGGAAAAATCTCAATAAATAATCTGAACTCCAGAGAATTGTTTTCATCCTGCAAATGTTTTAGTAAATCCCAAATTGCAAATGGAAAAGCAACAGTTTCTGATCACATGAACATGGCCTCCATGAAGGTTAGGGTACCCAAGAGTCCAGCGCATAACTGGAGGTAGATTATTATATAGAATAATTCTTCCAGCAATGCCTGGTAGAAGAGAAACACTAGCTGAATGGGAGGAGGAAAGGAGGGAGGGAAGAAGGGAGGGAGGAAGGGAAGGATGGAGAAGCAGGAGGGAAGGGAATAAAGGAAAGAAGGGGAGTGAAAGGGAAGGAGGGACAGAAGAAGAGCATTGAAAAGGAGTCCGGGGGAAGACAGAAAGTGGAAGAGATGCAGTCCCACTTCAGCAGCTAAGTCAGTTCACCAAGTCAGTCTTAACTCAAAACCTACTTATCTTTGCTCTTCCAAGAGGAAAACACAGGATAAGTTTGGATACCAGTCAACGTGAATACCTCATCCTGTGTTTTTAGGGGTATGTAAGAGCATTTACCTTTCTTTGATTTCTGGGGAAAGTAAAAGAATTTGTGTGTTTCTGGCTAAGTAAGCAAGGATATGAGGTTGTGTCCTGAGACAGAAGTTGTGTTTCCTAATGATTCTGCCCATGTGTAATGCTGATTGCCATGCAACGGTCCTCAGGGAGGGGTGGTCTGTACCCTTCCTTAGCCTGGATGGGCCCTCCTAACTACCTCCAGCAGAGAGTGCAGCAGAGGTGTGGCTGTGGCGTGTCCCTCCCAAGGCTATCACTTAGCTTTAACTTACTTCTGGAACCGGAATTTGTATTTGGTTTGTTTGTTTGTTTTTTTTTTTGAGAGGGGGCCTCATTCTGTGTCCCAGACTAGCCTTGAATTTGTGGACCTCCAACCTCTAGTTCCTCGGGTACTAGGCAGGCATTAGCCACCATCCCTACTTCCCTTTCTTTCTTATGATTCGTGTTGGCAACTTTGGATCACTCTGTCAAAACTCCAACTGTAATAGACTTTTAAAATGACATGGTTGAACCCCAAGGGTTCCCAAATTGGCAGTGTAGGTAGATGAGGTGGTTTAAGAACAGGGGTCTGATGGAAACCCTTAGTTTATTAAGGTCTTAAATTAGCTCTAACGAGAAACTTGAATTCTTTTGAGAGTGAATTGTTAAGAGCAAGATTTACCTCTCAACTGCTCTCTGGCATCTTGTTTGACAGTGTGGTCACTGTATCTCATGTATACTGCCAACATAAGTTGCCCTCCACCAGGCCCTCACCAACCAAACTGACATAAATGACCCTCTTTCCTTTATGAAGTAGCATCTCTTGGGTATTTTCAAAGCATCAACTAACACTAGAATTATTGATAAGCCCAACACTACTAGGGGATTGAAAGAGCTGTTCAAAAGCTGGACAAACCCACAGCCATTTGAGTCTTTGTCAACAAGACTCCAGACAGGTGAGTCAGAAGTCTTCCAATGACTCCAGCTCCCACCTGTGAATGCATGGAAAGATACAAGGTGTCCCATAACATCCTGTGCCAACTGCAGACTCTTATGATGTAAGCCAAAGAAATTCTATCTTAAATCCATTTGTCTAAACCCATAGGCCTGTGTTCCTAATGCAGTCATTGTAACTGGGAAAGGGGCAGCCAGCCGACCCAAGTACCCTCAATTCAATAAATATGACAATGAACAGCGATCACAATTTCACATTTCATTCGTTCACATGTGCGTTTATATTTGTCAAGCACCTACATGTACCACACACAATGGCTGTCAATGGCTGCAGAGTAGTAGGCCAAACAGTGGGGTGTAAGAAAAGACGAATGAGGTGACACCGTCTAGCAGTCACCTCAGTGTTTCTGAGTCACCTATTCTCGATACTGAGCTGTATGTAATAGATACAATATTGGGTCAATGGGACCTTTTTTTTTATTATCAATTTCTATTGAGCTCTTCCTTTTCTCTGCTCCCCTCCCTGCCTCTCCCCTCCCTTTAACCCTGCCCCAAGATCCCCATGGTCCCAATTTACTCAGGAGATCTTGTCTTTTTCTACTTCCCATGTAGATTAGATCCATGTATGTCTCTCTTAGAGTCCTCATTGTTGTCTAGGTTCTCTGGGATTGTGATTTATGGGCTGGTTTTCTTTATGTTTAAAAACCACTTATGAGTGAGTACATGTGATAATTTTCTTTCTGGGTCTGGATTTAGGTTACCTCACTCAAAATGATGTTTTCTACTTTTTTTTTAAGGTACTTTGAAACTTTTGGGTCAGATTGGTTTCATGTATCACAGCAAACAACCTTAATACTGCTGGACATAACAGACAGAGGATGCTGAGAGTTTCAGTCCATACTCCAGTGTTGTTCTGACTGAGTTAAACTTTCTTCACATACAATGTGCTTCTCCTAAGTGATAAAGCCAAGAACAAAAAGAGAAGCTTTGCAAAGTCTGATTGTGTGAACTTAATGCAAACGGAAGTGCGGATGCTCTCCTTACACGTCCATACACCACCAGACAGCTATAGACTCATGGAGGATGAATCAGATCATCTTACTTAGATTATGTCAGTATTAAGGGATATAACTTATCCGTGCTGCAGATGATCCAGCCGTGCGGTCAGAGTAACGCTAACACTGACGAGTGATATGCCAGATTTGAGACTATATGGGATATTTTAAATTAGAAGTTTATAGAACTCTGAAAAATATCCAAAGGATTTATCCCTGTGAATGAATTTTAAAACAAATTTAGAGATAATTTATTAGCTAATATGCAGGAGGCAGCTTTGTGACGGCAGGTGGCGGGTGCTAATCTGCACAATGGTTTAACTAAGCCTGGCCGCAAAAGCCAACTCCAGTTCCCCACAGGAGGCTGCTTGTTCTCAACAAAGAATAATCAGTACTGTGCCTCGCTTCGTCAGAGGACATGACACGCGATCAAGTTGGATGCTACTTCTGCCTAACAAACGTTTGACTCTAGCATGACAGACTATTTTTAGATCTGTTTATTTCTCCCACCATTAATTTATAATCATGTCACTGTCTTCACAGATCTATCAGGGAACTTGGCTGACTAGAAGATTACAGGAGAAAAAGAGACATTGTTCAAGGAGAAAGGGAGACAGAGCCTGAGGACATTGATTTCGGTAATACATGCAAGACAAACTTTCTCCCCCTTGGAAGCATCTTCCAAGTTGCTCGCAGATGTCAAACCAGTACTGTGGAGTCACACTCCAGCTATAAAGGGGTTAGCATAGATGCAGCAAATTATTTTTAAAATATGCTGCTCGAAAGGAATGATAAGACCAATGTGTGCACATAAAGCCTAATGCATTATGTACAATCTTCCTTAATCAATGGATTACTCATAAAATATACATCCACAAGTCCTCCTTTCTTATCAGTACAACAATCAAGCTGAGAAGAAGATTATCCAGAAACTCATCTCCCTCCTGCATAATCACATTATCCTCCTTTTAAGTCATGCTCAGATGAAAAGAAGGAATGGCTAGTTCAATATCTCATTGTATAAAGATTTGGTATTAGTCTCCTTACAATTCTGCACTTAATTTTGTCCTTTCTTTTTCCAATGATAGAAGAGAAATAACCTAAGAAGTAACATTCAAGTAAAATACACATCAATAATTTGTTTAGGTTTATCCTAAAGCGATGGAGAACTTCTTTTGTGTCAGAAAGATGATACTTTGATTCTCAGTAGATGGATATAATGCCAGTTCCTGATCTCTGACAGATTTGGTTCTATATTACTTTTAATATTCATGTCTGCTCATCAGACGGATCATAACCACTGTACCTGTTCAGCATCTGAATCATATTTCTCTGGCACAGATTGCCCAAAGCATTTCTTAAACCGAAATCAAAACTTTTTCTTCAGAATGAAGATTAAGACCGGACAATGGCAGAGGGATCCCTTCTGATCTACTCTTTTTTATTTAGAAACATGACTCCTTAATTTCTGTGTATTTCGTGCCCTGTGCATTTCAAGCCCCACTTAATTACCAGGTTGCATGAACTAGGGCTCATGCCTATATATGGTAGGGATATGCTACAGATTCCTTGATGCTGGCAGCACTCTTGGAGTGAAAATTGTGGTTTATTATGGAAATAAGGGAGAAAGGGAAAGACAAAACAGCACACTGTGACTTTCTCTTCCTCCTATCCTGCCCTGAGTTGAGGTTTTATGATTGCTGGCTGCCTACCAGCTGACTGCACAGCTCTCTCCAGGGCCTGTTAAGGCATCCTTGTGTACTTTGCTAGAAGAAAATGTCATTTGAGAAAGCAAGTACCAATTTACATGAGGCAAGACTTTGTGTATCTCCTCACATTCTTTCTTCACTATGACAAGCAAGACACCGCAGGCCTCATTTTCAAATTCTTATTAAAAAACGTGATCCGGTTTGTTTGGAAGGCTCATTAGTGTCATTGCCTGTGATATACCACACATCTTTATAAGAAAGACAGATTGCCTGATGCCTTAGTATACCAACCATAATGAAACCCTAGTGCATCCCCCACAGGGCTCGGAGTTCAGGTCTTCATTTGCTTTTGTGACAAATGAGAATGAAGATTGTGGGTATGGAAAACACAGTTAGCTCCTTGTTTCCCAGTACCAGGCTAGCTCCTCGGGCACATATGTGAGGTAAAGCGAAAGTGTGAAAAGTGGTTCTCAGGCAGCACAGCACCTAGAGTGCTAAGACAACAACCGCCACAGAAGGGTGTCAGACAGTCCCCAGAGCAAACTTTGCGAGCCTGCAAACGGGTGAAGCGCTCCTGCCTTGCAGCACAATGTCTAAACCATTTCCTGTAATCCCCTAGTCATCAGTGTCCCAGGCAAAAAGGACAGTTACAAGCCATCTGTTTCTGTGGAAGCCCAAGACTGTGAGCCTATTTCCACCTTGTCTGAAGGTCAGAGAGGGGGAATTTACTATTCCTTCAAGGTTATCGCCTGTTTTTAACCTCTAACAAAGGCCCACCTGGATTCAGGTCAGGGCGGTCTGCTCTTTCGAGGTTATATTCAACAGGTGTGTTTAATAGCCAGCCCTTGTATTTCAGGTGAGAGAAGTAGATCTTTTTCTACCTCAAACAAAAGTTTAAATATCCTAAATTCTTGCGCCCTTAGGGAGATTACTATTCATTTCACCCAGGGAGTGGTTTGCCTACAGAAAATCTCGAACCCTGTGAGCGTTTCTTGTCTTGTTTTAGCAACAGAATGCTAAGAAAGTAGCCCACGACCTTCAGTAGGTGTGCTCACGTCCTTGTATCACGTTAAAGCACTTTTTTTTATTTATTGAGAAAAGGAAAAAAAAAAGTATCCGCTTCCTCCCAGCCTCCCATTTCCCTCCCCCTCCTCCCACCCTTCTCCCCCTCCCCCAAACTCCTCTCCTCCTCCCTCTCCAGTCCATAGAGCAGTCAGGATTCCCTGCCCTGTGGAAAGTCCAAGGTCCGCCCCCCTCCGTCCATGTCTAGTAAGGTGAACAACCAAACTGGCTAGGCTCCCACAAAGCCAGAACATGAAGTAGGGTCAAAACCCCGTGCCAATGTCCTTGGCTTCTCATCAGCCCTCATTGTTCACCATGTTCAGAGAGTCCGGTTTTATCCCATGCTTTTTCAGTCACAGTCCAGCTGGCCTTGGTGAGCTCCCAATAGATCAGCCCCACTGTCTCAGTGGGTGGGTGCACCCCTCGTGGTCCTGACTTCCTTGCTCATCTTCTCCTTCCTTCCGCTCCTCATTGGGACCTTGAGAGCTCAGACCAGTGCTCCAGTGTGGGTCCCTGTCCCCATCTCCATCCATCACCAGATGAAGGTTCTATGGTGGTATGCAAGATATTCGTCAGTATTGCTATAGGCTAGGGTCATTTCAGGTTGCCTATCCTCAGCTGCCCAAGGGACTAACAGGGGACATCACCATGGGCTCCTGGGAGCCACTCTAGGGTCAAGTCTCTTGCCAACCCTAAAGTGGCTCCCTTAACTAAGAATTGTGGTTCCGTGCTCCCCTGTCCAACCTTTCTTTATCCCAATCCTCCTGTTTCCCCAAGTCCCCCCCCTCCTTCCCTTCTAACTTTTCTCTCCTTATCTCCCCTTACCCCCATAAAAAAAATCTTATTCCTACCTTTTGGGGTTGGGGTATTCTAAGCAAATGGAAATTAAGCATGGACGGTTTTCAGTATTCACTGGAACTCCTTTCCGGTACTATTCTGTGGTTTCTATTTATTATTTTCACTCATATATTTGTTCTCTTTACTATTTTTCTAATCCCCATGCCCCTACCCTAGTAAGTAGTATTTTTGTTGAAGCTGGTTTCTGACATTTTTTTCCAGATCATATAGTGTCAAAAGTTATGAGCTAAATGCAGCATTATTTTTCCAAGTAAAAGAGTCATAGAAATAAACCTTAAACAAGAAAATTATCATAACTAAGATTTGGGGGAAAGATTGGAGAAAATTGCTGTGGTAGATATAGATCTTTAAATAAATGTTTTTCTTCTACCTCAAATAAATGTGTTTGTATTTCCATGTTTAGATTCTTTAATGGAGGATGAATGGAGGGGACTGGATGAATTAGAAGGCACACTGACCTCACATCCCTAATCCCTCTAGTCTGCCATCTACAGCCTGGGTTGTTTGAATCAATCATTTAAGCCTATTGTGCTACAATCTTTACCAAACACTTGAAGTGACCATTTAAAAGTAAAAACAAAAGCACATAGCCCAGAATATTTTAGACCATTAGAGACATTTATATCAACCCTTTATATTTTTCTTAAATTTTTATTTTTACTTATTTTTAAAAATTTCATGCATGACTGCTGTTTTTATAACATTTCACCCCTTCCTCTCCACACTTTAACCTAATTTCTCCAATGCCCCTCTCAAATTATTGACACATTCATACACACACACACACACACGTGTATAATATATAATTGTCTGGGTCAGTTTAGTCTCTCTCTCTCTCTCTCTCTCTCTCTCTGTGTGTGTGTGTGTGTGTGTGTGTGTGTGTGTGTGTGTGTGTGTGTGTGTGCGTGCATTTAGGAATGACCATTTCGGATTGGATACTCTATCAGGAGGCTCATCCCTGGAGAAGACTAAGTCTTCCTCTCAGCAGCCATTAATTGCCTGTAGCTCCTCATCTAGGGGTGGGGACTTGTGAAATCCCCCCTATCCCAACTGGCACGTCAACCAGTGCTGCCGTTATGCAGGTCTTGTTTGTGCAGCCACACTGCTGAGGATCATGGGTGCATATTTCCTGTCACATCTATAAGACACTCTCGAAGCAGATATTCCGCTCCTTCGGCTCTCACAATTTTTCTATTCTTTCTATTTCAATGACCCTTGAGAATGAGGTGTAGGGTTTGCACTGTATGTGTGTCAGTTGGGGTTGGGAACCCCAGTGGTCTGTTGTTCTCTGAAGTTTGACCAGTTGTGGATTTGTGTAACAGTCTCCATCTGCAATTTAGTTCACGGGTGTCATGTCTGGGTAGCACCGTCGGATGCCTCCATCCTTTAGAAGCCAGCAGCGCACCTTCTGATACCTTGAAATGATGTAATCATATTGTAATTACAAAACTAAAAGAAATATTTTTAAAGGGAAGTAAGCTACTTTACCAAGGTTTCTTAGTATTTAAAACACAAGTGAGTGTGTCTGTCTTTCTGTCTGTCATGTCACGTCATATCTCTCCTAATCATTAAAAGACTCTGCCCGAATAAATAATGACATTTCCTGGATTCAGTTAACTTATTTTACACAGTCTATGACAAGACTTATCATAATTAGGTGAGATGTGAACTTCAGAAGAAAGTAGGAAAAATTATTGGGAAAGTCACTTCACTCTCCTAGAAATTTTTCTGTAAATATAAAATTATTTCAAAATTAAAGATTTTTTAAAAAAAAAACATGGAAATGTAGAAATAAGTTTGAGAAATGTCAGTAATGCTTAAAGAAGGCAAATTCTGGACCAATTAAAATAATCTTTATTGGTCATAAAATTTTCAGAAGTTGGTAACTTCAAGGAAAAGGAGGAGTTGAGGGGAAGGAGTAAAAAGAAAGATAAAGCAGAAAGAGGGAGAAAATAGTGAGATAGTTATTCCTGTTTTCTCCCATTTCTAACACTGTCGGGACCAAGAAGTGGTCTCAGGCTGATCTGGCTAAGGCCATTTGGTTAAATGTTATAGGGATAAGATTCAGTGTTATTAAATTGACAAACTCAGTTTTGTTAAGCATTGGCCTTTGCAAAGAGAAGATGACTTGCTTCTTTCCTGTGAAGTTCTCAAAGGTTTATGCTCCATTAAGGATTTACTGTGCTTGGAGAACATTTTCTTGCAGTTGCTCCTAAGCAGGAGGCTGAGCTCAATATGGACGCCCTTGAAACACCGGTGAGTTTCTGCACACACTCTCTTATCTCCTGGATATTGGCTAAAATGAAGTTAGGCAGCTACAAATTTTAAAAGATCTTTCCAGATCCTGCATATTTTGCACATTTCATCACCTGGGTCCTAGCGAAGTCTCACCGAATCCCACCTGATGAAATCATCATCTTTAATTACAGCTCTCTAGAAAGCTTAAGATCGGTCAAAGACCAAAGACTAGGTGAAGGCCACTCTACCTTGACAATAATCCTTTGTGTTTTATTGCTTCATCCTTTTTTGCTTCCCTGTCTCCTCCGCGCTCTGGACTTTAATAAAGCTTCTTTCTGAGAGGCTGCCTGCTCTGCTACACCCAGAGTCACACACGATAGAGCCAAGGATCCCTGCGCCAACATGTCTGCTGGCCAGAAAGTCCAGGCTATGGTTTTATCCCAGCTAAAACACCTCACAGAATAAGACAATATAGCAGGCAAGTATAAAGAGGAGAAGGGGTAGCATTCTTGTTAACTTCAATAACTGTGTCATTTATGTTGACACCTTAAAGTTTGCTAAGCAAGGCTAAATATCTGTGAATTGAAGCATCTTTTTGTACATCTGGCAAAGCCTCGGGAAACATCCTCTGCTCATTAGCAATTTCAAATTTACAAATGAAACAAGAATTATATTTGAAAAGGATGCAGCATTTTCCCCAAGGTAAATCCAGCTGCATGAATATCTGTATTTCCTAACCATGCTAAATCGACAGTCCCAGGGGATGCAGCTCATTAAATGATTAAATAAATCCATATTTCCACATCTGCACAAGAGCCTGGCCCAGGGGAGCCACTGTGCAAATTAAATGAGATGATGAGAAAATGCCAAAAACACTGAAAGTCTCTCACTTTAGCACTGCAGAGACTCCCACCATAAACACTGCAGAGTCTCCCACCATAAACACTGCAGAGTCTCCCACCATAAACACTGCAGAGTCTCCCACCATCAGCACTGCAGAGTCTCCCACCATCAGCACTGCAGAGTCTCCCACCATAAACACTACAGAGACTCCCACCATAAACACTGCAGAGTCTCCCACCATCAGCACTGCAGAGACTCCCACCATAAACACTGCAGAGACTCCCACCATAAACACTGCAGAGACTCCCACCATAAACACTGCAGAGTCTCCCACCATCAGCACTGCAGAGACTCCCACCATAAACACTGCAGAGTCTCCCACCATAAACACTGCAGAGTCTTCCACCATCAGCACTGCAGAGTCTCCCACCATAAACACTGCAGAGTCTCCCACCATCAGCACTGCAGAGTCTCCCACCATCAGCACTGCAGAGTCTCCCTCCATAAACACTGCAGAGTCTCCCACCATAAACACTGCAGAGTCTCCCACCATAAACACTGCAGAGTCTCCCACCATAAACACTGCAGAGTCTCCCACCATCAGCACTGCAGAGTCTCCCACCATCAGCACTGCAGAGTCTCCCACCATAAACACTGCAGAGTCTCCCACCATAAACACTGCAGAGTCTTCCACCATCAGCACTGCAGAGTCTCCCACCATAAACACTGCAGAGTCTCCCACCATCAGCACTGCAGAGTCTCCCACCATCAGCACTGCAGAGTCTCCCTCCATAAACACTGCAGAGTCTCCCACCATAAACACTGCAGAGTCTCCCACCATAAACACTGCAGAGTCTCCCACCATAAACACTGCAGAGTCTCCCACCATCAGCACTGCAGAGTCTCCCACCATCAGCACTGCAGAGTCTCCCACCATCAGCACTGCAGAGTCTCCCACCATAAACACTGCAGAGTCTTCCACCATAAACACTGCAGAGTCTCCCACCATAAACACTGCAGAGTCTCCCACCATAAACACTGCAGAGTCTCCCACCATAAACACTGCAGAGTCTCCCACCATCAGCACTGCAGAGTCTCCCTCCATAAACACTGCAGAGTCTCCCACCATCAGCACTGCAGAGTCTCCCACCATAAACACTGCAGAGTCTCCCACCATCAGCACTGCAGAGTCTCCCACCATCAGCACTGCAGAGTCTCCCTCCATAAACACTGCAGAGTCTCCCACCATCAGCACTGCAGAGTCTCCCACCATAAACACTGCAGAGTCTCCCACCATCAGCACTGCAGAGTCTCCCACCATCAGCACTGCAGAGTCTCCCTCCATAAACACTGCAGAGTCTTCCACCATCAGCACTGCAGAGTCTCCCACCATAAACACTGCAGAGTCTCCCACCATCAGCACTGCAGAGTCTCCCACCATCAGCACTGCAGAGTCTCCCTCCATAAACACTGCAGAGTCTCCCACCATAAACACTGCAGAGTCTCCCACCATAAACACTGCAGAGTCTCCCACCATAAACACTGCAGAGTCTCCCACCATCAGCACTGCAGAGTCTCCCACCATCAGCACTGCAGAGTCTCCCACCATCAGCACTGCAGAGTCTCCCACCATAAACACTGCAGAGTCTTCCACCATAAACACTGCAGAGTCTCCCACCATAAACACTGCAGAGTCTCCCACCATAAACACTGCAGAGTCTCCCACCATCAACACTGCAGAGTCTCCCACCATCAGCACTGCAGAGTCTCCCACCATCAACACTGCAGAGTCTCCCACCATCAGCACTGCAGAGTCTCCCTCCATAAACACTGCAGAGTCTCCCACCATAAACACTGCAGAGTCTCCCACCATAAACACTGCAGAGTCTCCCACCATAAACACTGCAGAGTCTCCCACCATAAACACTGCAGAGTCTCCCACCATAAACACTGCAGAGTCTCCCACCATCAGCACTGCAGAGTCTCCCACCATCAGCACTGCAGAGTCTCCCTCCATAAACACTGCAGAGTCTCCCACCATCAGCACTGCAGAGACTCCCACCATAAACACTGCAGAGACTCCCACCATAAACACTGCAGAGACTCCCACCATAAACACTGCAGAGTCTCCCACCATAAACACTGCAGAGTCTTCCACCATAGGCACTGCAGAGTCTCCCACCATAAACACTGCAGAGTCTCCCACCATCAGCACTGCAGAGTCTCCCACCATAAACACTGCAGAGTCTCCCACCATCAGCACTGCAGAGTCTCCCACCATAAACACTGCAGAGTCTCCCACCATCAGCACTGCAGAGTCTCCCACCATAAACACTGCAGAGTCTTCCACCATAAACACTGCAGAGTCTCCCTCCATAAACACTGCAGAGTCTCCCACCATAAACACTGCAGAGTCTCCCACCATAAACACTGCAGAGTCTCCCACCATCAACACTGCAGAGTCTCCCACCATCAGCACTGTAGAGTCTCCCACCATCAACACTGCAGAGTCTCCCACCATCAGCACTGCAGAGTCTCCCTCCATAAACACTGCAGAGTCTCCCACCATAAACACTGCAGAGTCTCCCACCATAAACACTGCAGAGTCTCCCACCATCAACACTGCAGAGTCTCCCACCATAAACACTGCAGAGTCTCCCACCATAAACACTGCAGAGTCTCCCACCATAAACACTGCAGAGTCTCCCACCATAAACACTGCAGAGTCTTCCACCATAAACACTGCAGAGTCTCCCACCATAAACACTGCAGAGTCTCCCACCATAAACACTGCAGAGTCTCCCACCATCAGCACTGCAGAGTCTCCCACCATAAACACTGCAGAGTCTCCCACCATCAACACTGCAGAGTCTTCCACCATAGGCACTGCAGAGTCTCCCACCATAAACACTGCAGAGTCTCCCACCATAAACACTGCAGAGTCTCCCACCATAAACACTGCAGAGTCTAATACTGAAAACCATTCTGATACAGCCATATGATTTTTCTCTTCTAAAACTTCTAAGTTTGGATGTTATGGTGTGATATCCATTTCCCTGTTTTTCCTCTCTCTTCTTCTATTGGTGTTCTTAATGATGACTGCAATTTTAGAAGGAAGGTTCCAATCCAATTCTTGATACAGAGCCAAGAAGCCCAGAGTTTGGTAAATCTAGAATGATAGAAATATTTTAAATAGTATGGAGCAGAAGAAATGCAACAAAGAGATGGTGACTATAAGTGATGAGAGAGGCTGAGGGGTGGACAGGGAGACATACGAGAGATAAGAAAGGGAGAGGGACTGAGGGGACAGACAAATCAGAGGGATCAGCGTAGCAGAAGGCTGGGAGAGATGGGGGGCAGGAGAATTACTCAAGCACATTTGCTCAAAACTTCCATGTTTATATCTGACACTTTATAATCTAATTTACTTTTATTCAAATTAAAAAATAAAGTAAAATTATCTTAGAAGAGGACATGGATATGTAAAATACATTTTAAAAATAGTACAGGAAAACACCATTTTCCTGCCTCAGCTCAACACATAATAAAGACATCCACACTTGGGAAAATGAGAGCTGAAGAAGAGGTCTTGGTGAGTGGCGCAGGTGTCTTGTGCCCAACATTTAGGCCTCGGAGTCCCCGTGCAGGCATGGCTGGAAGCCAGAAAGAACTGCAGAATCTGTTGGCAGACAGGCACGTGCTGCGTTGTCCTCCTGGATCCGCAGAGAAAGGCTTAGAAGAGGGGATAAAACAATTGCATAAACATGTGGAGAAGAAAGCCGGGGGCTTCCTAAAAGAGCTCCGACGTGTCCCAACAGGGCAGTGAGAGCTGCCAAAACCTTCTGTGTGCTTCTCATTTCTCCTGTACTGTATGAGCTTGCAAAAGTGAGCTGCACCCAACAAAAGCACCTCAGAATTTGGATGAGAGAATTTATCCGCAGGCTAACATTATACACTTGATGCTGAGCTTATTCACATGAAGGGTTGCCCTCACCCAAGGCCTAACAGGTGGTTTGAATGTCTCAGCAGAGCCAGCATTGGCAAGTTCCTGTATCATTTAAGAGCACAGCACACCCCATTGTCCTCGGATGCATAAACATCTTAGTTCCCATTTTGCTTAAACTTGAGATGGAAAAGAAAATATCTCTAAATTTTACTAAATTTACCTGTATAAGTAAAAAGAAGAGTAGGCCCATTTTTCCTTTTAGGAAAGGTGAGTGTGGATTCTGAAAGAAATTTAGATCAATTATGATGAAGTAAGTAATATTTTTCACAAATGAATTTATTATGTAAAAACTTGTGTCTGCTGTAGTGCTATTTTCATTTAGATATCTTGAATCTATTCATCATTTGACTCCAATAACACTGTCTTCAATGCTTTATCCGGTCCATAAATACTGTTGAGAGAACTGGCCAGATATTTAAAATAAAAAGGGACAGCAAGTGAGTGACAAGTCCCATGGTCTTTATTTAATTTTATTTTGAAACCTTTGGTTTTTATTTATTCCATTATCTCACAGCCACAGTTTATAAGTTCACCCAACCCCACTGAAATCTTATATATTGATACCTTTCCCTGGAGACATCAACACATAAAATAGAAACAAAACGACGTAGAATAAAGCAATTTTGTTCTTGCTGTTTTGTTCACATCTAGTTACTGCTTTCTCATGCCCCACTTAGATGGAAAAGATATTCTTCTCTTCTGTATCTTGACTTTGGGATAAGAAAACATCTCATTTTGATCAATATATTATTAGCAGATACGACACAAAAGAGCTTTACTGGTGCTTAGAGACAGGACTCTGTCTTGCTGTCTTGGCCTTCGATTATTGAAATTGCATCCCTTGTAACAGCTGCTACCCCTTCAGCCTGGGCACTGAATCAACATGCATAAAGCCAGTCTGAGCTCAACCCTCAAAGAGAAGCCAGGGCTAGCTGGATCTGCAGCCAGAACAGTTCCTCACACCCTAGAGCTTCCCGCCTCCAGGCTGTCCATGGGTACATATGTGCCATTGACTATTGTTTAACACCCAAAGTTTACATCACTATAGTAAGCAGCAAGAATTCACCATAAGGTACCTATACTTGAAACTTAAACCTCACCTTATAGTAGTTAGCAATCTCACCCAGAATGGTTGGCAGCTGTTTTACAGTTGAGAGAATAACACAATTAGAAGTCTTGATCCACATGGACCATTTAGTTCCCATGAAACCTCAGTTATCTCTCATTAATTGGTGATGCTTCCCTTTAAATAAATCAATAAGCAAAATAAAATAAAAAGGAAAGGACCATGATTCATTCCCCCCATCCTAACACCATGAAGAGACCTGGAACCACCTCTGCTTTTCAGGTGGGAAACCATAACTCTCAAGGTCTACCTATATTGCACTCAGTATTGCCTCTGTCTGCCCGTGAAGACAACCCTGGATCTTGTGAGTAGCACTGAGTACATCCTGCTCTCTCAATAACATCAAGCTATCACCAGGGAAAAAAACAGATGTGAAAGATGCTCATAAGAGATCCAATAACTTCCATCCCTAGCTCTCTCTCTAGTGGCAAGGACAACAGGCTAAAGGCATGCTAGTTCCACAATAGTATGCAATGGTTAGATAGGCCATGTCCCTAAGAGGCTTGGTCCTCAATGCAGTGATGTTCCGAGGTTGGTACTTACGGGGATTAATTGGAAAATAAATCTTCTGACCTCCTCATTGGTAGGTTCATAATTTAATAATATAATGAAATCTGAAGAATATAAAGAATTTAGGACCTGGTCAAAGGAAGTAGGAAGACTAATCAAGAATTGGGAGCAAACTAGTAAGCAACATTCCTCATGGCTCCTACTCCAGTTCTTGCCTCCAGGTTCCTACCTCGAGTTCCTGCTCTGACTTCCCTCCATGATAGACTGTAAACTATAAGATGAAACAAACCCTTTCCTCCCCAAATTGCGTTTGATCATGGTGTTTATCACCATGAACTAGATCAAGGGGGCAGGGAAGTAGAATAAGGACAAGTAGAGGATATGTCCCAGAGTGACATATATAGCTTACCCCAAACTCCTGTCATTCTCTCTTCTGTCTGCTTCTCAGCTAGCACTAGACAAGGAGCTTTGTCACACACCTCCTGCCATCAGGTCCAGAAATGACAGTGCAAGTGGCCATGGGATAAAACCTCTGCATTTATCACCTGAAATAAACTCTTCTTCCCCTAAATTATTTCACTCAAATCTCTCAGAGATGAGGGGTGGCCACCAGGTAGCCTTTCTTAGATAGTCAGCACGATCTAATATTTCAGATGACAACAAGCATGGTTGTACATGTGTAATTGGATGGACGAGTATGGTCTGGGTGTGAGAGCGCTCCAGGGAGTGAAGAGTGAGATGATAGGTCACTGATGAGAAGATATTTGCTTCCTTTATATATATTAACATCTTCCAGAAGTCTACAAACATCAGATATTACCAAATAAGTACAGGCAAACAAACAAAATCAACATGGCAGAGTGAAATATAACAAGAAATGTGGTAAAGGGGATTTTATAGACTCCACAAGCATTGTCCTCTTAAATCTATTTCAGGAAGGAATATTTACATTATGTTTCTCCTAGGAATATGATTCCAAACAAAAACATATTCTAGATAAAATTTTAGTAATTTTGCATGCATTGACAGAAAATAAGAAAGAAAGGAAAAAATTAAAATTTATATAATAGGATATCCAATCATACTATGAGTTATAAAGCATAAGAACTTAAGTGTTTTAGATATATTCAAGAAAGAAAACAGAAAGCCATGAATTGGAAAGAAAGCAAAGATGGTTGTATGTGAGGCCTTGGAGGGAGGAAAGAGAAGAAGGAAATGAATAATTTAATTATATTAGAACCTAAAAAAAAATAAAAGAATTACCCAAGAAAGAAAGGTAAACAGAGACCATATTTTGTTCTTACAGCACAGTCACCCTGTAGGCAGCCGGGATTTACAGAAAAATCAGTGCCAAGCTATAATCCCTAATGGAACAATGCAGTTAGGACCCCACTACGTCACTGTGGATACGACCTGCAGTCCTTTGCTTGACTCCCATTAGCAGTTAGTTGTCTTGAGTCTTACTTAAAATATGATATACGGGAGGGAAAACTGTGGTCTTCATGTGTTGTAGGAGAGAAGAATCTATTTTCAATTAAAACAAAAGAAAGAAAAGTGATATATAACTTATCAGGTTATATATAATTAGCTATTATTGTTGCTTTTCCATAAATATTTTCATCAGTAAAGCATTTTTTCAGCTTTGAAGTGAAAAATTAAATATTCCTAGTGGCAGGTATAGTGATGGGAAGCAAGAAAGAAATGAGAAGTCATGTTTGAAAGAGGACAAACTAACTGTGGCAGATCTCTCAGTGGAATAACCTGATTTTCCCAGAAGCAGCTTCACAGTGTGTTTTAAGGGTGTGAGAGGGCAGAATTCTTGGTTATGTGCTATGGGTCATTAATCAAAGTCTAGGGAAGTACACATTAGATGGAAAGCGGTGGACCTTAGATCAGAACCTTTTCATAAATCTCAAAGAGACTTTTGGTTATCTCCCAATAACCATAGCCAAGTAGCAAGAAGAATGACCAATGGAAAGGCAGTCGATTCACACAATAGAAAAATGTAGGCAGCAGCTAGAAGACTCTCTGCTGAACATTTCTTAGAAAGCTAGAAATGATGTGAAAACTAGCCATGTGTGCTTGCATGAAACATTTGGGGACTGGAGAGATGGCTCAGTGGTTAATAGCACCGGCTTCTCTTCTGGAGGAACTGAGTTCAGTTCCCAGCACCACAGAACAGCTTACAGACATCTGTAACCCCCGTTTCAGAGGATCCAATCCCTTCTGACCTCTGAGGGCACTTGGCATGGATGTGCCACATGCAGGCAAAACACCCACACACATGGAAATGAAGTTTTAAAACACAGCATGCTTTTTTTGTTGATTTTTATTGAGCTCTACATTTTTCTCTGCTCCCCTCCCTGCCTCTCCCCTCCTGTTGAACCCTCTCCCAAGGTCCCCATGCTCCCAATTTATTCAGAAGATCTTGTCTTTTTCTACTACCTATGTAGATTAGATCTATGTATGCCTCTCTTTCAGCATGCTTTCTAAAGGTCAAAACAGATCCCAAAGAATGTATGTGGAGACCTATGGAGGAGTTGAATTGAAAGGTCCAAAAAAGGGGAGAGAATTATACTAGAGAGGAGCTTGCAAACCCTGCTGATGGCAAGCCAGAAAGGCGTTTAGTGTGACCTCAGAAACTGGCATATGAGATAAAAGAATAGAAGAATGGAGGGAACAGAAACAAGAATAGAAATAGGAAAAAATGACAATAAATAACTCTCTCTCGAGTTCAGCAGTGCATGGAGCATTTGGCATTTAGGAATACTTGAATGCGGAACAAAATCACAGTAGCTTGGGGTCCTGGAATCATATAAGCAAAGAGCGTGATCTTAAGACAGAGTAGACGCAGAAATAGGGAACTGCCAAGTTGTTCTTTTTTTCACCACCAAGCCTCTGCGCCTATCCTGACTTATTTACGCCACCTACTGGTCTTTCGATGATTTCCTTGTCATCCTGAAATTCATTGTTTGAGACGCGGACAATTGTCCAGTGATTAGGGAGCAAGCGCTGAGGGCATTGTCACCCCCATACTCAGCTTCAGATGAAACGCATACTCTCTAACGTGATAGCATGGCCCGTTCTGAGCTATTTCTTGTTAGTGAGACTCTAATCTCTTTTCTGAAGTACTCTTTTGGGGGGAGAGAGAATGTGGATTCTGACAGAGGAGATAGCACTTGAGAATTCTCTGTGGAGAGCAATGTAGGGAGTTCGTCACTGGAGTTGGAAACCTAGCCTAGGATGGTGGTCCCTCTTTACCTAGAACATGCCTGTATGACTTCACTGTTTGAGTTTCAAACATGCCCATACACTGACAAGTTTCTCGGCTGTCTTTCAAACAAAACTGGAATGTCTTCCCCGAGCTCTATGACACTCACATTCCATGTGCCCTAATTTTTTGTTTCTACTGACTTCCTTTTTAATTTCTTCATTTTATCAACTCATTCTCTGGCTTGATTAATCAAGAATAATGCATGTCAGAATTTTTAATGTCATCTCAGATGCCTACTTAGTTCCTGACAACTTCTTGAGCATGTGTAGGAATCCAGTCTTGTGTCTATGAGTAAGCAGGAATCACTCATTAATAAATGCAAAGGATCAACAGAAACAACAGCCCCATCTCATTCCACAGTCCCCTCTAGATAGGACACTGAATGATGCAGATTCTTTCCTCACTCGTGTTTAGAATCTCTCTCTCTCTCGAGCAGAAAAAAAAAAACCTCAGTTTATTTCTAGAGCAAAATAACGGAATATACTTAACAGCCAGCTCCTCTCTCTCTCTCTCTCTCTCTCTCTCTCTCTCTCTCTCTCTCTCTCTCTCTCTCACACTCTCTCTCTCTCTCATAATGTAGCTATTAGGCAGCTGAAGCTAATTCCAGGCCTAGACTGTCTCAGGATGTTTCCACCAAGCCCCACTTGACTATAATACTTTCACTACAGGAAAAATTTATTGAATCTCCTGAGAGCCCTCAATATCAAGAAAGACTTTATGCTGTAAATCAGGGATCAGAAAACTATAGCCATGGGCCAAATCTATCCTCCCATCTGGTTTTGTACAGTCTAAAAGTAAAGAGTGTTTTTTACATTTTTAAATTGTGAAAAAAATAAAATATTATTTCATAAAGCCTGGAAGTTATATAAATTTCAGACTTCAGTACTCATAAGTACTTGAAACATTGCCACATTCTTTTATTTGCTTTTTGTCTAGTTGTTGCTATACTAAGAAATTGCAACAGAGATCCATGAAACCAAAGACATTTAAACACACTTGCTTACACACACACACACACACACGACGGCATGCACAAATGCTGGCCTGTACTTTCATGTTTGGTGGAAACTACAGCCAGACATTTGCAGGAGCTCTCTAAATTCATGAGTTAGCCCTCAAAGTCCCCTAACCTTGCTTCCTCAAGCATTTCATCACGGGAGCTAGTCGTCAGACTCTGGAGCTGCTCTTTTGCGCCCTCTAGTGTTCACCTTGACCATTACCACAAGAACTGAAGGCTTTGTACTTACATGCTTACTATGCGAATCATGGCTATTTTGTTATGGTCTGTGAAAATGAATTCTAACAGAAAATGGGAAGCTTTCTAGGTACATGGGCAGAATCGAGGTTGAGACTTCATGTGGGATCCTGCTTGGAATCATACTACACAGTAAGGGCAGGAGCCTGGCAGAGAGGGTGCTTGACTTCCCCGTGGCTCTGGTTTCTTCAGGACGTTGTGTATGAGCTCATAGTTTTCAGTGTCTCTGAATGCCCGTTTTTATGTCAGTAGCAATGGACAGCTTTACTTCTCTGCTTTGGTTTATGTTGTTTACAAGAATCATGCCTTAAACATAAAACTCATAAAAAAGCTAAACGTAAAGCACTATAGACAATAACCTAAATAAAAGGAATAGCTAAACTAGAAGCAGACACAGTAAATCGTAATATATTAAAATTATAGGGATATGTCTATATACCTATTAAATACAAGGATCATATAAAAACTAAGCATAAAAACATAATAGTGACAACGGACTCCAATAAGATGCCTTGTAATCCTAAGCTTTTTTATTTCTAAAGGTCTCATGTTACCTGAAAGAAAAAAGCTGGTACAACTATTCCATAAATCAGTTGGAGTCAAACGAGTATGTGGGGAGCTCAACACACTCACATTTGCCACTGGACAAATACGGAAACCACGATGGTGCCCCACAGCATCCACAGTCATAGAAGGGACCACAGTGGAAGTTAGAATCCACAAAAAAGGAAGAGCAACAAAATTGTGGCATGTTAAAATAGCTGGGAAGCAGGAAACATGGTAAAAGGGGAAATTATACCTCTGAGTGAAAGCTCTACAATAAAAAGTTAGAGAACAATCTGTCAGCTGTAAGAACCTGGGAGAGTGACAACAAATTATCCTTCCCAAAAGTACAATGAAAGAAATAGGACAGATGAGAGCGGAAGCTAACGAAGTAGAACACAGAACTGAGTGAAAAGAATCAAAACTAAATGCCTTTAATATTTTTTTTCAGAAATTATTTTAGAGACCTACACAAGCAGCAGCTAAATATCTTCCTGTATGTGAAATTCTCAAAAAGCCAAAATTTAATGTCATAGATCAAATCAGCTAATGCCTTGACCTGGGAATTAGGAGACCATGGGTTTCAGTAGACCATGATACAATGTTACGGACTAGGGCAAGAGTCTCCCCAAGGACTTTCCATGATATAAGTTTGGTTCCCAGGGCAGTGCTAACAGGATGCTTGAAGCCTGACAGATATGGGGTTTACTGGCATGGTCTAGGTCACTGTGGACATCCTCTCTCTAAAGAGCTTGTGGTAGCCTTTTTCTCTTCTCTTTACTTTCTGACCATGAGGTGAGCGGGTAGTTTTGTTTCACTATACACAGCCAACCATTCAAGGACTAAAATCACCAAAACTGTGAACCTAAAACAACCTTTTATCCTTGCAAACTGATTTATCTCAGCTGTTTGCTACAGTGACAGACAGCGAACACAAGCAGGGATATTGACTTTGGTGTAAATCGTAGAGTAGTCTGCAAATACCAAAGTTCATCAAACTATAGAACTAATGTATGTAAGTTATAGTATATGAACTATACCCTAACAAAAATATTAAGAAATTAAGGAGAGAAGGATCTTGTTCCAAGGTCTAACCAGAGGAGTCAACCTGATCCCCCACGTCACTCCTAGTAACCCTCCAACCTCTAGATCTACGCCACAGCCCACATTCACTGTCTGGCCCACTCATACTTGTCCTGCTTCCAACCTTCAGGCTCTGTCAGTACCTGCCCAGCTCAACCCAACCTGTAGACTCCTCCAGCTTCACATCCGAACTCTATGCCCAACTAGGTCCAGGACATCTTGTGCCATAAAAAAAGCAGCAAGAAAAAGTCACCTGCTTCTCTTTTCCATACACCTCCTCCAATCCCCATATATAGCCTGGGATTCACACCTACTGCCTCAGTTGAGTATGGGCAGCCATGCCCACCCTGCTGCAAGAGGCTGCCCATAGACCACATCCAACCTTTCTACCCAAACAGGTCCTCCACACCTTGTGACAGGAGACAGCCAAGTGAGTCTGCCTGATCATGTCCCCCATACAGCTGCTTCTGTAGCATGATTAATAAAACCCAGAGACAGATATTGGGGTTCAACCTGAAGACCAGAAAAGCAAAATAACTAATCACTGGCTGTTACCTCTACTTCTTTCTGAAATGGCAATTCTGCCCCCCCAAGAATCCTCAGAATGAGACTGTGCCTGAGAGCTGTCTCCTCCCTTCTTATATTTCTCTCTAGTCCTGGGATTAAAGCCATGCACCACTACCACCAGTTTTTATGGCAAGCTAGTGTGGCTACTGGGATTAAAGGAATGTGTCACCACTGCCTGGTCTGTAAGGCTGACCACTGGGGCTGTTATACTCTCTGATCTCAGGCAAGCTTTATTTATTAAAATACAAATGATATATCACTACACGCCTCAACCTCCAGATGAAACTCCAGGATTCATTCTCCATGGCAGCCCAGTCCCCTGTGTCCAATTCACTTCATTCCACCTAAGCCATATCCAAGCTTCAGGCTTTACCTGGCTCATACTTACTGTTCTTGGGGCTGTCTTCTGTATCCATATCAATCACCAAAGAAAGAAAAGAAGTCCATGTGCCCAGACAACAAAAATACAAACAATATGAAATATCAAGGCAGTGAATATTCCCCTCAATGCACTAGCCTTATAGAAATATTCACTAGTGACCATGACCTAGACCAGTGCTTCTCTACCTTCCTAATCCTGCGACCTTTCAATACAGTTCCTCATGGCATGATGACCCCTAACCAGAAAATTATTTTTACTGCTGTTTCATAACTGTAATTTTGCTACGGTTTTGGATTGTAATTTAAATATTTTTTTGGGATAGGGATTTGCCAACAGAGTCACAACTCACGGGTTGAAAAACACTGACCTAGATGATTGACCTAAATTTATAACCATAAATTTCATCAAAGAATTCAAAGACTTTAAAGTTGAAAGAAAATGTCTCCAAGAATTTAGAGACAATGAGCTTAAAGAAAGCAAATACTCGGGAGGCAGAGGCAGGCGGATCTCTGTGAGTTTGAGGCCAGCCTGGTCTACAAGAGCTAGTTCCAGGACAGGAACCAAAAGCTACTGAGAAACCCTGTCTCGAAAATCCAAAAGAAAAGCAAATACTAAGTGATGAGCAAGAAAACACAAACGTGAGGCTGATGGGAATGACAAAGACGATCCAGGATGTGTAAACTACATTCAGTAAATAGGTAGAAAGAGATCAAGTTGAAGAGATCTCAAGTCGAAATGAAGAAGGAACTGAAAAATCTCAGTGACCCAACTAGAAGCTCAAAGGGAAGCCTCACAAGTAGAATGGACAAAACAGAAGATAGAATTGTGGGACTTGAAGATAGAGTGCTTTGCTCATCTTCTTAAGGGCATTTTCTTATTGATAGTAGTAAATGTGTGTTTCATATAAGAAAACAAACAAACAAAAAAAACCTTCATCATTTCTGTCTAATATCTTTGACTTAAAGTATACACACTGGATCAAGAGAAGAACATGGAACTGAAGCTGGAAGCAGGAACCTATAGTCAACTCCTGGTTTACCAGATGCCAGCTAGTGGACCTTCAAATGAAAATGTCTCTGCCTTTAAGTCTGCAGCAGCTAGTTCCCATTTTTAATGGCATGCCTGTGCAGACTATAAAGAAAACCAGTCACAGTTCTGAATGTCATCGGTGGCTTTCTTTGTCTTTGATTTTGATGGAGGCCTTAGATCATTATGTTGTATCACATAAATAAATAAGTGAAAATCAAGGGAACAAATGGATTATAATTAGCCCCTGTGCATCTTTAGTCTTCTAATCCTGTGTATTGTTCTGAGTTTCTGCAAGGTCCTCCTAATAACTGGTATAGAGGACAGCAGCAGTAATCAATGTGCTGGGAACACAGCAGAATCAATATATTGTGGGCTTACAGAACCAGAGATGTAAACTTCACATTAGAGATTTTTACTCTACAGAGTTTTAACTGTACCTCCTTTATCTATAAATATTAACATTGAGATTTTCACTTTATAGTATTACAGAACTTCAGACCTAGAAAATACTTTAGAGTTTTCTTCTGAAGTCCAAGTTCCTTATTTTAAAAATAAATAAAATTTAGAAAATGAAATCTTGCAGAAACAAAGAAAGCAACTTCAGAGGTCTACTAAACGATGAAGAAAAAATATCACACACAAGATCCCAGAGCCCTCTGTTAATCCCCCTCACTCAGGCTGCAGATTCTGGGAGGAGGGCATGCCCTAGATCGTCGAGAATCTTATGAATAAAAATTATGGGATGGAAGGGATTGATTTGGTTAAATATAAGCAGAAGTTCATTCTTGCAAGTTACCATTTGAATGATTTTTTGAGATAAGCATTTTTCCTTGCACATGGAATGTGAAGGAAATGAAGCCCAGATGAGTGTCGGGTGTTGTATAAATGAAGCAGGATGGGAGAAAAAAGCAAAATTAAAACAGTCAGGAGAAAGTCTGATAGCCTGAAGCTGAGATGCTCAAGTTGAACAGAGACCGCAGAGTAATTGTGACTTTCTAGATACAAATTTATCACGGAAGGATGGACAAAAACCTGTGTTCCAACGTAAGTGTCTTTGCCGTGGCCACCATGCAATTAGACCTGACTGTTCTACAGCAAGTTGAGTCCTAGTAGCTGCTTCGGCTTCCTCTCCACAGCTTGCTTGCTATAACGGCTTGCTCTCCACGGCTTGCTCACCCGGCTTTCTTATAGAACCCCGGACAACCAACCCTGGGGTAGCACTGACAGGGAGCTGGGCCTTCCCACAAGAATCATTAAGAAAATGCACCATAGATTTGTGCACAAACCAACCTGGTAGGAGCATTTTCTCAGATGAGATTCCCTCTTCGCAATTGGCTCTAGCTTCTGTAAAGTTGACGTAAAAGCACCCAGTACAGTTAGGAAGAACTTCTGTGGGTACCCATGGGGAAAGAACATGGATGTTGCCAGAGGATTTAGCAAGGACTAAAGTTTTTAAAGAAAGTATGTGAGTATAATAATACTATTTTGAAAACCCATATTGTTTGCTTCCTGACACACCCAAACTAGCAAAGCATAGAAAATTCCATTATACTCAAATTAACTAAAAAACATCTGCTAATTCATGGCTAATCACGTTGCTAATTTGGCCAATAAATCCCAACAGAGAGCATCTTTCTTGTGAGTCTGGGGTGAAATAAGTCCTCTTTTACTTTACCTGCAGTATTAAGATCTGCTCCCAAGAACTCCCAACCATATTTGAGATCCTACTGTTTTCTAAATAATCTTAATATATACCTCTCAGATTTCATCTCTAAATCAAAGATGAAAAACCAAGAATTTTTTAAAAATCAGACTGGCTCTTGTAAAGGGGAATTGGGACAAAGAACTTTCTCCAGCACTTCAGAGGCTTAACAATGAACTACTGTTTGGGAAGCAAATGATACTCATACAACACACCCCTTAGCAAAGCTACTTTAGTGAAGAATTTAAACAACAGTGAAGCCTTTGCCTTGGGAAATGAAGCAGAGCCAAGTCCAGCTCCACTGGTGTTTTCATGCTTTCTCAAAATTCCCACAATTTTGTAGGTGATGCAAGAGTTCACACTTAGAAGGCATTAAAAATGCTGTTTAATCTGTAGGAATTTCTAGTCAAAACAATAGACTTTTTCACATTATCAAAAAGAGGACATGCCCTTAATGTACTAGAGTATAAAATAAAAATCGTTGTTACAAAAGAAGGGTCATGCGAGAACTAGCAAGAGAAGGAGCGCAGAGGTATTTTAAGGAGCAGTCTCAAGCCGGGCGGTGGTGGCGCACGCCTTTAATCCCAGTACTCGGGAGGCAGAGGCAGGCGGATCTCTGTGAGTTCGAGGCCAGCCTGGTCTACAAGAGCTAGTTCCAGGACAGGAACCAAAAGCTACAGAGAAACCCTGTCTCGAAAAATAAAAAATAAAATAAAAAAAATATATAAGGGGCAGTCTCAGTGCAGTTCTGTAAGTAGTCCCCATCTGAAATGGCACTTGGACAGTTCAGAGTTTTAATGGGGAGAACGTTCACCCAGCCTTTTAGGCTCCTGGGGCAACTTAGGACATTGTTCAGAGCCATGAACAAACTTCTTCTGTCTAGGAGTGGGGAGGAGCAGAAAGGTTAAAATAGAAAATATGGGGAAGAAAGGGAGGTGGTATCACTGTTGGGCTTTCATCTGTTGATGTATAATCTTCAAGTTCCATCCAAGACCATCTGCAGCACCGCAAGGCCCACCCCAGCAGGACACTGCTCCTTTTCCTTCAGCTAGGTTTTCCCCCCTGTGTTTGGTCAGAGAAGGAAGAGATGGTTAGAAAATGGAGAGCAAGAGGGCTTGTCCAGGCCTCTCTCACTCCCTGGAGCCTAAGGGCTGCAGGTAACGAGTCCACAGGGGTAAGTCTGTGGGAAAGAGCACCCTCTGCAGTTACTTCTCACCGGGAAGCTTTGACTGTGGTGACAGTTCCCTCCACGGAAGCTCATTTCTCGGGTTCTTGGATCACCACACCCTCACAGTATTCTCTGAGCCCCGAAAGTGCTGGGAATTTTTAGCTGGATGGCATATGCCTCCATTCTGTTCTTTGCTTATCATCCTTCTCATAATTTCATAATTAAATGTCTATAATTTCCTCACATAAGTGACTAAGGTTGCCTCACAGCTCCATCTTTCCTGCCTTTCCCTACACAGCTAAATGGTTGCTTTAGCGATTCTCAATTAGCATGTAGTGCCTCAAGATCACATCCTATTAGCCTCATAACTTTTCCAATCTTGTCATGTTATCTCTTCAAAACATTATTGAACATAAATTGTGTGTAGAAACTCCACTGATAAATACCTGACCATGAAAAGCTTTGTAACCAAGTATGCGCCTTGTGTTAAACAACTGACATATAGTGTAATAATTTAAAGACAAGGCCACTAAAGACAACACAGAGAGAGCCACAAGGAGGCTCACAGAGCAAAGACACTTGCCACTCGTGGTACCACAGGTAAAGCATGGTGGCAGGAGCAAGGCACTGCCTTATCAATTCAGGAAGTTGAGAAGGAATAGGTGTTGTTCTTAATTTCTGGCTGGCTTTCTTGTCTGCGGGTTAGAGGGTAAAGACATTACGCGAGGAAGAAGACACAGACACGCGGCGGTCCCACATGGGTGCACTCTTAATGGGGGAGGGGTAACAGGCAGGTAAAAGGTGTGAGAACACGACAGGAAAGGCGGGGGGAGAGAGAGAGAGGAGAGAGAGGGGTCGTAGTGACCCTCGCCTTTTAACGAGGAATGCAAAGGCTTCTGGGAAATGTGTCCTGTGCTTGCGTGCGCTGGCATCAGCGGAACACTGGGAGCTGTAGTTTCGCAAAGGAACAACAATAGGAAGTGAGCCCAGGCTGAACAACAACAACAACAAGAGTTCAAAATGCAACCCTCACCGTCTTCAGAACCATACCCGCCCCATCCAGTGACATAAAGCTCCATTTTCTAATGGCCACCGCTTTACCAAACAGCACCATCAGCCAGGGATTGAGTTGAAACATGTATACCTGTAGGATCTGTTTATATTCAAACCACATCTCACCTTGAGCTACCAAGGCCTTGGCTTTCAAAATAAGAGTCATGCCCTTCATTTCCTGATCCTCAGACACAGGATAAGAATGGCCACAAGCCAGCCCCCTGTCATCTTACTGAGGAATGCCCCCTTCATAAGTATTTTCACCTCTCTGTCTCTGTCTCTCTCTCTCTCATCAATCAGCCCTTCTACCTATCTGCCAATCTCTATTTATTTTTCTTGTTGTGTTTTACTGAAGAACTCTAACAAGCAACCCATTCGAAGAAGTCTGAACTTAGAACCGTGTAACTGAAAAGGACCCATTACAAACTTTTATGGTTCAAATATCGGCAGGAAACAAGGGTATATTCTCACTCTTACTGCAATTAGTTCTTCCAGTCAATTTTCAAACTACTAGTTTCTATTCAATAATCCCATAAAAACTGTAGGTTAAAACTGAGGTAGTATGACAGTTGAAGCATAAGTTTTCTCCTGTTTCACGACTTTCCAAACGATGCTCATACATAGTTGGCTTCAAAACTTCATTATCCAAACTTTGTAACCATGAAATCACATTTATAAAAGCATGAGGTGGGAGCCCCACCAAATGCTGTAAGTTGTATTTCCATTTTTCAGGAAATCTTCAGGTTGATAGAGACACCTGGTAAAGTAGCAAGGTGTCTGAAAAGTTGTGATTTGCACGAGAATAACTAAATATTACACCAGACATGGTGTTTCCAACACTTTCACATAATCGACACCAATAGCAAATGTTCTTCCCTGAAAATGATTTACATGGTGTATAACATAATGGTTTTAAATGTTTTGTAAAGAATTACAAATCTCAGCAGGTTTTTTACAATTAATGCATCACCTCTCTTTCCCTTTGTCCCCCTCTAGGCTATCCTATGCCCTCTCTCTCTCAGGTTGCTCTCCTGTCTTCTCTCCTCTCAGTGATGGTCCCTTTCTTTCTTCATACTATTGACATACATTTTTACTCAAACCTCAGAAGTAGCTCTTCTGCATCTCTGCACATTGCAGAGCATTGGCCACTAGGGGGCAGATATGACCAAGACATTTAATATGTTTCTACCAAATATTTAAATTTTAACCCATTTGAAATAGTGCCTTTTTGAAGTCAAAGGTGTATGTGGTAAATTTCATGACAAATAAAAGCCCTGGGATTTATTTGATAACTCAGCTTTTAGTCTTTTTTTATGAGCTATCAAATGTTATCTTTGTTCTCAATTATAATCAAATTAAATTTATAATAAAGGGACATAGCACATTGTGAGTTTGTGATTGTACAAGACAGGCAGTAGTTGCTAGCACATTACTCTGTACTTTTGAGTTCGGGCACTGATAGTCTTGTGGGTATTTATTAATTTTTTTCGTTTGAGAAAAAAAATCTTTGAAAAGTACTGTAAATAGAGACTGCTCATTCATTTCCCAGCCACTCAGACCCGAATAATCACACAGAAACTATATTGATTACAACACTGTTTGGCCAATATCATTATATATTGGCCAAAAGTATTCCTACTGATATTGTGTTGTACTCATAGATCAACTCTTTATCCAGTCATCAACAGAAAGATTTCCTGCTGCAGCAGATGGGAAGACATATATTATGGGAAGGGTCTAAACTAGAGGTCTTTATCTAATCCCTCCCCTTCAGCTCATGGAATCCCAAGGAAGAGGAGGTGGAAAGATTGTAAAAACCAGAGGGGATGGAGGAAACCAAGAGAACATGGCCCTCTGAATGGACTAGACAAGGTACATATATATCAGAAGTAGTAAACACGGAACATACATGGGCCTGCACCAGCTTCTTTGCATGTGCGCTATAGCTATCAGCTTAATGTTTTTATGGGACTCCTGACTGTAGAAATGAGTGAGCCTCTGAATTTTTGTGGAACACTTTTCCTTCTGTTGGGCTGCCATGTACCACTTCATTATGATAGTTTTTGCTTCATTTTATTATATTTTATTTTGTTGTATTTGATTATTATCTCTTAGAAGCCTGTTCTTTTCAAATGAGAGACAGAAAGGGAGTGGATCTAGAAGAGAGAAGAGGTTGGAAGGAATAGAGGGAGGGGAAACTATCCTCAGGATATTTTGCATGAGAAAAGAATGTATTTTCAATAAAAATAAATAAAATGAAATCTTAGGCAATTAATAATCCAGGCAATTATCTGTTGAACACCTGATTCCTTGATACAATCTATGATTTGATGCAAGAAACTTCCACAATTATCTCCTTTAAACTTAAAGAGGAGAATCCACAAGTGATTTTTGTCATTACATCCAGTGAACATTCTCTGGCATGGACATAATTCTGATGTCCTGAATGTCTGGTTTAATGCCCCTTTTACTATTGAAAAGAGTTTACTCAAGAAAGTGAGAGACTTTAATCTTCTAGAAACATTTCACTGACATGTTTCTCTTCAAACCCATTCCCACTCATGAGAGAGAGAGAGAGAGAGAGAGAGAGAGAGAGAGAGAGAGAGAGAGAGAGAGAGAGAGAGAAGAGAGGAGAGAGGAGACACAGAGAGAGAAACACACACAGGTGGATTATGGATTGATTGATGTTTGGTTTGACTTGTCAGCACATCTGGTCATACTTCCTAATCAAAGAGCCACTTCAAATTTTTCCTCCTATTCACTCCTCCCTGTGTCCTTTTTCCCCCAAATCCACTCCTCCTCCATTTCCCTTCAGAAAAGAACAGGTCTCCCAGGGATATCAACTGAGCGTGTCATGACAAGATACAATAAGACTGGACACATACCCTCTTATCAGGGCTGGAAAAGGCAACCCAGTAGAAGGGAAAAGGCTCCAAGAGTAGGCAAAACAGTCTGAGACATCCCCACTCACACTCTTAGGAGTCCCACAAAACACCAAGCTAACAACAATATAAAAATAGAGGTCCCAGTGTAGACCCATGCAGGCTCTGTGATTGCTTTGCCTCTTTAATTTCAATGAGCCTCTCTGGACCCTGCTTAGCTGATTCAGTGGGCCATGTTCTCCTGGTGTGCTCAATCCCTCTGGCTCCTACAATTCTCCCTCCCCTTCTTCTGCAAGGTTCCCCAAGCTGCAAGGGGAGGGACACAGTGGAGATCTTGAATATGGGCTCTTTCTCCACCTAAACTCTGATAGACAAAATCAAAATCAGGAGTACTCAGTGAATTAAGGTCAATGAAATTCATGTAACCTTCAGTTTGTCGTCATTCACAAAAGTTCTAGCATTACAGTGAGACACAAGTGCGCCATGATGAAATGATTCACCGACAAACAGAATGAGAACATCCTATCCACAGCACTGAGACTAGGGAGGTCTCAAAACTTTCCAAGCTGAATTTGTCATGAAGACAGTTGGAAGCTACAACTGTATCAGGAGATGGCTTAGAAAAAAACTTATATTAATTTTCTCTTGCTTTGTAAAATTACCACAAATTTAGAAGCTTTAAAATACCTCAGACTTACTGTGCAGTGTCTTTGGGTCAAGGAACCAGGTGGCTCAGCTCCACTTCTGTTCAGAACTCTGTTTTATTTTCCTAGTCTTACCCTCAATAACAGAGCAATCTTGTCTTGATCTCATAGCCACCTTCCTGTGTCAGTCTCTGTAGAAAAGAAGCTCTATGAGATAGATCAGAGCCTTTCCTACGGTAGGGTCAACCACCACACTTGGCTCCCAAGGTCTCCTCTTCAAGGTCTTCTCCTGAAACTCTGGATCAATCTGGTTCCCAGCTCATTCAGTTTACGGGAAGAACTCTGTTCCTTGTGTGTGTAAGACTGTGTCCTCTGTTTTCTTATTACTGACCAACCCTAAGACATTCTAATTTCCTAGATGATACTCCCAGTGCCTTGGAATTGACCTTCACAGTCATCCAATGCTCATCCAAGGTGACAACACCAGACATTCCCAAGGCCAGGTGCAGAATCTCCCCAGACCCATCAAATTCCCTTTGCATCTCTCCTAGGGTAGCGCACAAGGCCTGTCTGCACTCTATGCGCTACCACACAGATCATGAGCTTCAAGCAAGGGGCTGGGGATTGAAACACACAAAGAAAGACACAGACAGAAAAACAGAGACATGAACCTCTAGTCACTGGTAAGAAGCCCCTTATTCAATAGCACCACGGAGGCTTATATACCCAACACGGTCAGGTGGCCCAACAGGAGAAAACCTTATCCTCTGATCCTCAAGGCAAGGCAACACGTGCTCATGAAGCAGAGCTGGTAAACAACTTTGACACAGCTTTCAGTAACTCAAATCAAAAGGAAAGTAAAGATCTCTAGCAGGGAAGAGCAGCTGGAGGCCAGGACTCCAAATGGTCCCAACACCTAGAAAAACTAACTTTTCAAAGGGCTTACCTAATTAGATCATGGGGAAATAATTTATCCTTCTTAAAATAAGAAATATTAGTCATAGGATCAGTATCTTATTGTATTTAGATATCACACCTGTAGAGTCTGGGGGACCCAAGAACAAAGCCTTTCTCTGGCAGCATCTCTTCAGCACCCTCTGCTGAAAAGGCTTATTCTCATGTGAGCATGTGAACTAAAATACATGCGAAGAACCTAGAGGCATTTTTAGAGCCTGAGCGATGAAGAGTGGGTATAGAGCTGGGAGACAATCAATGGATAACTGGAGGAGAAAAAGATATGCTGGTGTTGAGGGGGAGGGAAAAGAGGGAGGAGGAAGAGGAGAGAGGAGGAGGGAGGAAAAGGAGGACTGGGAAGAGAAGAGAGAAAAGGAGAGGGAGTAGGAGGAAGAGAATGGGGGAGGGAAAGGAGAAGGGAAAGGAGGGAAAAAAGAAGAGGGAGAAGTGGAGGAGGAGGGAGGAGAACGGGAAGAAGGAGAAGGGCAAGAGGAGGGGAAGAGGACAGAAGAGAGAAAGGAGAGGGAGGAGGAGGGGGAGGAGGAAGAGCAGGAGGAAAAGTGAGAAAATTGGAAAAACAGCAACTGTAAAAGCATAAAAGCATCATAAATAAACGCTATGGTAAACATTTGTTCCCTGTCAGTTTAAATGAGGGGAGCTGACCCCCAGTGAGATAGTATTTAGAGGTGCACCTCGTGAATGATATCGTTTCCCCTTATGGAAAAGAGATTCTGGAGAGCCTCCCCCCTTACAGTCTTGTGAAGACAGATAGAAGGTGCCAGCTGTGAACCTAAAGTAGATCCCTATTAGAGGCTGGGTCCGTCATCTCCATGACCCTATACTCGGCAGCATGCAGAAGTGTGAGAATGCATCCCGCTCTATGATTAACTGCATAAAGCATTTACAAGGAGAGTACTTAAGACACCTATAAATCAACCTATAGAAAAATTACCACTTCTCAACTGACCAGTGGATCTTATATACCGATAAACCATTGCTCAAAAGAGCAAAAAGAAAATCATCTACTACAAGAAAACAGGATTGATGAATATGATTAATTAACTTAAAATTCGTGTATACTGGGTATAACAAAGATAAGAAAAAGAACAAAACAAAAACAACTACTCAGCTTTTTTTTTCCCTGAGAGGAATGTTGTCCTGCCACAAGGGGGCTCCCTTGCTACACTCCACTACCCATGATGAACACTTTTCTCTAGAGAGTGTTGGGGTACATTTTGCCTGTCTATCATTGGCTGACAGCCGGACAAGGCCGCAGTCTGCTGAAACTGTCATCTACATGATACAATTTACACACTATGAAGGGTAAAACTTCCCCCACGATGACTGGGGAGATGGCCATTCAACAAGTACTGAAACTGGTTTCTCTGAAAACTGTCTTCTTTTTGCTAAAAAGTTCATCTTAACTTGATGTTCAAGTCTTCCAGTATAACTCCTGACATCTGTATTTGCTCTGACTCTTAGAACCCAATGACTGTGTTGTTGACAAGTGTAAATGCCAGTTAAACAAGAGAGGCAAGAGAGGTGTTTTCATTGTTGGCCTCAGGCCTCCCACTATTCTTAACCTCTAGCTGCTAGCACTCACCTGTGACTTTTTTCAAATGTTGTCGCATTTAAACCATTTATAGAATTCGCACTTCAGAGCTCCGCTAATCCTTATTAACTTTCTGTTAAAGTTAGGTAATTCCTATCTATCACAGCAATTTCACTCTGACTCTGAGTAAGCTGGGCTTTTCACATCTTGAGTTATACACTGACTATTTCCTACCTCGTAACATTGCCAGTATGTGATAGGACTTCAGTAACATTCGTCAGAAACAGCACATCCGAGCTACCGTCAAGTTGACTTATTTTTCTCCTTTTTGTCCAAATATATTTTAAAATGTGTTTGTTTTTCTACAATATACACTTGCTATCTTTGCTGAATTGCTTCCTTTTAGGTCTACTAAATTCTCCCTACAAAGAGAACTCATCTGTCAGGACAGATCCTGGTTTCAGAAATGAGGATTACTCACAACTTTCAATTTATTTTTCATTAATGTTGTTGTTGTTGTTGCTGCTGCTGCTGCTGCTGCTGATGATGATGATGATGATGATGATGATGATGCTGTTTTTTCACTGATTCACCAAACAAATACGGAGCACCAGCATGGTGTGCAGTCCTCCTTATAAAAGATGGAGCGGGCAACGGTTGGCTGTGGCACCATTCTGACTGTCATGAGACTTTATTTTCAACATTAGAATAAAATAATAATTTAACATAGGAAATAGATCTGTCACAATAGGAAAAGCAAGCTTGTGTTTCTGTATAGTTACAAGGATAAATAACTGTTTGGATAAGATGGCCCAGGATGATCCCTTTGAGAAAGGAGCATTTAAGTCTTCAAAAGTGAGAAACTGGCTGAGAAAGTAAGCCAAGAAAAGGTTTCATAAAAATGGCAATCAATTTCTGAGGCACTAGCAAGCAGATCAGAAGAGAGAGAATGTCTTCAGTGTGGTAGAAAATGAGAGGGAGAGAGAGAGACAGAGACAGAGAGAGAGACAGAGAGAGAGAGAGAGAGAGAGAAGCTAAAGATGGGGGACAATGTGGTAGGAGAGCACAGTGCCTCCAGCCCAGATGGGGGCTTGCAGCCACATCGGCGAGTTTACATTTAATTCCACTTGGATGAATTACATGCTATGGTTTCCTATTAAATGCATCATTGTGGCTACTGGAAGAAAGTGGGTTGAAAGTAGGGGATTGGCAAAAGTAGGTGCCAATTCAAGTGGGCTGTGGCGGGTTGGTCTAGAGTCATAGTGGTAAGGATAAAAACAAGTGAAAACTCACAAAAATATTTTGGACATAAAGCAAAAACTCTGAAGTGGTTTGTATATGGGACTAGGAAGGGGGAAAAAAGGCCAACTAAACATTTTGCTGAAGAAACTCACTGTGTTTTATGAACCATAGGGAAACTGAAGAAACGAGGTTTAGCAACAGGACCAAAAGATGCTTTTGGTCTCTCTCTCTGTCTCTCTCTCTCTGTCTGTCTCTGTCTCTCTGTCTCTCTCTGTCTCTCTCTCTGTGTCTCTCTCTGTCTCTCCCTCCCTCCCTCCCTCCCTCCCTCCCTCCCTCCCTCCCTCCCTCCCTCCCTCTCTCTCTCTCTCTCTCTCTCTCTCTCTCTCCCTCTTTTCTAGATACCAGTGAGCCCTAAGCCTCTTTCTTAAAACTCCAGTCTTCCCCTCATCTCACAGCCTATATTCCCTGAACCTCTTCTTCCAGCAGAGGGCAGTGTCACTTTTGCCAGACACACTCATCCATCTCATGTCTGTCGCCACAGACAGCAAAAAAATCAATAGGCAGACATTGTTTCTTGGCTGTTCTTGAAGGCCTGAACCACTGCTAATAATGATATAGAACGTAGCCACTGTGCAGAGAGCATGTAAACAAAACAGCACCTTCAAAACGTCAAGTAGCCAGATGCGATAGCACATTCCTGCTGTCCTGTCACTCACACATGGGAGGAAAAGCAGAGGTCAAAAGGTAACAGCAATTTCTGAACCAGCCCAATCTATGCAGAGAGTTCTAGGCCAGCCAGGAATGCAGAGTGAGACTATCTCTAAGCAGCAATAATGAACAATTAATTGGTTTAAAAATACAATTTTTTCTTTTTTTTTTGGTTTTTCGAGACAGGGTTTCTCTGTGGCTTTGGAGCCTGTCCTGGAACTAGCTCTGTAGACCAGGCTGGTCTCGAACTCACAGAGATCCGCCTGCCTCTGCCTCCTGAGTGCTGGGATTAAAGGCGTGTGCCACCATCGCCCGGCAAAAATACAATTTTAAAACGTTTAAAGCCAAATCATAATACAAATTTAAAAAAAAAAAAGGAGGAGGAGGAGGAGAAGGAGAAGAAGGGGATCAAGCTTTTCTTTTTTTAATGACAGATCACCATTGTTCGCCTCTGTATTTGTTTTCTCCACTAATCTCTGAGGTCACAGCAATCCTCACCACTAAACCTGTCTGACAACGAGAAAGGTTCACTGAAGGGCAGTTGGAACCACTGAAGGTCCATTCCCCACACGACTCCACTTTACATTAGAGGGAGAACTGTAGTGATCCATGTGTTGATTTTTGTCAACTGTGAAATGGGGTAATGGGGAGAAGCAAGAGGAAAGGGAGCCAGGGAGAGGGACCGCAGGACAGGACATGCGTAGCCAGGGTTGTAGACGTTCAGCTCAGTGTCTTAGCCATTCCAGTTCTCAGCTGATGGAACAGGACACATAGACTCGACAGCTTATGGGCCACAGGAATCTATTTCCGCCACCTCTGGAAACTGAGAAACCTGGGTCAAAGCACCGTCAGACTTGCTGTGTGCTGAGGGCTGGTGTTCTCAGAAGCAGCTGTTTTCCCAGTAGCCTCCAACTGAGGGCTCTTCCAGGCCTCTTTGGAAAGGGCTTGTTCACAAGGGCTCCAATCCTATGCAGCCTTTCCCAAAGACCACATTTCCTAACGTCCTCACCCTGGGGTGAAGATTTTGACATATGAGCTGAGAAACAGAAAGACGTAGTTCCTATTATACAAGTTTCTTTTTTCTTTTTAAAAATTTGGCAAGAAATCATTTAGTTCTTGGAATTAGAAAAAAAATCAGACCCTCCTAGACCAAACACTATTCCCTAAATACACACACACACAGACTAATAAAAGTTGATGTCATTGCTTAATGAGAAGAAGCCCTTACACCCAGACTTACAACCCACGCTATTGACCTGACTTCCTTACCTGAACCAAAAGAGCCAACTCCTAATATTCGCCCTTTGACCCCCACACATGTCTGCAAAGAGAATAGCATGCTGGTAACTTATGGACCATGATAAGATGATTGTAACTACCTCACAGCTGACCACTTAACAATATTGCCTACTGTTCTACCTCACAGTGTTCTCTCAAGACCCTGACTCTCGGGGGTACACAACAGGTATGTTCAGCTAAGTTGACTCTGTTCTCCATCTAGATTTCTCAGATCTTAGTCCCTAACATGATTTCTGGCTCACATTCAGTCCTGTATCTAGAATTAATGAAGAACAGTCTGATGTAGAATTTATCCAGGAAAAGTTCAATTTTTTACGTAGGCTGTATGTTTCAACACAGTATAATTTTAATGCTTCTTCATATTTCAACATAATGATCAATTAATGAAATGTCATGACACCTTAAAATTCCATTTAAGGGTGCTCATAGTCTATATTTTAAATATTTTATAGTGTATAGCATATGCTATACTATAAGCATATGACATAGTAAGTATTACAGTTATGTGATATATTTGACTAAAATTTCCTTATAATTTCGATATATGGATGGGCTGTGTTTAGTTAATAGAATGCTTACCTAGCATGCATAAAATCCTAGGTTTGATACTCAACACTCTATAAAAAAATTTCAATGTATCTATGACTAATTCTTATTCACCACAGCTCTTGTTATGATTTTTCAAAATGTGGATGCCAATTTCCCCTTTTATATAATCAACATAGACGAGATTAACCCACTTTGCTAACTGCAGGACAGATTCCATTTCATTTCTAATTTTAAATTCAGAGGTTGAAATCTCAGAGTTCTGTGAATACTTCATTGGATTTTATTGACTTTAAATCCTTGTTTACACTGCATGGAGCCTGCATAAGGAATCGTGAACAAATTGTATAGAATAACACTCCATCTTCAGGTTTGCCTGAAAGTGCCTCTACCCATTGAACTATTTTATTAGTTTTTGAGAAGTGTCTGTCTAAAAATCTAAAGCTTGTGTTGTTTTCCTTTGTAAACTACTTGGGTGACCCTCTATTGTTTGGGAACGATGTAAAATTTATTAAGGCCCCAAGTCCCATCAGACTGTACAAACTTGTCTTTGACTGTATCCACCTGAGCCCCGACGTTACAATACCATAACACGACATGCTTGTCCAGGTGTCACCGGTGAACACATCCATCTCTGTGCCCAGGCTGGGCTTTCCCTGTAGTCTTCATTCTCATCTTCTCCTAGAGAAACTGCCAGAAAACTATGTGAAACACTTTAGAAGTCACCAGCAGGAAAGGGGGGATCATTTTCATGACATTAATATATTATACACCTTTACTATTTATTAAAATATGGAGCAATATCAGCAAATCAGGAACATTCTAATTTATATATGAAAAATAGCTTCTAAGAGTTTGAATAATATACTTGTGTTTGAACAAATCAAAGAAAGAGGTATTCATAGATTAATCAGCGAGTTTCAGAAAATTTTCAAAAATCTAAGTACAGATTAATCAAAGATAAAGGCTAACATGCATTTTCTAATTAATTATAGTCAATCTATGCTTTCCTACTGCTGCTTTATGGATTATTATGAAGGGAATGTTCCCACAGCTTAATGATTAATATGCAGTTTTAATCTGTCCCTTTAAACACTAGCATGGACTGAAAGCAGCTCAGCAAATATTTGTTAAAAGGGAAGGAAGGACCGGTGCTCCCCTAGAGATGCTATTATCTTACAATTTACACAGGGAGATTAGTAGAACCAAGCATCTGGTTTCAAAGGTATGGCATGTGCGGATCAGTAGTTAATACGCACTGTTTCTGCTAGTGGAAAAAGCCAACTCCTCTATTAATGCTCTGTTGCACTGCCGAATCTTCCAGTAGATTTGGTAGAAATGGATTCAGCAGAAATGCTAAGGTGTAATCATTGGCCTTTCCTGTAGGCAATCCCAGTAAAGCTGACTTCGTATGATGAATGAACTCCTTTCTTAATAATGACTAAACTGCTTCCCAGAACTTTCAGAGAGCTTTACACATGACATGCTTAGCTGTGTGAAGTTCTGTGAAAGGAGTAGAAGCAGATCACTGAAACCCACCAAGAAGTCTGTTTCTACACTTGTTTAGTGAAAGGACACCTTTTGATGTTTTATCTACTCACACATATGTTGATTCTCCCATTCCTTCCACCACTTCAACTTTATGAATAAAACATTATCTTCAAATAATTATAAATCTTCAACACTTTCAATGCCCAGTAAAAAAAAAAATACCTTTGTGCCTAAGAAGAGATTTATTATCCTAAAGGCAGACATCTTTGTTATAGTTCACTGCTGTGATAAACACCATAACCAAAAGCAGTATGAGGAGGAACATCCATCATCAGAGAAGCCAAAGCAGAAACCTGGATGCAGGAGCTGATGCAGAGGCCATGGAGGAGTGCTGCTTACTAGACTGCTCCCCATGGCTTGCTCAGCTTGTGCAACACAGAACTACCTGCACATGGGTGGCACCACCCACAGTGAGCTGGGCCTTTCCATATCAATCAAGAAAATGCCCACAGATTTGCCTACAGGTCAATATGATGGAACCAATTTTTCAGTTGAGTTTCTCTCTTCCCAAGTGACCCTACTTTGTATCAAGTTACAAAACCTATCCGGTACAACAGAAAACTGTTTACCAGGAGTTATACTGTGGCCAAACTGGAACACATAGTGTTATGACCTCTAAGACATGTGATTGCACATATAAACCATATGCTTAGTAATCTTGCAAGAACTAATGAAGAGACAATGTGCTCAGACCTCTTCCTGTGGCAGTATAATTGATTGCTCACAGGAAAACACGTGATTGTTCCTTTAAAAGTGGAATCATTGTTTTTCAGGAAAAAAATCCTTAGTACCTACAACAGTAGGTGATGTGGAATTGCCTCTGTATGCTGTGAATACCATTGGTTAGTGAATAAAATTGCTTTGGTCCTGTTGCAACACAGAATAGGGCAAGGCAGGGATTCTAAGCAGAGAGAGGAGGAGAGAGTAGGCGGAGTCAGAGAGAAGTCATGTGCCATGCAGGTGACAGATACCTGATGCCGAAGGACAGAACCTTACCGGTAGGCCACAACCACATGGCGATACACAGATTAATAGAAATGGATTAATTTAAGATATGAGCTAGCCAATAAGAAGTGTGAGAAAATAGGCCAAGCATTGTTGTAATAATACAGTTTCTGTGTGATCATTTCAGGTCTGGGAGGCTGGGAAACAAATGAGCAGCCTCCGCCTACAAGTAGGTACCATGGCAACCAGGACCAAATAAATTCATCTGATCCTTTCCTCAATCTCTCACCACCTTATTTTCTGAAGTGGGTTTCTTATTAGATCTGGAATTCACTGATCTGGCTATGTTGACGGGCCAGCAAGCCCCGAGGATCCTGCAATCTCTGCCTGCCCAGCACTGGGATTATAGGCATACTCTACCGAGTCTATGCATATGGCTGAGGTTTTTTGTTGTTTTGCTGTTGTTTTTATTTATGCTAGGGATCAAACTTGGTTTCTCATGCTTGCTTGCAAAGGATTTTTACCAACTAAGCCATCTCACTACCCACTCCAATAAATACCTAGTTAATAAAGGAAAGTTGGAAGAGTACCATGCTACTTGAGATAATTTGCACCCAAGTTAATTATTCTATCCAAATTAGAAAGAAATCATCAGTCAACATTTTGACATGAACGTCACAAACGTCTGGCACTGGCATGTCTCTGAGTCTCCAGCTGCACTGGAATCATTACTACTTTTTGCTAATTTGAAAGTCTAAAATTCCTACTTATGGTGAAAGATAGAGACTAAGTCATGCTGGGTATTCTGAAGGAGAGACTGCAAATGTTGAAATTCAAACTGGATGCCACAGTTCCCCAGGCATAATGAAGCATCAGAAAACCCTGGAGCTAGGCTTTGTATGAAGTGATTAATGACAGGATTCGAGTTATTGTCATTATCTCTTCTTGAAAAGGACACCTGAGAGCTTTGGCGGCTGCAAGAGGACTGTTGTTGAATGCTTTGCCAACCTCTGAACCATACTGTGGAGCAACGAGAGGCAGGACAACGAGGGCATCCAGGCTAAGCTGCTGACGTCATACCGGCTCCTTTCCAGCATGGAAAGTTGGACAAGGTCACAGATCTGGGTTTCGTCATCTCTAAAATAGAATAACAGTCGTGTATGTTGTGCCTCCTATGAGGGTCTGCCTGAAATGTCACTTTTTTATAGCAAGGAAAAGCTTTATAAAGCTCTTCTATTTTTAAATTTTGACTTAAAGCAGTTTACAAAATCACCACCAAATGTTTTACACACTGAGGTATGCCCCTGTATTCCTAAGGAATGGGAGGTTTTGCATTCTTCGGCAATTTATTTACTGAAAAGCTTCAGTTAACCTGATGGTACTCTTGGTAAATAACTGCTTAATAAAAAACAAAACCAACTTCAAAACCAGCTCAAAACTCTCCACCTCCTCCCCCTCTTCCATAGCTTCTTGAACCCCGAGAGGAGACGTGTGATGAAGACATCCCATTTGGGACTCAGTTTCTAAAGAGAAAGAAGACATAGACTTGGGTGGATGGAGAAGTGGTGAGGATCTGTAGGAAGTTGGAGGAAGGGAATACCACGATCAGAATATAATATATTAAAATAATTAATTGAAATATCCATGGTTAAAACAAGTGTATTTTTTGTTTTGTGAAATATCCAGTACGGGTTGACAGAGGTGTGGAGGAGCAGTGTACCCTGGTGCATATAATCATCCTGAGACCAGGGCAAAGAGGAAGTCTGCACTGTCTTCAGTATATGTCTGCATGGACTACTCTGGGTGCTGACATTACCCCTTCTTTAGAGAAGAGGAAAGAAATACATATAATCATACAAGGAAATGGTCTTTAATGAGGTAAGTAAGTTAAAGTTGATTGAGAAGGTGGACCCTAACCCAGACGTGAGTGATGACCATAAATGAGAAGGAATACAGACACAGAGGGAGGGCTATGTGAGGATGTGGGCACAGGCCACCTGTCTGTGTGACTATTTGTATAACTGCAATTGAAGCAGACCTTGGTTGAATGATGAAGGAACTGATCCAGTCCTCTGCTTCCCTTACTCTCTGGAACTATTCCCTTTTGTTTCTCAGTAGCAAACCTTGGACTAAATCTTTATTTAGACTATTCCTCTTAGTTTGTTAAGGATTTTGTACTATATCACTATAGAATGGTAGCAAAAAATAAAAAAAAATCACTTCTCACACATCTGAGAGCTGAAAAACTGACAGTAAGCTACACATAAATCTTGTGTCTGATGAAGGTCTGTGCCCATATTTGAAAATAGCTATCATCTTCATGACTCTTCACACAGAGGAGGCCAGAGAAAAGCAATTCCTCACTCATCCCTTCCTCGTTTTTTTTTTTTTGTTTTTGTTTTTGGAGACAGGGTTTCTCTGTGTAACAGTTCTAGCTGCCCCAGAACTAGCTCTTGTAGACCAGGCTGACCTCAAACTCACAGAGATCCGCTGGCCTCTGCCACCCGAGTGCTGGGATTAAAGGTGTGCGCCATCACTGCCCAGCTTGTCCTTTCTTATATGGGTACTAAAGGCACTCTAGGGGCTCCACCCTGGTCATTCCTGTGTAACTAGTTACCACAAATGGCCCCACTTCCGTCTTTGGTCAGAGTGGGGTTTGGTGTTTCAGTACCTGAATTTAGGGAAATTTCAAGGTTCAGTTTATAACACTGTTGTTGGTATTATTTAGCAATATTTATTTTAAGTTTTGGTTTCCCAGAGCTTCTCTAGAAACAAACCAACTAAGTGGATAGTATGCCAAATAGATTTGGTTGAAATCTCAGGTTTACAGATTATGGTGTTTTGTTTATATATTTCTCTCATAGCTGAGTAACTTAAAGTAAAATGAAGAGGCCAAGTTTCTAGGGTTGTCTACTACATAGGACTACACATAGGGATTTCAGCCATGTAACCATCAATACAGCCCTTTGATATCCACAAAACTATAAAGATGGAAAAACATAAACTCACTAAAAGTCCTTTATGTCCACTCACAAACTAGAGAATATCTTGATATTTAATTTTTCATATATTTTATGCATATTAAACATGTATTTTATTTTAAACATTGAGTTATCTTGAGTTTTCCCTGACCTAACATCACTGAGATATAAAGGTAGCATAACTTCTCATGTTTTCATGTAGAGCTTTCAGACATTAATATTCTCTCTCCAGGTTATAAGATGGTTCTTTGTGGCAAGCTTTTATTTGATGAGGAGAACCATTGTATTTATTAATATTTCTCACCTTCTGTAGGAGGCTCTGCCTCTGTCACTTCATGGGGTCCCTGAAAGCTCCGTAGACTCTATTCAAAAATGACTATTATAAGACTCTGCACGATGCTTTCTGAAAAGCTGGCTTCCTATGACTCCCAAGATTTTGCTGCAGTTTTGTGTAAAAAGGGTAAAAAGGACAGGTGGGCACAAGGACTGTTATACACAAAGGGATCATTTAACAAGGCACCACTGAAGGAGAACTCGGGAAAATCATTCTAAAGTTTTACAAAACCAAGTGAAAAAAGAAAAGAAAAAGAGAAAAGAGGGGTAGAGAGGTGACTCGGTGGTTGACAGCACTGGCTGCTCTCCAGCAGAGAGGGTTCAGTTTTCAGGTTTTTAGATTACGGTGATATACATATGTGAGCACCTATACAGGATCTCACAAGCATCTTCTCTCCACTCTGAAGAGATACAACACCCTCTGCTGTCCTCTTCTGGACCAGGTACTCGTGTGGTATGCAGACAGACAAGCAGGCTAGACACTCATGCACCTTTATAAGTATTCTAAAACATATTTTGCATAAATCTTCTCAAGAATGATTAAATAGGAACAGTACAAAGACACCAAAATTACTTTATAAGGAGATTAGCTATATGAAGTCACATGGATTTATCTTTTATAAATCCATTATACCTACACATGTAATTTACAACCATCTTAGGATTTCTTTTGATTTATCTATATATTTTACTTATCTATTTATTTTACATCCTGGCTGCAGCCTGCCCACCACCATCCTCCCCTCCCAGACCCTCTCCCTCACTCTTCTCCTCCCACCCATCCCCCAATGTCCTCCTCTTCTGTCTCCATCAAGGAAAGGGCAGGTCTTCTATGAGTATCAATAAAACATGTTATATCAAGTTCCAGTAAGCCTAAGCACCTGCCCATGTTTTAAGGCTGGGCAAGGCGACCCAGTATGAGAAGCAGGCTCCCAAAAGCCAGTAAAACAGTTACAACAGGAGGACCAAGCTACAAAGCTGTAACACATATGCAGAGCACCTAGGTCAGTCTCATGCAGGCTCCCTGGTTGTCGGTTCAATCACTTCAAGCCTCTGTCAGTCCAGGTTTGTTGATTGTGTGGGCCTTCCCATAGTGTCCTTGACATCTCTGGCTCAGAAGTTACACAATTCATCAAGCTTTTAAAAGCAGCGGCCAACTGCAAGGAGAACAAGACTCTTCAGATGTTGAGCCACTAAGCAGGGCTCCCAAGGATACAACTTTCTCAAGTCACCACCCGTGCTGTGAGCATGGACATCTCTGAGTGACTCAAGCTCCTGTTAGTCACTTCTCACCTGTGCTACAGTGAAAAATCCCAACAAAGTTATCTGTTAGAAGTTAGACATGGCTAGAGACGTTTCCTTTATCTATCTTCAGTGCCCTAACTGGGATTAATAGGCGTTTATTTACGTAATCAGAGGAGGGCCATACAACTATCACAAAGAAGAGAAACTCCAATGTGAATACAGGGCAGTATTGAAACTAGTTAGCTTTAGGCACATAGCACAATGTTATGTTGCCTTGCTCGGCATATGTGGACCCTGGTTTAATTCCCGGTGTACACACACACACACACACACACACACACACACACACACACAGAGAGAGGGGGGAGGGAGGGAGAGAGAGAGAGGGAGGGAGAGAGAGTTTATGTAATATTCTTTACACAGTAACATCTATGTCAGGATTTTGAACGTAAGAGATTTGCTTAATTCCGACATTGTCATTTCTTGGTGTTCACAAGGGATACCAAAATCTCCAGGTGTTCAAGAATCATGTAGAAAATGAAATAATATTCATATCAAGACATCATCCTTTAAATCACTTCTAGGTTTTTTATGTCTTTATATAATTGTATTGCTTAGAAATAATATCAATAAAAAGATGTCTACACCTGCTAAGAAGTCAAGAACAATGGCACTGGGTTTTGATCGTACTGCACGTACTGGCTTTGTGGGAGCCTAGGCTGTCTAGATGTTCACCTTACTAGACCTGGAAGGAGGTGGGAGGTCCTTGGACTCCCCACAGGGCAGGGAACCCGGTCTGCTCTTTGGGGCTGATGAGAGAAGGGGAGTTGACTGGAGGAGGGGAAGGGATATGGGAGGCAGTGGCGGGGAAGAGACAAAAATCTTTAATAAATAATTAAATAATAATAATAATAAAAAGCCTCTACTGTACCACCAAAAAAAAAAGATGTCTACACAATGATCAACACATTGGCACTGTTTCATAAGAATGCTTTAGATCTCTGACTGGCCAAACCCCCAGCTGTGAAGTCTGTGGGTGAGGAATCCACTTTTTCCTAACACTAGGTAACTGGAATTCTCATTAATGGACCTTATACAAGAGCCTTTTGAGCCTTCCGAGGCAGGCAGTTTGTATGACACTTTAGTTAAACTGTGATGGTTTAAATTTCTTTTCCCACCTGGAGTGCAGCCAGGATTCTTGGAAGCTGTGATTTTAGGTAAATAATTCCTATTTCATATATTTAAAGTGATATGAGGTTACAATGGCAAAATGGTGTCATAATAAAGATAAAATTGGAGAACTGGAAGCACATGAATCTAAAATTCTAGGCGGAAAAGGTTGATTTTCATGGCTTCATGAAGCCTGTGGGAAATCAACTTCGTCTTAGCACAAAAGCAGAGAAGTGGTGAACACCCTTGGCACTGATGAAAGAGACCGGAATCTCACAGAGGAAAGGAGGCTTTACACTGTCATTGCAGCACGGCATGACATCTACAAGGTTTATGCTCAAAGCTTCCACAGTGGAGTTGTGAAACAAAACAAAGCTAATGTTCTAAGTAATCTCACAGTTTCGTGTTGGGTCACATTCATAGCTGCCCTCAACCACATGTGGGTCCATGACTTTCAGTTTGATACACCTGGGACAGGGGCTGTTTACTCCCCCAAGATGATACGCCGAGGCAAAGAAAAGAAGACCTCTCTTTGTCACATTAAATGGTTTGAACTTGATCCTGTGGGAAATGAAGAATAAAATCAAATTTCAAAGCAAAGGTGTAAAACAATTCTTATTTTCATGAATCAAATTTTAAATTTGTTGTGAAAAGTCAAAGTACTAACTGTTCACGAGAGAGTAGGAGGAAATACAACAAACATAGCTACACATCAAGCAAATGTAGCCATGCCTGACCTGCAGGGAGTAGAGAAGTCTTTCAACAGCAGAGCAAAGGATGGCTGGCGTCAATCAAAGTACCACTGAACACGGATGCTCTAAATGCAACCTCTATCACAATGGTGTCAACATTTTAGAACTTAATGACTTTCAGACTAACTTGTAAACAGTATTCATAATTAGAGTAAAAATACTGAGTTTTGTGGAGAGCTTATCGTCTTATAAAGAGTTATTGTTAATGCCTCTGAGAAACAAATGATTTCTAACAATGCTAGATCAGCTTCTGCTCTCAGATTTCATGTTTTCTTGGGAAATTGTTGACATTAAAATCTTCCCTGATTGCTCTCCAATGCTTTCCCTCTCCGTACCTCAGCAATCTAGTAAGTTCTTAAACATATCAGGTGGGTGATGCTAATGCTAGTCAACAGGCTAAATGGTTGTTGTTACTTCCTTAGTTCAGAAAAAACTTCTATCTTAACTCTGAAATAAATTTCGGCAAATTGGTGCACAACAAATTTTTATTTTTGTTGGATATAAGTTATAATAAGAGTAAATTTATGAAGATCTAAATGACCTGTCTCACTGGGGTCAAAGATGAGCTCTCTGTGTGGGATTCTTCTCTGTATGCTGTGAATACCATGGTTAATAAAAAAAACTAGCTTGGCCTGATAGGGTAGAACAGAGCTAGGCAGGGAAAACTAAACTAAATGCTGGGAGAAGGAAGGTCAGGGTCAGGGAGAAACCGTGGAGCCGCTGCAGGAGATAGACGTGCTGAAACTTTGCTGATAGGCCATGACCTTGTGGTGATGCACAGATTAATGGAGATGGGTTAATTTACAATATGAGTTAGGCAGAAATACACTCAGGCTATTGGCCAAACAGTATTGCAAATAATATGGTTTCCGTGTGATTATTTCAGGACTAAACAGCTGGAAACTAACAAACAGCCTCCTACAACAGTTGTGTATTTAGGAAACATGGAAATGAAACCCAGTTGGTTTCCTAGGTGGACATTGTTACACAAATCCTGTGCTTTCTTCCTTGGGCCCAAAGTACTGGGCTCTTTGTAGAAAACTTTTTGCTCATCCTAAATTTTACCACCTGCCTAGTTTAGATGAAAAAAGCCTTTTTAACTCCCAGGTCACTCCTGAGCTTTGTTTTTCAGTGTCTCTGTGAGGAAATCTCCTTATAAATTGAGCTCACAAATGCCACAATTCTAGAAAAACAACTCTGATTACTATTTCAGCTATCCTAATCACTCAAACTTAGAAGCTAGTGTGTTTGGCCCTGAAATCCCAGGTGGCTGTGAGGAGAAAAAAAAAAAAAACAACTCCTAAACAAGCCAGGTGATAGTGGTACATGCCTTTAATCCCAGTGCATTGGTAGGCAGAGTAGGCAGATCTCAGTGAGTTCAAGGCCAACCTGATTTACAAAGCAAGTTCTAGGACAGCCAGGGCTATTACACAAAGAAACCCCGTCTTGAAAAAAAAACTTTGGAAATGCATAGTAACCAACTATAAATTCCCCTCAGGAGGAGGAGGAACATCCCTAGAAGAGTGGAGTCTTGCAAAAGGGTAGCCTGGGTTTCTGAGTCTATAGATTCTGGTATGTATGTGCATGTGTGTCTGTGTGTCTGTGAATTCAAGCCCAACCTGGTCTATAGAGAGAGTTCCAGGACAGCCAGAGCTACACAGAAAAATCCTGTTTTGAGAACACGAACAAACAAATCTGTAATAAATAAATGGACCTGATTATCAATGTGTTTTTATTTTGTTCTTATCCACTTAATCTCAATTGCCATTTTAATCCCATTGAATAGAATCCATTTTAATAATTTACTTGCCATGGAACAAAAGTATTAACCCCCTTGTCATCTTATTTGGAAATAAACACTCAGAACTCATCTAGAAAGCCAACAACCAACTAAAGAATTTTTTTAGTTTGGTGAGAAGTGATTTTAAAATCAACTGGACTCAAACAAGAGTGGAAAATACCAAGATCAAAGAAGAATAGAAATATTGTAAACATTGGAATCATAGGAAGGAAAACATAAAATCAATCCAAATGGCCTCGGATTCTTTTAAGAAGGAAGGAGGAGGGAGAGACCCAAAAAAGAAACGTTTAGCTATGAAGTCAAACTTTAAATAATATTCTAAGAGTTTAGTAATGAAATTTCATCTGCTTTCTGAACAATCCTTCTAAAACTAGTAAGAGACTAGAGACCAGCTAAGCCTTGTCTCACTATCTGCTTGGGTTGTTTTTATACAACTTCTTGTCCATATTCTTTTGGCAGACATTTTTTTCCCTAATCAATTTGCTTAGAGTTGGGGAGAAAACTAGGCTAGGTATGAAACAGCCAGTATGGAAACAGCGATGAAATTTTGCATGGTTACATAGGTCATTTATTTGTTCTTTGTGCATTTCATGCTGCAATATTTGGCTGGTTACCTGCATGCTCAAGGAGAAATATACCAATGGTTCCCAAAGTGTGTTCTTCAGACTAGCATTGCCTGATACCCTCATCTGAAATCTAATTACAAAATACATTCCTCTCCTACAACCCCAAACTTACCAAACCAGTCAATACAGCAGGTCACAGCAGTTTGTTTTAAGAAATCGCTCATCTCCAAGGTATGCACACCAATATTTAAGACTTGGTCCCTGTGTGTCAGTCACTGTAGCTGCATCTCGATGTCACTGTCTGTACTGCTGCTACAAATTGAATTGTGACCTTCCAATTATCATATATTATAATTATTTTTGTTAGTCAGATCTTTCTATGGTAACTAAAGTCAAAAAGATAACAAGAATGAATCCTATTAAAGTTTGTCTGTGGCTGTCCTCCTCAGGAAAAGCAGGGGCATAGATGTTCAAAGAGGGATGACCACATGAAGACAAGGGGAAAAGACACATCTACAAGACAAGGAGACAGACCCTAACCATACACCGATCCTTCTAAGCTTCTGCAAACATAAGAAAAAGTCCAGCTAACGTCACTGGCTCGGCTCAGTGTGGCTCTTTTCTACAACAGGTCCAGCAAGCTAAATACCTTCCTATCTCACCACAAACCATGTGATGTGAATAGCAGTGTATAATGGTGGCAATTCAAGTTTGAGTTCTCTGAAGTGAGTCCAATGACTAGATTGCTTACTAGACAGGAGCCACGGGCAAGGTGCAAGCCTTTGTAAGGGTTATAGCACTGACATTTAAAGCTGTTTGATATGGTGGACTTCTGTAGGGGAAGTGAGGCTCAGATAAAAGAACCAGAAATGACACAGATGAGTGGGCATGGGATGAGTAACTAAAGCATAAAAAGAAAATTGAAGTGCTCACCACTTAACAACAAATATCAATGGAGAGTCCCACATCTGTACGACTTCCTAAAGCCAACTAACCTTTTGTGATGAATATTAGTCCATGCTTATCACAAAGCCATTTAAAGTTTCAAGCCAGCCAAAGCTTTTAGACAGCATGCAGCTCATACTGATGCAAGTAATAGTATATACATATTATTATCGTTTACTCTTTTACTACAAGTGTGAATAGCACAAAACACATTCCTTCACATAACAAAGGAACCACTCATTTCTTCTCCAATTGAAAAGTGTGAGTAATGAGTTGAAGTCCAACACTATTTATCAAGTGAAAAACCCTTCTGAGAACCGGGTAATGAATTAGGAAAATGTACAATCCCAGTTTTTATATTCAGATCCTAGAAAGCAGTTCATAAGCAGGCAACCCAGCATTTCAATAAAATCTCATTTTCTATATTAGTGAGTACCCTTATTTAGCTCCTAACCTCACATTCAGCACAAAAACAAGGCAGAATGACTTTTAAGACTGAAAATGAGAAAATAAAACTATTTTCTGCATAACAGATACTCATTTATGTGCGAGTTAGTATCTAGGAATTTTCGGCTTCATATACAATTAAAAGGTACGTTCTGTCTTTAGAGTATTTCTGTCACCTCATGAAGCCCACCAGCAAGTAGCAAGTTTTCTGTCGGTACCCACAACTAATCCAATTCAGTATGCTCTCTTGAAAAAAAGTGATATTCCTTTTATCCCATTTTCATTAAACAATTACAAAGACTTTAAAAAGGTCGGACATGTTTAGTGCTTGTTTGCCTGTAAGAATGTTATTCTCCAGAAACCAGTGTTTGGATAGTGTGTGAAGGTACGTACAGTAGGTGACCTCATGAGACAGATTATAAATGTCAAAGCAGAGCTTACACACTCGCATCTGTGAGCTTGTTGGAGACATTTCTACTATTTATTATATGAATAAGAACAAATTCAGTTTACACACTGATAACTCAGGAGTTACCAGTGAGTGCTTCCCTCCATTGCTCATTACCCAACATACTGTGCAATAGGTCTGCTCATTACCCAACACAACGCCGACGAGGACAGTTTTGGATTCAGGAATACATTAATTTTTTTCCAATTTTTTATATTTACACTGTCTGTTTAGCCTCATCTCAAGATCAGTTAAATTGCCCAAAAAGTAGGCTTAGAGAGTATGGATAAATTACCCAAAATCTGTAGAGATCCACTCCTTTGCCACTTCCCGGAGCCTTGCCTCCACCACACTATGACGTTACAGTATGGTCTCATTGCAGGTGCACATGGGCAGGGTGACAGCATAGCCATGAGACCTGGGGCCTCAGAGCAAGTTCTTCTCTGTGTCTTTCCCCAGCTGAAATGCCCGAGCTTCACCAACTACGACGAGGGCAGATGGAGACTGGCTTCTTCGTGTTGCAGTTTATAGGATGCCAATGCCTTATTGCTATTGGAAATAAATATCGGTTCTGAAAATAAGTGAACCTTCCAGAAGTTTTTCCAAGCTGTAAGTGCTCTTGAAATTCAACATGATAACATTTATGTAATGTAACAGCAATCACAAACTGTAATGGCTTTTTACAATCATATGCGTTATATATACATGTGCACATACAATACATAGACACACAAATTCATACACATAATACATTTACACTTGAACACACATACATACATGTATACATATGTACACCACAATAACCAACACATGGTTGTCAGCTTAAGTTTAAACTGGGCACAACCTTTTACAATGTCAGGTCCAATTTACAGAAGGACATTGTTGTCTATTATCTGACACATTCTCTACATGAGAATCAATTTTATTGTTGATGTTCTTATTGTCTTTAAGTTACTATTGTTGCATAATTATAGTATGTATTCCTTGCAAATTCACTACAAATAATTTCCTTTATGTCTTCAAAAGGCTATTTGCTGATTTTCTTTGAATTTACTCATGAGAATTTACCAAAATCAGTAATCATAGCTAATGTAAACTATCAATCAAAAGCAGAAATTTATAAAGGTACTAATTTAGTTTTATTAAATTCTCAGAATTTCTAGAATCCGAAATCATGTTTACAGATAAAAGCAAGTTTCGGAGGCTGAAGGAACAGCTTAGTAGTTAAGAGCACTGGCTGCTCTTCTGGAGGACCTGGGTTCAATTCCCAGCACCCCCATGGTAGCTTACAACCATCTGTAATTCCAGTCCCTTGGGATCGGATGCCCTTTTCTGGTCTCAATAGGCGCCGGAAAGATACATGATGCCCAGAAAGGCATTCAAGCAAAACACCCATACACATAGCAAAGGAGGGGGGAAGTAGTATTTTTAAATACAGTCAAACTTGATGAAAGCAAGGACTTTTTAAATATAAAAATGCATTTCTTTGTCAAACATAACCACTAACCCTAGTCACCAGTGAAGCTACAATGCTCCTGATGACTACCGAAACCAAAACTCTTTCTGATGAATTACACAAACAAGCAAAGAAGTGTGAATTATGACTGGGAAACTTGGGGACAGAGTCATGTCCCTTGGTCTCTGGTTAACTATAACAATAGGTCTCCAACTCAGCCTAATCTCAGATCCTTCCCCTCCACACTGATAACTCGAGCCTTTGAAAATGTGGTCCAGCAGACAGAACTTCCTATGCCTGTGTTTGTAAAGCAGAAATACACTAGCTGCAGACAGACTTTGTTTGATTGGTTTTCTTTTATTCTCTGACACAGAAATGACATCTCAGATAAAGCAATATTTGCCCTGTGTTTGGCATGTACCACTGGGATCTAGATGGTTTACAGAGCCCACGATGAGGCTTAGTGGGTGTGCTACCAGGAGCTGAATCTGAGCTAAGATCAAGCCTATGCTTCTCTACAATTTTCAGAGGAAAAGAAGATCACTTAAACACTGATAATCAATTACTTTATAGAAAAAATTCTTCAAACAATAATTGGCCTTCATAAAAACCAGCGCAAGCAAGGACACGTGTCAGTTGTGACAAAAACGGCCATGCTCACCAGCCTCACTGGGTCAGGCTGACCCAGCAGATGTAGTGGTCTTCACAAGCCACTGTGCATCCCACATGTCATGGTCACGCAGACATTGACCAAGGGTATGTGGACTGGTAAACCGACAAGAACCACACACACAAACAACTGAGTCTTTTGTCATTTTGAGCCTAGCCTATAAGTCAATGAAATGACCATTTCATGGTATAGGTAGCATTAAGGTATCTTGGAAAATAGGTAAAGTTCATTGGCATTGGGCTTCAATAGATTCATTTATTCCAAAAACACAAGTCACACAACTAAACTCAAAGGTTGCGTTTCACTCAACTCCACTGCATTGTAACCGTCTACCTCCTGTTGACAAAAATGAGTGAAAATGCACAACCATGCAGCAGCCAGTACAACAAATCCAGAAGCTGCGTCCCTCCAGTGTACTCCCGATCCATACACCGCAGTCCAAATTTTCCAGTTAGGCTATCGATCTAATTTACTGAGATGTTTCCAAAACTCCCCCCGATTTTCTTCCAGCTCTGCATCGACCTACAGTCCTGCTTCACTAGATGCTTGCTGACTCTCCTTCTCTGCCGCTGGAGACTCAGAAATAGCGGCGACCTTTAAGGAATTCTTGATGGAGCTGAGCTCCCAGATGTGCAAACTGATGATATGCACCCCGCAGCAATGACTGGCAAGCTTATACAGGTTCTTAAGGACAGCCTTCCGCAGTAGAATATAGACCCAAGGGTCTAAGATTTGATTCCACGTTGCCATCCGGAGAGCAAAGAGTGTCGTTTCACAGGTCACTGGGGAATTGTTTCCATTTATTGCAATGTTGGCCATTGTTACCTAGAAAACAAGCAAAACAGGGAAAGCTGTTGGTCACAGGCATTGCTTTGGTCCCATAGTTTTCAACTTGACTACAGATGTGACATGACCTTTGTACCGCATCCCACAAAGCACTGCTATTTTGAAAAATACTGGGGAAATACGGTGTAAATTGTGCATGCAATTTTAATTCAAATTAACATGAACACTACAAAAATGATATTCCACTGTATAAAACAGACTCATGGGGGAACAAATATTGATATCAGCAACTAGCCTTATACTTCTGGGAATACAAATTTTAAATAAATACACATTTGCTTATTCAATAGAAGATGAAAGCATAGTTAAACAAATAAATTGCACATAAGTTTTTAAAACAATGAACTTTGCTGGACACTGTAATACTGGTATTCTAAGAATCATGAGTTCATGGCCAGTCTGAGTTGCATAGAGAGTCTCTGTCTCAAAAAGAAAATAAAAAAGAACTTTAGAATTTCCCTTTAGTAGCTACAATATTACCAGCCTCTTCGCCTAATACCAACAATCCTACTTTTCTTCATCTCCCATCTTTACTCAGCATACATTCCCAGGAGTCTGCATGGAACTTTCCAAAGGCTTTGTAGAAATGACTCTCTACATCAAAGGTGGCTTAGCCATAACAATGTCTATTTTGGTGTCCTGTGTCCATTTTGCGTATACATTGTTGTAAAGACCGTTTGTGGGACTGGTCGTCATCCTATATTAAAATAAGACAAATCACCAAGTCTAGCTTTGACTACCACACACAAAGTACCAAATAAGAGAATATTGAAAATATCCTGTCTATGAAAATGGATAACAAATAAATTAATAGAAGATAATTCAGAAAAATTATAAATACATTTGGTCTATTGAGCCATCTGGATTACAAGATTATAGAGCAAACCCGAACATTCTAAATGAAAAAATACCAAGACTGTTGTAGGAAAGAGAGGTCTCTGTCCACATCAATGGCATCAATGTCTGAAGGGTGGGGCCCTTCAACCAAGCCTTCGTTGTCCTTACAGCACACTCCACAGTGGCTGCTGCATGATGCACCCAAAACTTGACCCTCACAACCTCAGATCACAGGGACAAACCCTCTGCTCTCACTGCTTGGGAGGCCTCACTGGTCCCAGGAGTATAGCACCCTTCTGAGCATCTGCTCAAATTGCTTTTCTTTTAAAATACTCTGCCATATTTTTCTGGTCACTAATTCCTACCTATTCTACAACCTTCACCTAAGAATAGTCTCACCTCTCTTTCATCATCCCATCAAAATGAATTTGGAGCTGAGGTGGTTCTGGTTCCTATCCATGCCTACTTAGCCACTCACAACACATGCCAATCCTGAACTGGTCTATGCATTTTTGAGTTCTTTTTATTTCTATTACCGAGTACAAAGTCGACACTTAAAATGTACCTCATAAACTCATTCATGTTTTTATTCCTCGAGGCTGTGCCTCACAGGACAACTGATCACCCGAGAGACCTTGGCCCACTCCTCACAAAGGTCAGGATTTTAAGCCACTTAAACTTTCTCAGTGCATAAGCTAATGGGGATTGCAGGGTAGTTTGATACCCCTCAAAAGAAACAGGATCTTCATCCCAAGCAGATCCTTTGGGAAACAGCTTCCTTTCCAGGAAAATAATGAATCCAGCTGCAGACCTAAATGTGCTGCAACCAACGAAATGAAAAGTGTATCTTGCAGAGAGCGCCTGGATCAGACGCAGCCTCCGTTACTGCTTCCCCTAACCATGCAATATGACCGAAGAAACCTACCTATAGGGGTCTCAGTCTTCGCAGAAAAGGGCCAGGACGTGATGGGCAATTGGGATGCGGTGTTTTCACTTTGCTTTTCGTCTTCACTCATCCAATACCCATTTACCTCCTTCGGCCAGGCATTGAGCACAGGCTGAATAAAGCAGACACTGTGAAATCTATCACCTGTCTGTGGGAATTTTATCATATTGGTTTTGGTTCAAGAACGAATGAGTAAATATTTATCTTGCCTTACAAATATAAAAAGCATATGCTTTCTATTAGCGAATAAACCATGCCCCTGGTATCTCAAAGCTCAGCCAGACACAGCCCTGTAAATTTGGGAGCAAACGTTCTCCATGCGATCGCATCAAAGAGCTAGGCTTGTGCTGGTGACACGCACATTGAGAGAGCCTGTGACATGGCGGCCCCCCTCTGTCTCGCCTCTCTCCTGGAACAGTAGTTTGACCACCAGGTGACTGCGAAGAGGCAGTCAGTCATCTGCTGAAAGGGCCCATGTCCTAGCCTCTCTCTAGAACACAGATCCAGTGCCCAGCCATTCGTAACTCCGCTATACACGGTAGCCTCAGCCACGAAGAGCAGTTACTCCAGGGCCGGATCATTAGTTAGTCATCAAGAAAAATATAGGCAGACTATTCCTGTAAACGAAAACACCAATTATGATGTTATTGATAATAGTACATCACTGATGCTTTAGAGCAAACATGGTATCCAACAAAGGATAAATTGTGGTCATAATGGACTATACGCAGGAATTGGTGTTGGGATTTAGTGTTAGCATAAAGAAAGTAAGTCACCAAATGATTTTTATATGATCTCAATTCTGAAAAAGAAATGGCATTTTATGCATGCAATAAAAACTATAGAGGTATTTATCAATGTTTCGTTGGTTTTCCTTTGTTTTTTGTGTAATTTAATAATATTTTAGTGGGCTCACACATTGCTTTATTAAGCAGTACCTCTCCCAGCTCTGGGAGTTTGTGGAAATAACAATTTTACTAAAGAATAAGAACACATGGGGACTGAGTCCATGTTAGCTAAAGTTTTGCTATGGAAAATATTAAAGCAACATATATTCTGTGTTTGCATGTGTTTTGACCTGAGTCAGGTCTCCAATGGCCATTTAGAAGTGAAAGCAGTGGTAAACCAGACATGATGACACAGAATCCCAGCACTTGAAAGGCTAGACCCAAAGAATCTCAAGTTTGAGGCCAGCGTGGGTTACATCATAAGTGTAAGCAAGCCTGAGTTCTGTGGTAAAGCCTTATCCCCAAAACAGAAGACAAAATCAAACAGTAATGGCAAATTTCAAAAGTGTGTTTACGTTTCTGTCTCTTCGAGCTTCCAAGAAACACACTAATCTAGTGGTGAATGGATCTCACTGCAGACTGTCCAGGTGTTATGCAAGATTGTCATGATACTGAAGCAACACTTAAGGAAAATCCTTTTAAACAAATGATTAACTTAGCTTTGTTATCCAGCCAATCATCACACTAAATTATTGTCATCTCAAATGCACATTCTTTTGTCTGACCAATTTGAGACTCTCATCTAGCACCTGACTTACAGTAGGATCGTTGGGTTTTATTGGGTGAATTGGGACATATAACTTCTCTAAGTGGAGAGACCAACATGATGCAGTTATAATAATGCATGTAGCCGGGCAGTGGTGGCACATGCCTCTAATCCCAGCACTCAGGAGGCAGAGGCAGGCAGATCTCAGTGAGTTCAAGGCCAGCTTGGTCTAGAGTGAGTTCCAGGACAACCGGAACTGTTACACAGAGAAACCCTGTCTCAAAAGCAAACAAACAAATAAAAATGCTGCATGTAGCACAGTAAAGACAGGGAAGTTGCTACACGGAGGGCTGTTTATAAACACCAGCATTTGTCTTTGCAATGTTGTACTGCATTAGCTCATCAGTTGTTCCAGCTTAACTAATTTAAAGAGCTGGAGCTGCAGCTGAGTGGTTAGACACTTGCAGAGCAAACATGAGATCTCATGACCAGCGCACATGAGAACAAAAATGCTGCTATTGTTTGAGCCGTTCTGAACTTCGCATCCTTCAGATATAGAATTGATTTTTTCCTTGGCACAGCATTTTTTAAATGATTTAAGTGAATATATAATCAAATCATTTCCTGGAGAAATGCCCTATTCTTAGATACCAAGGCCTTTGTGGAATGATCACAAGAGTGCTTTCCATATGAATGACGTTTATGAAAATTACATAGAGTTCTCATCTAGTCATTGAAGCAGATTAGGCAGGCTGGTTTTATGTCAACTTGACACAAGCTAGCATCATCTGAGAGCAGGGAATCTCAACTGAGAAATTCGCTTCATAAGATCTGACAGCAGGCATGCGTATAGGGCATTTTCTTAGTGATTGATGGAGCAGGGCCTGCCCATTGTGGGTGGTGGTCCTGGGTTTATAGGAAAGCAGACTGAGCAAGCCATGGGGAGCAAGCCAGTAGGTAGCATCCCTCTGTGACCTCTGCATCAGCTCTTGTCACTGGGTCCTTTCCTCTGAATTCCTGCCCTGAGTTCCTTCGGTGACGAACTGTTACATGGAAAAGTAAGTGAAATAAACCTTTTCCTGCCTGTGTTGCTTTTGGTCATGGTGTTCTTCACAGCAATGGAAATATAACTAAGACAGGAGTTTTCGCCAGGCTTGACTTCACATCATAGTTTATCTCACCTAAGCAGATCATTCTTTCTCTGTCAGCTTTAGAGAAGGCTGCTCAGTCCTCGAACAGATCACTTGAGTATAAAGAAGCACAACCCACTGGTTGCCAAACTATCATCCTTCATAACATTGTCACCTGAGGGTAATCTTCACATTTTACTCTTAAGTACAGAAAGCTGATCATGAAGACTCAATGAGAACCCAGTCTCACATATAATAAAAGAAACTCTTCCCAGTATGACGTGGGATTCCCCTCTGTACGCTGTGAATATGTTTTACTACCATTTGTTAAAAGTTTCCGTAGATGCAAGTAGGCACCATGAAGAACTGAGCTGAAGCGTGTATTGCCGCTGGCTTTTCACCTTGTCCTGTTATACTCTTTCTGTCGCGTCTCAGAATCACCCATCGAATGTAAAATCTTAATTTAAGGGTTTTCAGCAAATAAATGATTGAGATATGGAAATTATATAATTTAGTTAGGGAAAAATCTTCATACTCAAAAACATTTATTGCCAGGCAGTGGGACATATGCCTTTAAACTCAGTACTCAGGAGGTAGAGGCAGGTTGATCTCTGTGAGTTTGAGTCCAGCCTACAGAGCAAGTTCTAGGACAGGCTCCAAAGCTACATAAAGAAACCCTGTCTTGAAAAAACAAACAATAATGACAAAATCTACAAAAACATTTAGTCTGCCAGAGTCTGTAATTTTCATTTTGTATTTTTAAATATATATAATATATCTCTATAATTTATATTAATTCATATGACTATTATTCTGGAACTGCATAAAAGTAAGAATTATTCCCGTGCAAGTTATTGTCACAATTATTTTACTTTTTTGAGTCAAAGTCTCAGTATGTTGCCTAGACTGGCCTTGAACTCAATGTATAGCTGAGTCTGGCCCCTGATTTCACGTCCTGAGGATGTTAAGTGTGCAATACAACTCCTTTTTTTTTAAAGATTCTCCAAAACTGGAAAAGAAGTCAAACTCTCACTGTTTGCTGATGATATAATAGTTTACATAAGCGATCCCAAAAATTCTACCAAGAAACTTCTACAACTCACAATTTTTTAAAGATTTTCTTTAAAGATTTTTTAAAAGATTTTAAAGGTTTTTAAAGAACAGGATCAATCTGCAGAGCTAAATCACCTCAAATGTATTTAATCGCAAAATAGCTTGTAAATGTCAACTTTCCAAACACTAAGAGCCCCAGTGCATTCCCTCCACAAAGTACTGGTGTGGATGGAGGCTGCTTGTTCATTTACCCATTGCCCAGGCCCAAAATAATCACACAGAAACTGTATTAACTATAACACTGCTTGGCCTATTAGCTCAGGCTTCTTATTGGCTAGGTCTTATATCTTGAGTCACCCAATTCTATTAATCTGTGCATCACCATGAGGCCATGGCCTGCCAGCAAGATTCCAGTAGACTCCAGCAGATGTCTTTCTCCTTCAGCAACTACATGGTGTCTCCTTGGCGCTCCGCCTACTCCCTCTCTCTCTCTCTCTCTCTCTCTCTCTCTATATATATATATATATATATATATATATATATATATATATATGGAGCAATAAGAAACCAAAACTGGAAAAGAAGTCAAACTCTCACTGTTTGCTGATGATATAATAGTTTACATAAGCGATCCCAAAAATTCTACCAAGAAACTTCTACAACTCACAAACACTTTCAGTAATGTGGCAGGATACAAGATTAACTCAAAAAAATCAGTAGCCTTCCTGTACACAGATGATAAAAGGGGTGGGGAAGAAATCAGAGAAACAACACCCTTCACAACAGGCACAAATAGCATAAAATATCTCGGAGTAACTCTAAGCAAAGAAGTGGAAGACTTGTATGACAAGCACTTTAAATCTGTAAAGAAAGAAATTGAAGAAGACACCAGAAAGTGGAAAGATCTCCCATGCTTTTGAGTAGGCAGAACTAACATAGTAAAAATAACAACCTTACCAAAAGCAATCTACAGATTCAATGCAATGCCTAACAAAATCCCAGCAAAATTCTTCACAGACCTCGAAAGAACAGTACTCAACTTCATATGGAAAAGCAAAATACCCAGGATAGCCAAAACAACCCTTTACAGTTAAAGAACTTCTGGAGGCATCAAAATCCCTGACTTCAAACTCTACTACAGAGCTACAGTACTGAAAACAGCCTGGTATTGGCATAAACACAGGCAGAAGAACCAGTGGAACCGAATAAAGGCCCGAATATTAATCTCACACTCCTTTGAACACCTGATTTTTGACAAAGAAGCAGAAAATATCAAATGGAAAAAAGAAAGCATATTTAACAAATGGTGCTAGCATAATTGAATATCAACATGTAGGAGAATGAAAATGGACCCATATCTATCACCATGCACAAAACTCAATTCCAAATGGATCAAAGACCTTAATATAAATCCAGCCACACTGAAGAGAAAGTGGAAAGTACACTCAAACGCATTGGCACAGGAGACCACTTCTTAAATATAACCCGAGCAGCACAGACACTGAGAGAAACAATTAATGAATGGGACCTCCTGAAACTGAAAAGCTTCTGTAAAGCAAAGGACACGGTCAACAAGACAAAATGACAGCCTACAGAATAGGAAAAGATCTTCACTAACCCCACATCAGACAGAGGTCTGATCTCCAAAATATATAAAGAACTCAAGAAACTGGTCATCAAAAGAACACATAATCCTGCCCTGTGGGAAGTCCAAGCCCCCCCCCACATCCAGGCCTAGGAAGTTTTGCATCCAATAGACTAGGGTCCCAAAAAGCCAGTACATGCAGTAGAAACAAGTCCCAGTGCTTTTATCAATGGCTTCTCAGTCAGCCCCCATTTTCAGCCACATTCAGAGAGTCTGGTTTGATCACATGCTCATTCAGTCCTAGTCCAGATGGATTTGGTGAGCTCCCATTAGAAGACAGTATGCAAAAGTAAGTCTTCAGATCAGTCCATCTAGCATTTGTCAAAAAATGATCATTTTCCTAAGAATAGTAAGAGTCATTATGCTGAAATTATTGCTTATCTACAAGTATATTGAATGTGTAATTGAAATACTCTCCTAAATTGATGTTCTAATAAAAATAAGACTACAAAAAAGAACACATAATCCAATTTAAAAAAAAAAGTGGAGTACAGACCTAAACAAAGAACTCTCAACAGAGGAATCTAAAATAGCTGAAAGACACTTAAGGAATGTTCAACATCCTTAGTCATCAGAGAAATGCAAATCAAATCAACTCTGAGATTTCATCTTACACCTGTAAGAATGGCCAAGATCAAAAACACTGATGACAACTTATACTGAAGAGGTTGTGGGGAAAAGGGAACACGTCTGAATTGCTGGTAGGAATGCAAGCTGGTACAACCCTTTTGATGTCAGTGTGGCAATTTCTCAGAAAATTAGGAAACGACCTTCCTCAAAACCCAGCAATACCACTTTTGGGTACATATCCAAAGAATGCTCTATCATGCCACCAGGACATGTGCCCAACTATGTTCATAGCAGCATTGTTTGTCATAACCAGAACCTGGAAACAACCTGAATGCCCCTCGACCAAAGAATGGATAAGGAAAATGTGGTACATTTACACAATGGAGTACTACACAGAAGAAAAAAATGACATTTTGAATTTTGCAGGAAAATGGATGGAGCTCAAAAACATCATTTTGAGTGAGGTAACCCTGACACAGAAAGACAATTATCACATGTAGTCACTCATAAATGGTTTTTAAACATAAAGCAAAGAAAACCAGCCTGCAAATCACAATCACAGAAAACTTAGAAAACAAAGAGGACACTAAAAGAGACATACATAGATCTAATCTACATGGGAAGTAGAAAAAGACAAGATCTCCTGAGTAAATTGGGAGTATGGGGACCTTGGGGGATGGCTAAAGGGAGTGGGGGAGAGGCAGGGAGAGTAGCAGAGAAAAATGTAGAGCTCAATAAAAACCAATTAAAAAATCAGTTTTAGTAGAAGAAAGCTAGCATATATCCTACCAGAATTTGAGACACTTTTTTTAACCATGCATTTTATGGCACTGTAAATTCTGGTTTTCAGTAATGCTGACTGCTATTAAACCCACAGTTGATATAAAAAATCTGTCTATATTCTAAATATAGACACAGGCATTTTCATCCTAACCAAGAAGTGTTTACCTTTTATGGCACAACCAGAGCGATCACAAACACCATGTGTATGAATTATGATGAAAATGACGAGCTGGAAGCTAGTCACAGGACTTGAAAGGCTTTGTTTCATGAGCAAATCCTACTGTATTTGACTGTTTACAACATGCCTTGTATAGCAAAAGCAGACGGTACCAATAAGGTGTTTTGGTAAGCCATCTGTCCTGAAACACATTTCCAGAGAGAAATTTCCAATTGCCACAGTGGTTTGTTATTGCAGTAGTTTGAAAAAATTGCCCAAAGCATTTCTAAGCTCTAATACAATCATTTGTCGTTTGATGGGCACTCTTAATGAAATGGGTGTCCCATTAAAAATAAAAAGACAGTCATAAATTTTGGAGAAACGAAGGATTTCAAAAAGCCACCCCAAGCTCAGAGACCACATGTGCTCTCCACAGCTCTCTGGGTAATTTTATATTCTCTTTCCAGACAAGGAAATGGAACAGTGGATTGCACAGCTGGAAGGAGCTGGGCCAGGATGAGACATGAGGACTGCTTGACTCTAAAACAAAACTGAAGTATAGTGAAAAACAAAATGCATACAAGCTTCTGTCCAGGAAGTGGCCCTTGCTGATCAGTCAGCCAAAGTAATTTAAATAATTTTAGTTATGATTTTTTCATCCATTTACTTAATGAGTAACTATGATAAGACAATATAAGTTATTAGTGTTTAGCATCTGAACTAACCCATTTAGGGTCATATAGTTATGCTTTAGTTTGGTCTTTGGTTATTTCTCATTTTTTTCACAAGGTTTTAGGTAGCCAAGGATGGCTTTAAACTTACCATGTAACTGAAACTAGCCTTGAATTTCTTTTTGTGTTTACCTCTTGCTTCTTCTCCACAAATGCTGAGATTTCAGGAATGTTACCATGCACTCCTACAGCTGTGCTTTTAATTTTCTTCAGAGGGGAGTAGCAAGCTGAAATCCCTCTTCTTTGAGAGTCATAACTCATGATAGATACTAATGTTTTAGATTACTACTTGTTGACTTGAATCTTTGATAAAATTTGCCTTTGCCTATGTAATTTTCAGCACTTTGAATACCCATCCTATCTATCTATGTATAGATATAGATAGATGTCTAAATTTATATATGTATAAATACACATAGTCTAAATTTCTTGGCCATGAATGCTACACTTTGTGTATTTCCTTGAAATATCTAAGTTCACAGTGGTTTCTACAGTAGAGACATGGGTCAGAGGTCTCAATCCATGGTCATTAGGTACCAAGACTTTTGGTGGCAAACCAGAGAAAACTGTTCACTTAGTGACATCTAGGAGCAAGGAGTAACAGAACAGGAATTAGAGTCTCAAAGGTATGCCTACAATTATCTAACATCCTTCCACTAGACACCATCCCCAAAGCTTTTACCATGGACCAGAGCTTCAACAAATAGGCCTGTAGGGTACAGTAAGATCCAAATTATAGCAATGCTTTCCGAGAAATGTCATTAGGGGCTAAGAAAGTGGCTTAGTGGGGAAAAGCACTGTTGTTCAGCAACTATGAAGACGTGAGTTCAAATCTGAGTATACCCTCAAAAATCTGGGCATATTTCTAACTGTAGCATGGGTTGGGGGCAGAGAGAGGTGGATCCTGAAGGCTCACAAGCTAACCAGCCTAGCAGAAAGAGCAGACAGTTCAGTGAGAGACCCTGCCTCTAGGCAACAGTGTGGAGAGGAGCAAAGGAGCACACTCTGTGCTACTTGGGCTGTCTGGATTTGGGCTGCAGAGTCCTGGTGGCGCCCAGCAGAGGGCAATTTCAGCTGTCTATGCAGGAGGAATAGGCTGCCTAGCCAGCCTATAAAAGAGAGATTTTATCTTACAAAAAAAAAAACCCAAGGTGGATGGAATCTGAGGAATGACATCTGCGTTGACTTCTGACCTCCACAAACAGGTGTGTAACATGTGCACCCACATCCATGTGGACACACATATATAAACATATACAACACATACACTTTCTTAAAGAAAAAATCATTTCTCCCATCTAAGGATTATCCTATGGTCAGAGAAAACAGCACAACTATGGCACAAAGGTTAAGACAACTCAGAGATTGCAGAGAACATAAAGAAATAACAGAATAAAGAACAGGTCTACAGCTCTGGTGGAGGGGAGTTAAAAAGGCAGTTAATCTATGGCCAGCACCCAACCAGCAGGATGGCCCTCCTATCCTGCCTGAGGGTACGGGGTCAAAACTACAGCTTAGATGCTTCTCTATGTATGAGCTCGGACTTCTTCCAAACACATGCGCCCTGGAAACCTTGCCATGACCTGATCTCTGACTGGGAAATGACAGAGTTAAAAGGCTCTTTTGGAAGTTCACACTAGGGCCCCAGGGAGCAATCAAAAGACAGTGTCAAAGCCCAATATCTTTCTCCAGAACCTTGACACAGTTTACCACAGTGATGCTGTGTAAATAAACATGAAAAAACAGTTATCAGTTCCAAATTGTTCTTAAATTGTGAAGACATTCAAGAAGGGCAACAGAGAAACCTTTGTGTGTATTTTATAACCATTTCCAAATCGAAAGCATAGTGCCAGCAATCAGTATCCACCATTCTCCTGTCACTCCGTAACACTAAGTCTCTCTTCCTCTGGAGAAATCAACAAATATCAGAGAGTTTCTTGTTTGCACGACTGTGTGAAACTGAACCTCAAGTCCTACCAGCCTTTTTTCCGTTATATTATTTCTGCTACTTCTTTCTATCAAGTTGCCAGGCCTTGTGGTATTATTTGTAACACCAGAAAGCCAAGCCCTTGCTCTGCAGTTATGTGAAAGATATTGTATTCTTGAGAGGTTTTGAAAGTAATGCCACAAAAATGGCCTCACTTAAAACAATATGGTTTCTCTAGAAACATGCAAGAGAAAATAAATAGAGCCAACGCCTTGGATTCCGGTCAACTAATATGGATGATGAAGTGGATTGGCATCCAGATTTCCCTGACGGGGTTAACTAGTGTCTAGTATGAGATACAAAATCCCTCAAATCCTGAACCCCAGAAGTCTAAACTCCCAAAAGGTAATGAAGTCTAGTTGGCACCTTAGAGAAGATTTGATTTTATTAAGCATGCTCATATTAAAAAAAAAAAAACCTGGGATATGGCATGAACTTCTAATGGCATTTGCTACAGTTGTGGAAAGAAATGTATGAGGAGAAGACAGGGCCATTTAGCCCATGCAAGAAAAGAAAGTTCATGAATTAACAATAAAACTTAAAAGGTCCTTCTCAAAGAGAATACAGGTAAGAACTCATTTCACAAAACAGAGGCTAAATGAGCCCAATGTCAAGGGTTATGGCCAAGAACACAGTATTGACTTCCTATGGAGGAAGTTTCCTCTGAAAATGAGCTCCTTTGAAAGGCCATGGGTCTTCTGTAACAGAGTTAGTCCTGCTCATACCTCCACAAATAAGCTACACATTCCTTTGAAGTTAAGATCTTATTTTAATCATGTTTATATGTCCATGTAACACATGTGAAAATGTCAGCGGGAGGTATTTGGTCACTACCTTTCAATTACCACAGAATTTTACAACCAGGGCCATAATAGTGTTAAGGAGTAGGTAGTACTTAATTTATTAGATGCTTAGCTGGATAATATGTGAAAACACATATGGTCCTTAATCCATCTTTATCCAAACTGAATTTCACATACTCTTAATAATTTGTTAGGGGACATGTGGTTAGTATGCTCACAGTTGGGGGTAAGCAAATTCTGCAGCATACATTAAGCTATAGGAACTGACTTCACTGGTGTAGAGGTTGAAACACGGGCCAAGGAGACTCACTTCATACCCCCACTGAGATGGACTGAGTGTATTCATTGGCTTGGAGTCAGCAGTGACAGAGAGGCTCAGTGACAGAAATCACACAGTTGAGGTCTCTCTGCACTTAGTGACTGTCAAATGTTTGGTAGGTGAATGCAAGACCAAAGTAGGAAAAGCAGAGTTTCTTGTTTCTCTGGGAATCAATACAAGCCTTTCCTCCCTGGTGCAGAAGCTGGAATGAAGTGCTCAGAAACCATAGAGACCTCAGGACAGAATTTGCTGAGGCTAATTGTGGTAGTACCATCTTTCTTTTTCTCTTCAGAAACGTTTGCTTCTTTCGGGAACTCATTAAAATAGTGTAAGGTCTTCTAAAAAAAAATCTTGGGTGTCATCCAGAGCTGTGCTCTTTTAGACATGCACTATCTGTGCCATCTAATCTAAAACATCCCTATACCAACCCCAACTCAGGGTAACCATAATTTGGAAACCTATTCCCTGTCCCTCTCTACACTGACCATCACACTCTGTGACCAACACTCACAGAAGAACCTACCCTTCACAGGCAAGAGATACTGACCACTTCAAGGCATAGCCTTAGCTTGAACAAACACGGACAAATGAATGCATTGAGGAAATATTTAGGGAATAAATGAGTAGATATTTGTAAGCATTAAATTTACATATATGTTTCCATTGGCTTATTTTAAAAATGGTAAATTTTCATTAAGGCCATACCTTTGGATCCACTCAAAAAAATCAAGAGCTTGGAGCTGGAGAGATGACTCAGCAACTAAGAGCAAGTACTGCTATTGCAAATTCAGTTCCCAGAACCCATATCGGGTGGTTCATAACTGTCTGTACCTCTAGCTTCAGGATCCAGCTTCTGATCTACAAGGGACACTATACTCGTGTGCATGTAGACACACATACACGCATGCATGTACACACATGCACACACAGGATGGTGGTGTGAAAGCGTGAGAACCTGAGCTCAGATACCAGAACTCACATAAGAAACTGGGTGCTGCCATGAATGCCTATAAACCCACCACTTCAGAAGAGGGACACAGGAGCATCCCTGGGCCTCATGGACCACCATCCTGGTTCCAGATTCAGTGAGAGATCCTGCCTCAAGGGAACAAGATGAAGACAGAGCAGCCTTGCAACTCAGGTTTTCCCATGCACAGATATGGATATGCATAGAAGACATACACACACACAGACACAGACACACACACACACACAAAGAACTATGGTATCCTCTGGGTACAGACCCATCTAGGTATGAATGCAAGCAGTAGTGCGCTGATTCTAAAGCCATTAGAGGCTCAAGACACTTGTGCCAATAAGCATTCTATTCGAAGTGAGATGAATACAAGAGAAAGGTTTGCTTTGTTTTAACCAAAATGCTACACCAGGCCCCTCGCACCTTCCTCTGGTTTTAATCAAAGTCTGGCAGGTCTTGGTCTGCCATGAACACAGTCAAGGGTGATCTCTGGGTAACTGTAAACACATGGGAGTGACCTGTGACCTCTGGGTGACTATGAACACATGACAGGGACTTACGACCTCTGTGTGGAGTTTTAAGATTCCAATTACAGAGGTAACGATGTTTCTCAAAGACCAAAATACTCCTTACAACATTAAGAGTGATTTTAATATCCAGTGCCAACTAACAGGACTGACTATTTTTAAATTTGGAAATTTTAGGTTTTCTCAGGTAAATTAGAGGTTAGTTTAGATCAAGGAGGGAAAATAAGAGACTAGGAAATGTCATGGTCTATAAAGGAGAAGAGAGTAATTATTTAAATTATTTTAAGTGCTAATTTTAGCAGATTTGTTCCAACAACCCTTTAGTCAGACCTACATTATCATAACAATAGAATGAAAATGAATACTCTTTTTAGTCACATTATTTTTCTCCACAAATCACAGTCAAATTTTTATATTTTCCTTGTGTCAGAACACCTTTGGCCTTTGTCTGGGGATATTTTATTTTTAACTAAAAATTCAGATATAATGAGTGACTAATTGTGTTGGATAATATGTCACAGTGCTAAATACAGACCTTGTAAGTTGTTACATCCTTTGGGTTAAGCCCTCCAAATACTCGCTAATGCTCTCTGTGTGTGAGGACAAGTACAAGAAGAACACTGTGGGATTCAATAGGTTGGCATCTATAAGGCACTTTATCTGCCTGTGTACACAGCAGGAGATAGGCATGCAGGGTGTTTCTTAATACATTCATTAATTCTGAATTCTTAGAACAAAACTTCTAAACGAGAACTTTACAAACAAAACAATCACCGCAATGACAGTTTTATAGTTATATTTCAAAAACATTATAACATTCTTCAAAAAAATATTTTTCAAGCAAAACCCTTATATGACATCCTGGACACTTAATAACCATTGCCATAAGGATATTATTTCCTTCATGAATTTTTATTTGTGATTAAAGGATTTTAAAGGACGAGCTGTGTTTTCCTTGGGCCTTTCTAAACCACATACAAGGCACCAAAGGAAGCAAAGTAGAAACAGATGACGTTGGCTTGTCACTAAGGAGTTTCCACTAACTTGAGAGACAGCCAGTCACCAAACAAACACACTAGGAACAGATCAAATTTGATCTGTTTCATCCAATGTGAGATAAATGTAAGCTAGAATAATCAGCACAGGTTCCATAGAAAATACAATAAAGGTAATAAAAGGCAAATCAAGAATTTCAGGATTACAATTTAAAAGAAGAATTCAATTAATTTAATGTTCTGTAGCAACATATTATTTTGTTGTTTGTTGATTTGTTTTGTTTTATTTGTTGTTTTTGGTTTTGGTTTGGCTTAGTTTGGGGGGATACAGTTTGGAGGGAGAGGTTTTTTGTTTTATTTTATTTCGTTTTGGTTTGGTTTGGTTTGGTTTGGTTTTGGTCAGAATCTCAGGTAGCCCAGGTTGGTCTTAAACTTAATTTATATCTGAGACTGACCATGAACTCCTGATCCTCCTGCCTCTACCTTTCAAGGTAATATACTCTTAGAGATGATTTTCATCTCTTCCTTCATACCCAGAAAACACTTTTAGCATGAATGGTCAGTGTTGAAAAGCAAAGCCCACTGCCCACAGTCACACATTTAGAATTATTTCATCTTTTTTTCATTGCCAAAGTAGTTGTTTGTGTTCCCTTGATATAAGAAAGAGTTGGCCTTAGCTGCTTTGGGCTTTCAGTGGGAAAAAGAACCACCATGTACCCTTACAGAAGTCTTTGAACTTACTGATTTTTATAAGGACTTTAGATGTTTGTTTCTTCGTTTGACTGATTGTTTTGTTTTGATTTTATTTTTTGGGATGGTGGGTACTTTTCTCATTTGGAGATAGATATGACCTTTACGATTTAAGGTGGGTCTTTCTTCTTGCCCTAACTTCATTGGTATGACCAAAATCATCAACACCATACAAGTCTACCAACCTTGGCAAAAATGGATGAAGAGCTGAGATGAACTCAGAATGGGGAAAGGAGGATCACACACTGTAAACTCTGGGAACTACTAGTGGTAAAATTATAGGGAAGAGAGAAATGCAATTAAATTATAATCTCAGGAATAGAAAGGTTGAATAGATCATTGGAAACATATGACACTAAACTGCATCAGAAACACTCTCCATTCATTGGACAACAGAGCCTTCTGTTGCTCTCTTAGTTACACTTAGGAAAGGAACTGAAATACTAGGAAATAAGAGACATGGAGATCATCACACGGTTTTATTCCTCCTATGAGAAATTCTATTCAAGCCTTTCTGAAAAGAAACATTTCTTATTTAAGCAAACCCTTAGGGTGTGCCACACTGGGAGGAATTCTCAGAAGTGTCTTACTAATACACAGGTCTTGGGCAACACTGAACCCAAACCGTTCAGGACAACAAGAGGGATGGGGTAATTCCAGGTACTGAGGACCACTGTGGTCAGCACCAAGCTCCCGGAGTTCTTTAAAAACAACCTTTTAAAATGGGATTTATCCTCATTGGGACTTTGGGAGCTCAGTCCAGTGCTCCAGTGTGGGTCTCTGTCTCTATCTCCATCCATCGCCAGGTGAAGGTTCTATGGTGATATGCAAAATATTCATCAGTATGGCTATAGGATAGGGTCATTTCAGGTTCCCTATCTTCAGCTGCCCCAGGAACTAACTGGGGACCTTGCCTTGGGCACCTGGAAGCCCCTCTAGGTCCAAGTCTCTTCCCAACCCTAAGATGGCTCCCTTAATTAAGATATGTGCTTCCCTGCTCCCCTATCCAACCTTCCTTTATCCCAATGATCCCGTTGCCCCAAGTTCTCCCCATCCTACCCTTCTCACTTTTCTCTCCCCATCTCCCCTTACCCCCCTCCCACCCCACCCTTAAGATCCCGATTTTTTGCCTGGCAATCTTGTCTACTTCCCCTACCCAGGAGGATAGCTATATGTTTTTCTTTGGGTTCACCTTCTTATTTAGCTTGAAAAAGCAGGGGATAAAACAAGACTCTCTGAATATGGCGGACAATGAGGGCTGCTGAGAAGCCAAGGACAATGGCACTGGGTTTTGATTCTATTTCATGTTCTGGCTTTGTGGGAGCCTAGCCAGTTTGGATGTTCACCCTCCTAGACCAGGATGGAGGGGGGAGGACTTTGGACTTTCCACAGGGCAGGGAACCCTGACTGCTCTTCAGACTTGAGAGGGAGGGAAATTTTTTTTCTCAATAAAAAAAAAAGAAAAGAAAAATAATAAAAAATAAATAAATAAATAAAATGGGATTTATCCACACTCTTCCACTCTCTGACCCCCATCTAGTTTATCTTCACATTTTCTGAATTAGCAGAGAAAGCATCTATTTAGATACAGGCTGCGGCGTGGGGATAGGAAGTTTCAGTTGTGTAAGAGAAGCAAGTTTCTAACCATATTTGATTTTTTTGCTCCCAGCCTCAAGAGCCAACCAAAAGGCACTGAAGACATGAGAGATGAGAGAAGAGGAAAGGAAATCTTGACCTGTTTTGCTTGAAAGATGCGTTTCAGGAATGTCTATACCCAAACACAAAGATAGCTTGGGATAGTCTGCAAGTCAACTCAGTGCTACGTGGCTATGCTGTTCGTTCCAGCAACTTACAGACAAAATTACCGCATTAGCAAAAGTCACATGTTAAATTAATTTGACATTGTAAAACCAGTTTTTATTGTAAGAATGTGAGTTTTGAGAAACAATGACCTATGTGGTTTAAGCAAGTGACTCATTCTTCATGCCCTGATTCCATCAGCATGGCCAGTTCGTGGCACCTTCCACGTTTACTACTAGCCTTGCCAAAGAAAGTGCAAAGAGATGAGGGGCTCGGTGGTAGGGAGACGGGACCACAGTGTAAAGTGGGCCCTGGCACTCTATGGGGGGCAGTAACTCAGTCCCTGACTGCCTGTGGTGTGATAAAGGCAGCCATAGCTTCCATTCAGACTAACAAGGGCCAAGGTGAAATAGGGGGTGTGCACAGGTGACCTTGGCTGTAATAAAGCATATGGAAAGAGCTTTCTCATCTAACCCATGCTGTTTCCAAGCACACAGGAAACTACTATTACCGAATTCCAGAATGCAACCAGTACGATAAAAACAGGACATCAGATTTCTTCAGATAAATTGTGTAGAATTTTGTGAAGGAAAGAATGAAAAATGCACATGCTGGATAAAAGGGAGATAAATGTGTGAGCACAGTGGTGTATACCTTTAATTCCCCATTCTGGAGGCAAAGGCAGGGGACCTCTGTGAGTTTGAGGCCAGCCTGGTCTACACAGAAAGCTCCAGGACAGCTAGATCTACAAAGGGAAACCTTTCCATAAAAAGGAAGAAGAAGAAGAAGAAGAAGAAGAAGAAGAAGAAGAAGAAGAGGAGGAGGAGGAGGAGGAGGAGGAGGAGGAGGAGGAGGAGGAGGAGGAGGAGGAGGACGACGACGACGACGACGACGACGACGACGACGACGACGACGACGAGAAAAAAGGAAAGTAGATAAATAGAATTGGCTAGCAGGTTTGACAAGATCAAAATGTGTGCTGTGCAAGACTTCCATATACACTCACTAGTTATTTGAGGACAACCAGCTAACTATTCAAAATAAAACTCAGATTATTAACTTTCAAATCAAGCCAAATTGAGCTGTAAATGTATTTAAAACTTAAACATCATGGGGATTATGAAAAGGATTCCGTGGCAAGAATCCTTTCTATGGAAACATGAGGACCAAACCCTGAAGGAGAAAGGCAGCCTACCTATGAAAGCCTCTAATCCAAGCACTGGGAAGCAGAGGCAGGCAGAGTCTAGGAGCTTGCTGGCCACATAGAAAGACAGAGATAAAGATGTGATGTGTATATAGACATATACATATATTAAGACATAGTTATGAATGGGGCTATAGATAAGTATATATAAAAATAAAGGGTCCATGCTAGAAAAGAGAATACAATAAATATTGTCACATCAGTTTTTCTTAGAAAATCACTTCCTACGCACCAAACAAAAGTCAATAACCACAAAAGAAGCTGATCAATTTCCTACCTACAAAATAAGTACTAAATTAAATTGCAATAAAAATTGAAAAATATTTCTGAACCTTGTGTAATTCATTTTCCAATTATTTTAAAGATCAGAATTATCTGTTCTTTGCTATCCAAAGAGCTTTTCAAAACCACTTAGAAAAATACATATGCCCTTGCACAAAGGAGACCTAGCAATCAGTGGGACAGAGAATCTTTAGCCCATTAATCAAAGACCCAAAGTGACAACCACCCATGCTATCTGAGCAGAAGAAGGCAAGTAGACTGTGAGAGGTGGTTCCCTCAAGGTAGCAGGGTTTAGAAAATTTGACCCTCACTTGCAGTCTGCTATGCTTTTGACAAAGGTTTTGTAGCTAATGAAGCCTCCCTATGTAGCTTAAGAGAATGCATTTCATGAAACTGATTGTTCTTCAGGGATAACAGCTGTGGATGTGAGGGAAGCCTTGCTTTCCAGCAGTGCTCCTAAGCAGGCCCTGCACACACACACACACACACACACACACACACACGCACGCGCGCACTGCCAGGCTTCTTCAGCCCGCATAGCGTTGTCTGCTCTCCAACCCCATCTCTGCCTTTTGCCTCCCAGCTATCCACTCATTTCAAACTCCCTTTCTCTCTTTTGAACCTGAGCCAGGTGAAAATGTGAAAAGCCAAATGATGAACATGTGATAATCACAACAGCTAGTCACTGCTGTGTAGCTGCTACGAGCATATGATTGGTGCTCAGGCATGTATGTCTGTGTTCCACCCAGGGCTTCATGGTTAGTGAGCAGTTAATCCCTTGTTTGTTCCAAGAAGAGGCAAGAAAAGAGAAATTGTTATGCCCATCCCATATTAAAAATGGATTTGTGTGTAGCAATTAGATTTACTAGACAGATTGTAGACATGCATTAGAAATTAGTTTCATTACATACAGGTATTTTTTCAGGACAAGGATTTACTTTCAACCTTCTATATTCAGAGCAAAGCTCTCATCACTTTCTAGCACAGCCTGTGAAGAAGCTGGCAAGTCTGTTTCTGAGAGTCCACGGCAATTGTTTTCCAAGGGTGTTTCTCCTACTGCTTTCTCTGCCTCTACCTGAGAGACACCCAGTCCTTCCCTCAGAAAGGAACAGGGCAGTGAAGGAGTTAGTAAGTAAGGAAAAAAATCTAAGAACTTTCTTAGCTTCACAATTTCTATAATTAAAATTCATAGAAATTTTAATTATTATTTTCAGTCTTTTCCAAGACTAAATGTTTAGAAAGTTCTAGAAACTGCTACAGTTCCCTTTTCTCAAATGGTTTATGTGTCTTCTCCATTCTGAGTCATATCACTTATCCAAAGATTGTATAAAATATTAATTTATAATTCAATATTTATTATCTGTTTTAATTGTTCTAGTGTTCATTTCATTTCTTGAAAATTATCTCTTAATATTACTTCACAGCAGACCCATGCCAGGATGAGTGGAGGGAGGGGAAACTGTGGTCACAGTGTATAAGAGAATAATATATTTTCAATTTAAAAAATATGAATTCTCTGCAATCTACTGTATTCTAATGATGTTACAACCTGCACAAATGACACTGTCTCCAATGCACACTGTAGACATTACTCTTTTCTCTTCTTGGTTTTAACTACTACGTACCTTGGCTTTGGATTTCCATGCCAAGTAACTTTTCTTTCTAAAAGACATACTCTAGACAATTTTCCATTGTACAAATTGTCAAAGATACTTCTTGAATTTTGCGTACAAATGGATGGAAATAGAAAACACTATCCTGAGTGAGGTAAGCCAGACCCAAAAAGAGGAACATGGGATGTACTCACTCATATTTGGTTTCTAGCCATAAATAAAGGACATTGAGTTTATAATTCGTGATCCTAGAGAAGCTAAATAAGAAGGTGAATCCAAAGACAAACATATAGGCATCCTCCTGAATATTAACCTTCATCAGGCGATGAAAGGAGACAGAGACCCACATTGGAGCACCGGACAGAAATCTCAAGGTCCAAATCAGGAGCAGAAGGAGAGAGAGCACGAGCAAGGAACTCAGGACCGCGAGGGGTGCACCCACACACTGAGACAATGGGGATGTTCTATCGGGAATTCACCAAGGCCAGCTGGCCTGGGTCTAAAAAAAGCATGGGATAAAACCGGACTCGCTGAACATAGCGGACAATGAGGACTACTGAGAACTCAAGAACAATGGCAATGGGTTTTTGATCCTACTGCACGTACTGGCTTTGTGGGAGCCTAGGCAGTTTGGATGCTCACCTTACTAAACCTGGATGGAGGTGGGCGGTCCTTGGACTTCCCACAGGGCAGGGAACCCTGATTGCTCTTCGAGCTGATGAGGGAGAAGGACTTGATTGGGGGAGGGGGAGGGAAATGGGAGGCGGTGGCGGAGAGGAGGCAGAAATCCTTAATAAATAAATAAATTTAAAAAAATTGATTCACTGAATACCTAAAATTTAAAAAAAATCCAAACAAATTGTCAAAGATAATATCATACAAAATAAAATACCTCCTATTACTTTATTTCAACTTCTGACACTTCCCTCCACCTTATTTGAATACCCTTGTTTGAGGATATAAATTTTAGGAACAGTTGAATCATAGCAATTGATATTCTAGAATAATATAACAGGGCCTGCCACATGATAAGTGCCTAATAAGAATTTGTCAAATCAGTACTAACTACTAGTGAGTCTCCAAAGTGGGAGAAACAGCTGATCATGCCACACTCATATCATTAACTCGGTGATTATAAAGTCCCTTAGATTATCTCATTAACAAAATTGCTATATGACAGAACTGTCATTTAATAGTAACAGCATCAATAAAATAATACCATAATAACTGAAAACACATAGCACGTAATGTACATGAGACATGCTTTTAAGTGCTTCTTCACACATATTCATCTACCCAGTTTTGCCACAAACCTATAAACCGGGTGCTATTGAGATGCCCACTTTGTATGAGAGCAAATCATTCCAATCACATGGCCAAGGGTGAAGAACAGTGGGCTTGCCAGGCAGACTCGAAACCCCTGCACTCTGCTGTCTCTTCAAGAGCAAACACCTACACCTCTTACTTCATCTGCATTATGCCTCCTCTCTGGAAAGGAGCTTGTCTTCTTCTCCCTGGCACCACTCTCAGCCTCAAGCATGGCACCCTGCAATAGTTCCAACCATTCTTGCTCTTTAACTTGATTTGCTACCTAAAGTCTAAGAATACTTAAATGGAGCAAAGAGCGAGTGATGGGCAGGCGCCATCTACTTTGGATGAGACACTGAAATAAAGATTCAAATCAGGAACAAGTAAAAATTTCCAAAGCTCTTCCCTGAAACTGTAAAACCTTCTACCCTTTTCCTGTGCCTCAATCAGACCTTCTCAGTGGGGAAAAAGCATGAAGAACATCTATGTGAATTAAACACAAGTCATTTCATCAGCACGGTGAGCAGAAACCACGGCAATGGCTTCACAAAGTGTTGTTGCTGTTGCTGCTGCTGTTATTGTTGCTGTCTACTGCGTGCCGATGCCTCTGTTATGGTTTTCAGCAAGTCATATGATTTGCCCCAATAATATCTCAAATAAGTATTCTTATCGCATTTAGTTCCCATAAGCGCAAAATTAGTTGAGGGTCACTCCAAGGTGATAGCTAAGAGGTGGTGATGTGCACGGTCCTGCTCCCGGTCTCTGTGCTCCGACTGCTCTCAAGGGAAGGCTTGGTTTTCCACACAGCTCAAAAGGCTAGGATGATTGCACCCACAGAATCCAATTGCCTCTGTCTCCTTCACTGTCACACCACAGCCCCACTCCCTCTCAGCATCCTACAGTCTGGTTTTCATTTGAGGAGGAGTGAGGAAACTGTCTCCCCGTCTGTGTAAACCATAACTGCACCCAGTCCTCTGTGGCATTAACACCCTCACATCCAGGTCAGAGCACAAACAGAGTGACATGTTTGTACAAGCGTTGAAAGATACATTGACAAGGATGAAAAGATGAATTTCCCCCACTCCTTCCCAAACACAGATAAACAACATGGCTATGCCAGCACAAATTGGCCTGGCTGTTAAAGCCTTCCCAACAAATCCAGATGTGATTGCATTTCCTATACCTACTGTTCACATCGTCCAAACATGTAAAATTATGTCTGTGAATCCAGAAAGATCTGGAAATATCCATATCTTGAATTGTTCCTTAAATGTATGAAGGCTCAATAAAAATCTCACAGAGCAAATCAGAAAACCCGAGGACATAACTATAATTCACATGTTTCTGATTTGTTTATACTTAAATGGTTCAAGTCATGTTTTGTAAGCGTTGTCTCTGTGTGACATCTTTGGGCATTTTTATGTCTTTCTTCTTGAAAACAAGAAATCTTGTTTTGCCAAGAACAAATGAACTTAAAATAACACAATCTTTCGGACCACCCTGCTCATTTTAAGCAACTGATTTTTGTGTAATTTCTCAGCCTCGTGGTGTCTTTTCTTTAACTAATTGACACTCACTGGGAAGATTTTTCCATGGGGAAGAAGATTACTTTTCTCAATGAAGTTCAGTTCCATATACAGAGTACAATATGCCTTTCTGGTCCTGTTTCAAATCTATAGGCAAAATACTTTATATGTAGATAAGACTGGAGCAGACAGATTTCCAGGAAATTAGCATTGAGTTGGAGGTCTGTACATCAAACCCTTTCCAAACTGTGGGTCCATGAGGGTAGCAAGACTAGGCAGAAGGCAGAAGACAAGTTGTCAAGAAATTATAAGTAAAGCCCTCTGCTGATACCTCAGCATGCCTGAATGCAGGAAGTGCCCTGTGGACACGTCCCAAGTGAGACACAGGGCAAAGTTCTCCAGTTTTATGCCTATATATTACTATATAGAATGACTACAGACAGAGACAGTGGCATAATCATGGGCACGGTAGCTACCCTCAGCTGAAGGAAATATCCCTGAGGAAGACTCATCCAAGAGACCCTCCCTATGGGATGCATTCCCATCCACAGACACAGGCTGCCTGGTTATTCTAAGGACTGGTTCCTAAATATAAAATGTGCCCTGTCTTCTAGTCTTACTATATAAACCAAGAGCTGGAAACATGACCCGTGGACCAAATGCTTGTGTAGCATACACAAAGCCTTGGATTCGACCCCTAGCTCTGTGTAAATCAAGTGTGGTGGCCCACACCAGTAATGTTATAATTCAGGAGGTGGAGATAGAAGCTTGAAGTCTGCATAATGAGTTTAAGGCCATCCTGGGATATCTAATACCTGCCTCAAAAAATATACAAATCAAGATGTAAATAGGAAGTTAGGCAGGTAAATAGATAGATAAATACACACACACACATATTAATTCAACCAGCCAGTGGAGACATGACAATATCAAGCCCAATGTTAGACAAATTTCTACATTTAGAGTAAAGATTTCACTTTATGGCAGTGAGCAAGCCATATCTAGAAGTCTTTATTCTAAGTACTTTTTCCTCTTGCTCTATGGCAAGATTCCTACATGTATTATCGGGTGTCAGGGAAGAGAAAGACAATGAAAACTATTGGGATAGATTATACTACCTTTTGAGGTTTTTTTCCTTAATATTTTCTTTTGCCTCAGTACTTCTCATTCGGCACTTGGTTTATTAGGTTTTTGTTAAACACTTGTTGACTAATCCAATGCCCCAGTGTTTATAAATTAAAACACAAATTCCATAAGGCACAACATCAAAGACCACTGAGACTAGTTGAGGAAATGACACATAACAGATTATTGTAATAATAAATAATAAAATCCCAAGCCTTATTTATCTATAAGATTCTTCTAGATGCTAAGATTCTAAGTTCTAATTCAGATTCAGGCTTCAAAATGTCCAGGGTTCTCCAAGGTTCTCTTGCTTGGGAGCCTCCAGATGGAAGTTTTCCTCCTCCCAGGATGTTCCAATTCTAATCATGAATTGCAGGTCTAAATCCAACCAGCTCATGGTTTAGAATGCAAAGCTGAGACAATATGGTCACACCGTAAGCATTCCTTTGCATGATATTCTGTTAGCACCGACTATACAAACCAACTACAGGCACCAAACGGGTCTAAGAACTGAGGATGTAGCAATAAAGAAGGCTCGGCTCCCTCTACCTTTTGGAGCTTACATGTGAGAGGCAAAAACCAAATAACTACAGACAAACTAAGAAATATTACATACTTCTGAGTGCTTTGAGGTAAATAACGCAGAGGAAAGGATGAGAGAAGATGTGTTTTATTGTGTTTATTTTATATTTCTTTACACAGGGTTTCTCTGTATAACAGCTCTGGCTGTCCTGGAACTCTCTTTCTAGACCAGGTTGGCCCCAAAACTCACAGAGATCTGCCTGCCTCTGCCTCCAAGTGCTGAAATGTTATTTTTTAAGACTGCCCAGAAGAGGTAATATTTGAGCAATAAGAAAATAGCATAAAAGTGGCAGGAATATCAGAAGAGTGTTCTAGGCAAAAGATGCCAAGACTCGGGGTCGGAATGTGCTCCTAGAGTTTCCAATCCACTGCTGTCCAGCCACTCAGTGACCCTTGCTGTTCCCCATCGCATGCCTACCAAGTGTGAGAAGGCTGCCCTCGCCTGCATGGCTCACACGGCGCTGGCCCCATCCCACTTACTGTGTTCCTTCTTCTGAATGGAACTCCCAAGTGTGTGTGTCTGAGCTGTTGGGTACCTGTAGAGAAGCGGAACCCGGGAGTCACAGATTCTGCCAGGGACCTGACTGTGATGCTCATGTTCTAAAGACTCACTGTCATTTAGGACGGAAAGCAGCTGAGACAATGGAAATCAGCAGCAATCCTCCAATGATAACAAAAAAAAAACCCACAAACAAGCAAAAACAAAAAGAAAACAAACAAAAAAGAAACAAAACACCTTTTGCCAAAGTAGGAAATAGCAGCGTGAGAGTCCATTCTGCTCTTTTGTTTGTTTGTTCAATTTTTTAACTTTTATTCTTTCATTCATCACATCCCTACCAAAGTTTGCCCAGACGCACAGAGGCGGAGCGGCGCGGCGGCTAGTTAATAGTTTTAATTTTGTACATAATTTAACAATTGTGTGTGATCTCTCTCTGCATGTATACATACATGTATATAAATATATGTATATGCAGATGTACAAATGTGTATTTTATATGAAAATACATATGGTACTGGAGAAATGACTCAGTATTTCCCAGCACTTGCTTATCTCCCAAAGGCCCTGAGTAACTCCAGCTCCAAAGACTCTGATGCTCTTTTCTGACCTCTGAGGGTACTTGTATATACATGGCTTATATTGCACACACAATGAATAAATAAATATAAGATAACAACTAAAAACTTTAAAGAACATAACATTATATACACACTACTTATGTACATACACACATGTTACAGGCACAGGTTTACACATAATCAATTTTTGGTTGACTGTCATCTACACAGAATGTGAAGAGATTAGAAATGTTTGGCCAAGATCCAGCTCTAAATGCATGTTTATGGATTTTCTATATTTTCTTTTCACTTAACACATATAGATTCGTATTCATCCACAGTCCTTCAGGGCCAAAACAAGGACAGAGATACATAGAGATTTCTATTCAGTGTTCTTAAAAATTGATGAGAATTGACTTTCCAAATAGCCACAGGGTAGATATCCTCATCACCATCATTGGCTCCCCACTCTGTAAAACCTGCTGACTATAACACTGGGACCTTCAGCAGTTTCAGTCAAAGTGAAACTAACCACCCAACTGATCTATATGATAATCACCTTAAAGACTAAATATTTAACTACAGAGGTGACTAGATGCATTTCCATAAGAGTTACAACCTCAGAAAAAATAAAATTCAATTCTACATATAGAAAAGAAGGCATTTCTTGGGTAAACTCCATACAAATGACATTATCTTGTTCCTCAAATACTTCCTTTTCCTTCCTCTAAACTTATCCTTCTGAAGAGGTAGTGAAATAAGCACCTGGCCTCTACCAAGAGACAGCTGAATGTCAGCAGCTCATAAGCCGCAGGTCCTGTTGTAGAACACAGTAAAACTTACCATTTGACTTCGGTACTTCCTTAACTCTTACCTACAAAACTCAGAATCCATTCTGGTCAATCATTGCCAATCTCTTGACTTCCATCCTACCTAAGTTTCAATCAACCAGTTAACAAGTATTTATTGCCCTACCAAATTTGAGAAATATGCATAGCAATTGTAGTAAACTCCTTTGAAAGTTATATATTCTATGAAGACAGCATTAGAAAGGATCATTGCATATACAAATACAAAGGCAAAACAAAGATTATTAAGAAATGGTTCCTTGGAGCTGGGCACAGTGGCACATGCTTGTCATTCCAGCCCTCAGGGGACAACAGGAGAGGACAGGCAGCACCACAAGTTCTTCAAGGACATAAGGTCTACCTAGTAAGTTCCAGGTAAAGGTACTTTGCCTAGGACGCTCAAAAGATCATTTAATAATTGTTGTTTGGCTCTCAGAGATTGGAGTGAGCGTATTTCTATGGAGAACTCTAAGCTAAATGCCTAGTGTGGTTTCTTACGTTTGTCGGCTGGAATTTTAATTCAGTGAATTTATCTGAGTTAATCTTAATGACGGTTATGAAATACAGATATGGCAAAACCTAATGTTACTAGGAAGTTATACTTTAAGGAAATGCAATGTTTATTTGTGACTTCTAAATCTCAATTCCTGGGAAAAGCAATTTCCATTTTCCTCCTCCATGAAATGAAATATACCATACCACCTGGTTACAAGCCAGAATGGGATGATCGACAGACACTTGGCAAACCCTTCGAATGGCTGAAAGCACTCCTATACCAATCAGTGGGGAGACAAGTGCACTGTGTCTCCTCTGCACCCTACACAGGAGGAATTACACACTGGGAAGCATCTTAGAAGTAGAAACACATAAGTATGTCAACAGTTCCTAAAGGAAAGTGAAGGGAATGCCTCAGGAAAGCCTTAATTAGCATGCTGATCAAAAGGAGAAGGAGGTGGAGGAGGAAAGAAAGCGGCCTCATAAAAATAAAACCCATTGAAAATTATTCAAAATATAAATTAAATCACATTATCTATCCAATCAATAAAAGAAGCCAAAATTTCCAGCAAAAAAGAGAAAATGTAAACATATCCATGGCAAGAGTCTGGGATTCCATTCTTCCATGGTCTTACAGGAGGTAATCTTCCACTCCAGTTCCTCAAAGTCAAAAGCCAGAGCTAAACAGAACCTTCATGATGATCGGAGACAAATCAGATACACCTCAAGACACCTGGTCTGTCTGAATTGCTTGTCCCCTTTAATTCTCTTATTGCCGGGGCTTATAAGCTATGGCCTTCACCCTTCACGCTCAAAGTTTCCCTAACATTCCTACCCACATTTTTTTTTTATTTTACCTCCATATAATTACCAAATTAAGAACAGTTCACTCAGCCTCATTTTGTATTTTAAAAAAACCACATTAGTTTAAAAACTTAAATTCTTTTGCCAAGTACCATATACTTACATTAAACCACTCAAAAGGAACACTGATGAAATTCAAAATGTTGTATCCAGTTTTTGTCCTTCAGTTAGAACATTATGCTACTAAGGACAAAGCAGACTCCAGACTCAGGAGACAGCATGCAGTCTTCCAGAAGCTGAATTGTCATGAATAAGCCCAGCACTCTGAAGTGGACCATTCTACCTGGCTAGTCCAGGGAAAGTGTGAATAGATTCCTAAATGATTTAACAACTGAAGAAACTTAACTGAGATTGCAAGGCCATAAAAAGAGAACAAATGAGGGTTATAAAATAGGTCTCTTTTCTTGGCCCCTGAGCATGAGCCATACTCACCACCTTTTGTGTGCACAGCAGCCGTCTGTGCTGTGTATCAGAGCTGTGCATTCTCAGACAGCTGGTATACTTGGGATACAGGAACGTGCATGACCAACAGACCTTCAGCTAACATCCTTTGTGATTACCATACCCAGCACTGCCTCTAGTTCCACCTTGATTCTCCTCCTGCCTCGTTTCGACTTTTGGTCCAACCTGGATTCTTTCTCATCTCTGGATGCCAGCCATGCCCACCACTGCGGCAAAGGAATGCAATCACCTGACTCTCTCCCTTCCTCTTACAGAAGTTTGGATTTCCTCCCTAATTGAATATTATTATTCCTCTCAAGATAAAGTGAATTTGGTGAGTGAGCTTGGGCCATAGCTTCTCTTACAGTTTTTCTGTCTTCTATCTGGAAAAGAATATGAAAGCTTTACAAATTCCTTTATTTCCAGATTAAAATACCAAGCTGTCACATGTACCTGCTGACTACAGAGCTTTTAAAGCAATGAAAGTAAAAGGATGAATGTCTGACCTTCCCGTCAATCATCCTCCCCGCCCCCCCCACACTGCCTCAGCATCACCCGTCAATCATGCTCCCCACGCCCCCCACACTGTCAGCATCACCTGTCAATCATCCTCCCCACACACACACACACTGTCAGCATCACCCATCAATCATCCCTCCACACACACACACGTCAGCATCACCCGTCAATCATCATCACACACACACACACACTGTCAGCATCACCCATCAATCATCCCTCCACACACACACACACACACACACACACACACACACGTCAGCATCACCTGTCAATCATCATCACACACACACACTGTCAGCATCACCCATCAATCATCCCTCCACACACCCACACACACACACACACTGTCAGCATCACCTGTCAATCATCACACACACACACACATTGTCAGCATCACCCATCAATCATCCCTCCACACACACACACACTGTCAGCACCACCTGTCAATCATCACACACACACACACACACACACACACACGTCAGCATCACCTGTCAATCATCATCACACACACACACACACACACACACACTGTCAGCACCACCTGTCAATCATCACACACACACACACACACACACACACACACACTGTCAGCACCATCTGTCAATCATCACACACACACACACTGTCAGCATCATTCTGGCCTTAGTGATCCTCTCTTCTTTATCTACAGGGTTGGCTGACCTGTCAGTTAGCCCAGCTCATCCCATAGTTGGCAAGTTGTGACTTCATCTTTACATGTTAGAAGTAACATTGCAGCTTGTCTACTCTGCCCACAGATTCAATTTTGTGTCACTTTCTATCAAAACCCACCTGATTCTGACACAATGGTCTATCACAACCACTCATTCTATCAACATTTTAGAGGATAATCACACCCGGTATATGGAAACTACTACTTAGGCTACTTCACACTGTCCCACGTGGAAGCAAGAAAGACTATGATTACCCCTGTTTGGAAACACATTTAATTTGGGGCCTATGGGAAAATAAACATGTCTTCCAGAGTTGAGCTTGGAGTCAATTTTAGCATTTCAAAGCTTGACATTCTAGACCAGTAACCCTGATAAAGACAACAGACCTTGCACAGAACATAGGTAAACCCCAGAAAGCAATACTTTAAAATCTTACCAGGAAGGGGCTCCAGCAGATGCAGGAGACACACATTATGGCCAGGAGCTGAATGACCATCTCGAAGTGATGAGATCTACCTTGTCTATGCTGTTGACTTTTAAACTTTACTCTTAGGAGTGTAACTCCTGTGATGGCGTTGCACAAGAACGACACACCAAGAGCTAAGAGGCCCAGAAAAGAAAAGAACAAGAGATAAAACCTGTCCTCCCAGTCTTCAATGTGCTCAGTGTTGTAGAAACACCAGGTTCTGGATGCTTGGATTTGATAGTCCCGGTGTCCAAGGATGGGTAACAAAGCCACGAAAACGGCAAACATGCACACGCCACCCAGTATCATTTTCACGTGTTTTGATGTGATTTTCGTAGAATGGAATATAGGATTGGTGACTCCAATACACCGTTCGATGGCCATCACACTGCCTAGGAAAAGTGGGCACAGACCAGAAAACACCATGGAGATCCCAAAAACACTGCAGAGGATGTTTGACTGATCGAAGCGGATCCAGTCCTTATCAGAAGCATATACGAAGACAGCTATCCCCCCATTGATGAGGTGGCCGAAGAAGTCTGTGATCACGAGGCCACTAGCCAGGAGCAGAAAGGAGGCCTTCGACTTCTGTCTAAATCTCTGATATGCCTTCATGAGAATGGCTATAGCCAGGCTGTTAGATAAGATTCCCACTGTCATGAAGATTATTGAAAAAAATACTGAAAGTCGGTTTTGAGTTTGGCAGGTCGTGTTGGCGATTAGTCCAGCTGCAGGAAACACTGGCTGTTTGGAACTGTTCATGGACATTGTTGTGGAGATAGAAGAAGTCCCCTCAGGTCATCTCTCCGTCACCACTGTGTAGTCTCAAAGTGCAGACATCTGTAGCATACAAGACAGAAATTTAAAAGACCAAATTGCTGGTCATCTGACATTTAAAACCGAGAGCCCCCAGCACCCTGGGCTGGGGTGAATTTACCCAGCCTATCATAAGTCAGGTGGCAGCATTTTGAAACCAGCATGCATCTGCTGGATTCTTTTTTCTCTTCAAGGTAAAGATGCCGCCCAAATTAACAGCTGTGAGTTCACTTCCCTCTAAAGACAGAAATCTCTGAGAACCCTTCGGACATGTAACTGGCATCTTAAATCATTTGATGTCTTCCTAAAGCATGAAGATTAGATTTCAACCCAATGAGTTTTCATTTATTTAAATAACTAATCCTTTAAGCACTTGGCATTTTCTTTATGGGGCACTGACCTGCAAGTAGGTGAGCTTCTGGGTGAGGCACCTGCTTGCCCTGCTGCTATAGCTTATGTAAACTTCCAGGGCTTCAGCTAGCTTACTCCTGCCAAATAGGACGCTTCTAAAACCTAAATCATGAAAGAACAACACACAGAAACACACACTCATTCCGGGGTGGGGGTGAGAGAGAGAAAGAGAGAGAGGGAGAGGGAGAGAGAGAGAGAGAGAGAGAGAGAGAGAGAGAGAGAGAGAGAGACTGACTCACACACGCTCGCTCACTTTGACTCCTGGAAGAAAGTGTTAAGGCTCTCCTTTTGCCAGGGCAGAAATCCCTACGCAAGACTAGCAAATGGGAAAGCATCGTCCCCTCAACACTTTGGCCTGAAAGATGCTGTCGGGTTCGTCCAATCCCCAGTGACAAGTACTGTATTGTTTTTTTTTCCCCCAAGGCACCCTCACTAGTTACAGGACCACAGCCACTCCTCCGCTAGCTAATTAGATAGGTTTCCCAGAGAAGCTTTCCCGGAGGCCGGGGATCCGACAGCACAGTGGCTTTATGGGCCCCAGGAAAAGGCTGGCTACCCCCTCCGTGTCTTACTCACAGGCTGACTTTCGCCAGTTGCAAACCCCGCACCCCATGGGACCTCAGCTTGCAACATTGTCTCAAACCCTAGCCAGCTTGCTGAAACTTTTTGCAATTCCTCAAACTCCCGAGAGTTCTTTTCCCTCCCACCCTGGAGGGCGCCAGAGGTCTGTGGCAGACTCGGTAAGAACCATGAAGGGCGGTCAGCCGGGAATCTCAAGGAGAGTATGCCCGCCCGGTTTGCCTGCTTCTCTAGTGGAGGGATCCTTGCTACCGAGCCCCATCCATACAGCCCAACCCAAACACCATTCTCTCTACACTCTCTACACAGTGCGCCACGAATTGGGTCCAAAATCACTGCCATTAAGACTCTCTCCACCAGGACCCCTACCGCTGTCTCCATAGGAGTTTATCAACTCTGGATTCGGCTGGGGAATCCAGGGACCGTGGGAATCCGGCCGTGGGAATGCAGCCACCCGGGTTGCTGGTTACCTTGGCATCGTGGGCCACCGAGTGGCTGTGTCCGGAGTAGAAGAGCTCTGCGCCCCGCTAGCCATGGCGCACCCAGCCTCGCGCAGCTGCAACCTCAGGCTCCGCTGCTCAGGACTTCCTATGTTCTCTCTGCGCCGCAGGACCTGCTTGCCCAAATGTGCCCTGAACTCCAAGGCACCTAGCGATGCTCGCTCGCAGCCTCCGCGGTGTGGAGGACTCAATGACCTCCGCCCCTTCCTTGTCTCTCTCTCTCCTCTCCGCCCCCTTTTCCTTTCCGCACAGAGTGAGGCTAAAGCATGATCCTCTGATGCTTTGGCCACCCAGCAGCAACAGACAATACTTCCAGCCACCGGACAGCTACGGAAAGTTTTGCTTTAAACTCATTTCCAAATAAAAAGAGCCATTTCTGAGTCTGCAAGACAGGAATGAGAAGGGCCAAGGCATGTCTCGACCCTGATGTGTTCGGTTGTGGAATGCAGCTTACAGAATAAACTCGTTCCAAGCCCAAACAGAAAGGGGTACGGGAAGAAACGGCTGCCTGTTTGAAAGAGAACTTCGTGGCAGATAGCTGCTGTAAGCAGAACAAATTTGGGCTCCACTGTCACCGGAGCCTAAGTCCCTCTGGGTAAGGGAATGGGGAGATGGTGTGAACAACATTCCTGACCACCTGCTGGCCTTTTGGTAGCATCAAAGACCTTGAGAGAATATGAGGTGACATCCACAGCAAAGGGTGTGCGCCTAATAGGTTTTGTAAAAATTCGTTAATGATCAAATAAAGACATGCTTCTTTTTCATGAAGAATTGTTACTTGAACCCAGTTATCATAAATGGGTAATGTTGAATGAACTTGTACAGTGCGAGTCTTTTTTTTTTACCACTACAATTGCTTTCAGCCGATAACAGATCACCCCACACCTGTTAACATCTCGTTTCCCATCCCAACACTTACGCGATTCTATTACTGCTCTTAATTTCTATTCTGAATTCAGTAAAATGTTGTCACTGGCTGTGTGTGTGGGGGGAGGGGGGGAACAGTGCCACATCGAGATAAATCTGTTTCTCCATTCCAGAACCACCAGGCGCTTCTGAATTCCTGAAACTTGAAAGGGATCATAAAGCGCAAACGTGAGATAAAATAAATTAGCCATTAACTGTGGGAAAGAACAATTGCACATTCCCCTCACCCATGGTGGAGATAGAGAACTTTTTAATTGATATTGTCATAGCATGTTTTAAACTGTTCCTGGGGTATGGTCAGAGAGTTTTAATTAGTAGAAAATGTGACACTGAGCGCCACTCTTTCCCTTAGTGACTAACAGTCCTTAGTCACAGTGCAGCCTGCGGATGGTTTCCCTTGTGCCTCCATCACTGAAATGAACCTCTACAGAGGTCTTGGCCATCCTCCCTGTCCTCACCTGGGACACCAAATGGCCTCCCGCCAAACCACTGAGTTATAAATGCTCTAGCCAGCGTTTCCATTTAGGAGCGCTGCAGCTTGAAGAGTGGGGAATCTCACACCAGCTGCCCTGGCGCTGGGCACAGAAGGAAGAAACATGCTTGCTCATTCAGTGTCAAACTGAAGCTCTTAATCCAATCAAAGCAATGGTGATTCCTTTTTCAAAGTACTACATAAATTGTACCCTTTTTTTCAATCCGCTCTCCATCTGTAACTGGAATTCCTTCTTTAGTACCACGTTCCTTCCCCAAGACATAGCTCACCTGGGTGCTCACTAAAAGTCCTAAATGTCAACATGTCTTCTTGAGACCAATAGACATATTAATATTATCAGGGCAAGCGGTTGTGGAAAAGTCAACAATGAACAACTTTCAATGATACACCCCAAGCCCATGTGCAACCCAAATCTGATCCCCTACTTATATTCCCCAAAGATAGCTCCTGAAAACCGGAAGATCCACAGAAAGGAAAACTTTCCGACTAGAGAGTAGAGGGTAAGAGGCTGGTAAACACTTTTAAAAGGTAGTCTAATATATATATATTCCATACTTTCTTCATCCATTCTTCTTGAAGAGCATCTAGGTTGTTTCCAGGTTCTGGCTATTACAAACAATGCTGCTATAAACATAGTTGAACATATACTTTTGTTGTATGATAGGGCCTCTCTTGGGTATATTCCCAAGAGTGGTATTGCTGGGTCCAGAGGTAAGTTGATCCCGAATTTCCTGAGAAACCACCACACTGCTTTCCAAAGTGGTTGCACAAGTTTGCATTCCCACCAGCAATGGATGAGTGTACCCCTTTCTCCACAACCTCTCCAGCAAAGGCTATCATTGGTGTTTTTTATTTTAGCCATTCTGACAGGTGTAAGACGGTATCTTAAAGTTGTCTTGATTTGCATTTCCCTGATCGCTAAGGAAGTTGAGCATGACCTTAAGTGTCTTTTGGCCATTTGAACTTCTTCTGTTGAGAATTCTCTGTTCAGCTCAGTGCCCCATTTTATAATTGGGTCGACTAGCCTTTTATGGTCTAGTTTCTTGAGTTCTTTATATATTTTTGAGACTTCTTGAATTTTGCATGCAAATGGATGGAAATAGAAAACACTATCCTGAGTGAGGCAAGCCAGACCCAAAAAGAGGAACATGGGATGTACTCACTCATATTTGGTTTCTAGCCATAAACAAAGGACATTGAGCCTATAATTAGTGATCCTAGAGAAGCTAAATAAGAAGGTGAATCCAAAGACAAACATATAGGCATCCTCCTGAATATTAACCTTCATCAGGCGATGAAAGGACACAGAGACAGAGACCCACATTGGAGCACCGGACAGAAATCTCAAGGTCCAAAGCAGGAACAGAAGGAGAGAGAGCACAAGCAAGGAACTCAGGACAGCAAGGGGTGCACCCACACACTGAGACAATGGGGATGTTCTACTGAGAACTCACCAAGGCCAGCTGGCCTGGGTCTGAAAAAGCCTGGGATAAAACCGGACTCGCTGAACATAGCAGACAATGAGGACTACTGAGATCTCAAGAACAATGGCAATGGGTTTTGATCCTACTACACGTACTGGCTTTGTGAGAGCCTAGGCAGTTTGGATGCTCTCCTTAATAGACCTGGATGTGGGTGGTCCTTGGACTTCCCACAGGGCAGGGAACCCTGATGGCTCTTTGGGCTGATGAGGGAGGGGGACTTGATTGGGGAAGGGGGAGGGAAATGGGAGGTGGTGGCGGGGAAGAGACAGAAATCTTTAATAAATAAATAAATTTTTTAAAAAAATAAAATGTAGTCTAATCGTATTGTTGCCTGTGAGAAGATGACACTCCTATAAAGGTATTTATCGGCACATACAATAACAGATTCAGTGAGAATTAGCCCTCTGCCCGTACTGTTTCTAGGAGACAAGCATAACTCCATGTGAGGAAGCACAGAGCCCTGTACTGCATGGTTACAGCAAGGATGCGAACATGCTCCCACGGCAAGCATGTGATGGGGTTTAGAATACCAGCATCCTCTCTATCCTGAATGGAGAAGACAACGTTGATATCTCCACTCAGAAGACAAGGACGTAACGTACTGCATGTGTGTGCTGAACAACCATCACTCAGGACTAGATATGGAGGAATTTAGACAGAAGGTGTGCACACTTTGTGGCATTGAATTAGAAATAAAACACCACAAAAATCAAGAAGGAAAGTTGAGAATCGAGTTTTGTCATTTTAATTAAACTACCCACAAAGGTTTATTGGACGTTGCCATCAAGATCAAAGGAGGAAACATGCTGCAGTTTGGTTGTTGTGAAAATAACAGAGCTAATACTTTCATTTTTATTATGTAAATACTTGACACATTAAAACTAATATATGTAATACATTTGTGAGTGGTGAGTTTTAAAAGCATAATAAAGTTAACCAATGGATCTAACCTAATGAAGGATGTGCTAGCTTCCTAGAGTTGTGGAACCAAGTACCACATACCAGGCAACATAAACACAGAAATCCGTGGCTCTGGAGTGAGTGACTAGGATCCAGGATCCAGATGTAGGGAAGAAAGGATGGGTTCGAGGTTAGAGAGGGTTTTCAAGGGACTCTCCTCTGAATGAGGCAGAAAGAGTTGGAAGTTGAAGGCACTGTCTGGGCACATGTAGTGGTTCAGGACTTTTAAGAACACTCAACTGAATATCTCTGGATCAAGGAATGAAACTCTAAAGAAGTAATTCAAGTAATAGATACAAAGTAGGTTGGAGGAGTGGCTCGGTTTATGCAGGACCTTGACAAAGAAATCACTACTCTTTTGACTTTCAGATACAAGGGCTACAATTTGACATTGAAAGAGTCAGCATTTCCTTTCTCTCCACACCTGGAGCTGTGGCCCAGAGCAAACAGTTCTGCTCCCTCAGCTCTCTGCCCCATCTCCTCTCTGTGTGAGGATGAAACCAGTGCAGGCTGCCAGTCATGTGTCTGCTGAAGGAGCTTATCACAGGCTGGCCACAGGACAGGAGATCCGAAATATCTTTCTTTAAAATAAATGTTATTTTTAAATTGCATGTATTTAGTTGTTTTATGTGCACGTAGGAGGATGTGTTGCCTGAGCACAAGCATATCATAGGATGCATGTGAAATTCAGGGGATAATCTGGGGAAGTAGCTTTTTTTCGCTGTTGAACAGCCTCCCTGCCCTCCGAAATATCTTTCTCCTCAACTTCTCCTCACTTTCCTTTCTCTTTATCTCTTAGTCTTTCTACACTGTCACCACATCTAGTTAACAACAATAATGAAGAAATAATGTCATGGCTGACCTTAGATGTTGTGAAAGAATGTGGATTGGGTATTACAAAAGCTTCTGCACCCAAACCAAAACAATACAGATGTCTGACTTTCTTCTGGTTTAGTTCTCAGCAGCAACCTTGGATATAGAGGATAGCACTCCATGTTTTATTAAACCCAGGGCTACATGAAGACTTGGGAAGAGTACCAGCCTGTGGTCAGACAGACTTGGTTTCCTCACAATCTGCTTGCTGTTCAAGAAGCTAAATTACTTCCTGGTGGTGGTGGTGGAGCATGCCTTTAATCCCAGCACTTAGGAGGCAGGGGCAGGTGGATCTCTCTAAGTTCGAGGTCAGCCTGGTCTACAAGAGCTAGTTCCAGGACAGACTCCAAAACTACAGAGAAACCCTGTCTCAAAAAAAGAAAACAAAACAAAAAGGCTGAGTTACTTGACTTCTTTGTGCTTAGGGTCACATGTCTTGTGTTTAAGTCACTTCATTAACTCATTCATTTGTTCATTTGTTTCTAAAGATCTATCACAGCATACAAAGGTGCCAATAATATGATGATTGATAGCCTACAACACAGACATCAGTCTTTCTTGTACAATACAGATCCCAGAAGACTGACTGGGAGTCAGTTATTGTCTGAGTGATCAGGGCAAGATTGTAAAAAAATAGAGAGGATTTTGTATGAAGTTTTGCATATTTCAGAAGCTAAGGGTGTGAAGCAAAGCCTTCAAAGGGTGAGGGATGAGAGGCAAGCCTTGGGGGAGAAGTAGCTGGGTGGACCGAGAAGGCTTAAGTAGGAAGCTAGGTGAAGTAGGAAAGCATTGGCAACAGCCCTTCTCACACAGTACTTCCCAGTGGGTCTAGAATTCAGAGGGGCCTAAGACCATTATCTACTTTCTCACACAGTACTTCCCAGTGGGTCTAGAGTTCAGAGGGGCCTAAGACCATTATCTACTTTCTGGAAGATTGACAGTATTGATTGATTTTTTTTTTAAGAATTCTGTTCAACATTTGTTTAAAAGCTTTCCCAAAAGTGATACATGTGAAAAAGTATTAACCTCCTGTGGACTGAGAATCCAGGAAGGTGTTTGGAGGAAACAGGAATGTATTTCCATTGTAAATTAGGGACTAATAAAAATCACATGGTATTAAATAAAGATATAGCAACAGCAACTACAGACAGAGCTCTAGATATAGATACCTTTTTAACTACTTAATTTAATCCTTGTAACAAGTCTGTGGTGTGGATAGTGATGTCTTTTCTTCATTACAAGGAAGAAAACAAAGATTAAGGAATTTGGTAATTTCCTTAGGTTACATAACAACATCATGTGTGAAAAAACTTGAGTTATGAATTTGGTCAGTGTCCTTCATGGCTGGTATACCAAAGACCAGTCTAGCTGTGTGGGAAGGTATGTCAGACAAGAGCCAAAAGATACTAGAGACAATGAGGAAGGGGATTGTTAGTGTAATTCTGACAGGAGTTATTGCAGATGTAACCACAATCATGGCTGGAATAACTTAGACTTCTAGTCCAATGTGTCTTGAGGTCTTCAACCATAGACAACCAGGTAAGGGTGTAACATGGAGGTGTCCACACACAAGTGAAAATCAAGGTGTAAACTGGAGTGATGTAGCTACAGAACCAAGATCTCCAGCCAAGCCCCAGGCAGGAACATGGCATGGAACAGATTCCCACCACAGCTCTCAGAAGACCTAACCTTGTTGTCACCGCCACTTTGGGATTTTAGCCTGCAACCATAGGAGACTAAACTTTTGGTTTTCCTCAGACTCATCCACATATCTGAGGATAACCTTGAGCTTCTGATCCTTTTCCTTCATGTCTCAAGTGCTGGGGTTACAGGTGTGCTGTCTTGTTCAGTGCTAAAACCAAATCCAGAGTCCTATACATGTTACATGAGCATACCAACTAAACTACATCCTTAGGTTCAGTTTATGTTGTTTCTATGACCCAGTTTGTAGCACTTGGTTACATGCCTCTAGAAAACAAACATCTTTTGTTGGCTATTAGATTTAATGGTTAATTTTATTATATTCTTGAGATTCAGCCCATGTAGTCTCATTGAGCATGGAGACCAATGGTTGCTATGTTTAAAGTCAATACTGGCCAGTCACTGTCCTGACATATTAATCCTTTGCATTTAAGTTTACATTTTGTAAGTATGCAGAATGATAACAGAACAATAAAGCATGGGCCAGGAACCTGGAACCCCAGATCACTGCAGTCCCGCTTCTCCAAGAAGGGCCTCCCTAGAACCCCCTTTCCCCCAGGACTTTCCTGTTCCCAAAGCCCTGCATTTTCTTCTCTCTTCTTTCTCACCCATGTCCAGTAGCTGCTTCTGACCTTCCCTGGGGACAAGTTAGGGTCTCAAGCTGGACAGCATTAAGCATGGCCACAGATACCTTTTGGCAATTCCATGCCAGGGGAGGGGAGAAAGATTCTCGAGTCCACTCTCACCTAGACACTGGCACAGAGGCTTGAAGATTTTCAGATGTTACCACTACAACACAAGTTAGAGTGATGGAGACAAGAAATTAGGACATGCTTGGCCCGGTAGCCCCACATACCCTTGGATGCTGTGCTTAGAAGACAAACTCACAAACCCTCCGGCTCAACAATGCATAGATAGATGCAGTCTAAATCCCTAAGTAGTAGTCTTAGCTGCCTGTGAGGATCAGTGTTGGCCCCATGAGGATCCCTACATTCTAAGTGCTGGCTGTTGGCTTTGTGCCTGTGAAACTCCTGATTCTTCCTCCCAAATTCTTTGACACTGACTTCAGTCTTTCTCCTCTAACCAGTTAGAGTCACACATTTGAAAGAGGAGCCGTGGAATAAAAGTTGCAAAATTCTGTTGATTTTCAAAACAAATGAAATGTTCTATTTGTATTTAAATTGGGATTGTACAGTAAAGACGGATAGTAAATTTATGATAGTAACATGATGCTTTAACTTTATTTGAGTATACCACCAATGACTTGGCTTTCTCCCATTAGGCTTCTTCTAAATTTTTCCACCTCTTCTAGGTAGCTGCATAGGCTGGGTACCACAACTTATCACAAGAGCCTTTTAGGGAGCTCCCGAGGTTGAAGCTATAGTATAGAGTGAAGAAATGAAAACCAAAGAAGTTATTCTTGAGTCATCCAAAGAATAAGGTTGAAAAAAAATATTGATAGAAAAGCATTTTCATCCTTAACTTTCCAGCCAATTCTCCAATTTTCCAAATGTGTCTTCTCCAACTGTAGCAAAGGGCCACCCCTTTCTGGCAGCTCCTCCAATAAGGTAACTCAGATTCCTACTGGGAAATCTCAAGCTGGAAATCAGAAGCACAAGATTGTGATGAAATTTTTAAATGTATAGAGGGCTGGGGTCTGGAAAGATGGCTCAGTGGGTGAGAGAGCTTGCTGCTCTTCCAAAGGGTCTCAGCTGTGTTCCCAGCACCTGCATCAGGTGCCTCACGACTACCCCTGACTCTGGCTCCACGAAATCTGTTTCTGGCCTCTTCGGGCACCTATACTCACTTGCATATACCCACATGCACATACAACACACATATACACTTAATTAAAATAAATGTTTTTCTGAAATGTGTTAAAAAGTAATTCTGCTTTCAGAGTACAATTTGATATCCAAAGAGCATCATTTTACAAAGATTAGCCATGCCAATTAATTACTAAGCAAAAGGAATAAAATGGATGCCCAATGTTATACCTGAGAAATAAAAACGAATTTACATGTAGAAGCTATTCTTTTCTACAGTTAAATCTTTTCTCTCCCTGGATACCATTACAAGAAATGTCTCTGTCTACTGCCTCGCAATATCTCTGCCACAGTTAATGGTTTAAATAGATACAGCTTCCTGACATTGCTTTCAACATCACCAGCAGGTCAGAGTAGCCATCATCATCAGTACCTCCCCAGTCCCTGAAAACCTGATCATCTTATGTAAGTCGCCAGATCCCTCTGAGTTTCAAATGTCTTATCTGCAACCCAGAGAGCCATGTGGAACTTGTTTCAGTGGGAAGAGAGACAGACAGGCTACAACCATCCCTAAGACTTTCTATTAAGGCTCTCTAAGAAACAGAGCCAGCACAGCAAAGTGTGTGTGTGTGTGTGTGTGTGTGTTATGCATGTATGGTGTGTGGGGGCTATGTGTGTGTATGAGTTATACATGTATGGTATGGGGGACTATGTATGTGTGTGTGTGTTATGCATGCATGGTGTGTGTGGGCTGTGTGTGTGTGTTATGCATGTATGGTGTGTATGTGTTGTGTGTGTATTGTTATGCATGTATGGTATGTCTGGGCTGTCTGTGTGTATATGTTATACATGTATGGCGGGAGGGCTATGTATGTGTGTGTGTTATGCATGTATGGTGTGGGGGGCTCTGTGTGTGTTATGCATGTATGGTGTGTCTGGGCTATGTGTTTGTGTGTTATGCATGTATGGTGTGTGGGGCTGTGTATGTGTGTGTGGTGTGTGTGTGTGAAACAAGGAAAAACAAGTGAAGGATTTGGCTCACTCACCTAAGGAAGGTGAAACCCTAACACACTGGAGTTTGAAAAGCACCAATGATGCCCTCCCCACCCAACTGCAATCAGCCATAGACTGGGTAGATATTCCAGCTCCAATCTGAGGACAGTCTCCAGGAAAATTCCGCCTTGCTGGAGGAGGCTGATCCTAGTGTTCTATTTATATTTTCCACTGGTTCAAATGAGGTTTACATTATTGAGAGCAATCTGCTTTACCTAATAGTAGCTAACTGAAATATTAACCTCATATAAAAACTTTAAGTTAATAAGTACAGTAAACTTTTATAGATTCCTTCTACAGTACAGATGCTTGATGTGGGATTTCTGTCTGTATGCTGTGATTACCACTAATAAATAAAGAAACTAATAAATAAAGGCAGGAAAAACTAAGCCCAATGCTGGGAGAAAGGAGGCAGAGTCAGAAAGAAGTCATGGATCCATCGCCAAAGACAAGCATGCTGAAGCTTTGCTGGTAGGCCATGATCTTCTCTTTTTCCTTATCTTTACCAGCAAGCAAACCCACCTGCCTTCCAAATACACCCTAGATTTCTGACATCTGTGCCTTTGCACACATCAGCTCCTCCTGAAATATCTTACCTCAGTTCTCTACGTATAAATCTTGTCTATACTTTGCGCCCTATCTAGTGACCATCTTCTCCACCCAAACCTTACCCAAATGTTCCTCTTATCTACTTGCAAGTGGAAATCTGGACCATAAAATAACTACAGATATATCTTTCATTCTTTCAAAGTTAAAACTTTGTTTTTTTTTAAGATGGATGTGTATGTGTGTATGTATGGGATTTTTTTCTAATTATCCCTAGTCACTACTAATTTCTTAAGATCACAGATACCAGTTAAATGTTTTAATGGGTAAAGACACATGTCTCTGTAAGTGGGTATGCAGTGAGGTTTTTGAACAGTCAGATCTGCCAGGACGCTAATGGCTCAGTGTATAGATAGAAACACATATGCCTGCATGTGCATATAGTTGGACATATATATATAGAGAGAGACACAGAATACTTTCTCTGATAAATCCCAACACATATCTCGAATCCTATTCTTTAGCCTACTGTAGGAAACTTCTCCTTTATATCTTGTAAGTGGCCAGGGATCCAAAAGGCCCAGCACTGAGATGTATCACCAGATCCACAAGGAAATTTGGCATAGAAAAGAAGCCAAAAGATGAGTCTGCTTGTCCATAGCTGATGCGTTGGGTAACAGAAGACTCAGCTGAGTAGACCTGCAGAAACTAGGACTCACATGGGCACCATTGTAGCACTAATAATAGAAACCCAGACACAGAAATTGGGGTTCAACCTGAAAACCAGAAAAGCAAAGCTGCCAAGTCACTAGAGAAGTCTTACCTCTACCAAGGCTGGCAACCACAGACTAAGCAGCTAAGTCTTTCCCTCTCTCTCTCTGTCTCTGTCTCTGTCTCTGTCTGTCTGTCTCTCTCTCTCTTTCTCTCTCTCTCTCTCTCCCTCTCCCTCTCTCTCTCCTCTCATTTTATATTCCCTCCAATCCTGGGATTAAACTGGGATTAAAGGTGTGAGACTCCCTAGGACTGGGATTAAAGGTGTGACCCACCACCACTACCTAGATTTGTAGCCCAGGGTGGCCTTGAACTCACGGAGATCCACCTACCTCTGTTTCCAAAAGCCTGGGAGTAAAGGTGTATGTCACCATTGCCCTGACCTCTAGTGGCTTCAGCTTTGTCTCTGATCTTCAGGCAAGATTTATTTATTAAAATGCAAATAATATACCACTATACCCCATGTGGGAAGTGTTTCTCAAGCTCCTTTCTGCAAACACTGTGGGACACTGAAGAGACTTCACTTCATATCAGACCAGACTCAGCAATCTGTGAGACGTAAAAGTTAACTGAAGCCAGGACAGGCAGGACGGCACCCCCAACAGGCCCCCACCCCACTGCCTCCAGCCAGTTCTCTCACTGGCCTATTCATGCAGTCCACAAATACTTGTTTATTTACCTTGAGCAAAATTCTAGATACAGCAACTCTACACAGTTTCTGGAGTTTGCAGGGATTGTTTTTGCCAGATTTTAAATGAGCAGGCTAGCACTGATAGAACAGGCCCGATAAACCTAATCCAAACACAACACAAGAAGAAGAAAGTGAGGCTGACTCCCAATTACACACATCTGCAGGTGATTTCAGGATTTAATCACATCCAGGGTGTGGAATGGAAAACACATTGGGTAAACCCTGTCTTAGCCGAAAGCTCCAAGGTACTTGGAATACAAAATAAGCATGGGGCCAGCTGTGTGCTGGCTGCAGCCACCATGTGCCTGTGACTTCCACTTTCCAGGACAGCTGCTCCAGGAGATCACACCAGGCCAACCAAACTCAGGCCCTATTTTTGATATTCTGGTTTCACACAAAGAGTCAGTCACAATTTCAAATCCATCAAATATACACGTAGGTGATACCAAATGTGACTCCTCTCATCCAGATCTGTTTGCTCAAAAAATTAAGAAGTTATTTCAACAAAGTTTTCAAACTCTGAAAACAATCAAAATGTTACTGAAAATAGAAGAGCAAATTATTGAAAGAAATTTATTCAGCTTCCAATCTGTTTCTTACCTATTTACACTCCAATTCTATAAGAAAGTATTTTATCTATCTGTCCTCCAAAACACAAGTTCTGTATAGCAAATAGCACAGCATCACTGTTGTAACAATGATTGCGTTGTATCTAAAGTTATAAAATTATCTCAAGCATTCTCAAGAAATAAATACTTGAAATGACAGTAATACTAATCACCCAACAAAATCAATGCACGTCATGTCCACCTGCTAAACTGCCACACTGCAGCATAAATTTCTACAACTGTTATGTTTTAATTAATGATAAAAGTTAAAATAGCTTTGAAAACTGTGGAAGCCTTTTCTTGCACTAGAGCAATCTGCCTGCAGGTTTCTTTCTTCTATGTCTACGGCATTTTGAAGTTAAAAAGGAATTTGTCTACTTTGTTGGTAATCTTGTTCATTGAAAGCTCTTGTACTGAAGTGACAAGATGACCAGAAAATTAGTTCTAGATGACTTAAAAAACATTTCTTCTTGCTAAGAGCAGACTTTTCAACGGCTGTGAAAACAGTTATCATTCTAATATCTTTCCTCTTGCTTTCACTTTGGTGGCCTCCTTTTCGGTTTTCTTGTTTGTTTGGGGGGTGCATATGTGTGTGTGTGTGTGTGCGTATGTGCATGCATGTGTGCGTGTGTGTGCGTGTGTGTGTGTGTGTGTGTGTTTTCTTAAACACACCAGATAGGCTCCAGTTTAACGTGTTCAAACTACTCCACACTGCCCCTGGAATGGCCTTCCACAGACACAGCTAAGTCTTGCACCAACTTCACATCTCCTCTCAGATCTCACAGTCTCCAAGAGATCTGTTTGTGCCCCAGCTCTAAAACTCCTGCACAGAGACAGCAACCAGCTCCTGCCATTTCCTTTCACTAATACACTTGATGGTGATCAGCCGGTTGATAGCAATTCCTAGTACTCTCTACCTCCTCTTCTACAACAAAAACCCTGTGGATGTTTATTGTTGTGGCTGCTATAACAAATCACAACAAGCTCAGTGACTCAAAACAAGAAATGAGTGTGTCCACTCAGTTCTGTAAACCAAAAACACAGGTTTCTTATGTAAAAGTCATGGCTTTGGCAAGAGGGCTCTGAATGGAAAATTATGAAAGTGTGGATTTGAAAATGAATTCCACTGTTTCAGCTCTGTAATCATCTGCTTCTTCATGTGTCACCAGAGATGAGACCCACGGTGCTGTTCTGGAGAGTAACTATGTGATGCACGGACCGTGGGTGGTGTGGATGCTGTAAAGGATTATTGAGCAGGGCTAGCTGTGCAAGTTACGTAAAACTGTGCCTCACGGGAGGCAGGAAGCCGTCAGCATCCATGCCTGGGGAACTGTGCCTGGTGGGCACATTCCCATTTACTGTGAGAAGTTTCCTACCACTCATCTGTTACAGTATTCACAACATTCAAAGCAGTCCATAGTTCTGTCTCTAGCAATAGTTCTTGTAAAATAATTTTCAATATATTAACAAAAAACCCTAAAGTTGGTCAAACTTGGTGGTTCTTTTTTTTATGCATAATTTTTATATTGGTGGTTCTTTTGTGGTGTCTCATTTGCTCACCTTACCAAGCACAACCATTGTCTTACTTTCCCCACAAATTCAGTAACAAAGTACATCCTGGAACATCAGCACCACAGCAAGCTTTGCAGGGATGTCTGTCTTGCCCCTACCATTAACAAAACAATGGCCACACTCATTTGATAAGGGCTCTACTTCTCCAGGTCGTTTATCTGACATTTAGTAACTGCCTTGGACTGCTGGGTCCTCGAAAATTCTTGACATTCTCTGTTTTCTACACAAACTTAGACAACAGAGAGCTTGGACTTTTTGAAGGACTCAGCAGCATGTGAACACCTGCTAGGTGCCCAAGCATTGACCCAAGTACTTCACATGTGTTAGCTCACAAGTGCATTTTACTCTCGGGGCAGCACTATTTTATATATATACATACACACATATATATATGTGTGTATGTATATATATAAAACTATTAGACATATGTTCTTATTTCCCCTTGATGCAGGTGAGGAAACTGGGATACCGAGAGGCTAAGACCCATGCCTAGGGTCTCACAGATAAATAAAGTCAGATCATGAGGATCCAGAATCCACATCCTTAGCCTGGTTCTCAAGACTGAGTCCACAACAAGGAGCAAAGGGAGCTGGAACATATGCTGTTGGCATTTCACTCCAATAAAACTGGGAATCATCCAAAGAGAAAGGAAGTACACAACTGTAGGGATCAAGGTAGTCTTTTCACCCTCCAAAAAATAACCCCTCTTCCTCCTCTGTGTCCCTCTTAAAACAACAATCGTTTGTACTTGAGTCCAGCATTCCTGAGGTATTCGGCAGCTTGCTACTACACTATGCATGCAAGGCAGTCTTCTCTCCTGACTGAGGAATGCGTGAATTAGGACATTACATGACTCTGTGCCAAGCTTGACATCACACACAGCTGCTAAACTCTCATTCCTTGTAAAACCAGAGGAAGGATAAAAGTTTAATTAATATACATAAGAGTTATTAAAAACTAAAGCATCTAGCATAACAAGTTAAATTATTGAGTTAATCCCTATTTTATAATATATAACTGATTTTATAACACCTTCCCACACTGTAATCTTTCATATTTCACATTTAAATATACTTTGATGAACCAGATGTATAGGTTAGCACAGGGGTACTCACCTTTAATCTGGTTGTTCAGGAGACTGAGGCAGAAGAAGGACAACATTTCAACCAGCCTAAGCAAGTTAATAGGGTCCTGTTTCAAAAATACAATATGGGTAAATGGTAGAATACTTTTTCAGAATTTGTCATTGAGTTCTAGGGAGGCTTGGTGGTTGAGTCTCTTGATTAATACAAACAAGGCCTAAGTGTCAATCCCAATACTACAAAAATATTACTAAATGGATGGATAAGTAGTTTATACATGTATATATTCTATATATAGTCATGACCTATTCATATTTTAATTTCATTAACATTTTGCAAACTTTTGTCACTTTTAAATCAGTTTGTTTCCATATAAAATTTCTAACTACATATTGCTCCAAACTTTTGTAGACAAAAATAATGATAATAATTATAATAATAAATTTTCCTAGCCAAATCCTGTTATAATTCTATTTCATGGTTTTTGTAACTTGGTTCAATATTTAAATTATTTACATTACCATTTTAGGTGATATTTCAAAGAAACAAGCAGCCAGACATTTAAAATCTTAATGTCCTGTGGTAGTTGAATGTAAATGACCCACATGACCCCATAAAGTGGCACCATTAGGAGGTGTGGCCTTGCTGGAGGAAGGGTGTCACTGTGGGGGCAGGTTTTGAGGTCTCTTTTGCTCAAGCTTCACTCAGTGTGACAGTTCACATCCTGTTTCCTTCTGATCGAGATGTAGCCAGCACCATGTCTGTCTGATGCCACCATGCTCCTTGCCATGATGTCAATTGACTGAACCTCTGAAACTGTAGGCTGTTAGCCCAATTAAATGTTTTCCTTTATAAGAGTAGCTATGGTCATGATGTCTCTTCACAGCAATAGAAACCCTAAAACATGTGCCATCTCCTCAAATCCCTGCACTGTTCAAGCAGAGTGCATCTCCATAAGGTTACGTTTCACAATGACAAGCTATGTTTGAGCCTCGATCCTTTTGCCCATGATTTGGGGGATAATCAAGCATTTTCTTTAGCATTTATATTTCCCAGTTTGAGATCTGGTACTTAAGACAAAAACAAAACGTTTTCATTACAGAAGATAAAAAGGCTATCTACGAATGGTCAGGCAAACACACACACAACACATACAGACACACACACACACACACACACACACACACACACACACACACACACTCTCCTCCTAGATATTTTCCACCACTGTCGTAGGCCACTCTTCCACCACGAGTCTGCAAAACTCTCAGGGTCCTTATACCCTGCTCTAGCTAAGTAACCTGAAGCCAGGTCCACAGCCCTTCGCTCATACCTATCAGATTGTGAAATGTCTTGAATTTCATTTCTGCCTTGCTACTTATGAGGAATAAACAAGTTTTCCACATATTACAGTAACTGTTTAATAAATGTGTACTGTCCCTTCAATCTCAATAGCAAGTGATCCTGCTGCCATTTCTATATCCACCAGTTAAGTATGTTGTTCCTACATACAGTAAGTATGTCCCCTTTGCTATATAATAGCATAAGGTCTTTAGCTATCTGAAGGGCAAAACAAGTGATTCTCAGAATAGTCTGTCTCCCAGTAAAAAGAAAATCCCAGCGAAGGAAAGTTCAGCTGTGAATACCTGCTTCCTTACTCGGGTTCATCAGAACCACAATGCTAATAACTTATTTAGTAAATGGTATGACTGTATATGGCTACAGTTATAACATTTCTCTGTGTAAAGCATGAGCTTTTAAAGTATGTATTTCATATTTGGTGACTACCCTAAATGTCATCAGAGAACCTTCATCCAGTAACTGATGGAAGCAGATGAAGAGACCCACAGCCAAGCTCTGATCCAAACTCTGGAAATCCTGTTGAAGAGAAGGAGATGGACTGTATGAACCAGAGGGCTCAAGGACATCACAAACAAGGGGACCCGCAGAAACAGCTAACCTGGGCTCATAGGAGTGCACAGAGTCTGGACCAACAGCCAGGCAGCCTGCAGGGGACTGACCAAAGCCCTCTACATATGGGTGACAGCTTGTAGCTCCATCTACCTGTGGGACTCACAGCGGGACTGTATGCTGTGAGCTACAGATAACACCCAATGACTTAACTAAACTCATGTTCTTATAAAAGCTAAGTAATAATCAATGAGAAACCCTCTCCTACTGCCAGATGTTACTGGGCTATGACTCCATTCTGGCATCATTTTCTCTCTATAGACCTTCAGGACACATTGTCTGATTCGTGACACTAAAAACTCATCTTGCATTTTTATGAGGTGTAAGAGAACTTAATACAATCTGAAGCTTAGGTTCTGGATCTCCTCCAGAAAGCAGATAATACACAATAGCCACACTGCCCATGCTCCCACATTGTTCTAATACCCAGAAAAGCAGAATAAGAAATTCAGAAATCCAAACACCTCCGTCAAGCTGTTCCCAACAGCTGCAAGCCAAAGACTATGCAGGGCCAGCCTGGCCTGGAATGGCCTTGGTCCTGCCACTCACATTCTTGTAGAGAAGTGGCAAGTCTTAAAATATTTTGAACTAGATGGCCGGAAGATTCCAGATAAATGTTTAACCATCACTACCATTTTTCCTTATTTAAAAAAAAAAGGAAAAATAATAAGTTTCCACCTAAAAATAAATAGCCATTTTCTTATAAAGGAAAATCCTAAAACAATGCATGATTTCAATTAAATGTTCTTTGGGCAGCTATAAAACACAGCTTATCAGAGGCAAAGGGAAGAACTAGAAGTTTAACAGCAAGAGCGATGCAGAGCAGGATGTCAGCTGGGTTAGAGCCTCCTCTATCAATCAGCTCTCCATAGAAACATTGAGCTGTCTCTGTCTCCTTTCATCGCTTGCTGAAGGTTAATATTCAGGAGGATGCCTATATGTTTTTCTTTGGGTTCTCCTTATTTAGCTTCTCTGGGATCACTAATTATAAGCTCAATGTCCTTGGTTTATGGCTAGAAACCAAATATGAGTGAGTACATCCCATGTTCCTCTTTTTGGGTCTGGCTTACCTCACTCAAGATAGTGTTTTCTATTTCCATCCATTTGAAAGGAGACAGAGACAGAGACCCAAATTGGAGCACAGGACAGAAATCTCAAGGTCCAAATCAGGAGCAGAAGGAGAGAGAGCACGAGCATGGAACTCAGGACCGCGAGGGGTGCACCCACACACTGAGACAATGGGGATGTTCTATTGGGAACTCACCAAGGCCAGCTGGCCTGGGTCTGGAAAAGCCTGGGATAAAACCGGACTCTCTGAACATAGCGGACAATGAGGACTACCGAGAACTCAAGAACAATGGCAATGGGTTTCTGATCCTACTGCACGCACTGGCTTTGTGGGAGCCTAGGCAGTTTGGATGCTCAACTTACTAGACCTGGATGGAGGTGGGGGTTCCTTAGACTTCCCACAGGACAGGGAACCCTGGTTGCTTTTCGGGCTGGGGGGAGACTTAACTGGGGGAGGGGGAGGGAAATGGGAGGCGGTGGCGGGGAAGAGACAGAAATCTTTAATAAATAAATAAATTAAAAAAAAAAGAAACATTGAGCTGAAGTCATTCACATATCAAAGTATCTTCCCAAGAGCTTTGGAATCTAGGTGAGGGGTCCCAGGACCTGGCTTCCACATAAGAAAAAGACAGCTACATGAAGAGATAAGAAGGTTAGTCACGTGACCATTTACTCACATGACCGTCCCCCAGCTCCAAGCACTAGCAGGATGGTTGGGAACCTTCCCTGTTTGGGGAGGGAAGGGAAGTGAGTTCAGGATATAAATTTACAACTCAATACCAGGCAAACCTTGCTGAGAACCGGATGCCCCTCAATTCAACCCCACCCAACCCCCCCTGCCCAGTTTCACATTAGGCAGGTGACAAAAGACAGCTCCTAGTCCCCCTTCACAGCTTCAGGAAGCACCACACACTGCAGGCAGAACTCACACCTGCTGGGGATAAGATGGAAAAGTAAGAACAGGACTTTGTCTTGGAGCTGTGAGGTGTCAGGCTCACTACAGTGAAACCCAGAATCCAAGGACACCTTGTCCGCTGGCCAGTGTTTATAAACAGTCTCTGGACATGCCCGAGTACCAAGGAAAGACCTGTGCCCCGGTAGGAAAGTCTCGTGTTTCACCCTGCACCCCCAGCTGTGGAATGGGCCTGGGGCACAAACCCAAGATCGTGCAGGTTCCTGAAGCCACGGAACTCAGAAGCAACCAAGCTTACTGTCAGCATTAGTGGCTAAGTTACTCATCCCCAGCCTCAGGAAGCACAGCAGAGTAATCTCTACATGGTGAAAGAAAAGAAAGCTGGGTACCAAATCAGGAAATGGGAATGTGAACCAAGTCCCTCCACAACCGAGACCCAGAACCAGGCAGCTTCCTGCAGCACTTGTTCACAGACGAATGACTTGGGTGTGACTCTGGGCCTGCCCTGGTGAAAGTTCTCAAGTGTGAATGAACCTGCTAAGAACTCCAAGTTCATTTTAACGTCATTACCAACTGCAGCTTTTGGACTGATTCTTGTTTGGTGCCCCCTCCAGTACAAACAGTGACAACACACCACTTACATACATGCAGCCATCCTTTTTTTTTTTTTAACTAATGGTGTCATCTAGTACTAATACAGCTGAAACTGTCAAAACTTCACTAGAATTAAAGGTACAAAACCAAACTATAAAGACAAGAACAAGTACCTAATTCCTCGGTGAATAAACAGCTTTGTTCACCAATACACATCACAAACCATCTAAGAATGGTGACTTCATGGAGCACATCAGAAACTGAGTGTGTAGAAAACAGTGTGTGTGAACTCTGGAATAGAGTATCCAAGAGTTGTGTAAACTAGATGTGGTGGTACATTGTAGTAGGAGTCCTCTGAGCAGCCACAAACAAACAAGTGACCTCCTCTAACAGCACATGCCTTGACCAGTCCTAAAATCCCAGAATTCAAGAACTGCAGGAGGACCATGAGGCTGAGGAAAGCCCCAGCTATGTAGCAAGGACCTTGTCTCAAAACTTTTCTCAAAATTTTTAAATACTAAAATCACATCAAGTATCTTTTCCAACCACAATGGAATAACACTGGAAAACAATATCGAGAAGTGCAGAAATTATACACATACAAGGAAACTAAACAACTTCTGGAAATTAAGCAACTTCTAAAAATCCAATTGATAAAAGAAGAAATTAACTAAGAAACTTTTTAATTATTGAAACAAATAAAAGTAGAAGTACAACATACAAAGACCTGTAAGATGTAATAAGACATTACTAAGAGAAAGTGGCTGAAGTTGACAAGAACCCCCAGAAAACAGGAAGACACTTAGGCCTGTGAATTCAAAGACTCGTGCTGATACTTCCAAATGCCCAATGTCATCACCCCAGTGTAGTCTCTATCAAAACATCGGCGATAGTCTTCACAGAAGTAGCAAACCACAACATGTTCCACACAACCAGAGCAACCTTGAGCAAAGAGAACAAAGCAAAAATCATTATACAACCTCGTTTCAAAAATTACTTGAAGGCGTTAGTCAGGAAACCATGACACTTGTATAAAAACAGACACATAGGTCAGTGGAACAAATACCAACCCAAGACATAAATTGAAGCATCTGCAACCAGCTGGCTCCAGTAAAAGTGACATAAACATACAATGAATGAAAGAGAGCCCTTTTCAGTAAGTCAGATACCCATAATGCAGAAGGTAAACCTTTCTCCAGTATCTTACAGCATACAGGAGCCATGAAGAAAGAGAAGGATACAGGAGAGAGGGAGAAAGGTAAGTAGGGAACGTCCAAATAAAATGGAAAATCTTTGAGATGTGGTACAAGCAAAGAATTGAGACCCTCCAAAAGAACAAGCAAATGAAACAAAAAGGGGTATTATTCAGTGTTAGCCTCTGAAGAAGAGAGGTTGGGTAGGCCCAGTCCACAATCCAATGGCCCCTTATCTTTAGGATCATGGTGAGACAACAGATCAACAGGTCACATGGCAGACTAAAGCTTTTGCCTCATGACCCAAAAAGCAAGCAGAAAGTAAAGAGGAAGCCAAGGTTTCACTGTCCCTTTCAAAGGCACTGTCCCCAAAAACATCATCCATTAGGCCCCACCTCTCATAGCCCATGACCCCCTAGTCACCAACTGAGGCATCAACTGTTTAACACATGGGCAGAGATCCCATCACAGTACGACAGCTCTGCACAGGGAAGGAGGCAGTCGAGCCTGAGGAGACAACAGGAGAACAGGGAAAGTGAAAAGTGTTTGGCTGACAGGTGTATGGAACCCAAACCCTCAAAAGTTACAAAAAGAGCTAATTTCATTAAGAGGACAAATCATATGACTGCATTTTTAATGGCCCTACAAACAGCCAAAAAACATATAAACAACTGCTCGTTGTCACCATGGAAATGAAAACTAAGGCAAAAATGAGACGTCATCTCAATGCCCATAATTAGAGAATAGAGGCTGAGGGTGTAGCTTAGGGAATAGCATTTGCCTGGTGCACACAGGCATGGGTCATTCCAGTACAACAAAAACAAAGAAAATGCTAAAAGACATAAAATAATAGACTAATGTGGATGCAGAGGAAGAGATACACTTACACACTATTGATAGGGATGGAGATGAACACATGCAGTGTGAAAACAGTATGGAAAATTTAAAAAAATGATTTTAAATTATTGTGTGATCCACTGATCCACTGCTGTGTATCCATCAAAGGAAATGAAATCAGTATTTTAAAGAGATGCAGGAACCCCCTGTGTTAATAAAGCATGATTCGTAACAACCAAGACCCGGAGTCAACACAGGTTTTAAGAGTCAGGCAAATTAAGACAGACAATGCAGCACACATCTACAACAGATTTCTGAGCTGTGTCAGCAGTCACCAGCATTTTCTGTTCTTTCAGAGGACCCGGATTCAGTTGCCAGCACTAGAGGATAGCTCTCAACTGCCTGTAACTCTGGGATACAGCGCCCTCTTCTGAGCGCTACAGGCAGCAGGCATGTAGAGTGCACACACATCCATTCGGGCAAAACACTCATACACAGAAAATAAATCCTTTTAAATCTAAGATAAAATAAAATCATAGCAGACTATTTTCAGCTGTAGATAAGAATTCTGCCATCTGCAGCAGTACCCACTGGCCTGGCGGACATTATTTTCTGTGTGGTAAGCAGCACATTGTAAGGCAAATATACATGCTATCACTCAAGGGAGAGAGGAGAAAGACACATCAGATGACCATCAGCAAGCCAAGTGGGCAGAGGAAGTGTTCTTGAATTCTATTGCAAGTGAGACAGCTATGGGTATTTCACAGTAATTAACAAATGAGCCCCATGGTTCCCAACACAGAATTTACATGTGTGGATTAGAGAGGCCACTCAGAAGGTAAATGTTTGCTGCATGAGTGTGAGGACCTGAACTCTGTTTTCCAGAATGCATGTTCTAGGATGATATAGCAGCGTGTCTCTGCAATCAGTGCTCCTGCAGGAAGAGGGGATAAGATACAGGAGAATGCCTGCAAAGCCACTGGCCAGATACATTAGTGTACATGGAAGCAGATATGCTGTATCAAACAATGAAAAACCCAAGGTTGTCCTCTGCCTCCACATGGGCCATGGCATGCGTGCATCTTCACTTATACACACACACACACACACACACACAGAGTGATATGGGGCAGATAAAGAGACAGACAGACAAGCAGAGATAGACACACAGACAAATACAGACAGACAGAGACTAGATAGATTAAGAAGAAACTATATTTTCAAGGGGAGTAAAAATGTCAAAATGTATGGTCATACTAGAACATAAAAATGCACAAATAGTGTGTCAGTTGAAAAGTAATTAATTTAAAATATGTAAAATAGCAACTGTTAAAAAAATTATCTGTGCATTAACACAAAGTCTGTGCACGTCAGAGCTACCTAAATCCTGAGCTCTGGCCTGCTGGGCACTGTGACCGTGTTACAGGGCAGGGACCACTGTTCTGCAGCCCAAGAAGGCTGAGGACAGGCAGATGAGAGGCTCCTGCCTTGAGCAAGCTGGGACATTTTTTGCAGTCTGTGTGCTATCATTTTTTAACATCAACTGTGTTATTAAAAACCACTGGAAAGCAAGTCCTGAGTCGGGATTCATTCCTAGGTTTTCTTGCATAAATCTCATTTCCTCTGCACTCTGCTAAGCAGATTCTAGAAGTCATCTTGCCCGGCAGGCTGGGAGCAGCTTCCTTCATGGCATTACGCTAATGCTCATATTCTATTTCTCAAATTGGATAATGATTACTTCATGATAACTTGTCACATTATATGTATGATTTGGGGGCATAAATACTTCAAATTTAAGGACACTGAAACTCAGATTTCTGGTTACCACACAATTAAAGGATTGGCCATAGCTTAGCTGAGATCAGAGAAGGTTGTGGGATGTTTGCTTGTTTTGGGAGAGTTTTCTGTTTTAGAAGATGGGATAAAGAACAAATTCATTCCTCTTGTTGCATGAGGCTGTGCATAGACAGTGCATGGTGTCATGTGTAGTAAAGCAAGAACCAGCCTTAGCGTTTCTCACCAAATCCCGAGGAGAAGCTGAGCAGGGACAGGGACATGAGAAAAGCCGTATGTCAAAGGAGATTGGTGCTACTCTTGAGTCTGGATGAGTCATGTGACCAGGAGAATAAAAGCTGATTGAGAGAGGCCGAACAAGCACAAAGGAACAACATGATAAAAATGGATGTATCATTGTATCCAACTGTCTTAGAAATGTCTAAGAACTCTGGGCTTGTGGGGTCACAGAGCATTGTGTTTAGTCCTGTGAGAGCAAAGAAACTAGATCTTCTGGTTACAGTTTGCGCAAACATAAGTAATGCACTTAAAAAAGCATCTCATTAAACTCCAATGGCACCTTTATGCTTTATATCTTTATACTGCAAATACAACCTCCACAACGAGATTCAAAGAGATGTGAGGCTTGCTTTCTTCCTATAAGCCTATAAGCTTTATTTAACCCAAGTGAGAAAAGAAAGTTTCACTAAAATCTAGAATCTTAGTGGAGTAAGATTCTGGTGCCTGAATCTATCTACTCATGTTGGAAAGCTCTGGGGAAAGAATCAGGATGAGAGATAATGGCACAACAATAACAAAGAAAGTAAAGATTAAATGATGAGGAGGAAACAGGAAACCATAATCGCCAGGTTTCCAGGTTTGATGACTGCGCAGACCACAGCTCTGACAGGCAAGACCAGCTTGAAGATGCGTCTCCAGCCGTGGAGACGTCTGCTTTGGTCTCAGTAAGTTTGGGATGTTTCTGATGACACTCAAGTCAAATGCCAGGCAGGAAGCTGGAGCCCTGAATCTGAAGGTCAAGGAAGGGGCCTGACATAGGATAGGGCTGGGAGACAGCTGGTACAGACAGCAAGCAAATCCGCAAGAGGAAAGATGTGGCTGTGAGAGAAGAGAAAAGGAAGACTAATATGTTGAGCACAACAGAGAAAAGGAGAAATAGACAAACACACAAAATGGGAAACATTGATGAAGTCGTCAAGAGCTGTTCCAGTGGCTGATAAGACTAGATGGGGTTGGTGTCAAGTGAATGTCTATGAGACAACAGACAGGAAATCTAAAAAGCCAGGTACTTTTGCGCTCTGCATTCTGTTGTATCCTTATGAGATAGTACTGTTATCATTCCCATTTCAGATGAAGAAGACAAGTTCTAGAAAAGATAATTTATTTAGTAGTAATGACTATTAAGGACAGGGATATTTTTATAACTATACATTATTATTAGTCTTGTATACTTTCCATAATTCTAATTATGTTTAGTTTCTTCATTTACAACTTTCATTTATTTATTTGTGCTCCACAACAGTTTAAATTGTTCATAACAACAGTGAGCAGAAGTGTGAATAGTCCCGTCCCTTAGTGTGGGCCTGGTCCTAGTGTGACTCAATCAATAGTTAGCATTAACTATGATGTTGATCATTCTTTCCATTCTTGTTTCTAAGAGTTTTTAATCATAAATAAGGGTTGGATTTAATTTTTTCTTCATTTACTCCTCCTTTATTGTTATTGGGATCAATGAGATCAATTACATTGACTGATTCATTCTTTTCCTTCCTTCCTTCCTTCCATCTTTCCTTCCTTCCTTCTCCTCCTTTCTTCCTCCGTCCTTCCCTCTCTTGCTCTCTTTCTGAAGGACAAGGATTTGAGTCCAAATTCAAATCCTTCTGAGTCCTAAACTCGTAGTTTATACTACCACTTGATGGGGCAAGCTGCAGAGCAGAGGCTAAAGTACAGATCTGGGGATTCGGTGGCTTTCTTGCTCAGCAAGTGAGAGTTAAATTATTGATCTAAAATGGAAACCATTCAAAATTCCTGAAAACACTGGTTTTCAATACCAGGTATATAGCACTGGACCTGAAGAAAGTACATCAACCACATACTCCTAACCCCTATTTATTCAACATAATTATTTCTTATTTCAGTTTGACACTGTCTGTACAGATACTAGTCTAACTCAAGATTCTCAGTTCTCTGGTGCTATACTAAGAAAGAGTCTCAAGTCTGTTGTCAATTGAATGAACCCACTTGGCTACTACTGCCTCCATCAGAATGGTAAACCACAGACAGTGGTATCTAGATGGTATTTGCTAATATTTTCATGTGGGATAGTGATTATGTATTTCCACACTACCAGAAGTCCATTTTAAGGGTTCAAATCTACTTCATTTGCCAGGTAACTTTAAAATGATGAAAAGTTCATCTTAGTACATTGCTTACCCATTTATTTAATTCATTTGATTTCTTCATTTATCAGGAAAGCAAGAGCACCAAACGTGAATATAAACTATCATGTCCTTCTGCATTGCTAAAATACCAATGATTTAAATGTGTTGGCATTTCAATTAAATTCAAGAGGTGTCCAAGGGTGTTGTCCACTTCCATTCCTGAGTTCTTGAGAGCTTCCTTCAGCATTAGGCTACTCCAGCAATCATTATATTACAATGTGTTCTTTCTTCTGATTAGTCAAAATCGTAAAGTCTCTTTATTAAATAAATGTGAAATTTTTTACATTCTCCCTTGCATTGCTCTGATGTCTTTCCAGACTTTTAAATTTTTTTTTAATATTTATTTATTTATTATGTATACAATATTCTGCATGTATGCCTGAAGGCCAGAAGAGGACGCCAGACCTCTTTACAGATGGTTGTGAGCCACCATGTGGTTGCTGGGATTTGAACTCATGACCTTTGGAAGAGCAGGCAATGCTCTTAACCACTGAGCCATCTCTCCAGCCCCCAGACTTTTAAATTTTTAATCAGAGTTTTCCATGAGGCTACAACAGCCAAATTGTTGAAATGCATACTTGGTGTTGATCCTGCATTCTTTCCTAGAGCTTCCATGACTGACTTTTTACTGAGCAAGCTAACAAACTGACAAACACCTTTGGAATTTATATATAAGTATTATATAGAAGATATAGGATGCCATGGAGATCCTGTAGCTTAGGATGTACAGGTCTGGTGCCTTTACATGCTCCAGCAGTTCATAGACGAGACAGATGATGGGGTTGGCCAACTCATAGCCCTGGTTCTGGACCTGGGTGGTAGCTGGGTTGGTCAGCCTGCCAGCTTTCCCTTGTCAAGCTTTCCAACGCTGCCCAGGCTACATCACCCTTTGCAGTAGGCAAGAAGAGGCAGGGCCAGTTTTCCTGCTCTCAAGCCCTCGGGGCTATCTCCCTCACACCCACATCACCAGGGCCAGCTCTACTGCGCTGCCCATGTGAGGTGCAGAGCCCACTTTCCCGAGCACAGCAGCTGATGAGGTGCACAGCCTTCTGTCCCACTTTTGTGCTCCTAGCTCTCCTGCCTACCTCAGGTGGCAAAGGGGTGGGGAACATGGCACAAGGCAACAATAGTATAACCAGGAGGAACCCAGTATCAAAAGTGTAGCAGAAGACAGGCCTCAAACCAGACCAATGACACATTGTAATGAACACAAGGAAAAATGTATAGACTAAAGGGTATACTGTCTGACTCACGATGTCACACTGCAGCATCCATGCTGAGACTTTTTTTGTTTTTCTTTATATTTTTTGTTTGTCTTTTTCTTTTAAATTTTCTTTTCTTTGGAAGGGGAGATTGCAAGGGCAGAGGGTGGATATGAAGGGATGTGGAAAGGAATGGGATTGGGATGCATGATATGAAGTCCACAAAGAATCAATTAAAAGTTTTTGAAAAAATAAGATATAGAATGTAGGTATATACGTGCATTTATATATCTGTGTGTATTTACTGACAATTACCAACTTTACCAACATTTTATTAAAAATTACTAGCATTACTACCACATATGTATATATATATGTATACATATATGTATATATACAACTTTAACAACAAAGACATATATAAAATATATATATACCAGAATATTAAAATACTGCATTAAAAGTAATAATACATATACATTTATAGTCTACTTGCAATTTTGTTCATTCATTGACTTTTAAGCCTTGTCAATTTCATAACTGAGATTGTTTTCTGAGAATAATAGCTGTTTGCAAATGCAGATAATCCAGTGCTTTTATCTAAATAGAATATCACATAAGAGTGCAACCTTGGCATCCTCCTTGACTGAGAAATTATGCCAGGCTTCTTCAGACAGTTGAGCAGCTACTGATCTTTTGCTTCTGTCATGTGGCAAAGCTGCTCCCTCTCCACGTGAATTCTGAACTGGTGAGAATCATGGTCACAAGTGACCATCATGCAGTCTGTCTCCTCTCAACTAAATGGGTCTGCTTGGGTACTACCTTGGTCAAAACCATAAGCCAGGTCTCTGAAAGTATAGTCTAGGCACAATACCTATGAGATAAAGCAAATCAAAGAAAGGATAACGTACCATTTTATTGAAGGAGCAAAGTATCACAATTGTCATTGCAAACTCAGGTCCAAAAAAAAAAACAAACCTGTTTTGGTTTTTTTTTTAGGGGGGAGGGGTTAATTTTTCAAGACAGAATTTCTGTGTAGCTTTGGAGCCTGTCCTGAAACTCACTTTGTAGACTAGGCTGACCTCGAACTCACAGAGATCTGCCTGCCTCTGCCTCCTAAGTACTAGGATTAAAGGTGTGCACCACCACTGCCTAGGAAAACAACTGTTCTTAATATCCCATTTTAATCCTGCATCTATTTTCCAGAAGCCCAACAGTTTGAATCTTTCTCTTTCCTTTTCTCATTGCTCAGTCTCTTCTATGTAGTCTACTTGGAATTGAGCTTTCTGTACCAGTCGAGAATCCCCTCTCACTGCCTTCCTTTTCCTCTGCACCATCAGCATGAGTTACAGCATAAGTCACACCTGGGACACTGTAGAGGACTCTGTGCACAGACAGTTACAGCAGAAGTCACACCTGGGACACTGTAGAGGACTCTGTGCACAGACAGTTACAGCAGAAGTCACACCTGGGACACTGTAGAGGACTCTGTGCACAGACAGTTACAGCAGAAGTCACACCCGGGACACTGTAGAGGACTCTGTGCACAGACAGTTACAGCAGAAGTCACACCTGGGACACTGTAGAGGACTCTGTGCACAGACGGTTACAGCAGAAGTCACACCCGGGACACTGTAGAGGACTCTGTGCACAGACAGTTACAGCAGAAGTCACACCCGGGACACTGTAGAGGACTCTGTGCACAGACGGTTACAGCAAAAGTCATACGCGGGACACTGTAGAGGACTCTGTGCACAGACGGTTACAGCAGAAGTCACACCTGGGACACTGTAGAGGACTCTGTGCACAGACAGTTACAGCAGAAGTCACACCTGGGACACTGTAGAGGACTCTGTGCACAGACGGCTACAGCAAAAGTCATACGCGGGACACTGTAGAGGACTCTGTGCACAGACGGTTACAGCATAAGTCACACCCGGGACACTGTAGAGGACTCTGTGCACAGACAGTTACAGCAAAAGTCATACGCGGGACACTGTAGAGGACTCTGTGCACAGACAGTTACAGCAGAAGTCACACCTGGGACACTGTAGAGGACTCTGTGCACAGACGGTTACAGCAGAAGTCATACCTGGGACACTGTAGAGGACTCTGTGCACAGACAGTTACAGCAGAAGTCACACCCGGGACACTGTAGAGGACTCTGTGCACAGACAGTTACAGCAGAAGTCATACGCGGGACACTGTAGAGGACTCTGTGCACAGACAGTTACAGCAGAAGTCACACCCGGGACACTGTAGAGGACTCTGTGCACAGACAGTTACAGCAGAAGTCACACCTGGGACACTGTAGAGGACTCTGTGCACAGACGGTTACAGCAGAAGTCACACCCGGGACACTGTAGAGGACTCTGTGCTAGTCTCCTAGTTTCAGCTTTGTCTCCTTGGACCTCCCTCACAATGTCCAGAAGAAAGCATTTCATAGAAACATTAACCAATGTCACTGCATGTGTAGTGTGCCCTATCGGTACTCTACAAACGCAACTCAGCCTCTCACTGTGCCCACTCCGTCGTAGTACCTCATGATGAAGGCCGCGCTAGAACGTTAAAAACTGAGAAGAGATGCCATTCACAAGCAACTACGATAAAGGGGTGCTCTAAAAAAAAAGTACAATGACCCCCAGGAGCGTGTGTAAGATGAAGTGGAGATAATAAAGACATGGGTTTTAACTTACCCTTCCTGAAGAGTGGCTGAGGGTAGAGGGGAGGTGGGTGAGGGAGAAGTGGAGGGAAAAGAAATTGTGGTTGGTGTGTAAAATACGTTGAAGAGTTTAACAAAAAATAGTTTGATGAACTTGAGTTGCATTAAATTTAAATAACTAACCCACATTCTTTTTTTTAAATAACTAGAGATTTCCTCTAAAAATAAATGGTATAAGAAAGACACAAGGATATTATAATAGATCCCCAAAAGCTGAACTGATGTAGACTATGTTCGCTAGCCACAGGAAATAAAAGTAGATGGTATTAACAGAAACCCCTTACAACTGCCTGCCAAGGATCTCTTTCCAACTGGAAAACCTTCTTCTAGGTAATGAGTTCAACAGGGAGTGAGATGAGGGCCATGGGAGAGGTTGGGAGGAAGAGAGGAAGAAGAAATTATGTGATCATATATATTATTTTTAAATTAATTTAAAAAACAAAGCTCTCTTTTAAATAATTCAAGTCCAATGAAAATACTGAAATTATAGTATTTTAATATGAGTGTAACATTGATGCTTAACTTAAATGTAAGGTGTAGCCAAGAGGCATGCAATAAAAAAAATACAATTTGAATGTACAGTCAAAACTAGGGTGTATCAGGGCTGGAACTTGCTTTCCCAGTGGTTAAGAGCACTTGCTGCTAACAGGGAAGAGCTCAGTTGCCAGCACCCACAAGAGCTTTACAACCACGTATAATTCCAGTTCCAAGAGACCTGACACCCTCGTCCAGCCTCTGTAGGTACCCGTGCACATATGAACATACACATACACACAAATAAATAAAAATAAAAGTGAAATATTAAAAATAAGGAAATAAATTAATTTTAAAGATAAGAACAAATAAAACAGGCCAGAAAAAAATTGATAGACAGATGGAAAGCTAATAGAACAATAACAGTCCTAGGAATTGCAAATGGTTTGAAACCTGTTCTAGTATCAATTGAAAAGTGTGTAGCTGCTCTGAGTAAGACCAAATAACAGAGAGAAAGAAATATGAGTAATTAGGAGTAAGGAGCCCAACACAAGCACAAACACAGACTAATCTGAAAATCTATACAATGAGTTCTAGACTCTCCTAAGTTACAAAGTGAGACCTTGCCTTACATAAATTAATTTATTTATATGAAACCACAAAAAGGTGGTCAAGTTTTTATACACTATTCTAAAAGTCACAAGGACCTTAATATCTGTCATTATCCACATTCAGCAATAACAAGAGGTTATTACTAGCAGGCATCAATTGCTGGGTGCTTGGCATTTGTTTAGCACTGGACTCAACTGCAGTGCTTTGTTAAGTAGTGACTCCCTTGCTTCATTTCACACACAGGAGACAGAGCCAGCCAAGGTTAAGTTGTCAGCTCTCAAAGAGCAGATACATGGCTAGCCAGGTACTAGAATCAAGGACTCCACAGAACTCATCATCTACATGACAGGCAGGAAAGACTGACCAAGGACTGGACATTAATTTTAAGGAGTAAAGATGAGCATTGTTTCCAGAATTCTGAAAAGACATTTCTTAAGTATAGTACCCATTCCTGAACTTAAAACAACACTCCACTTCTTTTTCACAATTGATTTACGAAAACAAAAGATTTACCAGGAGCCACCAGCAACACAGTACTCAAAGAGTCTACCAAACTTCTATTATATTATATGTCTATGAGTAAGTTTATAACATATAACCTTCCCCAGAACAAGCAAGTCCAGTAATAAATTAAACAGATTTTTTTATTACGAGAGGATTTCTCAATGGCTTTAATGTGGTAATATGTTTGTTTTGGTGCTTTCCCAGAGGGGAATTTCCCAGGCTATGGTACCCTTAGCCCTCTTTGGGAACTCTTGTCTGCTGTTAGACTAGAAAATGCTACAATATAAGTTGAAGGCATCTGCACTACATCTACCAACAAGGTAAAAGTCCCCACAGTAACAGCCACAATTCAATATTGTTATGGACTAGAGAAACTAGCCAATGCAATAAAAGAGAAAAGATAAGATGTAAATATCAGAAAGGAAAAAAATCATTATCCATAAATAGTATGCTTACATAAAAATATCTAAGAGTTAGACAATCAATTAAAAACTAAAAAGGACTGTAATTTGATGTTAGATGCAGACAAGTTTGAATATAAGTTGATGTCTATGAGAAAGGAGCCCATTTGTCCAGGCAGATTTATTTGTCATTATAAAAGAAAAGAGAATAAGAGACACATAGGATCATTAAAAGTGCATAAACTGTTTAATAATTATCCTATACTTATTTCAAGTATCAGAAAAATGATTGGAATTAAAGTTCACTTTTTTTGTTCCTGAATATTATATTATCATGGAAGACTGATTTTCCATGACATTGAGTAAAACATTTAGGAAGAACTATCTTTATATTCTGTTACACAACTTCCTACAAGACAGTTTTCACAAGTTCTAAGAGTTTATAGAAACTTAGAATAAAAAGAGACTTTTAGACCACTTAGCAAGGCCCCCAAAGTCTTACAGATGTTTATATCCTAATCCCTTATGTCCACTCAGATAATTTATCAAAAGGACAAAGTAAAAAATAATTGCAGTTGTGTTCCTCTTTAACTACTAGATGAAACTAACAAGACCATTACTTAAATTGTAGCTCATTTTCACTGTGCATGAGCAGTAAATATTATAAGGCCACATAAAAATACTGAACGTGTAGTAAATATTATGAGGTAACATCAAAAAGTATTTACACTGCATAGTCACAGAAAAAAAGTTGTTTACAAAACTGTGTGCTGTGTGACCCCAGATGCTAACACCCAGCACAAAAGAGGAGTTATTGGCGAATGACGGCTCCTGGAGCAGGGAGGTCACTTTTCTCTGGGGCGTGGCCAACAATAGACTGTTAATGCCACAGTGAAAGAGCCCAAACCCGTACATATATGAATAGTACTACTTGAACTAATTGAATTAAAATAAATAAATAAATATTTTTAAGGAATATGGACATTTTCCCCAGTTTGTTTCTTTTTATATATAATTTTTATTTTATTTATTTTTTATTGATTTTTATTGAATTCTACATTTTTCTCTGCTCTCCTCCCTGACTTTCCCCTCTCCTTAACCCTCTCCCATGGTCCCCATGTTCCCAATTTACTCAGGGGATCTTGTCTTTTTCTACTTCCCATGTAGATTAGAGCTATGTAAGTCTCTCTTAGGGTCTTCATTGTTAACTAAGTTCTCTGGGCTTGTGGTTGGTAGGCTGGTTTTCTTTGCTTTGTGTCTAAAAGTCACTTATGAGTGAGTACATAGTATATTTGTCTTTCTGGGTCTGGGTTACCTCACTCAAAATGATGTTTTCTAGCTCCATCCATTTACCCACAAATTTCAAGATGTCATTCTATTTTTTTTCTGCTGGGTAGTACTCCATTGTGTAAATGTACCAAATTTTTCTTATCCATTCTTTGGTCAAGGGGCATTTAGGTTGTTTCCAGGTTCTGGCTATGACAAACAAAGCTGCTATGAACATAATTGAGCACATGTCCTTGTGGCATGATTGAACATCCTTTGGTATATACCCAAAAGTGGTATTACTGGGTCTTGAGGAAGGTTGTTTCCTAATTTTCTGAGAAATCACAACACTGACATTCAAAGGGGCTGTACCAGCTTGCACTCCCACCAGCAATGCAGGAATATTCTCTTTACCCCACAACTTCTCCAGCATAAATCATCATCAATGTTTTTGATCTTGGCCATTCTTACAGGTGTAAGATGGAATCTCAGAGTTGTTTTGATTTGCATTTCTCTGATGACTAAGGATGCTGAGCATTTCCTTAAGTGTCTTTCAGCCATTTTAGATTCATCTATTGAGAGTTCTCATACTCCATTTTTTATTGGATTATTTGTTCTTTTGATGACCAATTTCTTGAGTTATTTGTATATTTTGGAGGTCAGACCTCTGTCTGATGTGGGGTTGGTGAAGATTTAGAGTCTGCATACGGCACATCAGTCCAGATCCTTCCGGCTTTTACTGTCCACTGAGAAGTCAGATTTGATTCTAATAGGTCTGTTTTTATAAGTTACTTAGTCTTTTTCATCTGCAGCTTCCTTTGTTCTTTCTGGCTAGTGTTTTAATTATCATATGGCAAGGGGCCTTTCTTTTCTGATCCAATCTATCGGGTGTTTTGTATGCTTCTTGTACCTTGAGGGGCATTTCCTTCTTTAGGTAGGTTAGAAAATTTTTCTCCTATGATTTTGTTGAAAACATTTTTGGGGCCTTTACGTAGAGATTCTTCTCTTTCCTCCATACCTATTATTCTTACAATGGGTCTTTTCCTAGTGTCCCAGATTTCCTGGATGTTTGGGTCAGTACTTTTTTAGATTTAATGTTTTCTTTGACTGATAATGTCCATTTCTTCTATTGTATCTTCAGTGCTGAGATTCTCTCTTTCATCTTTTATATGCTTTTAGTGAAGCTTCCCTGTGTAGTTCCTATTCAAATTACTAAATTTTTCATTTCCAGAATCACCTCAGTTGGTGTTTTTTTTACTGATTCTATTTCAGTTTCTTAAATCTTGAACAGTTTTATTCATTTCCTTCAACTGTTTGTTTTTGTTTTCTTGTATTTCATTAAGAGATTTATTCATTTCCTCTTTAGGAACCCCTATCATCTTTATATAATTGGTTTTAATGTCTTTTTCTTGTGCTTGAGCTATGTTGGAATATTCATGGTCCGCTGTGGTCGGATTGTTGGGCTCTAGTGGGGACATATAGCCCAGGCTGTTAATGATTATGTTTGAATGCTGCCATCTAGGTGTCTGGGTTTGACATGATTATAGGTCTAGGTGATACTTTCTGGATATGTCTTTGTTGGGTGAGTGATGCTGCTGCTGCTGCTGCTGCTGCTGATGATGATGATGATGATGATGATGATGATGATGATGATGATTGAAAATAGATTCTTCTCTCATATAATATATCCCAACCACATTTCCCCTTCCTCCACTCCTCCCAGTTCTCCCTTACCCCCTTCCCCCTTCGGTTTCCTCCTCAGAAAAGAGCAGGCCTCCAAGAGATGATATCCAAATAAGATAAACAAGATACAATATGACAGGACAAAAGCCTTCATATCGAGTCTGGACAAGGCAATCCAATAGAGTCTCAAGAGCATTCAAAACAGTCAGAGACACACTTGATTCCACTGTTAGGAGCCCCACAAAAATGCTAACTGCCATAACATGTACTCAGAGGACCTGGTGCAGACGCATGCAGGCCTTGTACTTGCCCCTTCAGTCTCTGTGAGCCCCTATGAAGCCTGATTAGTTATCCCAAGGGGCCCTTTTATTCTGGTGACCTCCAAACCCTCTGAATTCTACAGTCTTTCCTCCCACTCTTCCATGAAGTCCCCTGATCTCCAAGGAGAGGGAACCAATGGGGACCTCCAATTTAGGCTGCATAATATCCAGCTGTGATCTCTGCTCTGGCTCCCATTTGCCACCTGAGGGAACCTTTCCGATGATGACTGGACAAGGCACCAATCTATGAGTATAGCAGATTATTAAGGAATCATTTTGTTCCTTGGCTTCTGTTCCTCTCTGGGTTTCCAGAGAGTGTGATAGCTGCCTGCTGCCTGTCATCCTCACCTGCTCAGCTGATGTGTTCACAAGGAACGCCTGCTGGTCTTGGAGCCTGCAATGCTAGGGTGAGTTAAAGGAAGGCGGGCGGGAGGGGGGGAGGTATTTGCAATTCACTGGGGATGGGGTCAGAGAGGAAAGGGAGACCACAGCAGATTTCCTGCTACAGAGATGTGGATGAGACAGTAAAGATTGGCTCCCAGGAGCGATAGGAAAAATCTGGGTCAGCCTTCAGCCTGCTTATTGTCTTGGGAGGAGTGGCCCTTGGATTAGCACTGGGTACCTGCTTAAACCAGGAGTCCGTGACCAAGCAACAAGTGGGATGTTTAGAAGGGAAAGATCCGTGGAATCCACAGGAGGTGGGAGTAGGGGGCAGGGGGCCAAGAAAGACCACCAAGGGTGTTCTGCTGCAGAGCCAGACAAAGGCTGGGGGATTGAATCTGGGGAAAGAGAAAGAGGAAAACAGGTCTGCAGGCAGTCCACCTGGTTATCGCCACGCAGAGGTATTATTTTAATGTAGTTACCAAAAGCAGGCAGCGAACTACAATGAGTGGTTTTTCTCAAGAAGATAATGTGGTAGAACACACAGCTTGGCATCTGTGTATCTTCCCGAGTTATAAAACAATTCAATTAACTAAATTCATTGTGACGCTGAGCCAAAATAATAACATTTGATCTAATCGTGTTCCAAACAGGAGTCTAATGGCATGTGCTCTGAGAGTCAGAAGAATAAGCTACTACTCTTAGTGATAGCAGATTCCACATGAGCAAATCAGCACTATCACCTATGATAGCCCAGAGAATACAAACACTCAGCTCCACGTTAAGAAGTCGGTCTTATGTGATATAACATAAGAACTTGGATGGAAAATTAGGAGTGTGATTTAAAGGGCCTGCTACACCTCTAACCAATATTCATCTGTTCAGCCATCAAGTACTATGGAAAAGATACCCCACCCTGGAGAGAAGGAGCAATGTAGGTCACAAGCATAGTTGTAAGACATTCATGAAACACAGGAGCAAACAATATTGCATTCACATTCACAGAATGTGTATGTCTTACTCTGATAAAGAAAGGGTCTGTAGAACCATTAGAGAAAAGAAAAAAGTAATCTCAAGATCAGTTTCAAAACAGGGTAGCATGGAAATAGTAGAATGTAAATAGACCTCAGCTGTAACACGGCTTAAGAAGACTTAGCTTCTTCTTCAGACAACAATGCTGAGCACACAAGGAGATATTCTCCTATCATAAAAGTTCAACAATAAACTGCACCACATAGGTTTTCTAAACACTCAAGTTACAAAGAACAACACAGTCAGGAAGCTAAGTTAAACATCACGGGACCTAACGGGGATTCCTGAAGCAGAATCATGAAGGATGATTTTAATTCGGATTGCAGAAATAATCAGGCTTCTTCATGAAACTTTTTGGTTATAAATTAAAATGAGATACGTAAAATTCCTAGGGGACATAATTGCTGTGAATATTAAGTTAAGCACTCTGAAGTGCTTAGTGCCTGACATAGACATAGTACCTGAAAAAGAGTCGATATTTCCATGTTGGTTCTGCAAATGTATACCTCAAAAGTAGACATGTCCTTATAAAGGACTTACCAAGACTGGATAAAAGGTGCTAATGAAAATATGTAGACTCTCATAGAAGAGAAAAAAAATGAATACAATGGAAATTTTTTACATACTGTAATTAAAATTAAGAAGACTTTAACAGCAGAAGAGCCACAGCTTGCGTGGGCTAGAAGATTAATCATAATCCATAACCCAAACAGGGAGCAAAAAGGCAAAGACAGACACACACACAGACTCACTACAAACTCCTAATATACACAGAACTGGAGTCCACAGAGGGGAGGGGAAGAGGACAGACTGTAAGTGTACTTAAAGAAGTAGTGTCAGACAGTTCAACACCAACCATGCCTTGGAATTAAGTCTATAAGTCATGAGTAAGATAGCAAGAAATACACAGGCACCTCAGCATCAAACAATTGCTGAGAACCAAAATCAAAGAAAAAGTCTCAGAACTTTCTAGAATTTATTGGTGACATTTCAACAGTCAATAGAATAGTACAGACAAAATGTAAATATAAAATAATGGCTGTCAGCATATAATTCTCTACTCAAGAAAAATGTTCCTTGAAATAAATGAATAATTAAGATATTTCAGAAAAGCAAAAATTAAGAAAATTTATTATAGCACACTAACGTGGATTCTAGTACATTAAAAAATTTTAAGGGAAATGAGAATCATTTAAATAGAAAGAAAGCTATTGAAAGACCCTACAGACCCCCTCCTCAAAACCCGTAGCTAGCATGTTCCCGGGGGAACGTCCTGTTTGCTTTTAAAAAAATTCTCCGGATCAGCAGCCAGTCTGCTCCCATAAGAACATCCCATGTGCTTGAGAGAGCAGGATATCTATCAGATAGAGATAGGAAGACTGCAAGGCAAGATGTCAACAAAGCAGGTTAGCTATAAGATAGGAACAGGATGATTGTTGTCAGGCATCCATGCTGAGAGAGGAAACCATTCATGCCCCCCCCCCCAGCCGCATTCCAATAACCATGCTTTTGCTTCTGTAAACTTGCTTCTTGCTGACACCCATGCTGAGAGAGGAAACCATTCATGCCCCCGCCTCATTCCGGTCGACCGATAACCACGCTTTTGCTTTTGTAAACTTGCTTTTTGCTCTTCCCTATAAAAAGCCCACCCTCCAGTTGGCAGGTGCGCAAGTCCTCCGAAAGACTTGCTGCCCATAGGTACCTGTGTCTACTCAATAAATCTCTTGCGATTTGCATCCGTGCGGTCTCGGCCTGTTCCTTGGTGTTGGGGAGGTCTCCTTCCGAAAAGAGGTCCTCGTCGAGGGTCTTTCACTATGATATAAGAAATCCAATAATTCCACTTTTAAGAAACAGGCAGCAAAAGAGATGGAGAGAGGGTTCAGGGGATAGGAACATTTCCTGCTCTTACAGGGGATCTAAGAGCTGTTTCCAGCACCCAAGTTTGTCAACTCACAACTGCCTATAATGTTAGCTCCAGGGTATTAGACACCTATCTGTCTGCCTCAGCCACCTGCACTCACATGCACCCACACACCCACAGATATATACATAGAAGTAAAAAATAAATCTTTTTTAAAAAGGAAAATTGGGCAGTAATTAAGAACAAATACATGAATACATGCAAATTACTTTGGTCACTGATAAACATTAATAATTTCTTTGGAAATCAAGAAAAAAAACTAAGCTTAGATGCTTGACTGAAATAGCATCATGGGCTGGAGAAGGTGAAACTTTGACCTTAAAGTTCCCTAAGATGCATACTAGTGACAGATGTAATCATATTTGACTTCAAAAAGGATGCATGGGTTGTGTCGTCATTAACATTAACCCTGTAGCAAAATAAATAATGGATAACAACAATGACAAGTGACATTAAAGTAATTTTAAATGCATGACTAACCCTAAAAAAAAAGCAAAAATGAAAGGAACACAGAGAGGACCAATTGAAAACAAAAGTGTATATGTTCAACTCACGCATATCAATATTTACATCAGATGTATCAAATACTCTAAATAATACATTTGCAAGCCACTTTGTAAAACAACCTACTGTTATAAGAAATATACTGTCAGTGAGTAGGCAACAGGTGCCTGAATCTATGAAAACAGATGGAATCTCCACAGCAACGAGTAGCTCCAAGGACCAAACCCTCAGCTCTTCAGTGTTAAGGTATTACAAGAATGAGGAGGAAACAACCAAAGCAGCCTTGAAGTGGCCAGGGGAGAGGGAAATCCTGGTAAGTGTGACATCATAGATGGAATGTATTTCAGAATGAAAGTAATCTATTATGTAAGGTGGTCTAAATGAGAAAGTTGAGGACAGAGAAATGATTACTCATTGCTAGTTATACTCTAGATTTTGGTCTTCTGCTGTGTGTCCAGTGAACTGAGACACACATACTGGTAGATCGTGTGCACAGTCTCACACAGGGGGGCACATGAAAGAGCTGGAGGCGGTCTCTATAGAACAATATTTCTTAGTAAGAAAGAAAACAGGGAAGTTGTTCATAAGAGGAAGTCAAAACTAGGAAAAGAAGAAACATAGTAATTATCTCACAGAATGGAAGAGTCAAATGGAAAATTAGGATGTGGTTACCAAGAACCTGAAGTCAGCTCCTATGGCTGGCTAAGATGATAGGTATGATACCAGGAGAAGTAAAGAGAGCAGGAAGTGCGCTCACCTTAATGACTGCTGGATTATTCAGATTGCTCTTGTAAAATCTTTCTTAGGATCATATTTATTTGACCTAAAGTCTCCTTTGTTCACCCCTATCTTTCCCCTGCAGAATCCCCTTTCATTCTCTGTGGGTTCCCTGGTCCTGAAATCATCCCATTTTTCCATCATTGTCAGCTCCGTGGTTCCTGGTGGTGTTTCCATAACCATACTTGACTCATAAAGTGTAGTATTTCTTTTTGAATTAAAAATTTATTTACATAGGAAATAAATTTGTTTGCATACCAGTTTATAGAAGCTTATTTGCATATAGCATTAATAAATTTATTTATTTTACATACCAACCACAGTTTCTCCTCCCTCCTCTTCCCCATTCCCTCTCCCCACATCCCTTCTATCCCTCCCCAATCCACTCCTCCTCTGTCTCCATTCAGAAGGGGTAAGATTTCCCATGGGAGTACACAAAGCATGGCATATCAAATTAAGGGAGATTCCTCTCCCTTGCACCAAGGCTGGAAAAGGCATCCCACCCTTGGAAAGAGGTTCCAAAGAGCCAGCTCATGTGCCAGGAACAAACCTCCATCCCACTGCTAGGAGCTTTACAAACAGACCAGCCACAGAAGTGTGGTATTTTCAACATGAGTCTTCCTCAGTAAACTCCAGGCTCATTCAAAGCAAACACTATTTTAAAATTAAGTGATAGTCCATATTCTTCCAACATTAGAGGGCTAAAATCTTCCAAGGGGGAAGATGATAACTTACATAGCTTTTTATAGAAAGATCTTTGGTGTTTTTCACATGGACTGAAATTACCCATAAGTGTGCCATGAATGGTGCCAATGTTTTTCTCTGGCTCCTTTATCCATCTCCTGCCTGCCTGTCAAAATCTAATGAAATCTTTATTAGAGAGGGGGATGGTAGTGGCCCATGCCTTTAATCCCAGCACTTGGGAGGCAGAGGCAGGCAGATCTCTGTGAGTTTGAAGCCAGCCTGATCTACAAGAGCTAGTTTCGGGACAGGCTCCAAAGCCACAGAGAAACCCTGTCTTGAAAAACCAAAATAGATAGATAGATAGATAGATAGATAGATAGATAGATAGATAGATAGATAGACAGACAGATAGACCCACCCACTGAGACGGTGGGGCTGATCTAATGGGAGCTCACCAAAGCAAGCTGGACTGGGACTGATGGAGCTTGTGATTAAACCAGACTCTCTGAACGTGGTGGACAAGGAGGGCTGACTGAGAAGCCAAGGACAATGGCACTGGGTTTTGATCCTACTGCATGTACTGGCTTTGTGGGAGCCTAGTCTGTTTGGATGCTCACCTTCCTAGACCTGGATGGAGGGGGGAGGACCTTGGACATCCCACAGGGCAGGGAACACTGATGGCTCTTTGGACTAGAGAGGGAGAGGGAGGAGGGGGGAGAGGGAAGGAAATGGAGGGGAGGAGGTAGAAATTTTTAAGTAAAAATAAAAAAATAAAAAAGATAGATAGATAGATAGATAGATAGATAGATAGATAGATAGATAAATCTTTATTAGAAACATAGCTTACAAATAAGTAAAATATGAACCAAGAACAGTCACTCCGTCAACCAGGAAATTAAAAGCTGAAGTGGGCAGTTTTCCAGTGGACATCAGCTGCGTGGGTCGTCCTCACCTGAGCACAGCCTCCCTCACATCCAACAAGTCCCATGCACTGCAGGAAGTCCTGAGGGCACCATTCACACTTCCTGTCCACAATGGTGCAGCCCACAGTGAGTCCATAGCCAAGACAGGCCTAGAAGAGTTCTGCCTCCTAAAATTTAGAATTCAGAACAAAACAAAAATTGATCTCTCTTTTGGTGACTAAACTTGATCTAAAAATTTCAGGAAAGTCACCCAGCCATGCTTTTCCAGGCAAAAAAAGAAGTAAAATAGGCCTGTTTACAGAAAAGAAAACTGCCACGATGTTGTTAAAGCCGCTGATCAGACAGCAGGAGCCGGGTGGTGCCAGATGTGGCTGCAGTCCTACCTAGTCCTCAGGCACCAGGAAGACCCTGCATTCTCTTCCTCAACAGTATTTGAGTCAAATACTGTTGCCTATACCAAAAAAAAAAACCATATTATCATTGTCTAGGAATGCTCCAACTAAGGTCTAAGAGCATAGGGAATTCAAGCTGTCTCCAGTGCTCATCTTTCTTGCATGATCCACAAGATTCCATGGTAGCATAAACTGTAACAATTGGGGCAGGAGGAGTGTGACGCTGGCTCTGGAGAGAATCTCCAGGTAAAGACAAAAGAATGAAACTTCTAGACTGGAAGGGACCTAGGCTTGGCAGTGCCTGCTTTGCAGTTCCCAACCCCCAGCCAACATCCTCCCATTGGGACAAACTCAAGAATCACGGCAAACGCAAAAAAAAAAAAAAAAAAAAAAAACGGCCAGGATGGGGATAAGAGGAGATCCAAAGACAGATGACGTGAGCTCTGCAATTATCATCAAAGTCACAGAAGAAAGATGGGCTGTGACGGGTAGAATGCAATTTCTGATTACCATAATTATAAGAATGGTGTTGCCGCCCCCTTTAAAAACAAGAAGCAGCATGCCTGTTAAATTATTGGGTTTTCAGATTATAGGAATTCACTAGAAAAATGAAAACATGATTTTCTTTGAATCTGTCAGAAGTAGACTTTTTCCTTAGTAAAAGAATCTTCATCACAACAAAGAGTGTCCACAGAATCGCCCAACTTGTACATATTTGGGATTTGCTTATTATTTCAAGATTTTTTTTCAAATATCTGCGACTGTAGAAAACCTCAAATAAAGTTTGCCAAATACATTTTTGCATTTAATTTTTAAGTCATGAAACCTGATTCGTATGTTTCTGGTTTTTTTAACTAGAGATAATTAAAAATTTCATTTTGTAGGATTTGAGGTCTACAGAAGACCTTTGGAAGCTGCCTAATGCACTTTAATAAACCTTCAAAGCCTTTTCCTAGAAACAGGAAAATATTTTTCTGGGTTCATTTAAAGCTGTTTCCTATTTCCCACTTACTGCCTCAAAGGAGCTAAAATATTGGCAGCGAGTCGGCTCATTAGGGGAGGAGCCTGCTCTACTCCCGACCTTGAGAACAACCTCCTAGACCCCTTGGTAGCCTGCTCCTCTGGCCCTCCTCTGACTGCTGCGTGCATGCTGTGACACAGGCACACACACACACACACACACACACACACACACACACACACACATGCACACTAACACACACCCACTCATACACAAAATATATAAGTGAAACTGTGATTTACGTTTTTAGTTAATTAAAATACAGAAGCATTTGGTTTCATTTTTAATTACAAATACGAATGTGGGCCGAGTTTTCCCTACTAAGAAGGTAGAGAATTGGGGAAACTTCCCTGATGGGATATTACTCTTTGCTTTTGTTGTCACTTTGTCTCCTTTTTCCTTCATATTACATATACTTAAAGGAATAATTTGGCATGAAACATTCATTCAAGCACTTAACAATAGTGGCAACTTCTGCAGAATCTTTTGCTCACAGACAATTGTGATGGAGAAAGGTCATTGGCTAATAAAGGAACTGCCTTGGCCCATTTTATTGGTTAGAACATAGGTAGGTAGAGTAAACAGAACAGAATGCTGGGAGGAAGAGGAAGTGAGCTCAGACTCCACAGCTCTCCTCTCGAGAGCAGACGCCTCAGAGAAATGCCATGCTCCCAGCTCCCAGGCAGACGCACGCGATGAAGCTCCGACCCAGGATGGACATAGGCTAGAATCTTCCCGGTAAGCGCACCTAGGGGCGCTACACAGATGATTAGAAATGAGCTAAATTAATATGTGAGAATTAGCCTAGAAGAGGCTAGATAGAAATGGGCCAAGCAGTGATTAAATGAATACAGTTTGTGTGTTGTTATTTCGGGCATAAGCTAGCCATGTAGGCGGCTGGGGTGTTTGGGGACGCAGCCCCGCAACCCTTTTTTACTACACAATTGTTAAGCCATGAGCACGGCAAAGTTCATGTACCACATTGTTATAAACACAGCTGAAACAAAAACAACAGAAAATGTTTCCTTGACCACTCATTCCCTACAATAAGACGTTGTCAAATAATTTATGAAAACTTTTGTTGCCTCCTTTCCACTCTACTCTTCCTTCTTTTGCCCCTGGCACATATGTACCTTCAACCGGCACAACTCAAAAGTTACACCTTGACCTGAGATGATAAAGGACCTGCAGGCATGAGAGTCTGAGTTCAGTCTCCTAGCACCCTTTACTACTCTGCTCCTGGGAAAATATTCTTTCTTCTCCAGCTTGACTGGAGTCGACTCCACACTGTCTGCCTTTGTCTCAACATTTTCATTTTACCTCATACTTGAATTTCTTTCTGCATCCATAAATGCTATAAATAAACATGAATACTAAAACTACAGTGCTGACATCTTTATAGACATTAAATTTCATTCGCATGCCATAGTGTCTGACCCACGGACTATCTAAAGTCGTCAACAGATGAGGCCTTAGAGACAGTAAATCACCCCAATGTCGTAAAATTTCCCCTTAAGGTGTCACTTTCGTCTCCTCATACAAAGTTCAGGGTATCAAATTTTCTTGTCCTCACATGTAGATTCGGGAGTATCCTGTCAGAGGGATGCAGGGGCCTGTAACATTCAGCTTACAAAGAGGACACTAGGAAGCCTGCAAAGCATTGACCCTCAGGAAAGAAAAGGTATAAATTATGCTCTTCCGAGTAGCTGTAATTTTTCTCAGAATATAATTTAATAACAACACATTTTTGCTTGCAATTGGGTGGTTATCTGCCCACACATTCTTCCATGGTCACTGAAAACATTAGAAGTGAAGGCTTTGGTGGCAGTCCCATCTGGCTGTTTAGCAATTGTATGACATTGGTGGGGTCATTTTAACCTCACTGAATCTTAGAGTGACATCATGAGATTTTTTAATATAGTAGATAGTATTTTAGCCCTGCTGATCTTCACAATCATCGGGCAGTAATTCAGTGACTATTGTAGAATCAAGGAGATAATTTAAGTAAAACATTTACAGTGTACAAGTATGTTAAATCCTTTATATATACAATAAGAGGTAAATATTTAGTTCCCAAACATAGTAAAACTCTTGGTCTTTTGTTGTTGTTGCTGTTGTTTATTTTTGAGATTATATTCTAATTATATTTCTTCCTGCCCTTACCCCCCTTCAAACCCTTCCTTACATCCCTTCTCTCTCTCCTTCAAATTCATGGCCTCTTCTTAAATCAGTTGTTATTATGTACATATATTTATTTAAATGTGCATATATTCTCAAATATAGCTTGCTGAGACCATACGATGTTACTGGTCTGTATTTTCTCAGGGCTGAGCCTTTGGCACTAGACACCCAATCATTGGTGTGCCCTTCCCCGGAGAGGACACCTCTCCTGTTTTTGGTTGTCTGTAGTTGTTTGTGTAAGGCTGAGGTCTCCTGGACTTTTCCCTGTGCAGTCTGGCATGTCCACTGATGTTCTTCTTGTTCAACTCGTGTTTGGGCGGTCATGTTGGTGAGGCTTTACAGGCGTTACTAGAAGTTACTGATGTTACTAGAAGATGCAATCTCACAGCAAAGTCCCTGCTCTCAGGTTCTTACCATTTCTGGGCTCCTCCCCACCTCAGCAGTGTTCCCTTGGCCTTGGTTATCAGGTATTTGTAGATGTATCTGTGCTGAGCTCCACAACTCTGCATTTTTACTGGCTGTGGTTTTGCTGTAATGCTCTCTGTCTGCTGGAAAGAGAAGTTTTTTTGTTGAGGGGTAAAGACTACACTTTTCTGTACACTTAAAAACAAATATTTATAGATTATTGTTAGGGATTGTGCTGGTTTAGTAAAGTTGTGATTGTGGATCCTCCTCTATTAACCTTGATTTGACTAGCATTGACTAATTAGGTAGTTTTCCAGTACCAGGTGTGGTATCTCTCTTGTTGAGAGAGTCTTAAGTATAATTAGGGAACAATTGGTTACTCCCAAAGCATCCAAGCCACTACTACACCTATAAACTTATGCTGCCATGATGGTGATTGATACAACTCACAGGCAGCATGGTTGGGTGGGGCTGTTAGTTGCCTCTCTCCTTTGGAAGCTTGCACGATAATCTTCTGGTACCAGGGAAACTGGGCCTCAAGGAGAAGGCAATCAGATCAGTTCCAGGTCAGTGGCGTCTCAGAAATATGAAATTACCTTCACCCCCTGGGGGATAAGCAAGAACAATAGCAATAGGCTGTGTATTTGGGAGTCTCTTGAACAGCCCTCACCAGCTCCTCAAAAGAGGGCTTCTCTTTGTCTGATGTTGACATCTCTTAATCTTACTATGCTCTGCCCAGTCAATTGATATCCAGTTCTGGGATCACAAGAGCCTAAGGCTCTGCCCCTCTCTGCTTAAAATGAGCTTGTTTATGCCCTCACAAGTAAAAAACACCAAGTTTTATTGTAAAGACTAAAGACAAATCAACTTGGTTATCTCGCAGTCCAACAGATTCTTTGGAAGTGGGTGGGCCTATCTATTTCCCAAACCCTACTTTCCATTTTCCATTTCAGCCACGATTTCATTATCCCCTTTGTTTTCTATGTTGAGAAAGATGGATGACTACCCACAATACGATTTTCATAATGCCAAGACGAGAGTCACAGAACAGTTTAGCTGGTTAGAAACTGAAGAAAATGCCCAGAGAGAAAACACAAGAATTCTTCCCTGGCCAACTAACTAGAGTTTTCCTACAAGGAGCTGGTAAAATACTAATAAAATTCCTTTTGTTTTTCAGCTGCTGATGTTCTAATTGTTTTTGTTTCATGCAACCCTGAATTCTTAGTCACTAACACAATATAAACAAGTGTGTCCTCTGAAGAACACTGTGGAATCAGAACATTAAGACGAACAGCTAGGCAACAGCTCTTATGTCTACCAGGTGGCACTGAACCTTCAGCACTGGGTGCTCGATTTTCTAGCCATGAGCAGGGGCTGTTTTTCTTCTGCCACAGACCTCCTCTGTCTCATATAAATATAAACAAAACAAGCTTTCTTTATACTCTTGCGAGTTAAAACCATCAAGTCTTATTGTAAAGACTAAAGACTATGTATATTGTCTATATATATAATCTTTCTATATGTATATGTTAATACACACACACAAACATATATAGTAACATCTTTGCATCCTAAATCTAAACTTCTGCTTGTCAACTTGTGAGCACAGAAAGCACCACCTTTTAAGGCAACTAAGTAGTTACCTTAGTATTTATAAAGAATTCTTATTTCTCCAAAATCAGAAACGGCTTCTAACTCATACTTGCAATGTGTCCTCTAATTTTATACTGAAGACCACTTTGGGATTTCAGACGCGTTAGTAATATTTCCAAGGTGGGTTGTCTTTGAGAGTGAACAAGCTTCTGCCATATGTTGTTCCAGCCTCCATTCAGCTGTTTAGGAGCTGTGGAGATGCTGATATGCGTTGATCAGACCTCAAGAACCATTAAGTATTTACAGCAGCATGCTAGACACTGCAATAGAGTGATACAGTAGAGATGTAAAGTTCAGCAATGCCCATGCTTTATTGATACCAACAGCACCAGGAACTGTAATTTACTTAAGAATATAACTCCATTCTTATTTACCCTCTGCTCTTCTACTCTCTTGGTATTCTAAAAGCTTTTCTAATCCTTCATATTCTAACGTCTTTAAAATTTGCTCTCTTTGTTCAAAATAATTTGGCAAATTTACTAGGAAAATGTGGTCTTAAGTGATAGCCCTGTTGTCCGGTTCTCTAGGACATACTGTAATAACCTTAATCAACATGATTTTCCTGCTGTTGCTGAGCACATCTGCTCCCTGTTTCACACTGAAAACACAGAGAGCCAGTGGCTGATGGGCAATGAGAGCCCGCTGGTGCCATGAAGCTGAAATTCTCTGAAGCGACTTCTCTACACACTGGTCTGACCTTGACTGAGAACATCGTGACTATGGGTAGAAGGAATGGTGTACTTTTCCATGTGCCGAACCCACATTTGCCTTGGGATAAACTTTTATTTCCTTCAAAGCTGAGCTGTTTTTCATTGAAAATGTTGGCACTCAAAAGTGGAACCCACAGACAATTAACTTTAATGAGAGGACTCACAACTGAGCGGTGTCGACATGAGCCTCCGGTGCCTTCCAACCTCGTTACCTCTTCCAGGTGAGCTGGCGTGTCCTCCCTGGAGCCTCTGCTTTTGTTGATATCCCTTTGGTTCCTTCTGGGATTGTGGTTGATACTCGACTGTTCTGTTCTTTCAGAACATTTGTCTGAATTTGTTTGCTACCCTTATTAGCTTTTTTGGTTTTGTCAGATACTTTTTCATCATCTAACTTGGCCTTTCTGAATTTTTCATCACCTTCTCCTGTATCCTGTGATCTTGCTCATTTTAGCAGAAAAGCTTTATGAATGTCTGATTATAAAGACATCAAAAACAAGAGACATTTGTTTATCTCAATCATAAAAATGGTATAATTATATAATCAACTGTCTTGTGGAGGTCTGGGTGGGGAGCCTTTCAGAATAACAGCTTCACAAGGAAAAATCCCCCAAACAACTTTGCTTGTGAATCAGAAAGGATTTTACCAGCTGGCCCAAGAAGATACAAGAATGTGATCTCTGAATATCTAGAGACCACTCTTGTCCCACAAAATGGACACAGTGGAAGGAACCAATCTCAGGGAACACATGATTCCACTCTTCTAAGCTGCATATAGGTCAACCCAAAACACAAGTCCCATGGATTAATGTATAAGTTTACAATTCTCAGAAGAGGGTGGCCACCATTAAAATAAAAAGGACATTTCAAGAAAAGAGACCTTATTTTATATCTCATACTTACAGCACTCTTTCATGAAAATATTTAAGGAAGTAGAGAGATTTAACTCATAATGACTTCGTTTTGTGTGCCCCGTGGAAGAGAACACCTGATGTTCCTAAATTGATTTTTGTATGAAGTAAACTAAGATCCCAGAGCAACATAACAAAATACAATGAAAAGGAAGCGTTGAATAGGCTTTTACTGGTAAGGTCCTATGATTTGGTTCTATCTGCAACATAAGTAAAAGAAGTATTTACCTTGAAGCAGCACCAGCCATGGGAAGGAATAAAAGTTGCTACTTCAACCCCCAAATGCAGTCTACTGGATCAGTCTCAAAATTAGGTAACTTTCGCTCTTTTTTGTTTTGGTTGATATTTTATTTTTTTTATCTTTGTACTTGTTACCTCTCAAAAGTCTATAGAATCACAATTTCTTGCAAGAATGTTGGCTGACTGCCTCGGGGTGATGTACACTTCCTACAGAAAAGACAAGCTTAACAATACAGAGTCTTCCCTACAGACCCCTTCCACATTTCTGGGAGATGAAGAAATGAATATGCATGAGCTAAAGAGGATTTCCTCTGTTGGAAGAGAGAATGCACAGAAGATTTTCAGCTTCAGTAGAAAGGACCATACTGGTAGACACTTCTTACCATTCTCTGTGCTACACATCTTGCAGAGAGAAACCCTTAAATCCACAATTATTGCCTCAAATGTTTACAACCCCCTGCAGAAGGCACCACTATTTGATTTCAGAAAAAAATGGATTTGATTACATTGACAATCAGTAGCCACAAGTGAGTGAAACCACAAGCTCCCATGTTGAGTTGTCCATTGACTACGTTCTTTTAAGATATTTATAGTAGAGTCTTAAATACCTTTAGAAGTCTCTTTCAGGATTTTCTGAGTTATTTGGAATATGTATTAGTGGATTTTTAAGTAATAAGAATAGTTCTGGGGACCTCGGCTTGGGCTCCTGGGAGCCACTCTAGGTTCAAGTCTCTTGCCAACCCCGAGGTCCCCAGTTAGTTCCTTGGGCAGCTGAGGATAGGGAACCTGAAATGACCCTATCCTAGAGCAATACTGACGAATATCTTGCTTATCATCATAGAACCTTCATCTGGTGATGGATGGAGATAGAGACAGAGACCCACACTGGAGCACTGGACTGAGCTCCCAAGGTTCCAATGAGGAGCAGAAGGAGGGAGAACATGAGCAAAGAAGTCGGGACCACGAGGGGTGCACCCACCCACTGAGACAGTGGAGCTGATCTACTGGGAGCTCACCAAGGCCAGCTGGACTGTGACTGAAAAAGCATGGGATAAAACTGGACTCTCCGAACATGGCGAACAATGAGGGCTGATGAGAAGCCAAGGACAATGGCACGGGGTTTTGATCCTACGCAATGTGCTGGCTTTGTGGGAGCCTAGCCAGTTTGGATGTTCAACTTCCTAGATATGGACAGAGGGGGGAGGACCTAGGACTTACCACAGGGCAGGAAACCCTGACTGCTCTTTGGACTGGAGAGGGAGGGGGAGAAGAGTGGGAGGAGGGGGAGAAGGGTGGGAGAAGGGGGAGAAGGATGGGAGGAGGGGGAGGGAAATGGGAGGCTAGGAGGAGGTGGAAACTTGTTTTTTTTCTTCCTTTTCTCAATAAAAAAATAAATAAAAATAGAAAAAAATAGAAAAAAATTAGAAAAAAAAAAGAATAGTTCTGAAGTCAATGACTTAGTTAAACTACCAATGATGATGCCAGGATTTCCTCGTGTTTCCTGTGCTGCTGTTAGAATATTGTTTACTGAGTCTCCAACCCTACTTGAGTTGAGTCATCATGCATGTATGGTAGCTCATGCCTTCAATCCCAGCACTCAGGAGGCAGAGGCATGTGGATCTCTGAGTTTGATGACAGCTTGGTCTATATAGTAAGTTCTAGGCCCGTCTGATCTACATATTGAGGTCCAGGCAAGCCAGGGCCACAAAGTAACCCTCCCCCCAAATTAAAGTTTTATAGTACCTAAGAGATAATTATTATTTTGTTTAATTTATATTTAAATTTAAGAAAATTCTGGATTTTAGACTTGCAAATACTTATTTTAAATGTCTCAGAATGAACTCTCTTTAGAGTTTGCATGACCAAACTCTTACATCCCAAACAATGGACTTTTTCCTAAGAAAATGAAGAATATTAACATGATTTGTCTAACTGAATGACTTTTAATACTTTTGGTAATGATACTATATTTTATGTAATATGTAAAGGACATTTTATTGCAGCTCCCTGTGTTTCCTGCCATTTTATAACTTTATAAATTCATCAGTTAACAGATTAAAGACAACCTCAGAGATCTAAAATGTGTCAATATCACATTAAGAAGTAAAAACAGAGATTTCCTCAAATTAATTTGACCAAGGACAAATCCAAATTTGAGTTCTTCACTTCTTTCCTGGTTTCTTATAGGTTGTGGTTACTAGTCTATCTGTAATCTGTCTATGGTGTGTTTTTGTCTCTTGGCTGACTGTCCCTATACTCTCCCTAAGAAGGGGGCATATAGATTAGAAATGTTAGGCAGAATAAACAGAGATACAAAATAAATACAGAGACATAGGATAGTAACAGGAGGGCACTCCAGTGAATACTGAATGCACCTGTGTTTATGTCTTATGATCTTTAAATACCCCAATCCAATAAAAGGGGAAGAAAGCAAAAGACATTTTTATCATAATACAAGGAAAAAATAATACCCAAAACACCAAGTAACCACGCCCTAGGTCAAGATGCCTTTGCAAGCAGCTACACCTTAAGTTAACTCTCCTGTCAGTAACCTTGAAGGAGCAAGAATAGGATTAAACTCTCTGACTTTTAGTCAAGGTAGAACGGATCCACTTCTGTGAGCCCCCACACCCCAACTGACTACAAAGCACTCAGAAAAGCAAACACTACTGAAAGTATGTATTGTCAAGCTGTAGCCACAGGTTGCTTCCAATAGTTATTGTAGATTCCTGTTGTGTGAGGTTGCTTCCAACCTGTTGACCGCTTTCAGCATATGATTACAACATACACATCTATATGATTCGTGGTCAGGGTCGTGGAAGAATATGTAAATTAAGATTAAAGGTATATAAAAATAAAAGAAGTTGGAAACCATAATCAGAATATATTGAATGAAAAATTATTTCCAATATTAAAAATAAAGATTAAATGTATGCTAGCTAAAGTTCATGAAAAGCTGACTGCACGACAAATTCAAGAGGTGTAAGGTTGGTTGTACACTGTACTCTTCAAGGAAGACTTAAGCAGGCTGAACACACAGTAGAATAGCAAGTCAAATGCATGGTCTTAAATGATCTGAAGGTGTATTAGTAACTTGACTGTGAGATCCAGCAAGAGTCCAATCTCTTTGAATGCAAGAGATATTTTCATAAAGTTTTATCAGTACATATGTTAACAAACATTTGCCTATAAATGTGGCTGGGCTCCCTACAGTATAGCATCCCTTTAAGCCTGCTATGTAGATGCGCCTTTACAGCCTGTACAGCATCCACAATAAATATCAGGGCATGAACAAAATGAACCTTGCTCTGACTGCCTCTCCTCCTTAAACTCACATCACCATGGTGATGAATAAATAATCTGAAGATTATTATATCTCCTGGATAGTGTCAACGGCACCGCCATGCCTGCAGGCACCTGCAAAGTCTCACAGCCTTCTTAGATTGCCACCTACCCGGATGATAAGGGGCGATACAAGACGCTAGGCCCTTCTTCCTTAAAGGCTGCCCCTCCTGAAGACTGCTTTCCTTGGCCTCATGTTTACCAGATGCCTGAAATGAGCTTTCTACAACATTTGGTATTTGCATTGCCCAAAGGGGGATGACTGGCCAGCAAGGGAAATTATAACTCGAAGGGACTTCACCTCTACCAAAATTCTGGGGTGTCTGACCTTGGATACATAGAGTACTATGACTCCGGGCAAATGGAATGTTGCAGGTAGAGGGCCAAAATCGTCCAGGGTGAGTTTAGGCCTTTAGGGAAAATAGCCTGTTACTTTTAACCTTTGTGTCTGACCTCGCATTCTTATAGCAATGAGGTAAACCCCTAGGAATGCATTGCTCAGCTCAGCGGACCATGAGCTTCCACCAACCCATAAAGCTGAGCATGCTGTCAGATGCTAAAAAGCGAAACTGACAGAAAAGGTGTCCCTGCTTTGCAAGAGCTGATGACTGGGACGTAATTGGTGGTAGCTGAGTTACTGTTCTCTTACCTTACTATTTGACTGTAGAAGTTTGCATACGTTCCTGTATTTCAGTGAATTTCATTCATAACCTGAATTCAGATTCCCATACCTTAATTACTCATATTTGATTCAAAATAATTTTCTTTTGTTGTTTTGTTTTGTTTTTAAGCAGAGTGTCATTTTGTGCTATTAAGTAGAATTTAGAGAAAAACCAACCCTTCATGGGAAGGTATCTTAGAACAAGTCAGTGGTGATTCCAACGTCCTTGGCCAAGCTAAGGTGGTATGTTGTGAACTATGGTTTATTTTATTGTTACTGTATGGTCGCTTCTTGACAAGATGTCTGGTTGACACATCGCTTCTGCCTGCTACAATTTTGCAAAGTAACACAGAGCGTAGGCACTGGAGTAAAAAAGTGGCTCTCGCCTCAGACTGAGTCCGTTTACTTCCTGTGTGGAGAATCCTCGTGCTGTGTGATTCCACAGTCAATCACTGTTGTCATTAAAACGGGCACCTTATAGCTTGAGTGCCACTCCCTCACAGACAACTTGTGACAGGAATGATTTTAATGTTGTACCATGAGAAAGAAAAAACAGCAAGCAACAAGGTTGAAATGATTGACAGGTTGGCACAGCAACACTAAATACATAAAACCTCAAGAAGCACATCACTGACGACAGCAGTGACACCATTTATTTTTTTAAAAAATCCTTTAATGTTTAAAAATGTACTGAGATGAAACATTGGCATACTGTCTTTTGCAATAGGCTAATCACGGGAAAAATTTCATGTATCAAAGTATTGTAGGGTCAGTGGGGTGGCTCAATGGGTAAAGACCTTGCTACATGGGCTGAGCTCAATCCCCAAAGCCCACCCGAAAGGTAAAAGGAAATAAACTGTCTCCATGAAATTGTCATCTGACCTCCACATGCATGCTGTGGCACTTTTGCACCTATGCACATACGCATACACACACTAATAAAGAAGTAAATGTAATATTTCACAAATCTGCTAAGTCTAATCCACCATCTGATTGTTTGGCTGAGCACTCTAAGGTGAAATCTGTACCCAGGACTGGGTAGATGGATCCATCAGTACGGTGCCTACAGAACTCAGTCAGAGACTCAGCACCCATTCAAAGCAAGGTGTGTTGGCACACACGTGTGGCTCAGTCCTAGGGAGGTGAAAGCAGGCAGATCCCTGAAGCTCAGTGGATACCCAGCCTTACCAAAGAAATAAATTCCAGATTAAGTGAACTGTCTCCAAACTTAGTGCAGAGGAGCTTGCGGATGGCACGGTAATTAAGAGCACTTCCTGCTCTTCCAGAGGACCTAGGCTCAGCTTCCAGCACCCACATTGCTACTCACAACTGTCTGTAACTCCAGTCCTGAAGAATTTAACATCCTTTCTGGTCTCTGTCAGATCCTTAACACACATGATGCACATAAACTCCTAAACACTTAGATAGATAGATAGATAGATAGATAGATAGATAGATAGATAGATAGATAGATAGATAGATAGATAGGTAGGTAGGTAGGTAGGTAGGTAGGTAGGTAGATAGATAGATAGATAGATAGATAGATAGATAGATAGATAGATAGATAGATAGATGATAGATAGATGATAGATAGATAGAGAGATAGATGATAGATAGATAGATAGATAGATAGATAGATAGATAGATAGATAGATAGATAGATAGATAGATGATAGATAGATGATAGATAGATGATAGATAGATGATAGATAGATAGATAGATAGATAGATAGATAGATAGATAGATGATAGATAGATGATAGATAGATGATAGATAGATAGATAGATAGATAGATAGATAGATGATAGATAGATAGATAGATAGATAGATAGATAGATAGATAGATAGATGATAGATAGATAGATAGATAGATGATAGATAGATAGATAGATAGATGATAGATAGATAGATAGATAGATAGATAGATAGATAGATAGATAGATGATAGATAGATAGATAGATAGATGATAGATAGATAGATAGATAGATGATAGATAGATAGATAGATAGATAGATAGATAGATAGATAGATGATAGATAGATAGAGATAGATAGATAGATAGATAGATAGATAGAGATAGATAGATAGATAGATAGATAGAGATAGATAGATAGATAGATAGATAGATGATAGATAGATAGATAGATAGATAAATGATAGATAGATGATAGATAGATAGATAGATAGATAGATAGATAGATAGATAGATAGATAGATAGATGATAGATAGATAAGCCTTCCCTTACAAATTAAGGTAGGGAAGCAACTGAGGAAGATAATATCCATCTCCAGCCTCCACACACACACGTGCACACATGCAAACACATGCACACACAGAGAGAACCTATCTTTAATGACTACACAGACAAATTCATAACTTTAAATATTCTCAAAGGGTCTTCTGTCCCAACTCCAGTTCCCAACGCCAGCATAAGAGTTCTCATACAAGACAAACAGGAAACCAGCGGTTCTCAGTGTTAACTCTTCTTGTTATGGTAGTTGATAACCCACCAGTTCTACTCTGAAACACAGATTTACTTTTCTTTTATTTAAATAATATTAACTCTGTATACCCTTCTGGTTGGCTTTTTCCATGTTAATACCATAAGGTAATATTGTCATTTCTTTTTATGTTCAGAAATTATTTTCAAAATTTCATTATATATCTTCCTGTAGAGATCTTTTCTAGACTCTGGTTGTAAAATATTTTCCTGGATAAATAGGTCTTTTTAAAAGAAAATTTCCTTATTAGGTAATATAGAGTAAGCAACTTTTGTCTGAATTTCTGATTATTTCCTTTGGATAATTCCATTAAGTGAAACCTGTGAGATCAAAGATATGAGTGAATTAATTTTGTTGCCGTTGTTGTTATTGTGGTTGCTGCTGTTAAACAGGGCTCACTCAGTAGCCTAGCCTAGCTTGGAACTTCCTACCTCCGTCTCCCAAGTGAGCCACCACACCAGCTACATCAAGAGTTTTGACAGTACTCTCCAGAAAGGCTTTAACGGTCTGCTAGACAACTCCTCCTCCTCTTGTCACAGTAACACCATGCCAGGAAAATTAACTAAATGGATTAAAATATAAGCAATTATACCTAATTGGACAGGCTACTGTTTGGTGGGAAACTCCTGTGTTTAGAAAGTAACGATGTTTGAACCTCAATTTTTTAATCAGTTGGTTGGTTTGTTTTTGTTTGATTTTCTGAGAGCATGGCTGACTTAAAAGCCTGTCTATCTACTTACGACAAAAATAAAAAAACTTCTGCATACAGCCATCCTTCACACAGTTTTCTGGCTAAAATGAATTGCCAACAAAATGAAGAAATATATACTTCTTCAGATGTCTATCTGAGTTCTCCCGTCATCTCAAGTGTTGCAATTCGGTTTGTTTTGCCAAAATCAGCTCATTCTTCAACAACTGCTTTTAATTAGCTCTGGTTAGAATGCCGTTTGAATTTTGCCAACCTACCCCCCCTCCCCATTTTAGAAACATAAATTTCCAAAACAATTACCTATTAAGCTGGAAGTCGTTGGCTTTTACTAAGCTCGAGGGTGATTTTATTTTTTTAGTCTGTATTTATTTTGGAAAATTTGTAAATCCATTTAGTCCTGTCTGGAGATGAGATATCTGGATAAACAGAGGTGCCACGTTCGACAGAACAGTTGTTAGAATCCTGTTTGCTCCTCTGGCACATGTAGTCGGCTTTGACTTTCTGTAGGGCTACTACAGAAAAGACAGTCCGTTTCTAAAGCTATAAAATAAAGGTACGCAGACATAGCTAGTATTATTAGGTTATTATTAGTACAGTTAGGTTTAGTTGATGGCCCCTCACTTAGGATGTAACTTACAATTTTCAATTGTTAGGCAAAGTTCCTGAGGAAGCCATGTCCATGCTAAATAGTCTACAAAGATAATTGATTGTTAGAACTTCAGTGATCATGGAGAGGTTAGAATACCTTTGGGATTGATAGGTAGATCCCTTTGAGTACATTAACAGACCCCTGCTTTCCACAAACCCGAAAGCTAAGAATGTCATGAGAGACAACATTTGAGGCCGATAGCAAAGATTTCCCACTTTGCTGTCACTCACCTATCTGATATACCCACCAATGTGTTTGAAAACATTTTGGTCCATGGTTTTTTTTATTATTATGTTACTATAAAAAACTTCATAAAAATTGTAACCTCAGTGGAACAGGGTATTTGGGGCAACCTAAATTCATATTTCCACACATGGTCTCGCATATTTGGCTCTAGAATAAACTTCATTACTCTTGTTGAGTTGAGAGTTGTATTTTGCACATTGACACAGCTTTACATGCTTATGGGACGTATATACAATAGAGACTACACTCTAAATTTCCATCATTTATGAGATGCTTGGAAGTGGTCGTGACCTCAGTCCCAGAATATCCCCATGATCACAGTGTTGAATAACTGACTGAGATTCTACAAGGAACTTCATTGTTGGCATGGTTTTGATACTCTGTTTCATGTTTTCATACGTGATTCTGTCTATAAATCTCCCACCTATGTTTTTGACTTGTGATGAGATGAAGAATGTAGATACTCTTAAAATGAAACTCAACCTGACCGCCCTGCGTAGAAACGACAATGCAGAAGTGACATTCTCACATGTTAGGTTTTATACAGTCTCCATCTTCATCTTATAGGATGAGGAGTAAATCAGTGACCTGGTGAAATGGTCAGCATCGGCTAAGACCCCTGACATTGTGAGGAAGAGCTGGGACAAGTGATGGCATGTCAAGGCCACTTCTCACATGGGTAGAGGGCCACATACAGACGTACGTGTTCCTTAGCTTATAGTCTTTGACACCCCAAAATCGTGTGCTGATAACTCTTGCAGATTCAAGTGGCTATAGAAAGTTTTCAATAGTTCCAACAGTACAAAAAGAGTCATAGTTTTTATGCAACAAGGCCAGTTTGTCAAGTAATGATGTAGTCTCTGTGCTGCAGAGTTAGGGACATACAGATCTCTAGGGGTTACTGGCCACACAGCCTTACCTAATCAGTGAGTTCTTGCTCTCAGTGAGGAACTCTGCCTCAAAAACAAACAAAAGGCTAACTAGTCAGTTCATGAAAAGACACCCAGGGTGGGTTCTGGTCTTCACATGCCTAGGTACATACATGTGTAAGCACTTGTGATCTCCACATGCATATATACATAGATAAGTACTTGCTCATACATAAACACAAACACATACCCACAAAAACTTAACCAATGCAATAGCAACTTTCTTATTATATCTCTTAAATATACTCCCATTTCAGGCTGAGGAGAAAGGTTAAGGGTAAAGCATTTACATGCAAATGAGAGAACCGAGTTCAAACTCCCAAAACTCATGTAAATCTGGATGCAATAGCACATGCCTGTGTTCCCAGCAGCTGTCTGGGGGGACAGAAAGTGGAGACAGCAGAACTATCAGAAATTGACAGGCCAGCTAGACTGATGTAAATAGAGAAAAACAACAAAGAAACCCTGTAAAACATGATCAATGAATGCATGTGTATACTCACACAAGTGCATCTACACACACAGAAAGAGAAATAACAATTCTCCAAATTTTGAGAGGCTTTCTTTGAACTGACAATGCATGGATTTCTCGTCACAATCCTGAACAGTGCTCATTTGTCTTATTTCTTTACAGACAAGTAAACTGAGACATGAAGCAGCCTGCGTCAGTATTTTCATTTGTCATACCACTTCTAATGAAACACTCATTAATGGGACTGAATTTCTCAATTGTCTTCCAAGTGAAACCCCAAGAGGTGTCTAGGGTTTGCTCACCACTATTTCAGCAAAATAAAAGAAATGGAATCTGCAGCTTCGGTAATGATGCACAAAATTATTTCCACAAACCATTAAAACAACCAGACATTTTGATGAGTGATACCCAGTTCCTTCCTCTCTGTGGCAGGAATGTAGGACAAACTGAGGACCCTCAGGCAGAGTATGCCCTCTCTGGGAAATCTCTAATGCAAATATACCGCCTTGAAAAACATACCATCACTCGGATGGTTTGTAAAGTTAAGACGCAAACAGAAAACAGACTGCAGCTGGCTAACACATGTGTCCCCAAAGAAAATGGAGACTGATACATTCTTTTCTTTTACCTTTACTATTACAATATAATTATATCACATCTCCCTTCCTTTCTTCCCTTCAAACTCTCCCATATACCTTTCCTTGTTCTCTTTCAAATTCACAGCCTCTTTTTTTTATCAATAGTTGCTATGTACATTGTATATGTACATGTATATCACCCTAAATTCAATCTGCTCAGTCTATACAACGTTATTTGTATACATATGTTTTCAGGCATGACCATTTGGTAACAGATAACCAACTAGTGTGTTCTTGCCTACTTCTCCAACTCTTCACATTCCATAACTGCCTATAGTTCTTTATATAAAGTTAGGTCCTCATCTACTTTGGTGTGCCCTTTGTCCTCAGCTCATGAACCCTTGTACACTGTTGGCAGAGATAGAAATAAGTACAGGTGCTGTGGAAAATAGTGTGGAAACCCATAAGACAATAAAATAAAACTACCACATGATCCAGCAATTCTCCTTCTTGATATAAAAAGGAAGAGAAAACAGTGAATCAATGGAGTGGTTAACAATCACTCCCTGTTCATTAAAGTTTCTCACACTGGCCAATAAATGTTAAATGCCAATGAAATCATGACCAGATGCAGAAAACATGGTGCCCCTGTATAAGCGAATAGTCCTTAAACATAAAATCACAAAATCCTGTGATTTCTGACATCATGGAAGCAGAAGATTGTTCAGTGAATATGGCAGACACTTAGAACACACCAGATAAGTATACTATTATTTGCATGATTAAAATATTGATGATAGTTGAGCATACAACACTAGCTACCAAGAATAGGGGAAGTAGAGACAAGATCAGCGTTAGGAAAGGTTGAGTGGTGGGTGCCTGCTTAGATCTGCACCCAGGAAGAAACTACCACACAGCGGGGCACTTCAGATAATAGCTGATGGATCTTTATACAGATAGAGAAAAGGATTTAAATGTTTCGCTCTAGAGACAAATGGTCAATGAAGTAGATTTGCTTGCCCTAAATTAAATATTATTCAACATATATGTGCATTATGTATGAAAGATGTTCAAATTCACTATCATAATAATGCAAATTCAAACCACACTGAGATCCTGAAACCCCTTTCTGTAACAAAGGCAAGGATCCCAGCTTCATCTAAGAGGAGGGGCCAGGCTGCTACAGACAGGCTGCTGGAGCTATAACTCCTGCTTCTGCTGCTGTTGACATCTTCAGGGACTCATCCTGGATGATTCTGAAGCATGGTTGCCCCAGAAACATCCCGAAGGGATACTGGAGGTTTTTTTTTTTTTTTGGTTTTTTTTTTTTTTTTTTTTTGGTTTTTCGAGACAGGGTTTCTCTGTGGCTTTGGAGCCTGTCCTGGAACTAGCTCTGTAGACCAGGCTGGTCTCGAACTCACAGAGATCCGCCTGCCTCTGCCTCCCGAGTGCTGGGATTAAAGGCGTGCGCCACCATCGCCCGGCGGGATACTGGAGTTGTAGTGCAGTTGGTACAGTACTTGCCTAGCATGCATGAAGCCTGGGTTCCTTCCTCAGCAACTCATAGAACTGGATGTGGTTATGCCCAACATTTGGGAGGCAGAGGCACAAAGAACAGAACTTCTAAATCATCTTTATGTACATAAATGGCTTGAAACCAGGTGATTATATAAAATCCTGTCTCAAAAAAAACCTATAACTTCCTGGAGATAAGATCCCTCATGCCTACAACGTGTTGAAAGAGTTAAAAACTCTTCACTAACAGAGAAAAAAAAGACACGTGGTCTCTTGTTTACAAATATAATTTGTAGGAAGCTTCCTCATCAAACTCTCTTTGGACCACCAGCCCACAAACAATGACATGGAGACTTATTAATTATGAAAGCTTGACCTTAGCTTAGGCTTTTCCCCACTTGTTCTTATAACTCAAATTAACCTGCTCCTATTAATCTACATTCTGCCACGTGGCTTGGTGACCTCTTCTTAGTACAGCACATCCGACTTGCTCCTCGTCTGCTGGGGAAATCCCATGCCAGATTCCTCCTCCCAGTTTCTTTCTCTCTGCCAGAAGTCCTGCATATTCTCTTCTGCCTAGCTATTGGTCATTTAGCTCTTTATTAAACCAATCAGAAGACACCTGAGACACAGACATATCTTTACAATGTTAAAAATGTATATATATTCTGCGACAAGAATTTCCATTTATAAATTTACCAGTAGTTACAACCTTACTTTGTGACTTATATCGCTTTATTACTTATATTTTTCTTAGAAGAGAAAAGACACATAGCAACAATTAATTTCAGTCATTTTTTTCTGTTTGGTCTATCCCACCTATTAGTTAATTTTTGGAGCTCTTCTAGGCTTTGTTCAAGTTCTCAGTATATAACCATTGGTTATATGCCAGCAGTCTTTCTGCTATACTCAGAAGTTATTGTAATGAGGATAGCTATTTGGTAATGACTGCTCTTGCTATTCCCATAGCGGCAACAGAAGAACCATTAACAAGATAGAATGTGTGTGTATATACCTGACAAATAGGGCAATGTGCCTGTCCCCAGTCTTCCAAGATTAAAATACTCAAATCTCTGTTGGATTCTGCCTTAAGTTGTAATGATTGGTGAACATGAAGGTTCTCAGGTACACCATGGTCAAAGAAAATAAACCTGCTATTTTGGATACGAATCTTGAAAATAGCCATAGCAATAGCTGCATGCTTAGTGTTTATAAGGTTTAATGCCCCAAGTAATGCCCTCTCTCTGTCATTCCCACCACACGCTGGCTCTCGGTCTCCGCATTAAGACCCTCTACTGTCCCGATGGGTCAGATAGGCCAAGGCTTTGGATCCCTATTCAGGCAGGCACTATACCTGTGCCCAACCCTAGAGAGTGACTTTCATAAAATAGCCTTAGTCTGCACAATCCCTTAAGACGGCAGCCAAGTCTCAGAAAGGGAAACTGAAGCAGTATGGACCAACAGGAAACTAATCTGATATGGGAAGGGAAAGAAACAACTTATCCAAGACTCAGATTAAAGTCTCTCAACAGTTGAGAAGGAGGAATTTTCACAAAATTGACAAAATTTGCTTTGAGGTTGTATGTGAAGGAAACATTCCTTATTCTGGTGACTTTTCAAGTAAGCATGTAAAAACAGCAATGAACCATGCTGGAGCTCTGAACATATGTGACCTTGGCGTTTAACCTTATTTTTCCCTATACCTGTGGCTTCCTGAGACTCTCACAGACAAGGTCTGGAGCCTTGTTTATAGTGAAAATAGCTGTTTCAACTCCTTGGGACCTGGTGTGGGAAGGTTTCCTTGGTCTCCTGTGGTCAGTGCTTCATTAGAATATAGCCCTGTTCAATGCACCTAGCAACCACCTTGAGTTCATTTATTACAACAGAAAAAGAAAGGGAAGAGGAGAAAAAGGCAAAGGAAAGGGAATGAAAAGGGAAGAGAAAGGGAGTTTAGGGACCCGTTAAGTCACCTAACTTCAGAAGCCACCTAAATCAGGACTATTATTAGGATACTTAACGGTGTCAATTAACATTATTAATTTTGCATGATTCTCTTTAAAGAAGCACATGCAAATCTTGGAGGTGTAATTCCTGCTAAGTGTTTCTCTCTCCCTTAGTGCCTGTGCTTAAATCTATAAAGCTGCATCTAAATAAACTCCATATTTGCTCAAAAACACAATAAAATATCCCACTGTAGAAAGAATGGCTAAAATCAAAAAGATGAAAACGATATGCATTGAGGATGTGGAGAAAGGGTCATTAAGCACTATTGGTGGGAATGGAAATTCTTATGGCAGGGGAAACTTTGAGAGCTCCAAAGTTGTCCTTCTCCTTAGGAACTCCAAGAGAGGTGGGAAGGCCTTCGAACAGTTACTCCTAAAATAAATCCAAGAAGATTCTGTGTGAGGGGCAGGAATTTCCATGATATGCAAAAATAGTAAACCATATTTTTCAAAACAGAAGATGAAATTTCTAAATTAATATGAGTTTACTATGAACTCTGGGTTCTTCAAGTTACATGAGGTCTTTAAGAAGAAAATTTTAAACACTCAGAATTTCTTCCCAGTTTTTCATTTACCTCCCAGTTTATTCAATTTAAGATATTTAATATATTCCTAGAGAGTGCATTTTTTTAATCTCTTGAATAAATGCATAGTTGATTCTATAATTAATCTGGTCAACACTAAGGACTCAAAGAGGAATGAAAGAATACCCCAAGTTCTTTTGCCTAGTCATTCTAATCAGCCCCAAAACCTCAGGCTGAGCTGGCCGAGCCAAGCACATATCAATACAAATAAAACATTGCAAGAGTCTTGGCAGGTCTCCCCAGTGGTGTCTGAATATTTTCCACTAGGCAAGGCCAGCTCCACCACTGCTTGGCTGTTCTTATTCTACTTTGCAATCAAAGCTCAACATCTGGAAAAAATCACTGTCGTTCTCCAACATGTGAGTCCTTAGAGGCTCAAGAAAATAGGCAAAATAAGAAGCCCCCAAACATGTCTAAGTCGCTTAGAAAATTAAGTTGTAAAGGGTACTCTTTTCCTTTTACTCTTGGAGTTAGGAAGGAGAGTCAGATACCAGATGCACACAAGAGTGTCTTTTATCTTTCAGGTCTCACAAAACATAAATTTTTACTGACCCCATGGCAATATCAGGAACTCTCCCAGCTAATCATGAGACGCCAGCACTAAGACAATGTCAAATGTGGCTGTGGAATCCTAAAGTTGTCTTTGATCCTAGATTATGGCAGCACCCACACTAGGAAGCAGCAGGAAGCAAGAAAAAGAACTGGAGCTGTGATCCAGTCCAACTAATTTGCGATTTCAACTCCAGCTCTACTTCTTAGTAGTCTGGTTACGTTGGACATGGCAACATTTAGATCCTAGGCTCACTTATCTACAATCAGGGATTCATGGGAATAGTGTTGAGAACATATGATGGTATATACTACAGTCCAGCCTAGTGTCTGAACCACAGCCTGCATTTAGTGAGTACAGGTTGAACGAAAACTTTACATTTCAAAGTTTAAGTTAAAACAATGCAAAGGACCATTGGACATTATAGTCAAGAAGAACCCATTAAGGAAAACAACAGTAGCCCAAGCTAAGGTAGGAAACTCTCACTTAAACAGAAGAAGCACATCCTAGCACAGAGCAATGCCACCCAAGTTGATCAATGAGACCACCGTATTTTCGGGTTACTTTTGTAGGCTCAAAATCACATACCTTGAATAACGATATTTCCCAGCTTTAAAAATGGGACCATCAACCATGCTGTCAGGGCAATGACAGACATGGAGGTACTGGTTTTTGGGGTTTTTTTTTTTTTTTTTTTTTTTGGTTTTTCAAGACAGGGTTTTTCTGTGGCTTTGGAGCCTGTCCTGGAACTAGCTCTGTAGACCAGGCTGGTCTCGAACTCACAGAGATCCGCCTGCCTCTGCCTCCCGAGTGCTGGGATTAAAGGCGTGCGCCACCATCGCCCGGCTTGGAGGTACTGTTAATAAAGCTCAGATAGGAAAGCAGGGGCAGGAGGAACTCTGGAAAGCACAATCAGGTCCAGGAACACTCAGGCAAGAACCTGAGAAACCAGTACTGCTAACCTGTCCCGGGAGGTCTCAGAACAGAAACAATGGCCACAGGTGTTTCTGCTCTTGCTAAACCTAGAAAGGACTTGTAGTGGAATCCTGTCAGCCAGTGTTCAGTCTAATGCAGAGGCCAGCTTGGATTCCACCTCCAAGGTGACAGCACCTTTACAGATAGACAGTAATCCTATAGTGTCCTGTAAGGATGCAGACGAATGTAAACGGGCAGGGATGAGAATGGCTGTCTGTAACCCCAACACTTAAACTATTGGGAAACAAGTGCTACTTTAGGTTTCTTAACAATATTTTGAATACAAGTCTATCAGGTTCTGGCGCTTCACAAGAAATCTGAGATTCACGTGGAGGCCCTATCCTCTGAGAGGTTGTCAAAGAGGCCACATCTTAGTAAAAAGGCCAAAGGACAAGGGTGGCACACACGTACAAGCAGGAGCCATGTGAGCAAGGAGACAATGGCCTGGAAGGACATGCTGTGTTTGGGGGTCAGCGAGTATGCTCCTCTTGTTTGGCCACAACCAAGGACACATGAGTAGGAGTAGGGACAGGAAAACCAGCCGAAGGTCAGAACACAAAGCTGGACCAAGGAATCTAGTTTTTGTCATTAGGCAATGGTCATGTCAATGTCACTCAGGGCTTTTAAGCAAGAAGAGTGACGTAATCAGATTCCAGCCTTAGAGAGTTCGCTCCACCAGCAGTAAGCAAAACAAATTGGAGATAATTACAAAGGGCTTTATATTCAGCGCCAAATATGTGTCACTTAAGTGCTCCGTTTCAGGAGGCCAAGAAGAACGAACATCATGTTTACTGGTCCATCCTGGATGCACTGCTTCACCCTGTGTCTGACCTATGGCAGAGTTTCGTAAATATTTGCAAATTTAATTCATTATTGGTATAAATGTGTTACTTATTCTAGAGATTTTTGCAGATAGACCTCAGCCTCACTGCTATAATGCCTGGCACTCTCTTTGCATAGTTACCCCTCCTACTTCACTCTCTGGCACATTAGAGGACCTCATAAACCATTGTAACCTACACTGAGCCGCAAAGCATTTCTTCATAGGATCTGCTCGTCAGAGTTTGTAGTCTACCATAGCCCAGCAGCTCTCTCTGAGCTTGGCAGAATACGGAGGACTCCCTTCCCGGCCCCAGCTGGGAGCTTCCTGCTCTCTACCTAGCCTTATCTGGAGGATGTCTCTAGGCCCCAATGCCTGATTTATCTCAAGGATGACCTTAGCTACAGTTCTCTGCAAACACTCTTACCCTGCTACCCACATGGTAATTAAGTAACGTGTTCTTACTATTTTCGTGGGGCCACGCTGCCACTAATCCAGCTGTGTCTGGTAGAAGTATGCCGCCTAATGCAAATTAGGGTATATGCCCAAACTATCACCCCAACTCTATACATCCCCTATACGCTGGAGTAAAGTTGAGCTGTCTCATCGAAGTCACGTCCTGGAAGGCCGTTTCTGCCGTGTTCATAGGCCGTCCACAGCTCTTTATCAGGGCTGCCATGTCCTCATGGACTGGAGGCCAATGAACCATGAGGAAAAAGGGCAACATAAAAACTTATTCAAATGATGACAAAAACTGCAATAATGGTTGATCTTTGGCAAAATAAAGGCATTCCTATTATCTCTCTTACATTTCCTTTGCTTCTGGGTTTGTAGAACAGGTAATCCTCTCCTGAAAAGTAAATTGCCACCCTACAACAAGCATGGTATATGATCTAACTAGACAGTGGTAGAAGCCTGTGTTAGCCAGGTGGGCTTCCAGAACTTGAAAAAAAAAGTTTGTCTAAATCGGGATGGGACTATTAGATTTGTAGAGGGGAATCACCGAGATTAACAAAATCATTAGTCATACTGGCTGCCACTGTTGTAGGCTGCAAATCACCTAAAATAACTCACATTGCATAGGTCAAGTTAAGGTTTGCTCAATTCAAGGCTGTTGCATGCTCATAACGCCTCCTGACGATGTGTCCAAATTAGTGAGTAGCTCAAGACAAAAGAAAACACTGCTTTTCTCTTTTTGCATTAGGGATAAAGCCAAGCACTCTAGGAAGCATTTGACGGATTAGACTCTCAAAAACCTAATATAATGTTAGGTAGATAAAGACACAAAGATAATTTTCATTTATTTGTGTTAAAGATTTTTAAGGCAGTTTAGAACCCACTTGAATTTTTATATAAGCTGGCAATTTCTAATTCTTTATTCAGAATTGAATCTAACAGCCAAAGATGCAAAACTGCCCACAGCTTACTGAAACTTAATCATTTTTACCAAGTTCAGCCAAATTTATTTGCATGTGTGGGATAAACTCGCAAACAATATTAAGACTTGCCATGGTCTAAAATAGCTTCCCCGGTAGGCAATTAAGTTGCTAAACAAATGAGAAAATTTATAAACAAATAGACTTGCAAGAGTTGCTACTGGAGCAAAGAACATCACATCAGGAACAAAAACACAAAATACAGCCAGGGCCCGAGGGCTGCAGCTGGTTAGGGCAGGGGTTTGAAACCTTCGGGCAGGGACTGTTAGCTGCAAGGAAATAAACACAGATAAATGGGACAATGAGCAAAGGAAAGCAGGAAAGACCCACAAAAGTCTTCACATTGCTCCATCCCGTTATTAGCGATTCTCTTACCATGTTCACCCCAGAGTCTGATGCCCACTAGTCCTTTCCACAATGTTACTCATTCCCAAGAAGATGAGTGGCATCCTGTTCCCAGAGGGACCTGCCTGGGAGCACCGTGCCCTCACTGGGAACCTAGGAAGAAAGCATAAACAGGCACAAAAAGAAAGAGTAGGGAAACTGAGGCAGATGAATCTGAAAAGAACTGGGAGTGGTGAGCATGATCAAAACCTGTTAGAGAACTCAAAACTTTCAAAGAACTAATAAAAAATAGGACTCGCTAGCCAGACTTTTCTCACTCCAGAGTCAAATAGCATCACAGAAGACATACACAAGTTGATTTTTCCTGACCATTTTTTTCTTTAAATATGACTTCTTTTGGACATATTTCCAGGACTGCAAGAGTGTGAAACCAAGGATGGGTCTTGACTAAGGATCAAATTTAAAAGCAGTAGACTATCAATTCATCTTTAAAAATTACACTGACGTGGTCCTTTATCCTTCCAATATATTAAGAATCATGCCATTTTAGGTGAAAATAGAACTTATTCATGCTTTAATTTTTATTTGACTTATTCACTATACCAAATTAGTTACCTAATTAGTAACCTGCCTGTTGCCTTCATCCCTTCCTTTTGTCCTTCCTTCCTCCTCTCTTATCTCTTCCTTATTTATCCTTTCTTCTTTCTCCCTTTTTTTGTCTCCCTTTGTAATTCAAGTCAACCTTTAACTTGTAATCTTCCTGCCTGTATCTTCCCAATGCTGGGACTATAAGCATGTCTCCCTAAGCCTGGCCCCAAACATGCTTCCCTATTGTCCATTCATGGATTTTCTTTTAAATCTTTTTTTCTGCCAGTGCCTGTTAATCATCCACTGTGGAGACCTAAAAATTCCTTCCTGCCATTTCTATTCATACTATGTACATTAGCAATAATACATTTTGACATTTGTTATAGCTCCCACTTTGTTTATCTTTAGATATTTATTTCTAAATACATAAAGATATTTTGAATGTTTGTGTATCCAAGTCTATAGATTTTCACATTGTCTTTACCCCATCTCCGAGCTTACTTGGGCAACAGAAAAGAATATGTAATGTGAGATCTTGTTTTCTCTGAGTTGAGCAGCATAATTAATATTACAACATGATCCTCTGCAGGATAAGGTTCAAATGGTCCGAAGAATGCAATAGAACACCAGCCATCTTCCAGATCAGCTGGAATGAACAGGATTCACTTCAAACCAAATTTAAAAATGCATAGCTGGTACTTTCCAAGTCTAAGAAACTTCTCCACTCTTTTTTCTGGGAAATCCTGTCCTTCAAAAACACCACAAACCACTGCTAGGTCTTCATAATAGTAGAGAAATGATGCCAAATCGGTGTTGAATTCATAGTGTCTAAACACAAGATACCAATCACAGCAGGGCAGGCACACACTGCCTTAGACATGCTTGCTCAATCAATTACCAAGAACACAAATTATTCGAGACACAAGAGCAGCCCATTCTTCTACCTGAGATGCCTTCCTGCTGTCAATTCCAGCTGTTAAAGCCAAAGTGGATGGAGCATGGAGGGCTTGGCGAAGTCTTCCCTGACCACCAACCACATGTGATCTCTCCTTGTGAAAGCTTGTTGTACGCTCCACCTAGGCAAGCCTTGCCTTGGTTCAGTTTCTCTACATTGACTGTCATCCCTTCTAATGACACACCCTTCACCAGCAGTACAGCCCTCACCAGTGCTAAGGACCCTCAGCAGCGAGACCAACAAGCTTTTGTTGTCCTTTGAATGCAATATTACCTGAACACATGGATGAGTTATAGTTTTTAAAGCACACCCTTCTTTTGCCAGTTACCCAAGAATCTCATGTAGAAAACATCCATGTGGTGAACAACAAAACCAGTTCCTTTAGAAGAACCAGACATAAATGTCCACGAATGAAAACTTTAAGGTCAACTCTAACCAGAGAAGGAATCGACGTTTTTTTTCTCATGCTGGCCGTTAGTCTCAGCATTGCTCCAACCCTGTTTCCGGGAGTGGACTCTGCTTTGAGGCACTGAGAAGTTGTGGGAGGGAAAAGCTCTGTGCAGAGCTGACACACCTGTCATGAGCAGGCAGGTAATGACTTACTTAATGCATTTCTGAGAGGAAAATCCATGCCCTACAGCTTTTGTCTGTCCTTGTCCCCACTGGGCATCAGACATTCCTAAGGCCTCCACCCACCTGATTGTACCACTCCTCTGCCCTCCGGTTCATTCCAGACCCTGCGAGGGTCCCAGGCCTTCCTCTCAAACACTAATTCTCCCATGTTCCTCTTGAAAAGATTTTCTATTTTATAACCGTATGACCCCACTCGACCTATCTAATTGTTTGTTCTCAAATGGACAAATATTTGCTGTGTATTAGGGATTCAGTGCGAAGGCACAGTTGTGTGTGTATATGAAAACACAGCTCCTGTTAGCAGATCTGATAGAAACAGTCAGGACATACAAGTGAGAAGACATCGCACAAGTTTGTGAGAAATTGATAAATTATATATTAGTGCTTGTCGTTATACTCATTTTTCCTTCTGTGGATTCACTGGCTAAGTTTTGTCTACCTTCCCTTATGGGAGCAGAATCTGCATCCCAAAGTCTAAGGCATCTTGACTCAGGACCTTCTTTATGTTTGTGTACTTGGAAACCAGTACAAGAAACCTAGTCAGGGAAGTGGAGACTGTGTAACACTGACACCAAACCCTCCCAGGAGAGGGCAGTGATCTATACCCAAGTAGAGGAAGTGGGGGCATGTAGAGAAAGGATAGGCAAGGTGGTAGAGTTGCTTCAGCTCCAGCAAACTGGGTGTGGCAGCGCAAGATGGGGACAACCACAGTTCAGTCAGGACTTGGATTTGAACACCAAATATGCTGGCTTCACACACTGTGCTCGGTATGAGGGAGGCAGATGGCCCAGCAATGTCACCACCCTGGGAGGCTCTGTGCAGAACTTGGATGAGAGCATCTCAGGAGTGAATGACCATGACAGACTCCTGGCTTCTCCTCCCTCTATCTGTGCTACATGAATGTCATGCTACATGAGGCATCAGGATGCAGCACAACCCCCCCCCAAAAAAAAATAAACAGGAAGTCATACTTCAGGAAATATATCTCTTACATCCTACCTATCATAAGCCACTTGCAACTACTAATTACAGAGTAATTGCAATTTTCTGCCAGAGATTAACTAAGTCTTGACTGGTTTAGCCTGGACTCTAAGTTCATCTATGCTACTTTTGAATCATGTCTCTTCATGCCCTTCAGTCTTGTTGGTCCATGCAGTTGCCATGAGCAGTCCCATTAACAAACCCAAAGCAATGGATCCTCATCACTAGACCATGAGGGACAGATGGGGTACAGACCTAAACAGAGAACTCTTAACAGAAGAGTCTCAAATTACTGAAAGACACTTAAGAAAATGCTCAACATCCTTAGCCATCAAGGAAATGCAAATCAAAACAACTCTGAGATACCATCTTAAACCTATCAGAATGGCTAAGATCAAAAACACTAATGATAACTTATGCTGGAGAGGATGTGGGGTAAAGGGAACACTTCTCCATTGCTGGAGGGAGTGCAAACTTGTACAGCCACTTTGGAAATCAGTATGGTGATTTCTCAGAAAATTAGGAATTAATCTATGTCAAGATCCAGCAATATCACTTTTAGGCATATACCCAAAGGATGTTCAATCATGCCACAAGGACTTTTGCTCAACCATGTTCATAGAAGTATTATTCATAATAGCCAGAACCTGGGAACAACCTAGATGCCACTCAGCTGAGGAAGAGATAAAGAAATGTGTTACATTTACACAATGGAGTACTACTCAGTGGTTAAAAATAATGATGATGATGATGTCTTGAAATTTTCAGGCAAATGGATGGACTAGAAATAACCATTCTACATGAAGTAACCCAGACCCAGAAAGACAAATATGATATGTATTCATTCATATTCATTTTAGATGTAAAGCAAAAAAGTAATCAGCCTATAGTCCACAACCCCAGAGAACCTAGACAATAAAAAGACCCTCAGAGAGACATACATGGATCTACCTAGGAAGAAAAAAAAGACAAGCTCTCCTGAGCTAACTGGGTGCATGGTGACAGGCGGGAGGGTGAAAGGAGAAAGGGGAGGAAAGAAGAGGAGTGGGGGGGAAATGTATAGCTCAATTAAAAATAATAAAGTGTAAAATAAAATAAAAACAAATCCAAAGCACTTATCCCACGCCTTCCTCTTGCCCTAGTAGAGCTTCCCTTGTTTATCTGTTTATTTTCATGGTTACTCATTAGGGTAGCAAGAAAGCACAGTTTTTCACTCAAAAGACCAAAGAAGAGTCTCTTTATTTTGAAGGGGGTGTCCTTTAACAAAATAAAAACTTTGAAATGATAAAGTGGAGGAGGAGGGACACCCACCAAACCAGCCAGGTCAGAAAAGTCCACTATGGGAAGCCACAGTAGCAAGCAGTGCCCCAGAGCTTGAAAGTCTGTTGCAAACTACAACTTTGCGTTTCACGTGTATCATAACTCCCCTAAGCACTTTGAAGCTCCAACAATCTGAAGAATCCAGCAATCTGAAGAAAGGAAAGTTTGAATTCATAGCTACTCCCAAAGACAAATACTCCTAAAGACAAATAACCCAATGGGCCATGAGTCCCACAATTCCTATACAGAGCTCCAGGGATAGACTTCCTGTCTCTAGTTTACAGTTACCAACAGATCCTTACTTGCCACTCTTAACTTTCCTAATGCCAGTCACTTTTCTCAAGAGTTTCCTGAAGACGTTGTTATCTTAGACTAATCATGGGTTGTTTTGCATTCTGATCTCTCCCAAAATATTTTCTTCTTAGCAACAGATCAATACCCATTTGGTCTCTTTGTTTTGCTACTGTTTTTTGGGACAGATGGAGGAGAGAGAGAGATGGGCAGACAGAGAAAGAGAGACAGAAAGAAAGAGGACCATTGGAGAAAATATAGTAGACTAGGCCCTAGCACACAGAAACTGGTTATTCCTGTGTAACTATAATTTTGGGCCCTTGCTCGAACCCTGGTTACCACCATTCTGGTCGCACCTTTTTGACGTCAACTGTTTTATGCTCCATATCAAGAGTGAAAGTCATGGGATGTTTTCTTTCTATGCCTGGTTTGTTTCCCTGAAGAAAATCATCTCCAGTTCCATCCTTTCGCTATTTGACAGGACTTCATTCTTTTTCATGGTGAAACAGCATTAGATGGTGCATATGTAACAACTTTCACTCTCTTCCTCAGTTAATGGACACATATGTTGTTCATATGTCTCGCCTACTGTGAGTGTGAACGTGGAAATGCACACGTCTGCTCAACATGTCAGTTTTACAGTAGTGGGATGGCTGAATCATAGAGTAGCTCCATTTTTACTTTTTTGCAGAAATTTCTGTTTTTCCTATCTATCTATTCATTCCCACCAAGAGTGTCTAAGGCTCCTCTTTCCTCCCTAGTCTTACCAGCATTCGTTACTTCATCTTTTGATAATAGCCATTCTACCCTGCATGGGATTTTGATTTGTGCATACCTGATTGTTGATCAAGGTGGCTTGTTTATTTCCCGGCCACTCAAACCCAAATAAAACACAGAAACTATATTAATTACAACACTGGTTGGCCAGTAGCTTAGGCTTCTTGTTAACTAACTCTTACATCTTAAATTAGCCCATTCTTATTATTTTATATTTTACCACGAGGCTCGTGGTTTACCTAAGGTTCCCAGGTGTCTGTCTCCTTAAGTAACTCCACCTTCTTTTTCTCCTCCATCTCTGCTTGGAATTCCCACTTTGCTCTATTCTTCACTGCCATAGGCCCAAAACAGTTTCTTTATTAACCAATGGTAATAAAACATTTACAGCATACAGAGGGAAATCCCACATTACCTGATGGCTAGAAATAAAGAACACTTTTTCATGTACCTGTTGATCACTTGTCTCTTCTTACATTTCTTCCCTGCACTCCTGGGGTCCTGTCAGAAAATAATATCCCCTTGCCCTCCTGTTCTGGAGTGCTTCCCTTGGGTTTTCTTCTAGTAATTTCACAGTTTCAGGTCTCCTGTGAGTCTTTCATCTCTACTGTGTGTTGATTTTTGTAACTGATGAAAACTGGACTTCTAGTTTTAGTCTTCCATGCATGGATATTCTTTGTTTTTTCAGTCTTGTTTCTTAAAAAGCCTGCTCTTTCTCCAGGGCATGTTTCCAGCCTTGTTGGAAGTCAATTGGCTAGAAATGTGTGAGGTTATTTCCAGACACTCTGTTCTGTTCCGTTAGTCTGTGTATCTGTTTGTATGCAAATGCCATGCTGTTTTGATTATCATAGCTTTGTATTTTGAAATTGTGTAGTGTAGAACATCTCCTGCTATGTTCCTTTTGATAAACTTAGCTATTTCAGTTTTGTTGGTGTTGTTGCTAGGGCTCTATAGTGAATACTAAGATTGGTGGGTTTTTTGTCATAATCCTAAGATTGTCATTTTTGTTTTGATGTGGAATGCTCTGATTATACAGATAACAGAATAGCATTTTAACAATATTGTTTCTTCTAAAACATGAGCTCAATATGTTCTAGTTTCTTTCAATGATGTTTAATTAATTTTATTATAACAATTTTTATCACTTTTGTTAAATTTATTTGTCGGGTTTTCTTTCATCTATATTATAAGTGGAACTACTTTCTTGATGTTTAGTTCATGGTTAGTTCACTATTTTTAGAGAGCAGCACTCTCGATTTTGTGAGTTGGTTTCGTACTCTACAATGTCACTAAATACATTTATCAGTTCTGGTGAGTTTTCAGTTTTGCTCTGTTTTGTTTTTTGTGGGTATATTGCAGGGGTAGATTCTTTGGTGAGTTTTCTATAGCAAAGATTGTGTCATCTGTAAACAATAGGAATTTGAGTGATGTCCTTTATTTCTTTCTCTCCTCCAGCTTTGCTGCCTAAGACTTCTAAAACTGTGCTAAACAAAAGTGGTGAAAGTGGGCATCTCAGCTAGCTCCTGCCCTTGGGGTGAAGGGGGTCTTTGACCTACTTATTAGTGTTGGCTAATTGACTAACGTGGCTAATGAAATGCCTTTTATTATTCAAGATACATTCTACACTTAGTTTGATCATATGTTTCTATACTTCAGTAAGTTGATGTGTTATATGGGATTTATTGACCTCTTTTTGTTAAACCAAAACATTGGCTTTCAAGAAGGCAAACATCATTCCCTTTTTACAATTGTGAAAACTTGGGCTCAGGGACTTTAGGTAGATTGATTGCCTAAGGTCAAAGTAAGAAATCCATTAGTAAATTTCTTTAACTGCTTTCTCACTCTTAGTCATCTGTTAGACAATTTGAAAAGGAGTTTAAAGGAAAACTTGCGAAGTCCCCATATTTTAACCAAGTTATCTCATTTAGAAATGAATTACTTTTTTCTTTTCTAGACTTGATAAACATCTTACATTATTTCCATATAATATATAATGTCAATATGCCTGCCAAAAGAACTGACTTTTCAGCCAGAGTTTGGAAAAACACTGTGACAGCAAAACCAGATAAATTTACTGTGATGTGAAAGAAATTGCACTGAGTTCTCCTCTTGGTGTTGGAAGCCTCCTAGTGTTCAGCTGACACCTGGGACAATGGTCTTGTACCCTGTAAAGATTTGTTTCTTGTACTTATTTAATAAAATGCTGATTGGCCAGTAGCCAGGCATGAAGTATAGACGGCATGACCAGAATAGAATTCTGGAAAGAGAAAAGGCTCAGTCTATAGTCATCACCCAGCCACAGAGGAAGCAAGATGAGAACACCTCACTATAAAATGTACCAAGCCACAGGGCTGACACAGACAAGAATTATGGGTTAATGTAGGATTTAAGAGTTAATAAGAAGCCTGAGCTAATAGGCCAACCAGTTTAAGATTAATGTAGACCTCCGTGTGTTTCTTTAGGACTGAACGGCTGCAGGACCAGGCAGGATAGAAACTTCTATCAACAGATCTGTGTGATGAACTCCTAGAACTATTTGTCTCTGAGAGTAGAGGCATCATTTAAAAAAAACAGCACACCAAGCACACAAGCACTTTTCCATAAGTCTTATGTAAGTGCTGAGTGACAGCCACACAAAACTGTGCCAAAGTGACTGGCCCTTATAAACTATATACACAAAATGCAGCTGCCCATGCTTTTCAAACTTCAGATGGACCAACAAAAACCATTACATATTTAGGGAGAGTTTTAAACCAAAGTCCTTATAGGAGCTTTCAACAGGTCTTGGCTCTACAGAAAAAAAAAATCCTAGAGAAGGTGAGATGAAGATGCTCTGACTTAGATTTCGCTGGTTACAAAGGTATGCGCTGGAGAAGGGGAGGTCCATGGTAGATGATATGGGTCCAGCCTGCAAAGGTGTACAGAAAGGCAATCAAGACATGCATGGCTAAGCATTGAAAATGCCTCAGAATTTCCTGCATCTGCTCAATCATTTAGATTCTTTATAAGATCCCAAGAGACTAACAACTTGGATTTTTTTTCCACTCCCCCTAATAGAAAGCAGTGGAAAAGAAGATTTTTCAGAAAAAAAAGAAAAAATTTGTCTTTTATGAGACCTTACGGTAAGCCAAAACAAAACCCAGGCCACAGACAGACAAGCTGTGTGTTCCTGAAAATGGCTGTTTTACAGAAAGGAAGGCGCCAAACTACTCTCCAATGTGCCTCACAGATGTTTATCCACTCAAGAACTGTGTGTTGTGCATCTTCCATGGATCAAGCACTGTACTGATTGCCAAGAATTCAGCAGCTTTCTCTAAGGCTGGCACACTTCTGTTGCCGTCACAGTTTCCTGGAGAGAACACTGAAGGTCACAAGTGAGGACTGAGTATGTGAGGGTCAAGTCTCAGCCACACATCTCTCTTTGCCAGACCTGTATGTGCTGAATACAGCATGGGAACAGCTTACTGCTTCTTTGTTGCTGTGTGGCTCATGGTCCTCATCCTAGGCATTTGGTGGAGGATGAGCTCCCCACAGATGAATAGACGCCCTGGCTGTGGATATCACGACTCTGAGCTCCCATCCTCAAGTGTTCCACATACACAAGCCTTCACGACTGAACTCTTACAGTTCAGTTCGTCACCATCTACAGGGCTTCTTGCTCTGTCGGACTTCTACTGCATAAATAGGAAGAGCAAGCAAGGACCATACCCCACTTTCCTATCTCCTAACACAGAACATGCTCAGTGAGTTTTTTTTTCTTTTTTGTCAGATGAAGTGCAATTTGTTAAATGTTGATTTACCATTCATGATAGAATTACATTGAAATGTATATTGAGATAAGTTTTAAAGGTACTTGGGACATCTGATCTTACATTGGTAAATAATATTTACTTGTACCAAATGCCAAGTCAAATTAGGAAGAGCACCTATTTATTTTTTTTAATTCACTTTACATACCAACCACAGTTCCCCCTCCCCTCTTCCCACTCCCCACATTCCTCCCAACCAACCCTCCATCCTCTCCTCCAAAAGGGTAAGGCCTCCTGTGGGGAGTCAACAAAGCTGAGCACATTAAGTTGAAGCAAGACCAAGTCCCTCAACCAAAGACTGAATTAAAAAAAAAGAAAGAAAGAAAGCAAAAGGGAAAATGTGGTATAAATGTGGTACATGTACACAATGGAGTACCACTCAGCAGGAAAAAACAACGCCATCATGAAATTTACAGGCAAATGGATGAAACTAGAAAAAAAATCATCCTGAGTGAGGTAACCCAGACCCAGAAAGACAAACATGACATGTTCTCACTCATAAGTGGATACTAGGTGGAAAGCAAAGAATGATGAGACTACAATCCACAGCTCCTGAAAAGCCAGGTAACAAGGAAAGACCCTAAGAGGAACATGTGGATTGCCCTGGGAAGGAGAAATAGATGAAATCTCCTGGATTAACTGGGAGTGAGGGGGAAGGAATGGGAGATGACAAGATGAGGGAATGGGAAGGTAAGTTTGCTGGAGGGACGGAGTGGGAGAGCAATGAAAGAGTTATCTTGATAGAGAGAGCCATTATCGGGTGAGGGAGAAACCTGGTTGATGTGGGATTCCCCTCTGTATGCTGTGAATACCATTGGTTAATAAAAAAACTGCCTTGGGCCTGAGCAGGGAAGACTAGAGGTAGGCAGGGAAAACTAAACTGAATGCTAGGAGAAAGAAAGCAGAGTTTAGAGAAGATATGTAGCCCTGCCAGAGACAGATGTGGGAACTTTACCTGGTAAGCCACAGCCTTGTGTTAATATCCAGATTAATGGAGATGAGTTATCCAGAAACACATTTAAGCTATTGGCCAAACAGTATTGCAAATAATATGGTTTCTGTGTGATTGTTTTGGTTCTGGGCAGTCAGGAACAAACAACTGGCCCTCCTACAATATCTGGTGCTAGGGAAATTGCCAGGAATCCACAAGGATGACCCCCAGCTAAGACTCGTAGCAATAGCGGAGAGGATTCCTCAACTGGCCTTCCCCTGTAATCATATTGGTGAATACCCTAACTTTCATCATAGAACCTTCATCCAGTAACTGATGGAAGCAGATGCAGAGATCCATAGCCAAGCATCAGGCTAAGCTCTGGGAGTCCAGTCTAAGAAAGGGAGGAAGGAATATATGAGCAAAGGGATCGAGAGCATGTGAGAAAAATCCAGAGACAGCTGACCTGAGCTTGTGGGAAATCATGAACCCTAGACTAACAGCTGTGAAGTCTGTGTTGGACCTAACTGGGCCCTTCCCATGTGGGCAACAGTAGCTTGGTCTATTTGAAGGGCCCCTGGCAGTGGGACCAAGATCTATCCCTGCTGCATGAGCTGACTTTTTGATGGAATGCCTTGCTCAACATTTTTTTTTCAAATCAACATGTAAGTGAGCAAAATGAACCTATAAGCTAAATCTTGACATTGGAATCCTAGACAATCCATTGCTTATTCCCCTAGGTTTTATTATGGATCAGTAGTGACAATATGGTTTAAAAACTATGGTACAGATAAAGCAGTCTTGATTCTGAAGATATCTAGGTTTACTAGAAAAGAATGTGCAAACTGAGAGCAAAGAAGGCAGGAACAGATACTGCTTGTCACACACACATACACACACAAAACCAGTAGTCTTCTATGTTGTTATAGTAACATGTCTAATTTTTGTCTATACCCTCCTTCTAGTTGATGTAAAACTACATATAAAATCTCATCAAGAAAAAGACAAAATATAATTCATTAAACTAATAATATAAACTGGTTCCTGAAATGCATATGTTTGCTATGTCTTCCTTTGGGTAACCAACCCACCCATCACATTGAAATTCTTCTCAGTCTCTGCTTTTAGAACTAACTTTATCTCCAATCCCACTCCCAGATCCAAACCTCCCTCTATGCCACTGACTTTCTTGAATACTCTTGATAATCAAGTAATTTGGCTGTGATTTCTTTGACTTTGCAATGTATTCTGATTTCTGAGAGAGCTACTGTAAGGCATTCTAGAAGGTAATAAAAAAGATCAATGATAATAAAATTGTATCCACTTGCCATGAGAAATTTATATTTAATGAGAACACAAACTGCATCATTATCAAGAAATCCAAAATATTTAAGGGAAATCAGATGATATTTTGAGCGAAACTTGTTCAGTGTTTGTGAGAGCACAGAGTGTGTTAAGTTGGATGAGCATCGCTACTTGATTATAGACATAAACTACAAACAGTTTGACAGTTGCTCAAGAGAAAACAGAAGGGTAATTTCTGCCTCAGGAATATGACCACATTAGCAAGACTACATCACAAATTAATACAATAGCCAGTCTTGATCTATGAACTGTTCCAGAATTTCAGTGAACTTGCTATGTCTTAGTCAACATCACCATGCTCAATAATTCAATAAAAGTTAATAAATATAGACAGGACTGTTATCAACTTCTTTTAAAGAATCTTTTGCTTTGTATACTTTATACCAACATGATAATTTCCTACATAAAGACTGGGTTTTGAAGTTCACCTCCTCACCTTGCTATTTCCTAACATTTTGGGGCTTGAGTAAGATATAAGATGGGGAATGAGGGAAAGCCGTGCCTCCTGACATCCTAAGATGTGATCAGTTTGATGGAAACCTCCTTATTTGGCCATCTCAGCATCCACTGTGCCAACTGTGATTATCAAACTGAAGTAAAGAGAACTCTGACAGCTCTCAACCAAGTCATCAACATTCAATACCAGAAATGCTAGCAGCTGTGACAGCACAGCCAAAAAATCAGTCACTTGAGTGGAAAAGGTTTTGCAAATCATAAGCCAGCAACATCACACCATCAGTTTATAGACAAGGCATGAGTCACGGTACTAATGGTGTACCTGAGGCTGCAAATGCATAAAGGAGCAAAATACAGCACTGATATTCTATCATTGTCGATATACAATTAAATTATCAGTAAGATTGGGGAAAGTATGTAACCAAGATTTTCAGGTAGTTTTTTTATTGTTTCACTTCTAGTAAAGTTTGCTTCAACAACAAAGTTAGGTCTGCCCCACTAGAAAATTCTCATAATTCCAGATGAGTTTTGAGTACTGTAAGCCTTCTTTTGAGCAATCATCTTTTATCCTATTATTTTGTTTTTGCTATTGCCTTCAGTAACCTTCCCACTCTATAAAAAGTACAAAGTTTCTAATCTACATACACTCTTAAAGGAGCCAAACTGCTCCCTTTCCCTGCAACTTTTTTATGAATTTATTCCAATAGTCTAGTATTTCTATATTAGCCATGGTATTTGTTTAACAACCTTGGTTTATGTTTCTTGTTTTTGTTTTGTTTTGTTTTTTGTTTGATAGGGTTTCATATATACCAGGATGACCTCATGGTAAGTAGCTGAGAATGACCTTGAATTTCTGATCTTCTTGTTTCTACCTCTGATGTGCTGGGATTGCAGGACTTCCCTGCCACCCCTAGCATATGTGGTACTGGGAATCCATCTTAAGGCTTTGCACATGCTGGAAAATCACCCTAGCTGGTGAACTGCGCCCCCAGTTTCCATATTCGCCATTCTTAAAAGCGATCTTAATTACTGTTAATGGCAAAAGTATTATTTTAATTTTCAAGTAATTTTCAGTGGTTTGCCTCCACTCTTGAGAAATCTCATCACATAACATTTCATTAACTGATTCAGTTATTTGACAACTGGGGAAGTTTACAGTGAGTAATCGCTAAGTTCTTACCTAAAATTAAGTGAAAAAGAGTAAATAAGATGAGACAGTAGTGTGGTAGTCATTTATTTCTGAAGTCTGTATGGCAGAAGAAGCAATCAACACAAAACTGAGGATCCTTTTGTTTGGTGATAAGGCTTGGGGAAAGGTATAGGCAAAGATCACCAACAGATGATGAGAGACTCCACTGTCAATACGTCAAACAAGTTGCTGTCCAGAGAGGAAACAGCAGGAGAAAGAATATGACTTCAGCCACCAGTTCTGTGTTGAAATGGCCCCATGTGAAAAGGTTTGCTACCTGACTGCTGCCAACGTTTATTACCCAGCTCAGTGACTTGATATTCTCTGACAACCCTTTGATACATCATTGCCGGCATCTCTGCAACTATTCTTTCATGTATCCCTGATCCAAGTAAAAACTCATAATGCTATCTTGTAAGAGCTACTGTGGTTTTAAAGATACATGTCCTACACCTCATCCATCACTCTGAAAGGAACCAAATTATAGTTTGAATATGAGTTGTGTCCCACAGCTTCCCAGATGGAGATGCTCATATTCAAACTATAGTAGAAACTAGAACTAAAGACTTGTGGAGGACCATTGAGAATAAAGAGCATCTTTCAGCCTCAAGTTAGGAGCTAACAGTGGCTTTCAGACTACCTGACTCCTACATGCCTGCTTACTCAGGCTACCACACCACCTATAGGCAGAGAAAAGAGGTACAACTATCAACAGAATTTAGACTCCAACAGAGACTCCTCTGCAGTCTCTGACTCAATGTTGATGCCCTAATGTAGCACATATTCTAATTGTTCTTAATAATAAAATCCTAGAATCAGATATAGGGGTTAATGCTGAAAAATCAGAGCAGTCAAACACTAGAGGGTTCTTACCTCTACCAATGCTCAGACTGAAGGGGTGATCCTGTCTCTACAAATCCTCAGACTTAATCTCAGACTGAATCCTCAAACTACATCTGAGCTCCTGTCTCCTCCTGCCTTATATTCCTCTGTCCACCCAGCCAAAACACTCCTGTTTCCGCCTCCCTAGTGCTGGGATTAAAGGTGTGTGATCCCAAGTGTTGGGATCATCATTGCATGAGCTCCTCTGTTTCTCTTTTAGATAGATTCAATCTCATATAGCCCAGGGTGGCCTTGAACTCAGAGATTCATCTGCATCTATCTCAAATACTGGGATTAAAGGTGTGTGCCACCACTGCCTGGCCTCTATGGCTAACTAGTGACTTATCTCTGTACTCTGATCTTCAGGTGAGCTTTATTTGTGAGATTACAAACAAAATGTCACTATACCCTAATATAAGATGCATATTTTCTGGGATAATATCTTTCTAGGCAATAAGTTATATGCAGCCTAGAAGTTAAGAAAATATATTAGCAATCTACTGTCAACTTAGTCACATAATATACAGCCTAGATGCCAATACATGAGCAGATAATTTGTTCTTAACCCAGTGACTATCACTTTTAGTAGATTTATCATCATTCATAGATTTTGCTAACATTTCACTTTAATTAGAATAAACACAAAAATGTCTACTTATGTGGAAAACTTTTTCAGTGCTTGCCCCACAAAATGCAAAAACTCATTTAGAGCAACTATCAAGATTACTACCTAATAATCTCTGAGCTAGGGCTTCTCAACATGATGGTAGTGCTATTTGGAGCCATGTAAGGTAATTACTGGATTCGAAGTAGACTGTTCTCTGTGCTATTGCATGTTTTAAAAATACCCTGGGACTCTATTCCTCTTACAGTCTACAACCTTCCTGTATCTACCAACAGTGATGCCCAAAAATGCCCCTAAATATTTCAATGGTGCCCTGGGGTGAGTGAGAACTCACTGTTCCTCAAGAACTACTGTGCCGCAGAACACAAATCACAAGCATATGATTTATATTAAGTAATAGCATGAGCACAACACGCCTGGGGCACCACTTAGAAGTCTAAGAATCTTGATTTTCATTTTGTGTTGTTTATTAGTTAAACATCCCAGGTACATTGAATGCTACTATCTGGTTGATAGATAGATAGAAGCAAAATGTCCACTTTGTTTCCAACTCTACTATTTGAGACCCATTTTGTGGGATATAGAGTATTTTACAAAAGTGTCCTTTAGAGAAGACTGGACATGCATAACAAATTAAATTCAGCAAGAACTTGAGTGGTGAATAAACAGGGTAGAAGACTCCACCCAATAGAGCAAGAATTACAGTTCCCGAAGTGCTATGGACCTTGAGAAAAGTGAAACCCATCAATAGCTCTTTTTATCAGATTCAACTGTGTAGCCTCAAGCTTACAGAGTTTCATCCGCAGCTCTAACCACAGTTCAATGGGAGCCAGACCACATAGCCAAAGCATTTAACTGTGTGTAAGTAGAAACCAGGTCAGCTGAGAGCCACAATCCCAAACAGGCCAAATAAATCTGAAACTTAGCATAAAAGTGGGGTTTTGACCATCTCTTTATTTGCTTGCCTTGATTTTTGATCTTGACAAGACTTCAGTCATACTTAAGATCATGGAAGGTTAGACTCTCATGGGATTCTAGAGGATCATTAAAATATTGTTGTTCTGTTATTTGGGGCCACTGAGTAAACACTGTGGCAAGTATGTTCAAATTATCTTAATAATAATAGACTTTAGGATTTGGAAGTATAGCTACAGAGAATTTTCTTTCTTAAAAAAGAAAAAATTTAGTTGGTCTATTATAACCTGTTTCTCATTATATCTGTGCTATTCAACTCATGCATAGCTCATAAAATCTCAGAAAGAGCCACAAATAAAATAGCAGGAGTTAAAAGGGCAGAGTGGAGTTCTACGCTCTCAAACTGTTCATAGAAAGCAGCTGCAAAAATACCACAGCTCTCATTGCCTCTCTCTGGAGCAGAGTCTATATAATTATCCCTGTAGAAATGTCTCCCTATCACAAATACTCAGGAAGTCAGTAACACTACTGCTGAGATGGACATGCCATGGCATGGATAGATTCGTGGGTGGGGCACTTCTTATGTGGTGAACAGGGTGAGACATGGAGGACTCACCACCCTCAAAGTCCACTAGGAAAACAGAAGGTATTGGAGAGAAATGCTGGCAATCACAGCAACAGATTTTCTTCATTATAGGTGAACTGTTCATACACTTAAGAAACACTTCTTGAATATCTACTGTGTATGACAACAATTTTTTCTGGATTCAGCAAATCATAGAAATGTAGTCAATTAATTACAGTGACCTAGCAGAGGAGTTTATTTTTTTTCTGATTTCTTTTTTTTTTTAATTTATTTATTTATTAAAGATTTCTGTCTCTTCCCCACCACCGCCTCCCATTTCCCTCCCCCTCCCCCACAGAGGAGTTTAAAGAATAAAAAATAACTTGTTCTATGCTTACAGAACAAGTCCTGGTGTAAGATGAAAGACTAGAAGCATTCCATATAACTGTGTAAGTAACAGTCTGGGTAACAAAAGTCAGATTCTATTCTAGGGAGATAAAGAAAAGTTGAGCAACAGAAATCAAAAGATGATAAGAAAGCTAAGAAGTACAGAGAAAAGGCACTGTGTGATGACAATGGTGACATAAGCAAGCCACAGCTCCAGTCCTGTTTCCAAGAGGGAAGCCAGAGCCACAGCCTTGTATAAACCAGGTGGCCTTGGTGGGGGAAGACTCACAGCCTGAACCACAGGATAAACCAATAAAACAGACCATCTATTGTCAATCATTCCTCCTTCGTTGGTCAACAAGAGAGACCAAATCCACTTTGGCATAAAATAAAGTAAAAGGGGGAGGTAGAGATATAACTAAGTGGTAGAGTAGCTACCTGGCATGTTAAAGGCTGTAGATTCAATCATTAGAATATACTAAAACTAAGATTTTAAAAACATGCTGTTAAGTAAAATTATGCTGTAGAAAAGAAAGCATATCTAAGCACAGGGAGCATTTGGAACACATGATCTGAAAATAATCAGTCCATGACAAATTGTAGTTAAAATTATAAAACTAATGAACAATAAGCAATAGACAACTTTGTGACAACTCACAAACAAACCCAAAAGACAACCTTCACAGCTCTCGAAATAAATCTAAAGACAGGGAAAGTATGGCACAACATATTTTAAGCCCTTAAACTAAGTAACAGCTGACGAATATTACTATATACAGTAAAGTTATTACTGGAAATAAAGATCTTCCAAAATGAGTACAGAACGAAAGTAATTTGTGAAAAGACAGAACTGGAAAACATACCTAATGTGATCTACACACAGTGCAAGAAGAAAGGTAGTTAAAATGAAGACAATAGGAAAGAACAAATTTGATCAGGAATAGATGAAGAAATGAGAAGTGAGAAATAATCAACCATATGAAATACTGTAAAGAAAGCAAACTAGCAAAACCATGATATAGAAGAAAAACAAAAATCATTGTAAAAACCAAGCAGAAAAACAACAAAAAGTTTACAGCAAATCTATCCCAATCATAACCTTAAGTCCAAATAAAAGATGCAGATTAGCTGATGAGATTAACAACAAAATCCAACTATTTGCTGTCTGCAAGAAATACTTCTGATTGGTAAACACAAATAGCAACTGAAAGTGTAAATATGGGAAGAGATACACCAACAATTAAAAAATTAAAACAGGATTACCAAACTCATATTTGACAGTTGCAGGATATTTGATCACACTGTGAAACCCAAGACTGTGTTAATGAACAAAACTTGAATCTGGGGTAGGAGCCAGCAACCAGTTGGCAGGAATTAGCCATAGAGAGCATGAAAAACACTAAGAAGATAGATAGAGAGATGCATGGGAAGGAATAGGGATGGACTTGGAGTTTCATGGTCTTTTGGGTTTGGGAAAACTGAAGACATCCTTTCTTGCTGGGTCTTCAGCCAAAAAGGGAAGTAAGCAGGTTGCTTCTCAGACTCTCTGAGCTAGAAGGTTTTCACCCAAACATCTGACTCCTGAGTCTTTATTAGACATAGAATGATACAGACTTATTTATAAACTATATTTAGCAGCAGTATATTAAGAAGTAACCAGTCCTTGAAATCCTCCTTTATTTGTTATTAAAAAGAAATAAGGAAAATGGAGTATGGAAACAAATGGAGCTATAAATAAGGTGATTCAGTCAATGGGCTCTTTACAACCAGGAATTCCGTTGCCTTCTTTATTACCTAAAAGACAATCTATTATAGTGATTGGTTTTAAAGACTGCTTTTTTACTATACCTTTACAAGAACGGGAGAAAAATTTGTCTTCACAGTGCCTACTTTTAATTATTCCCAGCCTGTTAAAAGATACCATTAAAAATTCTTCCAGAAGGGATGTTAAGCATCCCCACTTTGTGACAATGTTTGGTACAACTGCCATTAGAAATAACTAATAAACAGTTCCCTCAATTCATAATTAACATTGTATGGATGAGATCTTACTGGCTGATTCAGATATGGATATCTTAGGAAAAAATGTTTCAGAAAGCAAAGACAATTTAGCCTTATGGGTGAATACAAATTACTCCTGAAAAAAGTAAAAACGAGAAGATTCTATTAATTACCTAGGACATAAGACAGGTTTACAGAAAATTCAACCACAGAATGTACAAATCAAGAGAGATCAATTATCAACTCAATGATTTTCAAAAATTCCTGGGAGATATTAACTGGCTATGATCCACAACTTAACTAACTACTCAAGAACTAAGTTATTTATTTCAAACCCTACAAGATAATAAAGACATAGATAGTCCAAAAAAAACAATCATTTGAAGATGAGAGAAAATTAACTCTGGTAGAAAAAAAATTACAGGATGCACAAGTGGATTGCTTGGATCCAGAGCTTGACTGAATCCTAGTCATTATACCTTCTACTTATTCTCCTACAGAAATTCTTATCTGGGGAGAAGATAATATCTTAGAATGAATATTTTTAGCACACAAACAGAGTAAAAATAATCAAAGACCTATGTAGAAAAGGTTTTTGAATTGATTTTGTAAGAAAAGTTGAAACTTTATCAATTGCTGCTTTGCTAAATTGATCTATGACCAATAAAATTCAAGAATAAGATATTGTGGTGAAAAACTTATATATCAAAGAAGCAGAGGAGGAGTGATCAGTTGCCATTCTCTTTCTTATTAGATATCCAATCAGTCTCTTCTCTCTATATGTCCCAGATGGAAGAGAGCATGAGAATTCCAAGTCCCTCTTTCCTCCTTCCTGTCTGTCTTCCCTATCCATATTCCTGGCTACTCTATGGCTAATCTGGTGAGCTAGTCACCGACTCTGCCCTCTTACTCAAAGTTAACTTTATTAACATACTCTAGGAGTGTCACAATGCAATCAAATATCCCACAATATTTCCCCCTTTTTGTCTAAATGAAAAAGTTTTAACTCTAATATAGTAAAGCTGTATACTATAAAAAAAATCAGGTAAGAATTGCATTGACAATGTCCAGTCCATTTGTAGCTGGCAAGTCAAAAAATACTCTATTATCTATCCTATCTTGGTGAGTCCCTCCCTTCTTCTTCCTGTCTATCATCTCTGTCCATATTCCTGGCTTCTCTATGGCTAATTCCAGTCACCTAGTCACTGGTTCTTTCCCAATTCAAAGTTACCTTTATAAATATAGTCTGGGAGTGTCACAGTGCAGCTAAACATTCTGCAACATTCAATTAGCAGGAACAGACCCAGCAGAAATTGTAGTACCTTTTACTAATGCAAAAATTGCCTCACTGTGTGCCAAAAATGAACATTTGAAGAGAGCATGCAGTAATTTTGGGGGGAGAGATTATCAACAAATATCCCAAATGCAGGAGACTTCAATCTATAAAGAACTAGCTGGATTCTACCTCATATAATAAAAGGAACATCAATTTCTGGAGCCCCTACATTCTATATTGATATAAATAAATAAGGAAAGGCAGGTTATAATTCAGAAAACATAATTAAAGTGGCTCAAATCCCGTATGATTCAGTTTAAAAAAATCAGAATTATATGCCATTTTCATGGTATTATTAGATTTTCCAGAACCTCTTAGTACATTTGGTGACTCTCAATATGCAGAAAGAGTTGTTTTACATATCAGAACCACTGAACTTATCCCAGGTGATTCAGAATTAACTGTTATTTATTCAGTTACAACAAGAAATCAGAAATAGAAATCATCCCTTGTATATAATACATATCAGATCCCATGCAGGTCTACCAGGCCATCTGGCACAAGGAGAAGATGAAATTGATCAGCTATTAATAGAAATGGTACTAAAGAGCCTCAGAGTTTCATAAGAAACACAAGGTTAATAACAAAGGTTTGAAGATTTTTCCCACACTTGGCAACAAGCCAAAGAAATTATAAGGAAATGTCCTAATTGTTCTTTGTATAATCAAACTCCACTACCTGCAGGACACCCAAAAGGTATTCAAAGATAAAAAAAAATGGCAAATGGATGTGCTTTCAGAGTTTGAAAAATTAAAGTATGTGCATCATACCAGAGATACATATTCAGGATTTCAATGGGCCACTGCTTTGAGTTCTAAAGAGGCTGATTCTATAATTATACATTCATTAGAAGTTGTGGCCATTATGGAGATACCTATACAAAGTAAGACTGACAATGCTCCAACATATGCCCTAGGAAATTGAAAGAGGTTTTTGGATGTTACAACTTAAAGCATATTACAGGTATGCCACACAGTTCTACAAAAACAGGCAAGTCCAAAAGCAACACACAGGAAGGACTAATAAAGATTGAGACTTACGTTAATAAAATGGAAACTAAAAGAGCAAAACATTGGTGGCTGGGGGTTCAATGGGTAAAGGGTTTTCTATACAAGCATTAAAACCCACTTTTAAATGACCAGAATCAATGCAAAACCCAGGCATGGTAGCACTGGTAACCCCAGTGCTGGGGAGGGGGACAAGGACAAAGATGGTAAGATTGTATGGTTTGCTGGCCAGTCATTCCTAAAACAGCAAGCTCTGGGTTCAGTGACAGGTCCTGTCTCAAAAAAATAAATTAATAAATACAAAGAAAAACAACAACAATAAAGTGACCAGGCAGTAGTGGCACATGCCTTTAATCTCAACACTCAGGAGGCAGAGGCAGGCGGATCTCTGAGTTCAAGGCCAGCCTGGTCTACAGAGTGAGTTCCAGGACAGCCAAAGCTATACAGAGAAACCCTGTCCCAAACAAACACACAAGAAGGCGGACAATGTGTCTGCTCTGAAAAATGAGCTCTGAAGTGCTGCTGAAAGAAATGAATGATGCCTGGCGATGGTGGCACATACCTTTAATCCCAGCACTCTGGAGGCAGAGGCAGGCAAATCTCTGTGAGTTCGAGGCCAGCCTGGTCTACAAGAGCTAGTTCCAGGACAGTTACACAAAGTTACACAAAGAAACTTTGTCTTGCAAAACAAGAAAGAAAAAAAGAAAGGGAGGGAGGGAGGGAGGGAGGGAGGGAGGGAGGGAGGGAGGGAGGGAGGAGAATTTCTCTGCACTTTAACACCATTGTTTTATTTATCTATGGAAAATCTTTAATGCTAAATAAAATAGTAATTTATATACCAATTGCTTGGTGCTAAACTCTATTTTGTTAGTATTATGATAGCTAGACCAGCTTGTTTCTTAGGTCCATTTGATTGGAAAATGTTGACTCTGTGGCGATGTGTGTCTTTGAGGTGATGCAGCAGAAGGATGGATTCTGTTTTCATACCCAGTCTGTTAGCCTGTGTCTTTTTATACATGAATTGAGTCCACTTATATTAAGATATATATAGAGATATATACATAGTCCATTTACATTTAACAAAATAAGAAAAAATACTCTACCATCTATCCTATCTTTGTGAATCTAAAATTTTATATCTAATTTATTCTTTATCATAACTAATGAAAACTATAACTTCAACTCTTCAAACACGCCAGAAGGATATGATATTACCTAAGAAAACAGGAAGTGCATTGTAAGCAACTTCTAAAATTCTAGAAATGACAGAGTCTTCTTGCTGCCTGGACAGTCAGCCAAAGTTTTTCTGTAATGTTAGGGCATCCATATTCAGCTTACAGGCCCATAATATCTGGCAGACTTTTCAGTGAAACAGGAAATTTGAAGATCTGTTTTGCCTTGTACTTTCGAAGTTCATCAGTTGCTTTCTTCTGTGTACTGCAGAATGTCTGGAAATTTCTTCTGTGAATCAGGAACCCTGAAGAACTCCTAAGAAGGAGAGCAAAGACCATAGTCACCAGCCAGATACAGAGGGAGTGAGAGCTGACCATTCCATGCTAGTAAAGGAACTGTCATGTGGCAGAGCATAAATAAGGAATATGGGTTAACTTAGAATGTAAGAGCTAGTTAATAACAAGCCTGAGCTATCAGCCAAACATTTATAATTAATATAAGCCTCTGTATGTGTGGCAATTTGGAGCAAGTGGTCTGAACAGAAAATGTCTGATTACAAATGAAAGGGGGAACAGTATATTTAATCATGTAAACTAGGTAAATGAAGAAAAAAATCTCCGTTTGTGAAATGAGCACAGAGTCAAAAGTAGGGGAAAAATAAAAGTGGATTTTTACATTACCCAAAGAGGAAAGCCAGGGTAAAAGACAAGGGACAAAGTAAAAGCTTTTACAATGATGTTTTCAGTAACACTAACCTAAGATGATTTTTCCCAGCCTTTATCTCTGTCACTGCATCCCTACAGCCACGAAGAAGTATGGGACGCATACTATCAAGCAAATTTTCCATAGAGCAGAAGCAGTAGCCCCCATGAAAGGTAGGGTCTACGCCTTCACATCTTGACCCTGAGTCTGCAGTGGGTCCATCAATGGACTATGGGGTGATGCTACAACCATGTCTGGACCTGGCCTTTGTAGACTGGCTTTTCTACCAGTTCTCTTCTCCTAAAACATGTCCTCTAGGAATGAGCCACCATGATTGCAGAAAGCCCAAGTGTGTCCCCAGGGAAGCCCAAGCATCATGGTGGAAAGGCTGAGAATCTCCAACCTTCTTTCCTGGCTGAGCTACCAGACCCAGGGTAGCCTCAGGTTGTTAGGGGTGGAAAGCATCTTCTTGAAAGAAAAGGACCTCAGCACTGCTTGCATCCCAGATGACATCATGTGGAACAGAGAACAGTCATCCCCACTAGGTCCTGCCCAAATTGCAAATTTTTCAAGCAAAACAAACAGTATTGTTATTACAGCGCAAAGGTTTGATGTGGTTTATTATGTAACAATAAATAACTGGTATGGCTTCCTAGTAGAATGAGCACATTTCGCGCTAGGGAAGCATTTCTAAGAGTAGGTGAAAGGAAAGATGTCTCAGCCTCCAGATGAAGTGAAGACTCAATCACCTATCTGCCTGTCTTTCTGGTCTTTAAGGTTCTGGCCTGCCATCTTTTTTTTTTTTGTGCTGTGAAAGAAAAATAAGGATGGGAAGGCAGCCTTCAGCCAAGCCTTCTGTCCTTGGTCACGTGTGATGTGTTGACTCACATGGCTCCACAAACCCTCAAAGCATGAGAAAGAATGACTAAGGGAAGTGGCTGAGGAGAAACTCACATGTACCGGAAAATTTGTTCTTGGGGCACCTGTTTGCCATCTGTGTTGAGACAGTGGGGGTCATTCGGAGGGTGTTCACACCAGGTATTTGGAGGGTGTTCACACCAGGTATTTGGAGGGTGTTCACACCAGGTATTCGGAAGGTATTCACTCCGGGCGTTGGCCCTCTTGCTTTTCTTCTAGTTATCAGCATGAAATAGTAGGTCAACAAGAATCAAGTTCATCCAATTCCTTCACGCCACCATCTCTTCTGCTCCTGCTTGTATAAACAGTTTCTTCTGTGTCCCCACCCTGTCACAGGGAGCTTCCTTTATTGTGGTACTTCTCACGTAGCGTGTACTTGGCTGCCTCCCATACTAGACGTTCACATCCGGGAAGCCTTTGTATATCCAGTTTACAGAGCTTTGGCATCCTGCGAGTGCAGAGCTTGTGCAGAACTACAATGGGAAAATGAATAACACTCGTGCTTAGCTTAAAATTGCCCCCAGATGACCAACAGTCTCCTGGAAAAGAAAAAAGAAGCTAACAATTATTTTCCTCCAGAACTTTCCAGTGACTCTTCTAAACACAAACATGAATCTCCCTAATGCAATGTCTTTGGAGTGTGCTTAGGTAACAGTTTTATGATTATGACCAAAACATGACATTTGTTCTTGATAATATTTAAATTTGAAAAGTTGAATCCATTTCATTCCAACCAGGGACAATAGATGAACATCAGAGAAGGAATCCAAATCTTACAGATTCTTGATTTCTGTGTGGACCTCACTTTTAATAGATAAAATATAGAAACATTAAAACTTTAGAACATTCTTTGATTGAAGGAATTTTTATTTCTAAAAAGGATGGTTTTTAGAGTAAATATCTGAAATTTAAGAGATAATGTATACCAATCAGCTTTGATGGCAGTGGTGTCTATGTTCAAGTAACCTTGTTTTACTGAAGAGCCTAAAGTCCAAAAATAGTTGTGCTGGCAATTTTATTATATCATATTATTGTAATTGCTCTATTATTGCTGTTATTAATCTCTTACTGTGTATTATTTATAAATCAAATTTTATCATAAGTATACATGTATAGTATACGATGTAGAAAATTCAGTTCTATGTGTAATTTCAAAATCCCCTGGGGGGGTCTTGAAATGTATCTTCTACTAATAATGAGAGATCATACTGTTGAAGTGTGTGTGTGTGTGTGTGTGTGTGTGTGTGTGTGTGTGTGTGTGTGTGTTGGTTGCTCTTTCTATTTCCATTGAGACTTTGAGATTTTCTCTGTTCATCTAATCGGCTACAACTTCCACCAAGATGTTGCCATGTGTGCATTTGACCCGGTTGTGCTTTATCTCAGGGTGCCCTCCACGGCAGAGACTCACCCTTTAGTATAAAGCCTTACCCCCCTCTTCAGATTCCATCCATGACTCTCTATCATGCCGCTTCCCACCCACCCTCCTGGGGTGACTAAAGTCACTCTGCCTACCCTTCGCCTATTTCATCTCCTCCAGCTGGAAACCTGGCCGCATCGCTTTCCCGTTGGATTCCTCACTGCTGATGCCCCATCAACCCATTTTCGACTACAAGACTCTGTCTTCTCTGATAAGTTGCATCTCGATAATTACAGTTTTACGTTCAAGAATCTCAATTCCTTTTGCATTAAAAAATGCATTTTCATTCTCATTTCTGCTGACTTCTTCAAGACATTAAATTTTGAATATATTGTCTCATAATTTCATAAGTAATGTGTGTTTTGTTCAAACCCCTGTCCACTTCTTTCCCTCCAGCTCCTTCCATTCCATTGCCCTCCCACCACGTTTTTCTTCCAACTACTTGTCCTCCTTTTTAAACCCACTGAGTCCTCATAGCGCTGCCAACGTATACATGGATATAGGATCATCCGCAGGACCATGGGAAGCTTCTCAGGGATCCCATCTCTGAGGAAAACTGGCACTTTTCTCCCCTGGCAGATGTCAATCACCAATAGCTCTTCAGCAAGGGGTAGGAATTTGTGAGCCCCTCAAGACCTGTCTTTTAATATTTTAAATACATCTTCTCTATTTTGTGACATATTTAGAACAGATAACCGACTCTAAGAAGTGAATTTAAGTACAGTTTTAGCTAGAACTTGAAAACAAAATTATAAACACATAAATCCAAACACCATAATTCAAACACAAAAGAAGCTACTTTTCTTGAAGTCCAGGGCCCATGGGTCAGCAGGGATCGAGAGGGCTCTCAGCAGATTGGACAGTGCCCATCCACATGGTGAACTCACAGACACACCCTGAGATGTCTTACTAGTTCTGCTCTAGATCCACACAGCGTCATCACTATGGCTACGCCCTTGTGTTCTTTGTAAAAAGTCACCAATCACCATGCATGAGGATCCATTCTTACCCAGCCTGATGCCTTCCTGGCCTCGCTGCAGCTGTGAGGATGGGTTGCTAATAATGTCCACCTTCAGAGTATCAACAGCTATACTCCAGTATAGCTCTGGAAACATGCCATTTATCCAAAATACCATCTCTTGATACTGTCAATGTGAAGGTCACAACATGAAAAATACAAATGGAGAGGAAGGGATTTTGAAGGACCTGAACAAGGGGTCACCTGTACCTTTAAGTCCCACATAAACTTAACATTATCTGACTCACTGAACACTAAGCTCTAAGAGGAAAGGCCACAAGGATTGAAATAATGGAGCTGGGGGTCATTTGGGGATACTGAGCTTTTGCATCTCAAAAAGCAAGTCAGGCAAGCACTCCAATCCAGTCTCTCGTACTCTCATGATAAAGGCTTGTTCTCTAAAGTAGCTGACCCACCCCATGTCACTTTTCTCATAATAATTACCACTTTCTGAATGCTTACAGGATGGTTTCCATTTATAGGTTTTTCTCTATATGCATTGTTTAACCCATCACCTATGGTTTGGGACACCAAGGATCCACTGTGGTCCAAGGCTCGGCCCTAGGATGGTGCTACTGGAAAGAAGAGACCCCTCTGAGAAGTCGGAGAAACTTCCGATCATTGTCTTGGGAATTGTCTGTGCAGCACACCGGTTCTCCCTTGTTTTCTCAGAAAGGCCTGTGATAAAAGGAGTAAGTATATCCCCATCCACCATCCTTTCCTCTCCGCTCCTGTCCAAGGCACGATTGCTTGACACCATAGACAGTCCAGTGTGAAATCTTGCTATCAGCCACCCTCACCAGAAACCAACTAGAAAATGGGCCACTTAAACTTCCCCTATGAATGTCCAATGTTGTAAGTCAAATAAGCTTCAACATCTCCATAAGTAGCCTAAGCCCAGTATTTAGTTACATTGACAAACATCCGAATAACACAAGTCCTCAAAATTAGTCTTAACCCTCAAAGTATCACCAGTTCTCTTTCTACACAAAATATGAAGGAAATACAGCACCTTTGCTTTGGTGTTTTTGAAGCCCTGGAAATCAAACCCAGGCCCTGGCATGTGCTGTGCTGGCCTACCCCTGTTTGCTTATGGCTAGCACTCCCATACACACTGATGCTGTAGGCGTTTGTGGTTGGGTCCCTCCTTTTGTTATTATGTATTATGATACGAATCATACAGGAAATAAAAACAGGTGTGTCACATGCCAACCAGCTTCTCCTGAGCTGACTGTGGAGGCCAGTGTGTACTAGCCATGATCTTTCTCAGTCATTGTGAATTAAAATTTTCAAACTGAAAGATACCACAGTTGCTGGGTTTTGTTGTTGTTGTTGTCCAAGAAACTAGAGTAATTGAAATAATTAAGTCAGTCAAATTCTAAAGTTATGATGACTAAACCTCTAATCATAAACTAAGATTGCCTCCAGCTGGGTGAAGATTGCCTCAGGCTAAAGAACTCGAACTTGTTACCTTGCACTGTTTTTCCAAGCTTGTCTTGGAAACTTTGCTTCAATTGGTCGTCTTTCCAAATGAGTATGGTTACAGACTCAGAAACAGAAGACTAAAGTTCGTTCTGTGACCCGGATATCCGGGCAGCTTAGACTGGGTCTAGTGACAGAGTTTGAATAATTGACTTAGAGTCTCCTGTCAAAGGAGACCAGGCATGCTACAAGTCCACCCCATCTTTCTAGTAGACAACCCTAGAAAGACTTGAGAAATGCACATAATGCTTTGTGTGTTTTAAAAATAGCAAAAACTACGCTCCAGCCAGGGAAGTCGGTAGGCAACTTGAAGATCTTCTCCTGCTCCTCCAAAGCCAATCACCCAGCCTGAGTCCCAGCTCCGCAACACACCGCTTACCTGGCCTTCCACCTTCTCTCTGCCACCATCTCCAGGATCACACAGATCTCCTCAAACTTTCCTCCCCATTCATCCCATCATGGCAGTCCCCAACTCCAGCAGACATTCCCTGGGAACCCACCAGTCAAGCCTGCTGGAGAAGCAAGCAGACAGGTGAAGCAGACAGGTAACTTCCAGTCTCCACTCCCCTCCTCTCCTCCAAACCCCACCCCCAGTCTCATCCCAGCGCTTGAAGCAGGCCACCTGGTGTGTCCTTGCTTTACTCTCTGCCTCAGTTCCCAGGGAGCTAAGCAGATGCTGGTGGAACTCTCCGATTCCCTCCCTCCTGTGGAGCCACCCAGCCCTACTCCTAACCCGTATATGTCCCAAGTGTCCTCTTCTGATACCTAGAAACACATCTTACCCAGAAGGTGCCAGTGGCTACACCAATCTGTATCCCAGAAGAATTCCCTACAGGGAAACATGGAGCCATCACACCCTTCTCCAAATCAGAAAGGGCAACAGAAACCAAGGAACAGAACACCCACCCAACAAAAACAAGACCGGATATTAGCACCTAGAATTATAATCTTTCCCACCCCAGATGCTCAGAGACCAGCACAGAAACACAATAACAGCCAGAGCAATATGTCTTTGCTGGAGCCCAGCGACTCTACCACAGTAAGCCCTGATAACTGCAACACAGCTGCCGCATAAGAGGTATTTAAATAGGAAATAAATAACTCGATTAAAGAACTCGTTAAGACCCACCGCAGCTCAGGGTAACTGCCCAAAAGAGCTTGCGGGGTGGCCTGTCCAACTAGGCAGTCATTGGGGTCCAGGTCCAGTCAACCCCAATACCTACACCATCCATGAGCTGCTGGACCACAGGGAGGAGCCAGTGCTGAGGAACCAGATCTGGGGTCACACCATCATTACCAAAGATGCAAACCTGGATGTGACTGAAGAAGTCTCAGGTGCGGTCCAGTATTATGGTGCTACAGAGACCAGAGTCTTTGAGCCAGACCAATCAATGACTCACGACAATAAGTATTTGCATGTAGAACTGTGCGGACAAATACATGCACATATGTTTATGAGGCACTGCAGTTGATACCGCCTATGGACTTGCAGTAACTGCCTTTATTATGCTGAGGTAGGCACTTTGTTTCCTCAATCTCTCCAGAAATTTATATCATGAATACTATAGGCTTTTGTCAAAGGCCTTTTCGGTATTTAATGAGATGATCGTGTGGCTTTTGTCATTCAGTTTGTTTATATGGTGGATTAAATATATCAATTTATGTGTGTTGAACCATCCCCATGTCTCTAGAATGAAGCCTACCTGATAATGGCAGACGGTCTTTTTGATGTGTTCTTGGATTGATTTAGCAAGTATTTTATCGAGAATTTTTACATTTATGTTCATAAGGAAATCTGTAATTCTCTTTTTTTGTTGGGCCTTTATGTGGTTTGGGTACTAGGACAAGTGTGACCTCATAAAATGAATTTAACAATGTTCCTTCTATTTCTGTTTTTTGGAATAATTTGAAGAATATTGCCATTAACTCTTCTTTGAAAGTCTGATGGAATTCTGCACTAAAATCATCCAGTCCTGGACTGGATTTTTGGCTGGGAGACTATTAGTTATTACTTCTCTTTCACTAGGGTTATAGATCTGTTTAAATTGCTTATCTGATCTTGCTTTAAATCGGTAAGTTGTCTGTATTGAAGAAAATAACCCATTTTTTTTCTTTTTTAGATTTTCCATTTTGGTGGAGCACACTGTATGGTTTTATTTTATAGTTTCTCTCTTACTGATTATGTGCATCTTGATATATATTATGGGACAAAGTGTCTCGCACTTCCTCATTCTATAGACTCTCGACTTAAAACCCAAATAGAGCTAATTTCCATGGTGACTATATGCTGTCAAAAATTAATGCCATTGACATCACGTAAATAATTTTAGTTGGACATATAAGTCACACTGTTTCGATCTATAGCATCACATGCTATTTGAGGGGAAAATATAATTTACGTTTGTTTCTATCAGACTTTGTCAGAAATCATCACGATAGTTATTTTGCATCTACTCTAATAAATGTTAAAAGTCCAAACTAGTGGAAGGACCTTGCCATTGCTTCTTTTAGACACTGTGGGTGTAGCCTAGAAAGGTCATGTTTACCTCAGTTTACAAACATCTGATTCTGACTTGTCCATCACACCTAGCAGTACGTGGTGGGAGGCACGACAAATACATTTCTCCGTTCACACTTTCAGCTGATAAGATGGCCTGGTGAGGCCACTGATGCCTAGTCATCATGCCAGACACCATTTCAAGTACACATTCTAGAAATTTCCTGAGATTGAAACCACACTCATTGAAATGAAAACCACATTTATTTGTCACAATTCTTTCTGCCCTAGTTCTTTCAAGGATCTTCAAAGAAAACTGCAATGTGGGGTTTTCCCCAGTTCTCCTGCTGATTGTGCCGAAGTCCCAGACCAAACTCATCAGAGGAATAACTTAACCTGCTCGCCCTGGAGATCAGTCTTCTCCCCATAGGATATGCATTGTGTTTCTAGGCCAGAGTACGTTTTCCCTGGCAAAAATTATACTTAAAAACAGAGAGAAATCTGAGAAACATTGTCTTCTCTGATACCCCAGTACTATGTTTTCTGAGATGAATATTAACCAGAAATTGGAGGAAAAGGTCTTTCTAAGAACAGTACCATAGACAGAAATCATAAAGTGAATTACCCACTCAAAATCAAATTATTGGCCTGGAGAGATAGTTCAGTGATTAAAGGACTTGTCGCACAACCGTAAGAAATACATAAATCTCCAGAACACGTGTGGATGCGGGGTGAAAGAGAAGGGCCGCTTGCTGCTGAGACCAGCCACAGCGGGGAGTTCTGATCTTGACTGAGAAGCCCTACCTTAGTAACGGAGGATGACTGCCGTCAACCTCAGTCCTCCCCAAGGATTTATACATACGTACACGTACCTCCACACCGATGAGCCTACACACACACAACCATGCATACACATGAACAATGCACTCACAGGCACGCAAGAATGGAAAAATAAAAACAAAGCATCTATATATCAGACAATACCACACAAACAAAAATTTGAAAACTACAAACCAACATCTTCCCCAAGTGCTTGATAGTCTTATGCAGTTATTTTAATTTTTCTGTTATAGACACACTAGAAAACATAAAAAGTTCAAGAAAGCAGAGTTTTATAAAGGAATGTGTAAAAACAAAGCCCACCCTTTCCTCCATCATGCTATTTGTATTGATTATTCGGGAATATCACACAGTGCCCACCAATCACATTCACTTCCCAGTCCTCCCAGGTCCACCCTTCCAAATATATAAAGTCCAGTTTGTGATGCCCATACGTGCATTGGGGTGTGATTATACTCCCAATGCCCAGCTCCTTCCCTACCTCACCCCTGCCAGGAGCCATCAGCTCTAAAGAGCTACGGTTCAGCATCTTTTATCATAGTTTTTTTTTGCATTGGACTCACCATCCTCTTGCTTCTAGCATCCTGTTAGCACTGCAGGATAAGCCTGTCTGATGAATGATTACATTATTCAAAGCATACATTTTTTTTTAATTTTTATTGGCATTTTCTCACTCTCCTTTCTTCATCCCCTCTCCTCTTCTTTCCTCTTCCATGATCCACATGCTCCCAATTTACTCAGGAGATCTTGTATTTTTCACCTTCCTATGTAGATTCCTGTATGTCTCTCTTAGGGTCCTCTTTGCTGTCTAGCTCCTCTGGGGTTATGGCCTGTTGGCTGGTTTTTTGTTTTGTTTTGTTTTTTGCTTTATGTCTAAAAGCCACTTATGAGTGAATACGTATTATATTTGTCTTTCTGGGCCTGAATTACCTTACTCAATATCGTTTTCTCTAGGTTCATCCATTTGCCTGAAAATTTCAAGATGTCATCATTTTTTTACAACTGTGTAGAATTCCATTGTCTAAATGTACCACATTTTCTTTGTCTATTCTTAGCTTGAGGGGCATCTAGACTGTTTCCAGGTTCTGGCTATTACAAATAATACTGCTATGAACATAGTTGAGCACACGTCCTTGTGGTATGATTGAGTGTCTACAGTAATGAAAACAGTCTGGCATTGACATAAAAACAGACAGGAGGATCAATGGAATCGATTGAAGACCCGGATATCAATCCACACACCTATGAATACCTAATTTTTGACAAAGAAGCTAAAAATACAAAATGAAAGAAAAACATATTCAACAAATGGTGCTGACATAACTGGATATCAGCATGTAGAAGAATGAAAATAGACCCATATCTATCACCATGCAGAGACCTGGACTTGGGACTTACATTCCAATCTGTTTGTATAAGGGGTCCATGGTCCTGGTTATGACTGGAGGCCATGTTGATGTCCATGGTCCTGGTTACTGCTGGAGGCAATGTTGATGTACCTCGTCTCAACAAATACAACAAAACGTAAATAACACCCTGCATCCTATCTGACCACCACAGATTAAAGCTGGGTTTCAACAACAGAAAACCAGCAAACTCATGGAAAGTGAACAATTCTCTATGGAATAACCACTGAGTCAAGGCAGAAATAGAGAAATTAAAGATTCCCTAGAATTCAGTGAAAACGGATGCACAACCCGAGCTTACGGAACACTGTGAAAAGCAGTACTAAGGGGAAAGTTCACAGCCTTCATAAAGAAATTGTAAAATCTCATAATAGCAACTTAACAGCACACCTGAAAGCTCTAGAATGAAAAAGGCAAGCACACCCAAGAGAGTAGACAACAGGAAATTATCAAACAGGGGTAAGAGGGGGATGAAGTCAATAAAATAGAAAGAGAACAAGACAAAGAATCAGTGAAATGAAGAGTTGGTTTTTTGAGAAAATTAACAAGATAGATAAACCGTTATTGAAAGACTGGGCGGTGGTGGCACATGCCTTTAATCCCAGCACTCGTGAGGCAGAGGCAGCCAGATCTCTGTGAGTTCAAGGTCAGCCTGGGCTACAAGAGCTAGTTCCAGGACAGACTCCAAAGCTACAGAGAAACGCTGTCTTGAAAAACCAAAAAACAACAACAACAACAAGAAACACCCTAATCCAAACAAACTAAAAGAGAGAGAATATCCAAATTAACAAAATTACCAAACTAATAAAAGAGGAAAAAGCATGATCATCTCATTTGGTGTTGTAAAAGCCTTTGACAAAATCTAACAGTCCTCTATGATAAAAAGTCTTGGAAAGAGCAAGGATACAAGGAACATACATGAACATAATACTGGGGCCAGGGAGGCACAGAACTTAAAGAAGTGGCCAAGCAATGATTGGTCTAACTTCAGACCCACACCACAGAGATCCCATTCCTGACACTGCCTGGATGGCCAGGAATCAGAGGCTGGATAGCCCAGAGACTTATAATAAAAAACATCAATAAAATGATTCCTAGTGATATCTTTACATAGTCATAGATCAGCACCTACCCCAGTCATCATCAAAGAGGCTATGCCAACAGCCAGTGGGAGCAGATGCAGAGACCCACAGCCGAATATTAAGTGAAGAATGAGCCCAAATTTAATATCCCCATTGGGTCCCTCCTCTTGGGCTCAGGGAAGAAGAGAGAAAGGTGAAATGTAGGAGTCAGAGGGGTTGAGGATACGAGGAGGACACAGCCCACAAACTTCAACTAAGTAGTGCTCATAGGGTCCCTTAAAGACTGAAGAAGAGGCAATCATGGCGCCGGCACTGGCCCAGGTCCTCTGCATACACATTATGGCTGTTAGCTAAATGTTTTTGTAGAACCCCTAATAGTGGTAGTGGAGGTGTTTCTAACTTTTTTGTCTGCTCTTGTGACAAAAACAAAGGAGAAGTGGATCGGGGCGGGGTGTGGGGAGTGGCAGTCACTGGCTTGGTGCTCTTACCACTTTGTTAACCAGGTCAGTCCTCATAGTCACAGGGAAGTGAAACTCTTCAATGTAGTGGAGCATTCTTCATTAAATGTCCTTGATTTAGCCCGAGAAGACTCCCAACAGTCCCTGACATTGGAAGATTCCCCAGTAGGATATCCAATCTCTCGACAATCTTACACTTTGAATTAGCAATTACATTAATCAGTTTTCCTGCCTGATCCATCTTTTAAAATGACCTCAGAATGATTGATCCTGTACATGACTCTGATCTTATTCTTGATTATACTTGAAAATGTCAAATTTTCATATACTGTTTCAGGTGCGTTCTTTATGTATAGATAGTTGTCTGCTTTAACAAAGTAATATTTTTTCTAAAATAATTTGCTAATTTTAGGTTTCAATCCGCTGATTGCCACTTTCTGCCCTTACAATTCTGGATCCAAACAGAAATCGCATTAAACACTAGGTATGTGTTCATGCAGATCTGAAGCAGAATGATTTTTGAGACTGTTTTTCTTTCGGTTGTGTTCGCAGATGAATTACTGTGAACACTGGGCACTGATGTTTTTATTTCTATAATAAACTGTTTCATAGCTTTGGTTGGAAAGCTTTTTCACTCCTGCCTCCTGCATCCATCTTGAATTGCTTTTACTTGGAATAAAAGAAATGACACAACACATTCACACACACATACACACACTTCCATAGAAACACAATGAGGCTCAAAATGACCATCAAGGTGCAGGCTAGCAGAAATGTTTGTACCAAATTGAAAGAAGAAAAGAACTGTAACACTGTGGTGAGCTTAGGTAAGAGTAACTTGTTATCATTAAAATTCAATGGGGATCCCTTGAGAGGCAACAAGAAGAAACATGAGCAGACCACACACATAGAAAGTGAAGGAAGCTTACCATCTCCATCCCAGCATGGGGGTAGCAGGCTGGAACTAGAGATATAGCTAGAAATTAGATGACATGGCTGGTAAAGCATATGATCTTCCTAGGGAAGCTGTCTGACACACAACAAAAAAACAAAAGTTAGCATTTTATACTATGTCATAAAACATTTTTACAGCCATATTCAAATTCTTCAAAAACTAGACAGAGCAGGTATGATTGATTTTCTTGAAAATAAATTTCCTGAAGTTGCTAGGATACTAAGACTAAGTGCTTATGCTAAAACTCTGACCTAACTATAGTTAAACTAGATCCTATGGTTATGCTATTACATTAATATACCAACTTCCTCTTGAAAGAAGTCGATACTGATAAGTGATTATTTGTAAATCCTACTCTCAAGTTTACTACACTTGTTGCAAATAACACAAAAGACCCAACCAGCTGAAGTTCAAACATGACCCAAGTGCATCATCTTAGATACTTGGTGTGTTGCATTTTTAATAAACAAGACTGTTCTCTTGGCAACAACATTGACTCTTTGTTCCCTGTGTCCCTCTATTCTTCCACCCCCAGGCTAGGAATTGAACCTAAAGCTTCATGGATGCTAGACAAACACCCTATATCTGAGCTATGTTCCTTCCCAATCCTTGCCCTTAGCTTGTTTTGTTTTGTTTAAATCTTCCAACATTCATCTGTAATGTTTTCCATTTGGTAACCTGAGCTAAGTAAGTTGGGAGTGAGTCCTTCCTATGAACTGAATTTATTATCCAGATAATAAATGCATTTTGATGGTATACATAAAGTAAATGCCCAAGATATCACACTGAATATGCCCATGAAAACTGTACAATCCAGAGGGTATCTCTATGTTTATTCATAAGACAGTTAAATAATTAAATAGAATATAATTTACCCAACACTAACTGACATCTTCCTATGCTAATTACAGATTCTTTCCAGTGACTGTCGACTTTTTAAGTCTAGAAGGAAAAGTACTTTGTGTTTTAGATTTATGCTGGGCTAAAATAGTTCTTACAGTCCAGTTGGACAGGTAGTTTATACTGTCTCTTTTCTGACATCTCAGGGCGCCTGACAGAGGGAAAACCCACTCAGAATTAAACAGTTGAAAATGAGGACGTCTGGTTTCAGTGAACCAGTTGGGCAGCGAGAGACAGCCATTCTGTGTCAGCACCATGTTGTCCTTCCCGTGTTCCCAGGCTTTCTTCGGAATATAATAAGCTCTGGAACCTAAGGTCCAAATCTTAAATCCTTGTGGAGAATCCCAGGCTTCAGATAAAACGCCTAAGTCTGTTCTGGTGCAGTCAATCTGTCTCTGGTGTAGGACTTTAACAAACATCTTTTTCATGTCCTGTTGGTGAAGGGCCAGGCACTCACTGCACGTTCAAGTCTTGTTTTTGCAGTATACGAGATCAGGTTCCGTGAGAAAGGGCTCTTCTTTCCTTGCCATCAGTAAGGGTGCTTTGCCTCGATTTGACTTCCTAAACTGTATTTCTGTAACAGTTTGGTGTTCATTCTACCCAACACATTTCCAGTGTGATATAAGGAGAGAAGCAAAGAACTGAAAACCAAGAGTACTGAATCCTGAACCAGTTTCTCGACAGAGTACCAGTTCAGAGAGGAGAATAGAGGAAGAGGAAATATCAGGAGCAGAAAATGGAAGGAAATTGAAAATGGAAGCAGATGGAAGGAGGGGAGAAGAACAGAAGGAGAATAAGGAAAAGGAAACGAAACCCAAGGGAGCTATCCACTGCCTTTACCCTCTTTATGGAACCAGGTCTTCGTGAATGTCTGTCAATGACTTTGTCTGAACTATGGAATGGTATGCTTGCCACCAAAAGAGATACAGAACCACTGAGCAGTCATTTGGCATTGATATCCTATTGAATGTCACTCACCATAACATCAGTGAGCTTTTACTCGGTGCCTCTATATTCCTGACATGGCACCAATTCCTTCACGTTCATTAGTTCAAAACATCCTCATAACAACCCTGGGATGTATGAAACCTCTGTCATTTCTTTTCCATGAACAGATGCAACAGTTACATCTCAGTCAGTCTCTATCCTTCCTGTCTTTTTATAAGACCCGTCATTGAAATTAAAACTAGTCTTAAAGAAATAACTCAGCATATCATCAGAGTGTGGTGAGCAGACGACCGGGCCCCTGACCATGTCCACATGCTAACATACAATAACAGTGAATAACCGGACAGTTGTGACTGAAGGGAGGGCTTGGAGACAGAAGAACTGTTCTAGACAATGGAGGAGAGCCTGCTGTTGTCTGAGGAGAGGCACCCGAGAGTCAGCTAGGGAGATATGATACTGAAAGCAGAACAACAGAATGAACCAAGAAGTCCCAGGGCCAGTGCCTGCTGGATTTGCAGTTGGAATGGGGCCATGCTCCAAGGAGTAAGCATAGAATGTTGAGTCAGAAAAGGCAAGGAAACAGAATCCCTCTGTAGAGTGTCCAGAAAGAGTCCAGCCGTGCCAACACTTCTGTTTTAGTGGAGCAGGATCATGTTGGCTGACCTCTGGTATCGTAAAGTAATAAAACTGGATCCTTCAACTAACTACACTTGCTTGGGACACTTTGTTACAATAGCTGTAGGAAACTGAGGCCCAAAGCTGCACTGAGCATTTGTCTATAATTTTCTTTAAAAGACTAAAAGTACAGGATCTGGGAAGAGAGCTCAGTTAGGAAAGCGCTTGCTGGGCAAACGTGAAAGAGGACTCCAATCTGCAGGGCTCACATAAAAACCTCAGGTATGGGTGAGGAGAGGGCTTAGAGTGCAGAACGCCTGCTGCTGAGCAGTTGTGGGGACTGACTTGGGGTCTACAGCACCTATACACAAGCCAGGCATGGTGTACATGTCTACAACCCCATCTCTGTGCGACAGAGATGAGGATCTGAGGTGACCAGCCTGTAGTTTCAGGAGGCTGCCTCTGGCCTCCACACACACGCATACAGCACACAAAGTACTTTAAAGCCAGGAGTGGTGGCATGCATTTGTAACCCAGAGCTGGAGAAACCAACACGCATAACACTGGAGCTCAGTGGCCCATCACCCTAACCTAACCTGTGAGAACTAGCTCCCAGTGAGAAAGCGTCTTACAAAATACAAAAAGCAAGATGGATGGCTCCTGAAGGACAATACCCAACGCTGACCTCTGACCTCACACACCTGCACATACCTGCACACACCTGCATGTATGTGTAGACGCGCGCGCACACACACGAGCACACGCATGTGTATGCACAAGACTGCAGCAGAGAGAGCATGGTCCAATATAACCAGCCATGTGTTCAGTTGAATTAGAATTTGGGTCCAACCAAATAGTCTAATCAAGAGAGTGCTTCCTGGGAGATCAGCCAGCTGTGTACCGGAAATACTTCTCTCACCAATGACATGATCATCCGCAGGCCTTCTGTTAATTAACATAATTCATGTCAAAATAAAATTTTATAGGTGAAATCTGTGTCTTATTAGCAAAACGAATACAGAAATGTAGTCTCCTGGGATAAATTTTAAGTATTCAAGTTATGTAGACAGACAAATATTTAAGCTTCAACGGCCCTGACATGAGCAACATATAAAAATCAAGTGATTCTCAGAACCTTAACACCTAAAGATGGTGTCTATATTTGGCCCTCTTAATGGCCCTAGGTCTAGCTACTAAAGGATTTCTGGCTGTGTGATATTAATATCCCGTGTCAAAAATGTTACCTTAACTTTGAGAAACCCATTCTCGCAAAGTAGTGTCAGTATACAAAGTATCAGTTAGTCGGCTTCTGATTGCTATAGCAGACATCTGAGCCAAACAATGTAAGGGAGGAGAGGTTTGTTTGGACTCAATGTCTGAGAAGTTTCAGTCATGGTCACTTGACTCCATCATTCCTGGGAACAGAAGGGAGTCGGACACTATGTCAAGGAGCAGGTGATGAAACAAAATGATTGCCTCTTGAGGGACTGAAAGCCAAAGGGTAGGACAAAATGCAGCCTTCTAGGTCATGGCCGGCACTCAGGGAACTGTTTCCTCTATCCAGGCCTCCTCTCCTCTCAGGCTCTTCAGCCATGAGCTCATTAGTAGATTAAGTAGCACCCTATGATTTATTTGTTTTTCAAAGCATCACCAGCCTTTTGGAGAGACACTTCCCATCCAAGAAAAGCAACGAGAAACCCGACATCACTACTCCTCTAAGTAGTATGTGACCACTGGTTAACAAATATCTGTTGTTGGCGCTGGTTTGGTCCACAAACCTTCTAGCAAGGCTGCGGGAAAGTAATCAGATCTCAGTCATGATCAGAACCATTAAACACCAAGAAACAGCAGTCAGCGTGTCGTGGAATTAGCCTAGGCTAGTTCAGCCCAACGGTCAGAATCACAACCTTTGGAAATCATCAAACTGAACCTTCCTTTTCTTTCCTGTTCACATGAGGCAGCAAAGGCATATTCAGTCACTACTGAGATCCTGCAGTGGTGAAGAGTAACCAGGAAAGATGGCAAGAGACTTCCTGCGTGTTCTCACACTGCAGTGTGTGTTGTGTGCCTCACTGGAAGAAATGACACAGATCTTTTACTCTCGTCAACATCTTCTAAAAGTATCCCCCACCCCTGCTTGCTTCAACTGTTTGAGATGTAATCTCTCTTACAGGCAGATGTAAGACCTTGTCCAAGGTTCCCAGCAGAAAACTACAAGCGTGAAAGTAAAAAAGCCAAAATAAATTTCTCAAAAAGCCTAAGAAACAAACGTTTCATTGCAGGAAGGAGAAAATGCAAGCAGCTAAAATATGAGAAAAATACGGTACACGTGGAACTGCCAATTTCAAAGAATTGCTTTCTCTGTCATATGCAGTCCAGGAGAGAGATAAACCAGAAAACTATCCAAATAAAATACATTTGACACAGCACTCCCCTGTGTGAAGACATTCTGATCTGTGAGGAAGGGCTGGGTGGCAGAGGAGACCCTACAACATGATAAACCAGTTTCCAAAGGATTTGGAAGGTGTACTCGTAAACGCTGCCCCATGCCACACTGCTTCAGTTCTCCGGTCTCTGCCGTACTCTGAAGAGACATTTTCAGGCACCATGCCTCATGATGGGGGACCAGCCTCGACAAAAATACCTTTTGCCAGGGTAGGAGCACGGGGATTAGAAAAATAAGTAAAGACTACAAAGACACGAATAAAATAATAAAGCAGAAACATAGAAGAGTATTGGGAAGGAATTCCAGCGAATACTGAAATCACTCCTGGTTAATTTTCCATACACTTTTATACCCCAATACAAAAGGGGGAAGAAGGCAACAAAAGACTTCTTTAACATGATACAGGAATTGTTAATTGAAGAGTTAATTGCTTCAACACTTTGAGACATCAGGTGATTAACATTCTGTTGTTTGGGCAGTGAAGCTACCCTAGACCGAGTATCCTGAAGTCACCACTCCCCAGGTAACCTCATATTACAAAAGAAGGAGAAGAACCATGCTTTCATATCCTGGGCCATCTTAATGTCAAAAGAACCAAGTAACCACATCCTGGGTCGGGATGTGTAGCCCTGGTTGTTGTCAACAAATTTTAGCAACCTCCAAACTCTATGACCATCAGACAAGGTGGAAATAGCTCATATTTTTGGGCCTCCAGAGCTTACAGAGATGATGAACAGTCTCTGCACCCATGTGAGCAAGTCTGAAGAATTTGAGTGACTTCATCAGACGTCCCAGTCTGATAGAGAAACTGTAAAATCAGTCACTTGTTTTGCTTCATAGAATTCTCAGATAACTTTGAACTTGTCCCAAGCCTCTTGTTCTACTAATAAATTGCCTAAATTACTTTGGCCTATATCTCAATTAGTAGCAGAATTACATAATCATTCTATAGTACCATGGCTCTATAATATTTATTTATATATTTTGCCATTTGAATATGTATGCCCCTTCCATTCCTTTGTATAAAAGTAACAGTTTATCTAACAACAGTGGAAACAGGCTTCCTTCTTCATCTGTGGACACAGGAATACACCAAAGTTGAGACATCTTTCACTCCACTTCAAATTCTGCATGTGATAAGCTTTTCAGCATTTATATACCTTTGCTTGTGATTCCACGCCGGCCTAGAATGTGTGGACTCTGTTCTCTGCTGAGCCAACTCCCCGCAGAACAAACACCCAGGTCACTTCTAGCCCCTCTTGGAAGCCATCCCCGAGCAGCCAGAGGAAGTCGGTTTGTTCCCTCTGCTTTCCCTACACTGCACAACCCACACCCTCAGCCATGCTCACACCAAGCTGGAGCCAGTGTTTAATTGTTCCTTTCACTTTTTGAGACTATAACATATTTAATCATTTCCCCCTTCACTTTCTTCCCTGCAAACCCTCTCATATACCCTTCCTTACTCTGTTTTAAGTCCATGACCTTCCCCTTTTTATTTACTAATTTTGTTATATACATATATACATAATCCATATGCATATGTATGTAAATATACAAATATAACTTGTTCAGTCTGTATAAGGTCACTTATATGTATGCTTTCAGGGCTGACCACTTGGTATTGGATAATGCTGATACGCTTTCCCCTGGGGAAGATTATTTCTCCTGCCTTCAGCATTCCTTAATTGCCTGTAGGTCTTTGTGTGGGGTTGAGGTCTCGTGGGCTTTCCCTGGTTCATTTTAGAATGTCTACTGTTGTCCTTGGTCAGCTCATGTTTAGAGTCATGTAAGTGAAATTTTATGAGTGTGGCTCCTGACACTCCTAGGAGACACAATTTCACAGCAAACTCTCTGACCCTCTGGCTCTTACCATCTTTCCACCCCCTCTTCCACAGTGGTTCCTAAGTCTAGGTACAGGAGTTGTGATGTAGATGTCTCACTCAGGACTGGGCTCCACAACTCTACATTCAGATTGTGTGTGGTTTTCTGTAACGATCTCTGTCTGTTCCAATGAAAAGTTCCCTTGGTGAGGGGCGAGGACACACTTACCTGTGTGTGTAAGGACAGATATTTAGGCTACTGTTAAAGATATGCTGGTTTAGTAAGTTAGTGGTTATAGGTTCTCCCCATGGTTCATGACTTCACTAGCCTTGGGGAGTTGGCTAGGTTTCCAGTACCAAGAATGATTTCTCTCTTGTTGAGCAGGTTTTAAATTCGATTTCAAAGCTGGTCACTGCCAAAATGATGCATGTCACAACTGTACCTGTAGGTTACCATGCCGTGCTGGTAATTGTTGCATTCTGTAGACGTCACAGTTGGGTAAGATCTTTGCTTCATTCTCTCCTTTGTATGTTTTCCGGTGCCTTCTGGTATAGTGAAAGGGGAGGAGGCTTTTGAACCAGCTTCAGATCAGGAGTTCTGTGTCCTATCTCTGAAGTGCATAATGCCTTCAGTAATGGGAACTTACCCTTCACCTCTGGGGACATGGAGCAACCAAAGGCAATAGCAAAAGTCTGTTATGTTTGGGGATTCTCTTGGACAACCCTGACCAAAAACCCAAAGGAGGGCTTCTCACACCTGGTGTTAGGGTTTTTGTTAGCTGGTCTTTGTCTTATAGGGGGAACACTGAAGACCAGATGGGAAACTTTCATTTAAACTATATATGAATAGTTACAAACAGACTTACATGTATTGTAAGTATTTTAGGAACATTGTTAATAGTATGGTTCATAATGACTTTTTTTTAGACATCCTTACTATTGTATTAGCCTCTTCTCTCCTTCTTCTGTATTTATCTCCCTCCTCCCTCCCTATGTATGGAAACTACAGTTAAATTGCAAACTACCTGAAGTCTGGGATTATTGCTAAGATTTGGGGTTTTACCCACATTCTGTTTTCTAGCACACTGTTGATTACAGAACAGAGCTATTAAGCTGAAATTGGTCTCTTAGATAAAGAGATGCATTTTGTAAGCCATTATGAAAATTATTAACATTTTAATGCTCCCATTCACTTAAAACAGACATACGAGAAAAGGAAATAAAGCAAACATGTCCCCACTGAGGCTCTTGCAGAGGTAAGCATTTGTAACATGGGCTATATCTCCTCAAAACTATTCAATTTCAAAAATCCTTTTTTTCTGTTTATCCTTTTACTTTTTCCATTATTTGCCCCAAAATTGGGTTACTATTTTATAAAAGAACCAGGCTGATCCCAGGATTTTAAAATCAGTCTGCACTATATAACAAGAGCCCCATCGAGAGAGAGAGAGAGAGAGAGAGAGAGAGAGAGAGAGAGAGAGAGATCATTTATGAGGAAGATCTGACCAGCTGGCTTTGAAGATGGAAGAATGAGACTGGGGCCGGAAGCCAAGGAATACAATGATCCCCACCCTTCCCTGCCGTGTCCAGTGCTAAGAGGAGCAGAGAACCGCATTCTTTCTCTCCTGGCCTCCAGAAAGAATGTGGCTCTGCTTGTACCTTATTTTACCTCAGTAAGACCCATGTTGGAATTTGAACTTCCAGAACTTTAAGTTGGCAAATTTGCATATTTTTATCCATTAACTTGCAGTAATATAGCATAACATAATGGCAATCTACCCATGTAAACACAGTCATGTACTTCCAAAACCAGGTAAAGGCAGCCAATATATGTGTGTGTGAGTGTGTGTGCGTGTGTATGTGAGAGTGTGTGTGAGTGTGTGAATGTGTATGAGTGTGTGTATGTGTGTGAATGTGTATGAGTGTGTGAATGTGTGTGTAATGTGTGAGTGAATGTGTATGTGAGTGTGTGTGTGAGAGAGAGTGTGCGAGTGTTGTGTGTGTGTAAGACAGTTGTGTTTGTGTGAGTGTGTTGTGAGTGTGGTGAGAGAGTGTGTGTGAGTGTGTATAAGAGAGTTGTGCATGTGTGAATGTATGTGTTTGTGTGAGAGTGTGTGAGTGTATGTGTGAGTGTCTGTGTAACAGTGTGTGTGTGCAGACATGTTCACCTGTATGCCAGTGCAGGTGCAGGTGGAGAACAGAGGAGGTCAACATCAAGTGTCTTCCTCGGCTTTCTCAATCACTCTTCATCAAATGTTTTTGGGATAAAGTCTCACGGACCTAGAGTTTACCCATTTTTTAGGCTGACTAAGCGGAGAGACCTCCAGAGGTCTATCCAGGAAAAGGAGGCACAACCACATCCTTCTGTCTCCATCCCCCAAGCCCTGGGATTACAGCACACATCACCAAGTCTGGGTTTTTATATGGGTGACAGAACTCCAAACACAGGTCCTAGTGCTTGTGAAACAGTATGTGACCAGCTGGACTGTCTCCCTAACCCCAGCCAATGTTCTTTAAATAACCACATCTCACAACTCATCAAAGAAACCAAACTTTCAGTCTTTTGCTTTTGATGAATAAATGTATTAATTGAATTTTATTTACTTATGGCAATGCTTGTGGTTTTTCTAATGGTGATTAACTTTAAAAAGCAACAGAATAGCAATGATTTAAAGGATAACTAAGCAATGACTAAGTACTCAGCCTCAAAATGTTTGTAGAGATACAGAAAGGAAAAGAATTTTTCACAGTAATTTTGAAGATCACAAACTAAGAAGACCTACATCCCCATTCACATTATATTTTAATGATATGTATTTTTATTCTATTATGAAAGAAAATGCATCCCCATGTTGTCTTTAAATAGCCTGAGAACAAAGCTGGTTAGAGGAGAAAGGACTTTATTCAGCATATAACTCCAGGTCAGGAACGTCGAGGCTGGAATTCACACATCTAGTCACATCCACAATCAAGAAACAAGAAAATGCATACATCCCTGTTTGCTTGCTAGGTTTCTTCTTTCTTACACTGTTCAGAATCACGTGCTTAGGGAATGCCATCGGCCACAAAGAACTGGGTCTTCTCACACCAATTATCAGTCAAGAGAATCCCCTGCAGACAAGCACACAGACCAACCTTATCCAGACCAGAAGATTCCTCATTAAGACTCTCTTCCAAGGAAATTCTAAGTTGTATCAAATTGACAGTTAAAACTAACAGGCACACCATGTAAATGTTCTAGTATGATAATAATCTTCAAAGATTTTTCCATAATCATTTATATATAAATAGTTTAAGACAGAATCATCAACTTTTTTTTTTGATTTTTCGAGACAGGGTTTCTCTGTAGCTCTTGGTTCCTGTCCTGGAACTAGCTCTTGTAGACCAGGCTGGCCTCGAACTCACAGAGATCCGCCTGCCTCTGCCTCCCGAGTGCTGGGATTAAAGGCGTGCGCCACCACCGCCCGGCCAGAATCATCAACTTTATATGGGAGATATATTTCTGCTTTCATGGCTGGCATTGGAAAAATGTTTTCCAAAGCAATTTGAAAATAGATACAAGCATTCTGTTAAGATGGCAAATAGATCTATTTTTATCAATAAATCTGCACGTGATTTGTTGACCTTCAAGGGAAAGGCGAATACCAAATCAATATTATGCAGATGATAGCCTTGACTCCCTAACCCCAATGCATAAGCATGTAAGACTGAGACAGGAGAGACTGCAGTGTTCTGTAAGTGCTCACCCTCCTGAAGCTGAATCAATATCCACCAATATTGTGCATGCTAGGTCTGCGGGCTTCTTTCTCACTCTTCATATTATTGTTCCTTTTCCTCATTTTCTTGATCAGCCTGATGCTGCTTTTGTTGAATGATTGCTCTTTTCCAGTGATGGTATTTTAATTTTGTTTTAAGTTTGCTTGATTACTCATCTTTAATGTTTTCTTTGTCTTTTCTTTATCTTACATATCTTCACCAAAATGACTTTCCCAGTATGCCTTTAATCAAAATACATTTTCATTTCTTAATTTCTCTCTAATATTGCCTTGAGCTGCTTGTGGTAGTTTGGATGTGATACATCTTCCCATGGGCTCCTGTGTCTAAAATCTTGGGCCCCAGATGCTGGTGAAGGTTTAGAAGGTTTGAAAGGACCTCACCCAAAGAATTCAGAATAAAGTGGATTTGCTTCTTTTAGCTTCTGGTGGCTTCCAGAATATTTTTCTCTGGGGTCACATTACCTCAGCATATGCTTCTGTGGCTCTATTGCCTTCTCTTCTGTGTGTTGCTTATGAACCTTCTCCTATCTCTCATATGGATATGTGTGCTGACATTCAATATCTTTCTAGATAATCCAGGATAATCTTATCTAATTCACTAAACACAACTGCCATGACATTTTTCCATATAAGGTAATGTTTAAAAGAGTCGAGGAACCAGATATTATATGTTTGAATGTGATTACTCAGCCTAATAAAATCCCAATTAAAGGAGAAAAATAGGAATAGGTGTCACCACTAAAAACAGAAGGCTAAAGAAGTCCAAACCTCTATCCTGTCACAAAAGCAATGAATATTACACCTAAAACGCCAGAATCCCTTGAAGACTAGACTCTAGTTTTAAAATGCACAATAAGGAGCTGTTTAATGAAAACAGAAGTTGCAACATTTTAGGTCTAAAAAAAATCTTTGGCTAGTAATTGGCTAACAGAACCAAGGTTTCCATGGTTATGCACAACAAAAAGCACAGCTATGACAAGACTGATTGCAAAAGTCACTAGAATAGACACTAGCCATGCCCAGAGAAAAGTGGGTATTTCCAGAGCTAGCATATTGCATTATCAAAATACTGTGTTTTTAACAAATACGTAAACTGAAATAAGAAGATAGGACTTGGAGATAGAGAGCTGGCTCAGCACTTAAGAGCCAGTTCCTGTTCCTGTTGATCCAATGCCGTTTTCTGGGCTTCTGAGGCACTAGGCAGGCATGTAGGATGCACACACACACACACACACACACACACACACACACACACACCTGTAAAACTCCAATACATATAACTCTTTTAAAAAATTGAAAAGATAAGAAGATTCATAATTGGAAAAATAATAAGAAGACACTATCCTCCCACAATCTCACAAACTGGACTTTACTAGACAATGACTTTAAATCAGTTACCTTAAATGTATTCAAAGAGCTCACAGAAACCATGACCAAGCACTACAGGAAATCAAGGCAATAGTGTCACACGTTGGTTCTTATAGTAATATTTCATCTGTATTTTAATAAGTAAAGCTTGCCTGAAGACAAGAAGGCAAAACTAAGCCACTAGAGGCCAGGCAGTTGTGTCTCACACCTTTAATCCCAGTACTAGAGTCACACACCTTTACTGCCAGCACCAGAGAGGAATGTAAGTCGGGATGAAACGAGCTCATTCTCTTTTAGTCTGAGAATTTCGTAGAGGTAAGAGCTCTCTAGTGGCTTGGCTGCTTCACTTTGCTGATCTGCAGTTTGAACCCTAATAACTGTCTCTGGGTTTTTATTAATCATACTACAGTTTCTTTTTAAAAACCAACAAAGACATAACTATTAATAAAAAGAAACTCTGGGTCTGAATAGTACCATAACTAAACTAAAATAAAAACTTCACAAAAGTAGTTCAAAAGTAGATTAGGACTGACAGAAGATTAACAAACTTAAAAAGAGGTTCATTGAGATTTGGTCTAAGGAGAGAAGGAAGGAGGAACTGAAGAAAGCAGAGCTCTGTGAGGCGCCACCAACTACATCAGCGACACAACATGGGATCCTAAAGGAGAACAGGAACAAGAGAGGACAGATAGATATGAATCTATACATTCAGGCCTCACAAACGAGCTCTTGTCAAGTTAAATTCTAAAATGTTCACACAAACACTCTCAATAGAAAAGAAAGTCTTGACAGCAGCCAGGAGAGGCTGGTTCTTCCGAAAGCAGAGAGTTTCAGTGAAATTAGAAATGATCTCTCCTGAGAAACTCTGGGCCCTGGAACAGAAAAAGCTGGTGTTTTTAAGTACTGCAACGAAATGTTGCCCCAGAATTCTCTATCCAGAAAAACTATTCTTTAACCGGACTCGCTGAACATAGCGGACAATGAGGCCTACTGAGAAATCAAGAACAATGGCAATGGGTTTTTGATCCTACTGCACATACTGGCTTTGTGGGAGCCTAGGCAGTTTGGATGCTCACCTTACTAGACTTGAATGGAGGTGGGGAGGTGGGTGGTCCTTGGACTTCCCACAGGGCAGGGAACCCTGATTGCTCTTTGGGCTGATGAGGGAGGGGGACTTGATTGGAGGAGGAAGAGGGAAATGGGAGACGGCGGTGGGGAAGAGACAGAAATCTTTAATAAATAAATAAAAAAGAATAAGAATGAATTAAAACAAGAAATATGAAATGTCTTCAATAAAAGGTCACTAAGTAACTCAAATACTTACGAAGAAATGTTTTTAAAACATGAGTAAAACTAACTACATAGGCAAAGGGAAACATCTAGCATTGCTGAATTTTGGCTTAGTACACTGTTTAACATCAGTTCTCCAGGGAGACAGGGCCAATATGAAGCATAGGAAGAGACAAGAAGGGATTTATAGGTCAACTAGCTCATTTGTGAAGACTAAAAATTCCCACCGTGGGTTACAGCCATACTTTAGAACCATGGGAACCAGAGCAAAGTTCATTCCAAAACTAACTACAGGCATCCAAACTTAGAAAGACACTGATGTATCTCTCAGTTCAAACCTAATGGCTCAAGAGCCTATGGATTTTCTGATAGTAATTGTAGAGTTCAAAAATTGAGATATCCTAAAGTTCTTACATCCAAGGATACGAAAAGACAAAAACCCCAGTCTAAACACCAGCAAAGGTCCCTTCTTTCTTGAGTCTGTCAAGTCAGGTCCTACACTGATAACTCATAGACTTGCATTGAAGGCAAACATTCCTCATTCAGTCTATTAGCTCACTTGCTAATCTCACCTGGGACTCCCGGACATCAACACATTTTGTCAAACCAAATGGGTTCCCCTTTCAACAGAAAAGGTACATAACATCTACCTAAGCATGCAGAATAATTAATGTGATGCTTGGGAAGAAACAATGCCTTGCCAGTTAGGTGCATAACCTCCAATGCGATCAAATTGATATCCAAAACCAGTTTGTTGACATTCCGTTACTGTAACAAATACCTGCGATCACTCACTAATAACTCATTTATTTGGCCCACAACCCCAGAGGTTTCACTCCACCATCCTGTCCTGGGGCACAGCAGCATAGCTTACTAAGAAGTCTATTGAATGGCAAAGCCACTTTTCTCTAGGCAGCTAGGGGTCACTGTCTCAGTGTCTTCATCAGAGACATACCTGAGAAAGTTCTCACCCTTCTCCACATGACCCTACCTCTTAAAAACTATACCAAGTTCCAATGCCATGGGCAGAAATGCAGTTTTCCATAACGGACTGTTGGGAGATACCTATCCAAACCATAGTACGAGTTTCACTAATACAAAGTAGCCAGAAAACATAAATGAAAGAGACAGAAAACAGAAACTTGGCAAAACCACCACATCTTTCAGAGGTAGAAAAAATGTTCCAGAGTTGGACAGGGGTGGTGACTGTGCACACCACAATTGTGCTCATGCCAATGGGTCATTATCTTAAATCATTGCATGACGAAACATCATGTGAACTCTACTTCAATAAAAGTTAAAAAGATTAAAAGTAAAAAACTCTACCTCATCCTTGAGGAAGCCAATGCCTAAAGGGATAAGAAGACAACGGACCATGGATTTCCAGAAGTGGTCTTACTCGGCACTGTAGGACTAACTTGCCCCTCTCAAGAGACTGGAGAAGTATGCAAGGAGGTTTTTTCCAAACCTGGGGTTGCCTGGTACAGGTAAAGGTCCCACAAGGAAGCATAACTTGGGGGACAGATTCCCTTCAACACTCATGGCAGCAGCTAGAGGAAAGATCCAACCTCTGCCATCTGCTCCAGACCCAAACTTTATGACTGGCTTCAAGCACAGCCTCTCCTGGCTCACCTCGGCTACACCGACTCACCATGCCCAGCATCTGTTGCATCTCCAGGAGAAATTTATCCACCGTCATCTTGCTGAGCTCAGCAGTATTGACCAACAGCTGTGTTATTTCTCTTATTCCCATCCAATATAATACTGGGAATATGGGACACACCTTCAAAAGATTAGCTACTGCTGAATGGGCATTCTAGCACTCACGGCTAACCCTTTCACCAAGATTGACTACATCCCCACTCTACCAAAGGCATCAAAACATTCAGCTCCACAGCACTTGAAATCACAGAACTCCTGGATGGACTTTTTTTTTAACATTTCTTTTTCCCACAAGTGAGTTTCTCAACTTTTTACTTTGGAAACTGAAAATAGTGTTATACTGAGAATGTATATGTGGTGGTTTGAATGTTAACAGCCCCTATATTTAAAAGGTTGGTTAGAAGTTGATGGAACCATTGGCAAGGATTAGGAGGTATGGCCTTGTTGGAAGAGGTGTGTCACTGGGGTGGGCTTTTGAGGTTTGTAAAGCTCCCTGCCATGATGATCACAAACTCTACCTCTGAAACTGTATGAAATCTCCCAATCAAATGCTTCTTTATAAGCTGTTTTGATGATAATGTCTTTTCATAGCAATAGGACAGTAAGACAGTGAATAATAAAACCAAGTCAAGGGAAGCAGAAGGTCCTTTGCTGCTGCTGAAGGCTGCCATGTAATATACACACATTCATTTTTCAAAACTGTTTATGGAAATATCACATCTTATTTGGATTGCTTCATGTCATAGAAATGACTATTAAGTCACCAAAGTCAAACTGACAAAAGTTAACAGCTATAGAAACAGAAGCTCAGGAGGAGGAAGATAAGGCTTGAGAGTGGTTTTCTGCTGTCTGAGGTTTTCGTCCTGCCCAGTTCCCACAGTTGTTAAGTCCCAAAGAAATCACACAGAGGTCTACATTAGTTATAAACTGATTGGCCCATTAGCTCAGGTTTCTTATTAACTCTTATAATTTATATTAGCCCATTATTCTTGTCTATGCTAGCCACATGGTCCGGTACCTTATTCAGCGAGGCAGTCACATCTTGCTTCTTCTGTGGCTGAATCATGACTGTAGAAAGAACTTTCTTCTTCCTAGAATTCTCGTTGTCCCACCTCTACTTCCTGCCTGATTGTCCTGCCTATACTTCCTGCCTGGCTACTGGCCAATCAGTGTTTTATTAAAATACAATTGACAGGGTACAAACCATTGTCCCACAGCAGTTTTCAATTACCCATCATTATGATAATAAAAATTTGATATAATTGTTTTCCACCACAACCCTGGACACTCCTTACAACACCCACCTACCACTGGGATCCATGTAAGGGCTTTAAGAACCTGCCACCTCCTGAGCCCAGGAAGACCCCTGCCAATGACATGTTACTTTTATTGGTACTTTCTTCCTGAGCAGTATAGGCTCCCTGACCTGTTTTAGTTTGCTTTGTGTTTTGTTTTGCCTTTATATATTTTTTGCCTCAATCTATTCCTAATTTAAGTGGAAAGAAAACAAGATAGTTTTACCATATATTTAAATTTTTACTGTAATCTAGTGAAAGGTCACAAAAATGTACTTCTCATTGGTGGCATAGGCAGCACTTGCATAAGGATCACCTCAACCTGAAATGTGCAATCCAAAGGGCTGGACCAGGCCTGTCAATCAGAAACTTCAGACTCTGGGGTCTGCACATTGCTCTACTTCACAGACTCTCGATTGCACAGTGAAGTTTGAGGCTGCAGAAGAAGGCACATAAAAGATTTTCAAGGATACTTTTTCTGCCCTCCAAACCATCCATCTGAGTCATAGAAATAGTTCTTGGACGACAGAGTTCATATGATCATCCATCAATGCGTTGTCTAAAATACCTTTGTTAAGCAATGCACCCATCATTACATTAGATGCCAATTTGGTTTAAAAAAAAGAGGGGGGAATATAACAGATGTCCAATAAATGTTTTTTGGATGAGTAAATAATAAAACCAAAAGAGCATTCAATCTTATGAACAAGACTCTTTAAGCATGGTCTTCTCCTATATTGGGAAACTCATACATTAGTAATTTTCTGGTCAGTGATTTGCTTTGACACATATCTTAGGTATTTACCACACAACCATCTGCTTGCTTCTAAACGGACTTCTAAATGTATGGTGTCATCCAGGCACTGGTGTCTTAAGTGATCCCCTAGTAAAACCATAAAGCATAGAGAAGAATACAATCTATTTCCCCAAAGGAATTTACAATAGATAAATTATTGTATGTCCCACAGAATGATATTCCCTTGCCAACTGTGTTGGAAGTTGTCGCCGTGGCTTTCCATAAAAATTTCTGAAGGGGCCCCTCTCTGCAACAAATTATGTCTTCTCAGAGAAGAACCAATTCGTCTCCATTACTGGGCATGTACAATACATCAGGCATGATGTTTCTGCAGAGATGTGGTGCTCAATGAGGTGGGTATACAAGATGCCCAAGTTTCCAGAGAACCCACCCACCTGAAGGATCAGCAGGTCTGCATCTGAACAAGGATCCCCAAGAATGAGTAAGTTCTTAAACGGTTGCTGAAATGCAAACTAATTTGTGCAAAGCACTAGCTGAGCAGAAGAGACAAGCGCTCTTTAGCTGACTTGAGCTGCAAATCAGACCTAATGGCTCTCAGATGGTGTGACAGTGTGCACACGTGAGTCACTGGCTTGCCCTCCTGACTCATTCTTACTGTAACAAGTTGTTCTAGAATGTCATATGTCTCAGCTTACTTGAGTCCAGTAATAATACTACTACTCTTGGGGTAATGCTCAAGGGCAAAGCGTTCTAGACAAAGTAGCCCTAAAAGAACTTAGTCCCCCAGAATAAACAATTTTAGGTTTTTTCAGGCAACAATTTAGTCTGAAAATCTCTAACCCTTGTTTTTTTCTTTCTTCCCCCTGTTCTCTACTTATAAATATACAAACCCTCTTCTCAGTGTCTTCTGTTTCTTCATTTGTTCCTGGTATAATTCTTCCCACATCTGGCGTTTCAGGACTCACTCTGACAGGATATGTTGTTCTCTTACTCTGGAGACTGCTCTGGTTCCTGCAGAAGGAGCTTTAGTCAGGGGAAGCTGGGGCTTGAACTAGTGATGGTGCACGGATGTGGCCCTAAGAGGGCAAGGGCAGAGGTGTGTTTAAACAACCTAAGTCACAAGTAGACATTAGTGAGAGCCAGGATAAACTCAAGAAAATTTACTCAGTGAGCCAACTGGTCAGAACTGGGGTCAGAAACAAGGATTAGCGATAAATTCCAAAGGGCGTTGTTTCCCACTTTTCTTCATGAACAGTGCAGCTCTACAGACTTGAGTGGAGACATAACACTAGAGTTAATACTGAAAGCAGCAGCCATCAAGACCTGGAGAAGGATGGAAGTGGCATCTGTAAGCTGGAGCTTAGAATCCTCTATCACCTGCCTGTTAGTCTGGCCCCTCTTTGTGGAGGAAGAGGTGTGTGGTGGGAAACTCTCTGCAGTTACCCCAAATCTCCCAGAAAGCAGCTTTTCAATTATGTTAATCTTAGACAATTATCTTGGAGATTTCTTCAATATGTTTTCTATCAAAATGAAGGAAGGAAACATATGAGATTATTAAAGCCAGTTCCCTTCCACAGAGGTGCAAACCAAGGCAAAAGGTGGATAAGTGGTCATATAATTTAGTTGTACAGAGGTAGGGCTGGCTCTTAATCTGTTGCTTCTACATCCAGCATAGACCTAGGTCATTTTCAACTAGAGAGTAAAATGTTAGGTATAGTGTTCTTGCTTTGTGTAATTGAAGGTAAAAGACAAAATGTTCATGGGATTGGAGAGAAGAACTAGCAGTTAAGAGCACTGACTGCTCTTCTGGAAGAACCTGGGTCCGTTCCCAGCACCCACATGATAACTCTTAACCATCTGTAACTCCAGTTTCAGGGAATCCAAGGCTCTCGTCCAGCCTCCATGGGCACCAGGTATGCAAGTGGTACATAGACATACACGCAGACAAACACTCATAAACATAAAATAAGATCTTTAATTAATTTAAAATTTTTTACAACTGGTCATGATTAAAGGTCACAAATTTTTACACAACACCTAAGTCAAATGATAATGAGAATCATTGAGATCAAATAAGAATTGTTGATTACAGGATACCTGGTTACAAGTCCACTAGTGGGAAATAATGCAAATACAGTCAAAGACATGTGACTTGAATCCAATAATTTTATACAAAACTAAATGAAAGGTCATTGTTTCAATAACTGACCTATGAACTTCAGTCTGAAGATCTTGAAAGTCAAGGACGTAACTACTTAAATGCAGAACAGAAGCAGCCATACCAGCCTGGGCAGAGTCTGCTGTCCTGATCTGGATCTTTGTGATAATGGGACAATGGCAGGTGTGAATGAACTCTGAAGACTGACTAAAGCAGCACCCCATTAAAGGCCTCGCGGTGCCATCTGGAAATATTGCTAATACTCAGTTGAAAGTGCTGGGCCATCGGTGGCACTCAGAGGAAAAGCCCTGTACTGTGATTGCTACTTTGCTACAAGATTGTGGTTGGTTCTAAAGAGGTTTGTTTTGGTTTTTGGATTTTGGGGGTTTGTTTTAATTCATTTAAAGAAATGCCTCTACTTCAAGGTCCAGAAGGTGCTGGGTTCATTACCATCATCACCTGGGGAACATCTTGAAATCTCTTCTTCCCCAGTCCTATTAAAGATTAGCACTGCAGAGGACTATGAACTCTTTCCTGAAAGTGCACAGAAGAGGTCTGTCTGGTTCTCATCCTGAAATCAGCCTCAGCATGTTAGCACTAGATCCCCAGCACAAGGCAGGGAATAAAAGACTTCCGTTTCAGCTCATGCACTCTGTGCCTGTCCTTTGAAATAGTTATCCGTATGAAGTCATTTAACCACTAGCACGGTCAGCTCAAGTTTCTCCTCCTTCCAAAGCACACTGCTGACTCTTCAATGTGATACTGAAAAGAAAGGACACTTAGACTTCACATCAAGGCAAACCTGCCTTTTAATTAAATAGAAATTGTATGGCCATTGGTAGATACAGCTCATTAGATAGATGTAGAGATCCATACATGTAGATGCAGGTGGAGACTGAATAAGGATAGATGACAGATATGAAGACAAATACAACAGAGAGATGGGTATATACAGACAGATGCAGATGACGTGTAAATACAGAGATATAGAAATGGACATAAGCATGGACAGAGACATTTACAGATATAGGTATACATATAGATTATATATACAGAAATGTTATGTATAACATGATATTTTGACACATACATACTGTGTGGAATGGTTAAACCAAGCTATGTAGCGTATGTATTACCTCATACGATTATCTTCCCAGTGAAAACATTTTAACTCTTCTCTGATTAATTTTCAAGTGAAATGTATATTATAATTATTTATTGTTACCATAAAATATAAAAGATCTCTTGCAATTACTTCTCTTGCCTGACTAAATTTGGAAACATTCATCACCATTTATCTAGATTCCTAATTCTCCTCGCTTCTGGAAACAAAGGCAGATCAGTCTTGAATTAAAACCTGTTGGTCTCAACATCAAAATCTTTCAAAATGTATCAATTCTCTTAGGTTGACGCCTACTCCTTCTTGGGCAGTTTGATATCACAACGTAGACACTACCAGGAAATTGAAGTAAGATGCCATACACTTTAAATAAGGCAAAATTAAACTTCTAAGTGAACTCAGAAAATATAATAATGAGACCATAAGAAAAATAAGGTAAAGATAATATGTATATAGATTCCTAATGGCTACCCTATACTTGCCCCTGCAGGAAGCACAGCTTAAAGGAAAATTGGAGGAACCAGACCTGTTGAACTCATGGGCCTGTTTTTCTTCCAAGGAAGGAAATGACTGACACCTGGTCACCCAGGTGCTGACTGACAACCCAATGATCATTTTGCTATTCTATGGAGCAAGCCTTCCTGAATCCCCCAGTACCCTGAGCATTGTTTGGGCCCTAACCCCAAGCCTTGTCTCTCAGTAAACAGAGCACATCCTTATGGAAGAGGTCCCATGTACTTTGCATCCTCCATCGCTAGAATCTATGCTCATCACAGAGCCTTCCTCCGTAGGCCTTGCCCTAACCTTTGTTTATCGCTTGTCCTGATTGTAAAGGTTACAGGTACTTTGCTACTTTGCTAGGGAGTTTCTATGAAGCTACACATAAAGCTTTGTTGTAGTAGCTGTGTAGTAATATGGAGCTGTGGCGGGGCTGCGTCCCCAACACCCCAGCCACCTGCTCCAGCTAGCTTATGCCCCGAAATAATTACACAGACACTGTATTCATTTAATCACCGCTTGGCTCATTTCTACCTAGCCTCTTCTAGGCTAACTCTCGCACCTGGACTAGCCCATTTCTTATCAACTGTATAGCACTGGTCTTACCGGGAAGATTCTAGCCTAAGTCCATCCTGGGTAGGAGCTTCATAGCGTGCATCTTCCCTGGAGCAGGGAGCACGACGTCTCTGCTGAGGCGTCTGCTCCCAAGAGGAGAGCTGTTGATTCTGACCTCACTTCCTCTTCCTCCCAGCGTTTTGTTCTGTTTACTCCTCCCACCTATCTCCTAACCAATGAGAGCCAAGCTGTTTCTTTTAATTTAACCAATGACCTTCCTCCATCATAGCTGCCATTTGGAAACCTTTTCCCCCAAGTTTTACTGTGCTTAAACATGTAAGAAGAATAAGCCCTGAGTACACTCTGGAAGTTCTTGGCTCTACGCTAACTAAAGCCGTGCTGATGGGAATTTCAGTCTCCATCTGTGTAGATCATTTCCCTGCCAGCCATGAGGCCTACAGGGTCCCCAACATCTTCTTATGCCTCACAAAGTCTCATCTGTTTACTTCCACATTCAATTTGATTAGCTCACTGACCAATATTCATTCCCCCCCCTGCACCCGACCATCTTTACAGTAAAGTCCTGGATTCTATGCTGGACTTTACTATTAATTAGCAAGTCATTTTCCATTTTTAAGTCATCATCCAATCTGCGGTATTATGAACTAATTGTACTAGAACATTGCTAAAGGGTTTTCTACAGTCTACAGAAGAATTTGTATAACTTTATTTCTAATTCTCCCACACAATAATTCATAGATATAGTGGTCACATTAATCAATAACACATTGCATCTTCTCATAACATCATAGCATCTCAAGTTGCTGCAATCTGAACTACCGTCACACCCAACCATGAATTCTAAGCTTGAGTTCTATTAGCAGCTAGCAAAAGCACAAGAGCAAGGCATCTTTAAGTTTAGAACAAGGGTCATAATTAAACTGATGAGTCTAGTGTTTGTCCAATGATATGGGACAAATTAATATGGCTTTAAACTAAAAAAATGAGGCTGAAGAAAAATAAGAGTTGATTGTTGATCAAAACTCTAGAAGAATTGGAACAAGCTACAGAAATAGCATAACAGTTTCTCAATAGAAATAATGATGAGAGGACCTTGGGCTGGTAACTTACATCTGTCTTTCTGTCCTACTGCAACACAGTAAGCCTGTGTTGGCCTCATTTCAGAGAGAATTGGTGAAGACACAGAACAAGTAAGCAAGCTACCATAAAAATGAATACCTAACAGAAAACCTAAGATGCTCTGTGAGTCATCTGTGTAGAGAGAGATGCTGTTTACAACATATATTTGACAGATATAGAACTGTGGAATGCTTAAATTAAGCTGTGTGGGTGCTCAAGAACCTTACTCTATAACTTTCCACACTCCTATAAGGAAGAAAAGAGAAGAAATAGCGTTTAGCTTGGGAATGAGCAGGAAGAGTACCAAAGTCATCAATTGTCTAGTACAAAGAGGAAACACCATCCAATCAGCTAAACGTCAAGGATGGGACTGGGGCTGAGAAGAGGAGGAATGTTTACAAGAGCCCAATGAAACTACAAAACCAGAAGGATCCTGCAATGAGTGGATAAAAGAATTGTCAAGCATGCACCGTGATAGATGCAGTGAGCCTCGAACATAGGCACAGTAAGATGCAGACAAGATGGCTATGCAACCTTCTCAAGCCTTTCTCAGAAACCCAGAAGCATTAAACAGTTCATTGATCTCTAACTAGGATCTGGAAATGCATGAGGTTAACAGTAAATACCATAAAGGAATTGGAGATATTTGAGAATAGTTGAAACAATTGATCATTGAGTCCATGCCAAAGTGAAGAGAAAGCAATGCTAATGAATATCTGAAAGCCGCTTTCTCTCCAGGCTATAGAAATGTGGTGTAGATCATGACCATTTGTTTCCATTTCAATTACTTAAAGCAAGAACACTGTACCTAACATTGGTAATAAAACATATTCACAACACACAGAAGGGGATCCCACATGAAACTTGTTGGAGTAGGTGTGGCCCTATTGGAGGAGGTATGTCACTAGGGGTGGGTTTTGAGAATTCAGAAGTTCAAATCAGTCCTAGGGGTTTACACTCTCTCCCTGTTGCCTACAGATCTGGATGTAGAACTCTCAGCTACCTCTCTAGCACATCTGCCTACATGCTGCCACGCTCCCTGCCATGATAACAAACTAAACCTCTGAACTGTAAGCTAGCTCCAACTACATTTTTCCTTTATAAGAGCTGCCATGGTCATGGTGTCTCTTCACGGCAATAGAACACTGACTAAAACAAGAACCCAACTAGACAGGACCAAGAAATTTCTTTACCACTGCAGAGCATAACCCATCAGAAAAATGTAACTTGATACTACAATGAAAAGACATTAACCTTTCAAATGAATTACTGTTGTACCAAAACATAAAGTGCAGACAAAGATGTGTAAACAAAGGAACCCTTATATATTCCCAGTGGGAGTGTAAATTAATACAGCTATTAAGGAGAACAATACAAAAGTCCCTCAGGAAGCAAAAAGCATGTCTGTCCCATAGTTGCTCCACTTCTGGGAATAATTCCAAATGAAAACAAACCAGCATACCAAACAAATGTGCTTTTTATTACAGCACTAATCACATGATAACTAAGATATGAATCCACCTAGATAGCCACTAACTAATGGGTAAGAAAATGTTTACATACACACAAAGTATGTGTGATGCTGAGCTATCAAAAAAGCTTTCTCAAGGTCACCTGCTCATGGTTGGAGATGGTATCATTTTGAATTTATAGCTGACCTTATCTCTGTCCCCACACCAGATAGACTGCAACCCGAATTCCAGGGTGAGGAGAAAAGCTTTAAGTAAGAGCAATTAACAAGTACAAGTGCTTCTTCACCGAGAACTGTTGGTATAGTTTGAGAGAAAGCCGACGCCACTGAGGTCAATAGCTGCATCAAGAAAATAATCTTCTGACCTGCTTATACAAATGAAGATTCTCTCCATTGTATATAATGCTCCATAAATGCATGAGGATTGATAAATATGGAGCTCTTTTCTATGGTATAAAAAAATGATAAGTCACTGTCCACATTTTTAGAGACCTAATTATTTACAAGTAGCAGTCTAAACACACACATGGGCGGGGAGGGGGATTTGAGAGTACTGATAGAATTTCAAAGCCAAGACATTACATATTTCGTGACCCTGTGAGCTTCAAGAGATGAATTTACAGCCGAGCAATGAATGATAAGGGGGGGGGGACTTCCAGGGGACTGCCAAGTAAATAATAGTAATAATAATAAAAACACAAGCAAGTGACCTGATAACTTAGGGGCAACGACAGGTCATTGGTGGGTCACAAGGATTAGGAGGGATGAAAGATTATGGAAAACACACTCTCAGGTTTCCTCCCATACATTTCATGCCGTTGTATCACTGGATATTCAAGTATTCTGAATTTTCCAGGCTCTAAGCTTATAAGAATCATTCTGCCTCTGTACACATGAGTTAGTACACTAGATTAGGTCAGTGAGTTCCAATGTTCCTTCTTGGTAAAAAGTCCTTTTCCAGGAGATATCTGTATCCTGAACAAAGGAAAACCCACTGAAACCATACAGTTTCTCCAGTTAAATTTCTACAATGAGTAGATGACAATTGCCTCTCCTTTTCATAAAAGAAGCCTAGCCATATTGTCGCCACAACAAGATCAATACAAAGAACTGGAAGGGGGGAAAAGAGAGGGATGGGGCAGAAGAGGGAGTGAAAAATGAAGAACTGGAGATGGAAAGGAAGAGATAAAGGAGGAGGACAAGAGGAGAAAGAAAAACAGGAAGTCACAGAAATGATAGCAAAAGAAAGGGAGAGCAGCTGGAGAGGTGGTTCAGCAGTTAAGAACACAGGTTACTTATGCAGAAGACCCAGGTCCAATGCCCAGAACCCAGATGGCAGTCCACAACCATCTGTAACTTGAGTTTCATGGGATCCAACGCCCTCTTCTCAGGTTCACAGATGACAGGCACATGTGGTACACAGACACACAAGTAAACCACCTATACTCGAAGGAAAGAAGGAGGGAAGGAAGGGAGGGAGGGAGGGAGGGAGGGAGGGAGGGAGGGAGGGAAGGAGCGAGGGAGGGAGGGAGGGAGGGAGGGAGGGAGGGAGGGAGGGAGGGAGGGAGGGAAATACAAGGGGAGGGAAGGAATAGAGGCAATGAAGAAAAGAAAAGAGAAGAAATAGGGAGCTAGGGTGGAAAAGAAGGAAAGAAAAAGAAAGAGAAGCGGGAAAGAGAAGTGGAGATGAGAGAGAAAGCTGACCTCACATGATTGGGTAGATCTGTTTTTGAAATTAAAATGCACGCAATTCTGATTTTATTTGTGTGCAAAATTTAAGTTTAGTTGCTCCTTGATAGCTTTGTGTTTGTCAGCTAAGAAATTGTTTATCTAGTATTACACATTTGCTTTGGGAAATATAGACGAGTAAACTTCAAAAGTGCATCTTCTTTCCTTTTTCTCCTGCTTTTGTGGTGCTGTGGTTTGAACCCTGAACCTTATAAAGAGCAAGAGTTCAACCAACTGAGCTGTAAACTCAGCCTTGGAAGAGCATTCTTAAAACTTCTTCATGCTTCGCTTTTGGTAGCACATTAATCACTTCAATACTTCGTTTGCATATTTATAACCTTTCTTGAGGAAGTGGAAGAGAATAGGATGGTCAGGACGGGAGAAGGACAGAGAAGACCAAGTAAGAGATATCTTGTTTGAGGGAGCCATTGTGGGGCTAGCAAGAAACCTGGCACTAGGGAAATTCCCAGGAATCTACAAGGATGACCCCAGATAAGACTCTAAGCAATAGTGGAGAGGCTGCCTGAACTAGCCTTCCCTTGTAGTCAGATTGATTACTACTTTAATTGTCATCATTGAACCTTCACCAAGCAACTGATGGAAGCAGATGTCTGTAAATAGCTTGGAAGAGATAACATTGGCAAACAGTCTTCCAACACTGTCACCTCACTACCTCTGGGCCTTTGGAAGGAGAAGCGGGGCAGGGTGCGGGGGAAGAACTATGGTCTCTATATGGATGTTCAGCCCAGCAGAATCTTTGTGCTGTGCTATAATTGTCTGTTATCATGGCTAGATTTCTGTACCAAGGGAGCGGGTACTGAAGGTTCTGACTCTCCTGAGAAAACAGAAAAGAGGCAAGAGCATTGCTTGGAAACTTCCCTGCATATTCTCACTGGCTCTTGCACTTGAAGCTACACATACGCATGCACTCTCTCTCTCTCTCTCTCTCTCTCTCTCTCTCTCTCTCTCTCTCTCTCTCTCTCTCTTCTCTCTCTCTCTCTCTCTCTCTCTCTCTCTCTCTCTCTCTCTCTCTCTCTCTCTCTCTCTCACACACACACACACACACATCGTTCAGGAAGACTTGGCCTCACCCCTCACTTTTATAGCCTCTTCGTGTTGATTGTGCCATCTTGACAGGAACCAGAACGTAGTTTTAATTCTTTCTGGAGCTCTTGTTCTTCACACCCTTAATTATTTATTGCGGACCAGCATCCAAAATACAATCCCCTCCAGTTCACTCCCCTCCCTCGCAGTCCCATCCTCATTGTGCCTTGGGCTTATTTTCTTCAGACCAATTACACTGTTCCTTTCTCTCTCGCATCTATTTATTATGTCTCAGAGAAACTCCCCTCCAAGTTTTATGGCACCCTCAATTTATTCCACCTTCTTGCTTTAACTGAATCCTGGATGTACTCCAAGTACTCAGCCTCCCCTGAAGTCTCTCAGTGGGCTGAGACAAAGTTTCTCACATCCATCAGTCTCAGGTGCCGAAGTCAACCTTACGGTCTAATGCTTCCATCCAAAATTTTTGTCCCTCTAACAAAGCAATGTGTGATTCTTTTCTCTCTTTTTTTTTTTTTGCCTATTCATTTTTTTCTTTTTTTAATTGATTTTTGTTGAGCTCTACATTTTTCTCTGCTCCCCTCCCTGCCTCCCCCCTTTCCTTCAACCCTCTCCCAAAGTCCCCATGCTCCCAATTTACTCAGGAGATCTTGTCTTTTTCTACTACCCATGTAGATTAGATCCATGTATGTCTCTCTTAGGGTCCTTATTGTTATGTAGGTTCTCTGGAATTGTGATTCGTGGACTGGTTTTCTTTGCTTTATATTTAGAAACCACTTATGAGTAAATACATGTGATAATTGTCTTTCTGGGTCTGGTTACCTCACTCAAAATGATGTTTCCTAGCTCTATCCATTTGCCTACAAAATTCAAGATGTCGTTATTTTTTTCTGCTGTGTAGTACTCCAATGTGTGATTCTTTAGGGGTCACATCTGCCCATTTCCTCCTCACTGCTACAAGGGACTTCCTCTGCTTCTTTAATTAACTGACAACTCAGCTTTTCTCCTACCGTCTTGGGTGACTTTAATGTCCCCACGGGCAGCCATTCACCTTATTGTCCTTCAAAGGCCTGTCTCTCAACATTAGGCCGTCTCAGCTGACATTCCAGCAAAGATGGCAAGGATATCATATTTGTTCCTGTCTAAGATGCTTGCCACAAACCTGGAAATACAGTCGGTATTTTATACGACCGCTTTGTTAAACTAACAGCATTATTACACTTAAGTCCCCTTTACATCCATTTTCTAAATGAGAAACCAGAATTTTAGAGTGGGCCCATATTTGGGGCAGGGGAGACATCCAGGTAGGAAGGAAAGAGAGAATATATTTAAATTCCAATTTTATTTTGATCGTATTTTCTATGTTCTTCTCTCTTTCTTTTGGTACTAAAAAAATGATCAAGCGTTGATACAGCAATAATTTGGAAACTTTGGAATCAAAGGCAGATGAGTAAGCAGTTAGATCGGCAAAAGAAATGACTAATTTCAAAAACCCTAAAACACAGGTCAATCTCTTTTAATGTCTGTTAGAAAACAAGGCTGTTGTGCTAGAAATCCCAGTGCTGACACAGTTATTACCAGAATATTTATGAAAGCTGAGCAGAGCCAGGCCCAAGGCAGTTATCACAAACTAACCAATGTGCTAAAAAAGAGATGTCTTACAAACTTTGATTCACACTTCTTATGGGCATCTCATTCAGAGATTTGTCAGTCATGGCTAAATTTTAAATACCAAGATAAAACACACAGAATGAGGTAACATTAGCCATTCATATTTGTGTTCTCATTGGTTTCACTTTAAGAACTCTTCAAGCGCCCCCTGATTTTCTTTCAGCACACCAAGAAAGAGTAACCCTAGATAAATGATCTCAGTGCCTATCTCTGTTTAGGATGTAGTTTTTGGTTGATTCAACATCTTTTAAATCCCCCGTCTATTAAGACCCACTGTTAATACAAGCCCAATCAAGACAGTACCTAAGTAAAAAACACAAAATCTTATCCTTATCCCCCGAAACTTTGCATAAACAGAGGCTGGTATTGTTCCCAGTCAGTTCCCTTTTCTGCCTAATTAAATCTGAAAGTATATATTTTTATGGTTTCCCAATAGTAAAAGCATCAGAAACTATCAGATAAACACTAAGTATCCACCTAACCAATGTAGACAAGGAAATAATTATTTTAACTCAAGTTAAAATTCAAAAATTTAGTTGTAAATCTGGTGGGGAAAAAATATCTCTCTGAAAATGTATTAAATAAAAGAATTAGTGAAGGACTAGCATGGTGGTGTACACATTTAATCCCAACATTAGGAAGGCAGAGACAGGTGGACCTCTTTGAGTTTGAGTACAGTTTGGTCTACAGAGAGAGTTACAGGCCAGCCAGAGCTATACAATGAGATTCTATCTCAAAAACTAAATAGCAATAGCAGTGATAATAATAAATTTATAAAGCATTTCCCAGTTGTGGAACTCTCATCGTATGTGGCGTTGCTTCAGGACTACTCATTTAGGAATTAACAGTCATGTGATGAAAGTTTTAACACATTATCAATTCTAACACACTCATAATTGAGAGAATTTATTCATCTAACTATCTATCCAGTTTTAATTATCATCAGTTTTAAAGCATGGTCCATAACCTATTTTAGCAAATTAAACCTTCTGATAATAACAAAACACAAATTTCAACTCTTACACAGACTAAATTTAGAGCAATAATAGTTATTAATGATAACTTTTTTTAAAACCTCCTAATATTTTTGTCAGCCTAAGGCCTTCCAGGTTTGCCTTTATAAGTCAGATAGACACAATAAATGTTAGCATCTAAAACTAACACGAATGTTAACGGGGTCAAGAAACACTCTTGAGATAGGGCCACAGAAGTGTAAGTTTTCTCACTCAGCAGCGTGTTCCCAACAATACACATTCATCTCACCAATGTGTGTTAAGTACCTAGTGACTATACACACTCATCTCACCAATGTGTGCTAAGTACCTAGTGACTATACACACTCATCTCACCAATGTGTGTTAAGTACCTAGTGACTATACACACTCATCTCACCAATGTGTGTTCAGTGCCTGGTGACTATGTACACTCATCTCATCAATGTGTGTTAAGTACCTAGTGACTATACACACTCATCTCACCAATGTGTGCTAAGTACCTAGTGACTATACACACTCATCTCATCAATGTGTGTTAAGTACCTAGTGACTATACACACTCATCTCACCAATGTGTGCTAAGTACCTAGTGACAAGGCACACTCAACTAGGCCCTGGTGTGAAAGGGAGGCAGAGAGGATGATCTGACCCTCCAGCGAGCTGCCTCCCTTGGCCAAGGCTGTTAACTTTGTGCTGCGCTTTCCTCGTCCTATTCTTTAAACGCCACCCTTTGCTCCTTTGCTCTTTCCTGTGAGTGAGCAGAGCCAATGAGAGTGGATCAATTACCAACCAAACCTTTCTGCCTGGCTTTGGTGAGGAACCAACTAGAGAAAACTGAACTCCAGCTGCGAGGTGTCAAGTTACAAGTAGTCTAACTGCCTGTGTGTGTGTGTGTGTGTGTGTGTGTGTGTGTGTGTGTGTCACCATCTGTCTCTCTACCTCTCTCTGTGTGTCTCTGTCTTTGCTTTTTTTCTCTCTCTCAAAACTTCAGGCCATATCCCACCCACCATAGCTTCTCTCTAAAGTAAGTAGATTCTTCCATCCCTCCTGCCAGCTTTGAAATCACAATAAAATAAAATCGCTATAAAAGGGGAATGCTGTGGGACAACGCTCTTGTACCCTGTAAAGATTTGTCACTCACATTGCTTTAATAAAATGCTGATTGGCCAGTAGCCAGGCAGGAAGTATAGGTGTGGTGACCAGACTAGGATGATTCTGGGAAGAGGAAAGGCTCAGTCTGCAGTCGCCACCCAGAAGCAGAGGATGCAAGATGAATGTTGCACTGAGAAAAGTTACCAAGTCACATGGCTAGCCATAGATACGAATTATAGCTTAATTTAAGTTGTAAGAGATAGTTAATAATAAGTCTGAGCTAATAGGTCAAACAGTTTATAATTAATATAAGCCTCTGTGTGTTTCTTTGAGACTGAACATTTATGGGATCAGACAGGACAGAAACTTCCATCTACAGTTATTAATTATGAAATCTCTGCCAATAGCTTAGGCTTGTTTCTAACTCACTCTTATAACTAAAATTAACGCATATCTATTAATTTGCTTTCTGTCTCATGGATTTATTACCAACTGCCCATGCTGCTTTCCTGCTTCCTCAGTCTCTGGCTGGCGACTCTCCGGGTCTCTGCTATTCTTCTTGCCTGCATTTTCTCAATGACTCTCTATATCCATGCTTTTTCTTGAACCTATGCGCTATTATTCTGCTAAATGGGCATAGTAATAAACTTCATCCTGTTTTATCTTTATACCCATCTCTCAACCTTTGCCACAAAAGTTTCTTTTTGCAGTAGATGTGATTAACAGAGACCTGCAACTGGTCAATATGCAGAAACTAAGAGACTGCAGTGCTCAGCTCTGAACAGAACACCCTCTCCTCATCCAAAGGCTCAGGAAACATTGGGTTAAAGGGGATGGGAGTCTTGTAAAAAGGGACTCATGAGACCTGGCTTCTAGCTAAGTAGCTACTGATACAGTTGATAGTCGCTATGGAAGAGTCAATTTTCTTCAGGGCTTTGACCCCTGGTATGTTGCCCTTAGTGGTCCAGGCACACACAGATGGTACTAAGTGGACTCAGTGAGTTATAAAATTAATAGGCAAACATGAGTGTGGAAGAAGGGGATGAGAAAGAGGAGTCTGAGAGTAAGAGAAAGATAGTGGGGGATGGGTATAGCAAAAACACACTATATGCATGTATGAATTTCCCAAATAATAAATAATTTTTAAAAAAGAAATTCAAGGTAATAATTATACAATAAATGTGAGTGACTCCTTGATAGGGAGAAAAGAATAGATGTGGTAGGAAGAACAGATGTGGCACACAGGGGGACTTCAGAGACATTCAGATTGTTCTTTTTCTTGACTTGAGCAGTGGCTACAAAGGCCTTCATTCATAATAATTCTGTGCTTTTAGGCATTTCTCAGCAAAGAGGCACCAGAGTTTGATGTAGTTCAAATTGCTAGCACCCACCTACAAAGCCAGGTGTGCCTACACAAACATCTGTAACCCTGGTGCTCAGGGTTTTCTAGGGGACTTCCTAGCAACTAGACTAGCTCCAGGCTTCATGGGAGACCCTGTCTCAGGGAAATTGAGGGAAGCAATAGAATAGGACATCAAGCATCTCTCTCTGGGTGCACATGCACTACACACACACACACACACACACACACACACACACACTCAAACATAACACTCTGAGTAGCATGGGACTCAAGCCAATGAGGTAAGTTCTCATATTTCTTAAACTTTCAGACTCCTTTCCTGAACCCCAGGGCAGATGAAAAGAAATCTCAAGCTAGTCCCAGAACCAGTCATTTTTCCCTTGGGAATGAAAGAGGCTGAGTTAGCTCAACTATTTACTGTCTTCTTGACTTGGCCAGGACTAGGCTGCCACAGTAATAAGCAAGTACAAAATCTCAGGGACTTTCAACAACAAAAATTCACTCCTCACTCAAGCTGACTTGGTTCAGGACACCCTTCATGGCAGCTGCTCCCCATATGTGGGTGGCATCCCAACTGCCCCAGTTAAATGGCATTATCATCCCAGCATCTCCCCGCACCCCTGCCAAAGTGGAAGAGAGAAAACTGAGGAAACACGCTGCTCAACCAGATGTACCAGATACCCCTCTCCTTGTGTTTCACTGGCTGCAGTAGTTCACATGGATGTACCCAGCTTCCTAAGAGCAGAATGTCTCCAAAATGTGACCAGAGAAGAGGAGGGGGTAAGAATCAGATGCCAACACAGAAGGAATGTTCAGCATGGCTGTCTTCATGCTCAATAGCTACAACATGATCCAACACATAGTGCCCCAACGTGTAGTTATCCTAAAATAGTTTTGCTCTGTTCAGCATGAGGTAAAGATACACCATCCTTTATTAGTGTAACTCTAGTACTATGACATGTTAGGTGATTGTCTGTGACAAGGTAATCCTTTAACTATTCAGAGTGTTTTCATTAGTTTAAAGCTGGCCTGCAGAAGCTACCACCTCACGATCACTCAAGTAAATCTGAGCACTCACAGGATAAGAGCCCAGCGCCAGGGCCTCATGACTTCCGTTCTATCATTTTACATTCAGGAAGAGCTGCTCCAGCAAACCAAAGGCAACAGAGGTTGAGCTGAGAAACTGAACAGTAAAGATAAAAAAGTCTTTGAATCTGTAAATTAAAATAAGAATGACTATATTTTAAATCCTGCAATTTTGCATTGTTTATCTGTTTAGGGGGAGACAGGTACCCTTGGTTATACATGTGGAGGTCAAAGGACAACTTTATACTATGTGGGTTCCGGGAATGGAACTCAAGTCATCAGATTTGGTGGCAAGTATGTCTATCTACTGAGCCACCACTCCTGCCCAAAATAATGTTGTGTATAACACAGATAATATGAAAGGTTATATGTTGCCTTTAAAATGTATTATTTGGGGGATGGAATAATGGTTTAGTGGCTAAGAACTCATTGTTCTTACAAAGGACCTGGGTTAGGATCCCAGCAGCAGCAGCATCAGGCTGCTTATTCATAGCTGCCTGGAACTCCAGCTCCAGGAGATCCGAAGCCTTCTTCTGGCTTCCAGGGACACCTGTGTGTATGTGAGCACACACACACACACACACACACACACTTAAAAATTAAAAAAATTAATACATTTTTTAATATATATATATATTAAACTTAAATTAGGTTTTAAAAAATCTGTTCTAAATTTAACGTTTGACTCATTATACATGAGTCAAAATATATGACTTAACTCCTTCCATAATATTCAGACACACAGAAAAGAGATTTTTGTAGGATTTTGAGTGTTATTAATTATTGCTATTTCCTAATTGTGCCATCCGCTCGGCATATCCCCTCAAGTTCTTAAGTAACGCTAAAGAGGCAACTTGTGCAATCCCTTTTATGAGCTCACTCTCCTTTTTGGATCCTAGGAAAATGCATGAGGTGGTCCAGAGTGAAAATGGTTCAAATCAAACCCATCTGCTGATACTAGCATAACAGAGCTAACTTGGATGGCAAAGGGAAAAACAAGCAGGGTTTTACGTAATAGATACTGTTCTGGGCAGGAAAGGGCAGCGTCTTAGAACAGGGCCATTGAGCTCTGCACTTTCCATCCATGCTATGCAGGTCACCTCGTCATGTGAAAATCCCATCTATACTACACAGGTCTCCTCAACATGTGAGAATCCCGTCCATGCTATCAGGTCCCTCATCATGCGAAAATCTCATTTGGATACTAAATATTTGTCTAACATCTCTGTTAAATGTGCACTCTCTTTCACAGCCGATTCATGAGGAAGAAATGGAAAAGGAAAATGAGAAAGGAGACCAGGGATTAATTAAAGAAGAATTTCGAGAAGAAAAAGAAGTAAAAACAATTTGAGACATGGCTATCAATTTAAGTAAATGCCTATTTTAAGTGTCTTCATTTATAACCTTATTATTAAATACACGCAGAAATCTATTTTCCAAAACAATAAAATTAAAAATATTTCAACCTTGTCAACGAACTAACACAACATGCCCTGAGAACAAAGCCCAGGCCATCAGATAATGTTATAACTCTTTGGAATCACTCGTGACTTATTTACTTAAGGTGTGAAAGTGATCTCTTTCCATAAATGTCCCTTCCTCCTTTTCCCATCTTCCCTCTGACGTAATAAGACAATCTTCCAAAATAAACTCTCCTTTCCGTTGTAGATATCCTGTTGCCTCTGCTTCAGAGCAAGCCTGTGTTGTTAATTTAAGCTTTAACTTAACCTTGGGTTAGAGAGTCTGTCCTACACAAACCCAGAGAAACCAGACCTAACGTAGGCTTATGTTGTTCTTGAGGGCATCCTGGGGAGACGGCCAATCATCATTCAATACACATGAACACATAATACAAAGCCAGTAATCCATCTAGGCTGAACTTGAGATTCTAAACAGGCAATGGAACGTTTGTGAATGTGTTTTTAATTTTGGTCAGCAGGCCACAACAGCATCTCCTAATGAAGAGCATCTTCTCTGCAACCTATGTGTGGAAACTCAGTTCTACGAACTAGCCTGACTCATCAGCTCTTTTTCCCCATAACAATTTTTTGTGTGTAAGTGAAGGAAACACTACACATATCCACATACATATTGAGTGGCCAAAAATTTGTTCTGGCCCTGTCAGAAACCAGCATGTTTCAAATTAACAGAGTTGGCGTGAGACAGTGAGCATGTGGAACACGCTGGCCCCCTGTGACCTAACAATTAAATTAATACAACTTGTCCTGTAACTAAAGAGGTTGGATCCAGTCTGCAGATCCAGAGATGTGGTGCTGGCATAGAACAGGCTCATGCGATTCAGGCTCATGCGATCTAGCAAATAAAGCTGTGAAAGATAAACCAGACGGTAGATCATGCAGAACTTAAGCCTGAACCATACGTTGCCACTCTGCCACAGAGCAGCAGGTGGAGGTATGTGCTGTGCGGTGAGGAGGCTCATGAGCCGAGGACCGTCGCTGGTCATTGCGTAGGTAGGGTCTGATCATGAAAGACCAAGCCATTTCACTCTGTGCTGCTTGGACCTGAATGAGTTTGCTGCTGTCTTACGTTTTCAATCTCTCTGGATTGACAATTCTTTCACGGAGAAAGAGAGCCGGTGTAAATCGACTGTCAGGATCGAGAATCTCCTTAGAGACAAATCTGCAGACAAGGCTCCGTGAGAGCTCCTCTGCTTGGTTAAGTGATATGGGAAGACGCACCCTAAATATGGATGGCATCATTCCATGGGCTGAGCATCAGCATTTATCACTCTGCTTCCTGACTATGCATGCAATGTGATCAGCGCCTTCATGTTCCTGTTGCCATGACGTCCATGCTGTGATGGACGGTACCCTCAAACTGTGAGTCATATGAACCGCTGTTCTGATATACTGCAGCCCATAGGAAGTGTGTTTCTTCTGCCATCCTGATGCTGAAGGATCCTTCATAGTGAAGGTTTGCCAACTCCTGGTCCACAGCACTGGGCACCTGGGTACCTGGAAGGGAAGGAAAAACAGAAAACATGCCAACAAGGAAGAACTTTCCACATTTGGGAATACTCTGATCTTCAGGGTCCTTGTGAGTCTCATTCTCACAACATAATCTACAGAGACAGAAGCTGCGACCTGCCGATGTGGTTGCACACCTTCACTCAGACAACAAACAATGTGTCTAGGCTTACTGGCTGCAAAGCATCGTCTTAAGGGATGTGGGACAAGCAAAGCACCGGAAGCAGGAACAGATCTACTGTCAAATAGCTTTCACTGCATATGGGAGACAAAATGTAAACATAAGAATTATACAAATGGCTAAATGACAATGTCTTAGTACAAAAGAACAGTAGAAGGTTGTGGGTTTACAAAACATTGCGAAAGGACTCAATTCTAGGACATTTCAGCAGAAACTGCAAGATGGGAGTAGAAGTCGTAAGGGTTATAAGGGCAGAGGTCAGATGGGAAGACACAGGTCAAAGGGCAGGGCAGGGCAGAAGGCAGAGGGCAGAGATGATGGGGCAAGACAGAGGTCAGAGGAGCAAAAGGAGCTCAGAGAGATGGACAGAGCCAGGGAGTCAGCACAGACATCAGATGGAAAGAGGCTAGCTGTCAGGAGAGAGGCAGGAGCTGGGCAGGAGAGGGCCGAGGGGCAGGAGAGGGCCGAGGGGCAGGAGAGGACAGGAGAGGGCCGAGGGCAGGAGAGGGCAGAGGGGCAGGAGAGGGCCGAGGGGCAGGGTGAGGGTGAGAAGGGCAAGACAGATGGCAGAAGGGAGAGGGGACTGAAAGAGCAGCATATTTAGAACTCTGGACTGTGGGAACTTTAAAGGAAAAAGAAATTTCTTGCCACTTGCTTCATTCAGAACAGTTCCTCTGCGTGCTGTGGGGCCATTGCTATCCTTTGGGGTCACATATCAGACATTCTGCATATCAGTGTTTACAATACAGCTCATAACGGTAGCAAAATCACAGTTACGAAGGAGCAATGAAATAATTTTAGGGTTGGGGCCCCTACAGCATAAAGAACTGTATTAAAGGGCCACAGCATGGGAAGGTAGAGAACCATTGTGCTCCAGGAACCATGAGAACACAGCTGTGGGAGAAACATCTTGCTTGCTCCATTCAGAACAGTCCTTCTGCTGGATTGTGGCCGCAAGAACACATTTGTGGTAGAAACCAGAATTTTCCCAAACACTGCACTCTCTCCATAGTGAGCAGGTCTATTCTGGAAGGTAAGCCCCGCCACTCCATCTCAGCCAAATCCCAGAGAAGAGAAACACGTCCAGAAGAGGGCTTAGTGATTTTCAATAAGCTGACAAGGACATTTGTTTTCTCCATGTATCAGTCACTTCTTGCCACTGAAACAAAACACCTATGAAACACCACAAGGAAGAATTTATTTTGACATAGTTTTGAGGTTTCAGTCCATCTTGACAGAGACCACAGTGAAACAAAACCTCTCATCCCCTGGCGGCCAGGATGAGAGCACAAACAACAGCCTGGTGGCAAGACGTTCAGCTATGAATTCTTTGGCGGTGTTAATGCTCTAGTGAGCCAATCACCTTTTAATAGCATCACCAACTGGTGACCAAGCCTTCAACACAAGCCTTTTTAGGAGACACTTCATAACCAGGCCATAAAGACCCCGCAAGTCAAGGAAGACAAAGATGGGGGCTCCTCTAAGGTGGAGGCAGAGCAAAGACGACTGGGAGACACCAGCAGTCTGAGCCTCAGGACTGCTGGCACATGAGTAGAGCCTGGGCTATTGATGGGCATGTGAGTAGACACCTGGGCTATTGATGGGCATGTGAGTAGACACCTAGGCTGCTGACAGGCACGTGAGTAGACACCTGGGCTGCTGACAGGCACGTGAGTAGACACCTGGGCTGCTGGTGGGTGCGTGAGTAGACACCAGTGGATAGGGCTGGTCATCATTTGGACACAGCCATGTCCAATATTCCACTTTTAAGCTGTTTACTTTTCTTTATGTTGAGCTGTAACACCCCCTTACACACTCTCCAGGGCCCTCCAGACAGCCAGAAAGCACACCTGCAACGTACAGTGACTGTGTATTACTGACTGGGGAGCAGAAGGAAAGGGGGATTCTTTATAACATGCACTAAGACAAGCCCAAACTCTTACATGCCTTCCACCAAAAAGAAAGTCAAATTCTTAAAATTAAAATATTAGCAACAATAAACTCATATCATATGGGTTAGGAGATCAAGATATTCCGTGTAAATGTTCTTAAGGTTCATTCTAGGATGGTAGAGAATTTGGAGTTCTTGCACAACCTGTCAATCCTTGGGAAACACATGCAAGCTCAGAATTCGGGGAGTCTAGGTACTGATTAGACAGGTAGCAGCTGCACACAGATTCAGTCATACAGCCGGTTCCCTGGAGGACCCAGAGAGCAAGTCCAGCCTTCCAACTTGGGTCAAGCCCATTCTACCACAGCTGTCCTGCCAATGATTTCCCTTACACCCAGATGTACTGAGGGAGGCTTGAGCCAGATGTTTCCCCAAGACTGAAGTCACTTCCTGAGAAGCATGACTCATAGAAGAAATCAGGCTTTCGGTTATTAGAAATAACTCTTAAGATTCTCACTAAAAAAAAATAGGCCTCCCTTCAGGACATTCTCGAAGATAAATCTTTTGGGTCGCAATCTACCTGTCTTCAGGTAGATGAACATTTTCAATTCGTTGACTCGGAAGTTAGAGAGGAAGTGAAAGCTTCAACAAAAAGAAAAAAGAAAAACAACTGGGTGTTTCAGGGAATCCATGTAAGGTCAGAGCTACGCTGCGCTCTTCTGCCTGCCCACACTCCCCCAGGAAAGGAAGCTCCAGTTGCACACACCCCAGCACTGCTGCACTGCAAACCCTGCCCAAAACTCATAGCTAGACAAATTCACTAGCAAAGGTCTCCATCAATAACCATGCTTTAAAAGAACTGACACCATTCTGCACTTTTTAACAGTATTTATAGAACCATTCATAACTAACGTTTTAGAGGCAAAATGAAGCTAATCAAGTTTTAAATGACTTAACATTAGAACCTGTATAGTCTTTCTGATCCCATTCTCTATAACATAGAGATGGTAATGCTTGCTTTACACGATGGCTTTCAGGATATATTCTCTCAGTGCCCTGGCTGAAAGGACACTTATTAAGCGATGTCTGTTATTAGCAGGCATAACTTGTTGTTGGTAAGAACCACCCACATCATTATGGAACACCCTAGAAAGAACAAAAGCAAAGTTTAGCCTAATGATGCCAGATATTCTTGTAACTCTCTTTCCAAGAATGCTGGAACCCAAGAGACACTACTGTGAAACAATAGACCCATGCTTCTAAGCACTTCTAAGTAGGCAGGTAAGCACCCTCCACACTGTAATCCATTTTTGTCCCCAACATCAGCTACCACTGTGAAAACCTTCAAAATTACCAGACTTGAGACAGAAGCAGTCATTTATTTTCTCCCAAGCCTTTGCACTGTTTATTTAAATAACTAAATTTGACAAGGTCAAAACTAAATCTGAGAAGTCTCTCTGGAAGTGTTCAGGTCAGAATGGCAAGAAATCATGATGCCCTGGGAAGCTGACCCTGAACCGTGATGATGAACTGGGAAAGATTTTGAGTGGCAGATTGTCCCAAAGACCTCACAGACCCCAAGACAAAAGGACCTGGGGGGACCTGTCCTTAACAGCCAGTATTTCAGGGTCAGTATTCATCCAATATTTTAGTGTGTACAAGTCGAACAATTTCCCCAAACCCCACCATCCCTGTCTGACTGGCAACTGACCTGTTGACCCATTGAAATAGCTATATTTTTGTTCTTTATAAACTATGCTGTGCTGTCTGAAAACTATTGCTGTTTGTTCTTCTCCAAAGTGTGGGGTTTATGGGTACCCAATAAGGTGGTAACTAGATGCCAGGGATCTTTTCTGTTTGGACATTTGGTTGCCTCTTTGTTTCCAGAATGGCCTGGATTCTGTTTTGCACAAGTTTCTAGAATTCAGAGCATGGAAAACCTTGTAACTGCAGGTCGATCTTGCAAAGACCCCTTCTCTGTGGCTCTTCTTCTTTATTAATGCCCTTAACTTCTCCAGTGATCACCTTCCTGGGCAGCAGAACACTCCAGTCTGGGGTCCTAAGGAAGAACTGCTCAGTTTAGACCTCAAGTTCTCCAACCCCCCTTCACATACCAAACTGACCGTACTTCAAGCAGTATCATTTCTATAAAACCGCCCCCCCACCCCACTAATGAAAGGCAGGTCCAGGACTTCCCTTTGGCTCTCCAGCATATAACATTTGCTGCTGCTACACTACCGCTGCTGCTGCTGCTGCAGTATTTTGAGATGGAGGATGTGACTTTTACCCAGCCTGGCCTTGAACTCCTATATTCAAGGAAGCCTCCTCTCTCAGCCTCCTGCAGAGCAAGGGCTTACGTATGCACCACTGTATTCAACATCAATAGGTAATGCCTGACAGGTCACAGTGGCAGGAGAACTTTCAAAAACAGCAAAAGAATATGCATGGCATTCACATACACCCTCAACATACTAATCCGCAAATCCAATATCCAGCATAGATCAGAAATACATAGGGAAGGGAGGGGATAGTGAGGTCATGAAGGTGATGTGTGGCAAAGGCTCAGGGTGAGACAATGGACTCAGGGCAGGTATGCTCTCATCCAAAGCCCAGCAGCTCTGACCACATTAGCAGCAGACATAACATCACACTGACACCCAATACCAGAGTTCCTGATATGATAAAACAGACATACAGACACACACACACATACACATACATACATACATACATACATACAAACATACATACATACATACATGCATACATATTGTAAAGAGGTCCTGTTAAGAGATAATTGAACAGAGGGGTCTGGAAAGGGGACTCAACAACAGTTAAGGGTGCTTCCTGCTCTTCCAGGGACCTGCATTAGGTTCCTAGCACCCACACTGGGTATAGTTATAGGTGGCTCAAAGCTCAGAAAAATCTAATGCCCTCTTCTGGCCTCCTTAAGCATCCACTGCATACACATAGCATACATTCACACACACAAACACACACTCGTATGTGTGTATATGCATGTAAAAATAAGCTTTGAATTTTTTTAAAGAATTAATTGAAAGAAAAATAATTCATTGAAAAACACATATGTTTTTGCCTTTATTGACTAATAACAAAAGATAATTAATAGGGCATCTCGGGGCAATGTAAGATACAGCAGGCTAGTTGTTGGCCCAATCAAATATCATTCATACCTGATAAATACCAAGAGCTAGCAGTACCCTGTCTCCCACTAAACAGTGCGTGTGGCACACAACACTAACAGCCGTGTCATTGTGATGGGAATAGCTTGTGCCCAGCAGGGACAAAAATCTCAGGATGTTCTCAAGTTGAGAGCTAACAACCAAATCTAATGCCCTAAGGAAACATCTTGGGTTCATTAGAACAGAGATCTGCTGGGTTTTCTTTGCCACCATGGTAGTAATTGCTCCGCAGTAATTCCATTTATAAGAGCAGCTTGCTTCAGCAAACCCTTAATTGTGGACATTTTAGGCAGAACATATGAAAAAGCGAAGTGTTTATCCACTTTGTCTTAATTTGACTGCCCTCTGTTCAGCTTTACCGTCTACTGAGTTGCCATGGCCCCCTGACAACAAGGCTGTCAAGGCACCATTAAAATTAAGTAGCGAGACACAGGGAACGGCTGCAGTGTGTGCCCACCGGAGAGCATGGACTTGGACTTGGTGGCAGCAATAAGGATGGAGAGATAGGTGGGAAGTTCAGAAAGATGCTTTGGCAGTCACACACATCAAAGGCATTTTCATCAAAGCCTGGAAACATGGATGAGGCACTTTCCACTTCTGGGTGGATTATAGGTTGTAATCAGCCAAACAACCAACCAACATACAAACAAAAAGCCGACTGTGGAATGAAGATCATCAGTTTGGATTTGAATTTGTTGATGTCTAAGTCCCTCCAGAGCCTTAATTTACAATAAAAAGTCTCAGCTAAAGGCATTAATGTGGGCAGTAATCCTTTTTGCATTTGAGAAAAACAAAAGAGTCAGACAAGAAGAAAACCAAAGATCAAGCCTTGAGGAGCTGCCAAGAGAAGAACAAGAAGAAAGAGAGAAGAAGATGCGGGGGTGTCTGCAGCTGGAAGGAAAGCCAGGAGTCTGGATGCCGAGAAGCCTATGAGGGTTGGCTCCACTTGTCTACTTGACACAACCTAGAACCATCTGGAGAGGCTAAGGGGCTGTCTAGAATGGGGTCGTCTGTGGAGGTAGTCTTCATTGCCTTAATAGATGTGGAAAGACTCAGAGTCAAAGTGGGCCACACTGTTCCCAGGTTTGGGTCCTGGACTGCGTAGGAGCAGAGAGCTGAGTACTGAGCATACATGCATTTCCCTCTTCTCCCGAATGTGGGTGTGCTGTGCCGAACTGTTTAAGTTCCTGCAGCCTCAACTTTTCATAATGGTGGACTATAACCTGGAATTGGCAACAGAGGTGAAGCCAGGGAAAGGAATGGTCAGGGGGCAGAGAGTGAGCTGTACAGATGTACTCAAGGGTCAAGTGAAGAAAGCAGTATGGATGCCCAGCAGCCACAACTGAAGGGAACACAGCACATGAGCAGGAGCTATTTCAGACAGATGACTAAACAAAAATGGCCTTCAACCAGGCATGATGGAACGTGTCTGCAATCACAGCTCTTGGGAAGTACGGGCAGGAGTTCAAGATCATTCTTAGCTGCTTAGCAAGATCAAGGCCAGCCTGATCTATGTGAGATCCTGTCTGAAAATAAACAAACAAAAGGTTTGGTCTTTAAAAGTCCATTATATTCCACTGCTCTTTGAATGGTTTTTAAGGACTTGGTGAGAGAGAGAGAGAGAGAGAGAGAGAGAGAGAGAGAGAGAGAGAGAGAGAGAGAGAGAGAGATTGAATGATACTGGATGAGTTCCTGCCTCTTGAGCTATTGTTCTATTGAGGCAAATCGAAGGAAATTCTGACAGGCCATGTTAAGGATTACAAAGGGGGGTGTTAAGGTGTATTATACTCATGATGGGATCTAGAATCACCTAGCAACCAAGATTCTAGGCACACTGGTGGAAGATTTTTCTCAATTAATTAAGCTAAGAAGACCCACCCAATGTTGGTGGCACCACAAAATTAATACGAATGGGGGGGGAGTCACATCTCCCTTAATACTTATACAACTACAGAGGCCATTAAATGGATGCAAGCCAAGAAATAATATCATCCAACTAACATTAAAGAACAGTGTGGCTGGCATATGCAAAAATAGGGGGAAAGGGATGGCAGACGGTCAGGGTTAGAGACTATTTCAGTAACTCAGACCCCAGAGGCGGGAGAAATGGCTCAGAAGTTAGGAAAGTATATATTCTTCTTCCAGAGGACCTGGGTTTTCTTCCTAACACCCATATCTAGCAGTTTGTAATAGCCTGTCACTCCAGTTCCAGGGGATCTAAGGTCTCTATCCTCCAAAGACCCTGGCATGCACACGTACATACCCAAACAAAAACACACAGACAGACACATAATTCACTTCAAACAAAACAAATCTTAAAAGGATTCGTTGTATCCTTTAATAATAGTAATTCAGGTGCCCAAACACTCCTTCCTAGCTGTACATATGTATGAGTATGATATGAAATCCAGTACATATGTATTTTCCATCTCAGGTAAGTGGTACTTCTCTTCACTGGGCATGCTGGAAGTTCTCTCTGCTCCCTACTTTGAACTATTCAGTTAACCGATGTCATGATAGCTTCCTACGCCATGAAACATAGGAAAGTATGTGCTAACCAGTGCTTGCCTGCACCCACTGGCCATCCCCTCCCCATCCCCCAGTCACCATGCTCTTGCTGGGCCCTGGCGTTCACTTATCAGCTCTTCCCTGATGCCAGTGTATTAGCTTACATGGTGAGAATATATAATAGTTGTCTTTCTGCACCTGAGCTGTCCAATCCGATCCATGCTTCAGCAACCGTCAGAATTTCATTCCTTTGTGGCTGTGTAGTCTAAAAGTTGACTGTGCCACATTCTCCTTTTCCATTCACCAGTTCATGGACACCATGTGTTGTTCCAAATCCTGCCTGCTGTGAATATTGCTGCTATAAATGTCTCCTGAAATACTAATTTTATTTCCTTTGGTTAACTATTCAGAAGTGGGAACGCCCGACCACATATCAATTTTATTTCCAGGTTTTAGACACCTCATGCTGCTTTCAAACAGCTGGACTAGTGCATATCCCCAACAACGTATAAGCACATCCCCTTTCTCCGCAACATCTCTAGAATGTAATTTGTGCTCTCTCTCTCTCTCTCTCTCTCTCTCTCTCTCTCTCTCTCTCTCTCTCTCTCTCTCCCCCCCCCCCCTTTTTTTACACTAGCCTTTCCAGGATGAGATGCTATCTTATGGTGATTTTATGTGCATTCTCCTGATAATTGGTAAAGTTCTGTGTTTTCTTGTGTGCTGCTGACTATTTATGTGTCTTCTTTGAGAGGAAAGCAGAGGAGAAGAAGTAGAGAAGAAAGAAGGTGGAAGAGAAGAAGGAAGGAGGGGCTTGTTTTACTAATATGCCTTTTGTTTTCCTGCACTGTGCTCATTCCCTGCTGCAGAGACTGTCCTTTTCCCCAACTGCTCAGACTCGAATAATCACACAGAAACTATGTTAATTACAACACTGTTTGGCCAGTGACTCAGGCATATTTCTATCTAGCTCTTATATCTTGAATTAATCCATTTCTATTCATCTGTATATCACCACATGATTGTGACCTACCAGGTAAGATTCTGGCATCTGTCTCCTTAGGCAGCTACATGGCGTCTCTTTGACTCTGCCTTCTCTTCTCTCTCTCTCTCTCTCTCTCTCTCTCTCTCTCTCTCTCTCTCTCTCTCATATATATATATATATATATATATATATATATATATATATATATATATATATATGGGAATGGGCATGAGTTAACTCTGAGATCCCCAGACTTTTACTTTTGTCTCAACACAAACATTTCTCATAGTTTGGATTTTTATCAGATTTTCTGAGGGTTTTACAAATGCATTGTAATTATCCCAGTTTCACTTCTATTGCTGTGAAAAAAAAAAGTCCTCTGACAGAAAGGAACTTGGGGCAGAGGAGGTTTACTGGCCCCATGATTCCAGGTTACACTGTGTGATTGTGGGAAAGTCAAGGCAGGAACTTCAGGAGGGAGGGAAAGAGGGAGGGAGGGAGGGAGGGAGGGAGGAGAGAGAGAGAGAGAGAGAGAGAGAGAGAGAGAGAGAGAGAGAGAGAGAATGAATGAATGAATTTGGGCATACCTAATACCCAGCTCCTTCTCCCTCAGTCAGAGCCCAACCCCTGGTTATGGTAACTCCCAAAATGGGCCGGGTCTTCCCACAGCAATTAACCTGATTAGGGAAACCCTCATAGACATGTCCACAGACCAACCTGATCTACACACTCCCTTGCTGAGACTCTCTCATAATGTCATTCTAGATTGTGAAAAGTTGATCATTAGAACTATCACAAGCACAAAAAAAAGTGTGGAGGGAGTTGGGTTGTGCACAATTAGAGCAAGGTCACCTTCACGTTCTCTAAGAGTCAGCCCAGTCCACAGGCAGCTCACCACACTGTGGCTATCCACGCTGGCAACACCTAGCCACAAACAAGCAAGTGCAGGCAGAGGAGACTTCAAAAGAAGCCAAGGGGTGACTGGGCCTTGCCTCAAAGAGCAGGACTCCTGTAAATAGATGCGCTCTGCTCTGAGAGTGATCCAGCAAGCAGCCCTGAGTAAACTGCTGAGCTAGGTCAGCCAGCCAGCCATGGGGAATATTTTCATTCCAACCCAATAAGAAGCTAATGAAGATATGTAAACAGTGGTTCTATCCGACCACCGACCTGCTGTGTACAAACCACTCAGAGCTCTCTGTGGTAAGACTCAAAAGAAACCAAACACCGAGTGGAAGAGGGAAATGGAAGAAGCTCGAATCTCACCTTCCTTTCCCAGCTATGTCATCACCACCTCCAAGTCCCAAGCAAACACTTTTCTCTCTTGTGGCCTTGCTCCAGGCTTGGCTGAAGGTCTCATCCCCTCTACACCATAGCCTGAATTCCAACACCTTCTACCTTCTTCCTAAAATTCCCCACTACAGACTGCAAAACTCTAGGAAACTAGAACAAGATGGTTTTTGATATTTTCCAGGTACCTAGAAATTTAATACTTAACAAGTAGGTAAATGAGTAAATGGTCCCAGAGACGCTGGGATTTCAATTCAATGCTGCTCTATACTACACCCCAGTATGAATATACCTAAGTGATTTCCAATGACTTAGAGTCTGGGGAGAAAGAAAGATGCTCTTTCTGAACAAGAATGGAGGCATCCTCAGTCCAAAACTAAGCCACTCCCTTTCCTAGGAAACCAGTGGGGGTGAAAACAGGAAGTGAGTGGTGGACTAAAGAGAAGAAGCTTTACCCACTCCTCAGCCAAGATGGAAGAATATTCTCATATTATTCGACCTTTGGAACTTTCCAAACTTCTGTGTTCCATCCAGCAAATGTCTCTGAATCATTCGAGAGCCATGTTGGTGTGGGAATTTATTGCAGCAATGTTGTTCCTAAATATCAAAAGTGTTACAACATCCCAGGGAAGCTACTCATGGCTTGAGCCTCCTTCATATGGACTTATAAAAATCCAACATCTGAGCTTCTCTGAGTTAAGCAAAACAATTGCCCTGTCTATAAACTCACCTACATTGAGATCACCTACCAGTGTGGATAGCATATAGGTTTGAAAGTCCCTCAAGAAATCAATAAGATTCCCTGATCTAGGGAGGTCTCCCTGCTTAGCCACCTTCCAGGTGAGCTCACCAAAACAGCTCAGAGCATCATAACCAGGAGAGGTGCTAAGAAGACATGAGTGCTGGCTGCCTAGCCCAAGATGGGACCTCACTCCTCCAAGGCTCAGGAATACTGTGAAAGAGTGGACAGAAAACCTCTGTAAGGCCGAGAGAAAGAGATGGAGTGCCGTCCTCCAAGCAAGATACAGCCATTGCACTCTTGAAGTCTCGGCAGCTGTGATTACCTGCACAAGGCTTACACAAGATTGGGCCCACCAACACTCCATCATGAAGGCAGTAAGGACTCATTAGACCCTACGGGTCCTTGAGTTACAGATAGTTAACCATTGTTGGGAGAGAAAGAGATTTTTTTCTTAGCCCAAACTCATATAAATAATCCCTCACCTTTGCTCCTGTAAGTGACCCAAATTAGACTCACTGGATCTCACATACAAAAAAAAAGAAAAGAAAATTAGAAATGATACCTTCAAGAAAGTCTTTTTCAGTCTTCTCCCAGACACAGAAGTGATACCTCCCCTCCTCCCATTGTGATTGCCATGTGATCCATTTGTAGCCCATGTTCCAAGGGCCTTTTCCTCTTAAGAAAAATTAGGAGATAACTTGAAAAGTAATCTTCACATTTTATGAGAATTATGGATGCCGTGAGGTTTTCTATCTACAAGTCACTAAAGAGAAAACCGGGCAAGATTTTGAATGCGATTAATGGCAATAATGGGGACCTACACTCACTGCCGCCTGCAGAGAAACAAGACACATTAGTCCATCAGCACATGGCAGCTAGGGATTCGAGCAGGGGATATCTGGACAAATCAAGACCGAACAACAGAATCTGCCCTCCCCTTCAAGCTCTATGAGCTGTGCCAGCTTTCTTGGGTCACATGAGCTCAAAACTGCTGGGCCTTCCTTAATAATTATGTCAATGTGTTTAGCAGAACAAGAGAAGGAGCCCATAAGAGAGCTAAAAATATAGTAAGGCTATAAATAACAAATTGAATCATGAAGGCTCTTGAAAGAAAGAGCACAGAAGAAATAGGGGGATAAACCTTTCTCAGGAACTGGGAGAAAGTTGAGGTGAAGCTGTGGAGTGTGATGGGTTGGACAAGAACCTAAAGACTCTGACCCTGAGAACACAGAAGCTTCTCTCCTGAAGGACAAGGTGACTGCAGATTTGGTGTGTGTGTGTGTGTGTGTGTGTGTGTGTGTGTGTGTGTGCAGGTATGTGTATACATGTCTACTTGTGGAGACCAAAGACAACTTCAGTTCTCTTTCCTCAAGTGCTGCCCTGTCTTCTGTTTTAGTGAGATTATGCAGACAAGAGTGTGAGACTATGAAATGACGCGGGGTACGCTGTGCAACAAAGACTTGAAGACAGAGATCATCTGGGCCATTGCAATAATCTCAGAGGAGAGGGAAACACCTCGAACTAAGGCGATGGCTATCAGGAAGAGGTGAAATTAAGGGGGAGGGTGCCTTAGTTTCTTTTCATGTTGGTGTGATGAAATATTCTGTTGAAGTGATCTGGGAAAGTGTTTGTTTGGGCTCACAATTAAAGGTACAGTTCATTATGTAGGGAAATCAAGGCATCAGGAAAGAGGCTGGACATATGGCCTCTACCATCAAGAACAGAGAAAACCAACTCCATCTTTCTTTTTCATTCAATCCAAGACCCAGTTTGTGAACTCATCTTACCCACAATTAAGGTAGATTCTCATATCAGTTAACCTAATCGAGATAATCCCACAATGGCATGCCCAAAAGTTAATCTCCCAAGTGATTCTGGATTTCTGCCAAGGTGGTAATTAGCACTAATTATCACAGAAGATTGGACACATCAGCAGAAGGAGTTAACAAAAAGGAGAAAGAGGACTCAGAGGATTCCAGGGATGTTGGCCCAACTCCATCTATGTATTAACAGTGGGATTTCCATACAAATAAAGTTACAGGACCAGACTAACTAGCTTACATCCCTTCTGAGGGATATTACGGTGAAGCCCTGAGCATGCATCAAGGATGTATAAAGTTCTATGTCATTGAAACACAAAATGTACAATCGAGAAGAAAAGAGGAGGCTCTAAGTTGACACTGAAAACAACTTTCAGGAACTAAGAGAAAACAAAACTGACAGAGGCGGAGCAGCGGCGGCGCCAGACGCGGCGGAGCGACACCGCATTCAGGAAGAGGCTTTGGGAGACCAGCACGGCAGCAGACGCAAGCGGCAGGGTCAGGGGTGCAATAAGGAGAGCAGATCGCCCTACTACAATCAAATCAAAGAGGTAGGCCTTTGGTTGGCCAGGTCACTGGCAAACGGGGAGCCTGGTCCTGTCCTGAAGACCCTTCAGAGGGGTGAGAGGGTTCTTGGCCGGCGGCAGGAACCAGGAAACAGAGCGAGGGCATTTTGTAAGCGGAGCCCTGGGCCAGCAGGGAAACCTGATCCGGTTTTTAAAAGACCCATTAGATAGGATTAATAGGAGTAGATGGGCAGACGCCAAGGCAAGAACTCACCCAATAATCTGAAAAACAACATGAAAACACCAGAACCCAAGGATCTTACAACAGAAGTATTTGAACAACCTAACACAGAAGAAGTGGAAAAAATTGACTTTATGAACACAATAGAGTCCCTTAAACAACATGTAAAAAATGCCCTTATAGAAATGGATGAGAAGTATAACAAAAAGTTTGAAGAAATGAGTAAATATGTACATGATACCCTGGGAAACCAAGATAAAACGATCAAACAGGTAATGGAAACAGTTCAAGAATTGAAAACTGAAATGAAGGCAAGGAAGAAAATACAAACTGAAGACCAGCCGGATATGGAAAATCTAGGTCAATGAGCAGAGTCTACAGAAACAAGCATAATCAATAGAATACAAGAGATAGAAGAAAGAATCTCAGATGCTGAGGACACCATAGAGAAAATAAACGAACAGATCAAAGAAAACAGCAAAGCCAACAAATTCTCAACACAAAACATTCAGGAAATATGGGACACAATAAAAAAACCAAACTTAAGAATAATAGGAATAGAAGAAGGAGAAGAGTCACAGCTCAAAGGCCCAGAAAATATATTCAACAAAATTATGGAAGAAAACTTTCCCAACTTAAAGAAAGATATTCATTTAAATATTCAAGAAGCATACAGAACACCAAACAGACTGGATCAAAGAAAAACATCTCCTCGCCATATAATAATCAAAACACAAAATATACAGGTTAAAGAAAGAATATTAAGAGCTGCAAAGGAAAAAGGGCAAGTAACTTATAAAGGTAAACTGATCAGACTTACACCTGACTTCTCTATGGAAACTATGAAAGCCAGAAGGTCCTGGATAGATGTACTGCAGAAGCTAAGAGACCATGGATGCAAACCCAAACTTCTATACCCAGCCAAGCTATCGTTCATTATCAATGGAGAAAACAAGACATTCCAGGATAAGAATAAATTTAAACAATACGTAGCCACAAATCCAGCCCTACAGAAAGTAATAGAAGGAAAATCACAACCCAAGGAATCCAACACTGCCAACACTGCCTACAATAACCCAGGCATCTAGTGACTCGTCACCAGCACGTCTCAAAGAAGGGAGACACACAATCTCTACTACCAAAAGCAATAAGAATAACCGGAGTAAACAACCACTGGTCATTAATATCACTTAATATTAATGGGCTCAATTCACCTATAAAAAGGCACAGGCTAAAAGATTGGATACGAAAACAGGATCCAACATTCTGCTGTTTGCAAGAAACACATCTCAACCACAAAGACAGGCACCTACTCAGAGTAAAGGGTTGGGAAAAGGTGTTTCAAGCAAATGGTCCTAAGAAAAAAGCAGGTGTGGCCATATTAATTTCTAACAAAACTGACTTCAAACTAAAATCAATCAGAAGAGACTGAGATGGTCACTTTATACTCATAACAGGAACAATTCATCAGGATGACGTCTCAATTCTGAATATCTACGCCCCCAATATAAAAGCACCTACTTATGTAAAAGAAATATTACTAGAACTCAAAGCAGACATCAAACCACACACACTAGTAGTAGGAGACTTCAACACACCTCTCTCTCCAAGGGACAGGTCAATCAGACAGAAACCTAATAGAGAATTAAGAGAATTATTGGAGGTAATGAAGCAAATGGACTTAACAGACAACTATAGAACATTCCACCCAAATAGGAAAGAATATACCTTCTTCTCTGCAGCTCATGGAACCTTCTCAAAAATTGACCACATACTTGGAAACAAAGGAAACCTCCACAGATACAAAAAAATATCAGTGTCCACCTGTGTCCTATCTGATCACCACGGATTAAAGTTAGAAGGCGACAACAATGCTACCCACAGAAAGCCGACAAACTCATGGAAACTGAACAGTCAACTACTGAACCACACCTGGGTCAAGGAAGAAATTAAGAAAGAAATTAAAGTCTTCCTTGAATTTAATGAAAATAAAGAGACAACATACTCAAACCTATGGGACACAATGAAAGCAGTGCTAAGAGGAAAGTTCATAGCACTAAGTGCCCACTTAAAGAAAACGGAGAATGCATACATTGGGGACTTAACAACACACCTAAAAGCTCTAGAAAAAAAAGAAGCAGATGCGCCCAGGAGAAGTAAAAGACTGGAAATAATAAAACTGAGGGCCGAAATCAACAAGATAGAAACACAGAAAACAGTCCAAAGAATCAATGAAACAAAAAGCTGGTTCTTGGAGAAAGTCAACAAGATCGACAAACCCCTATCCAAACTAATTAAACGACAGAGAGAGAACACACAAATAAATAAGATCAGAAATGAAAAGGGGGACATAACCACAGACACAGAGGAAATTCAGAGAATCATTAGATCTTACTACAAAAGCCTGCATAACACAAAATTGGAAAATATAAAAGAAATGGACACTTTTTTAGATAAATACCGTATACCAAAGTTGAACCAGGACCAGGTGAACAATCTAAACAGACCTGTTAGTCACGAAGAATTAGAAGAGGTCATCAAAAACCTCCCTACCAAAAAAAGCCCAGGACCAGATGGTTTCAATGCGGAATTCTACCAGAACTTCCAAGAAGACCTAATACCTATACTCCTTAATGTATTCCACAATATAGAAACAGAAGGGTCATTACCAAACTCCTTCTATGAAGCTACAGTTACTTTGATACCAAAACCACACAAAGACTCAACCAGGAAAGAGAATTACAGGCCAATCTCACTCATGAACATCGACGCAAAAATCCTCAACAAAATACTGGCAAACCGAATCCAAGAACACATTAGAAAAATTATCCATTATGATCAAGTAGGCTTCATCCCAGAGATGCAGGGCTGGTTCAACATACGAAAATCTATCAATGTAATCCACCATATAAATAAACTGAAAGAAAAAAATCATATGATCATTTCATTAGATGCTGAAAAAGCATTCGACAAAATTCAACACCCCTTTATGATAAAGGTCTTGGAGAGAATAGGGATACAAGGATCCTACCTAAATATAATAAAAGCTATTTACAGCAAGCCAACAGCTAACATTAAATTGAACGGAGAAAAACTCAAAGCCATCCCACTAAAATCAGGAACACGACAAGGATGTCCACTCTCTCCATACCTCTTCAATATAGTGCTTGAAGTTCTAGCAATAGCAATAAGACAACATAAGGAGATCAAGGGGATTTGTATTGGAAATGAAGAAGTTAAGCTTTCGTTATTTGCAGATGATATGATAGTATACATAAGTGACCCCAAAAATTCTACCAAAGAACTCCTACAGCTGATAAACACCTTTAGTAATGTGGCAGGATACAAGATCAACTCCAAAAAATCAGTTGCCTTCCTTTACACTAAGGATAAGGAAGCAGAGAGGGAAATCAGAGAAGCATCACCTTTCACGATAGCCACAAATAGCATAAAATATCTTGGGGTAACCCTGACCAAGGAAGTGAAAGACCTATTCGACAAGAACTATAAGTCTTTGAAGAAAGAAATTGAAGAAGACACCAGAAAATGGAAGGACCTCCCTTGCTCTTGGATTGGGAGGATCAACATAGTAAAAATGGCAATTCTACCAAAAGCAATCTATAGATTCAATGCAATCCCCATCAAAATTTTTCACAGATCTGGAGAAGACAATAATCAACTTTATATGGAGGAACAAAAAACCCAGGATAGCCAGAACAATCTTATACAATAAAGGATTGTCTGGAGGCATTACCATCCCTGACTTCAAACTCTATTATAGAGCTACAGTATTGAAAACAGCCTGGTATTGGCATAAAAACAGAGAAGTCGACCAATGGAATCGAATAGAAGACCCTGACTTTAACCCACAAACCTATGAGCACCTGATTTTTGATAAAGGAGCTAAAAGTATACAATGGAAAAAAGACAGCATTTTCAACAAATTGTGCTGGCAAAACTGGATGTCACTCTGTAAAAGAATGAAAATAGATCCATATCTATCACCATGCACAAAACTCAAGTCCAAATGGATTAAAGACCTCAATATCAGTCCGAACACACTGAACCGGATAGAAGAGGAAGTGGGAAGTACTCTACAGCACATGGGCACAGGAGACCACTTCCTACGTATAACCCCAGCAGCACAGACACTAAGGGCATCATTGAATAAATGGGACCTCCTGAGGCTGAGAAGCTTCTGTAAAGCAAAGGACACTGTCACTAAGACAAAAAGGCAACCCACTTACTGGGAGATTTTCACCAACCCCGCAACTGACAAAGGTCTGATCTCCAAAATATATAAAGAAATCAAGAAACTAGACCGTAAAAGGCTAATCAATCCAATTATAAAATGGGGCACTGAGCTGAACAGAGAATTCTCAACAGAAGAAGTTCAAATGGCCAAAAGACACTTAAGGTCATGCTCAACTTCCCTAGCGATCAGGGAAATGCAAATCAAGACAACTTTAAGATACCATCTTACACCTGTCAGAATGGCTAAAATAAAAAACACCAATGATAGCCTTTGCTGGAGAGGTTGTGGAGAAAGGGGGACACTCACCCATTGCTGGTGGGAATGCAAACTTGTGCAACCACTCTGGAAAGCAGTGTTTCAGTTTCTCAGGAAATTCGGAATCAACCTACCCCTGGATCCAGCAATACCACTCTTGGGAATATACCCAAGAGAGGCCCTATCATACAACAAAAGTATATGCTCAACTATGTTCATGGCAGCATTGTTTGTAATAGCCAGAACCTGGAAACAACCTAGATGCCCTTCAACGGAAGAATGGATGAAAAAAGTATGGAATATATACATATTAGAGTATTACTCAGCAGTAAAAAACAAGGACTTCTTGAATTTTGCATACAAATGGATGGAAATAGAAAACACTATCCTGAGTGAGGTAAGCCAGACCCAAAAAAAGGAACATGGGATGTACTCACTCATATTTGGTTTCTAGCCATAAATAAAGGACAATGAGTTTATAATGCATGTTCCTAGAGAAGCTAAGTAAGAAGGTGAACCCAAAGACAAACACATAGTCATCCTCATGAATATTAACCTTCATCAGGTGATGAAAGGAGACAGAGACAGAGGAGCACGGGACAGAAATCTCAAGGTCCAAATCAGGAGCAGAAGGAGACGGAGCGCGAGCAAGGACCTCAGGACCGCGAGGGGTGCACCCACACACTGAGACAATGGGGATGTTCTATCGGGAACTCACCAAGGCCAGCTGGCCTGGGTCTGAAAAAGCATGGGATAAATCCGGACTAGCTGAACATAGAGGACAATGAGGAATACTGAGAACTCAGGAACAATCGCAGTGGGTTTTTGATCCTACTGCACGTACTGGCTTTGGGGGAGCCTAGGCAGTTTGGATGCTCACCTTTGGAGACCTGGATAGAGGTGGGCGGTCCTTGGGCTTCCCACAGGTCAGGGAACCCTGATTGCTCTTCGAGCAGATGAAGGAGGGTGACTTGATCGGGGGAGGGGGAGGGAAATGGGAGGCGGTTGAGGGGAGGAGGCAGAAATCCTTAAAAAATAAATTAATTAATTAATTTAAAAAAATAAAATAAAAAAGAAAACAAAACTATGTATGACAGACATTCCAGCATTTGGCTGCATGCTACAAACATAAAAATGCACAGATGTCCCTCCCATAATCCATCAGAAAACCTTCTGACTCAATCCTCAGCAAGAGAGCTCCTTCAGAATATTGACTAAGGTCAATTAGCCAGTGCTGCATCATTGCTAAAAAATTCACACTCAGGGGAAAAAAGTTAAGGATGCTCTTTATGAGAATATAAACCAGTAACGTAGTCCCAACCCTTTCCCCCTACCTCACTGATGTTTTAAAAATTGCTAACTCTCATCATTGTGAAATGACACTAATGAATTGAATACATTTGTTTCCCGAACTTCTGGGTGTTGTCAAGACATTTAAAGGGTCAGAGTTCAGCCACACTCAGTACTGTGAGGAAATGACTGAGGGATGTACCCACCTTAGGAGCCTCCCAGTCACACAGGAAACTTCAAATTATGAGACTCAACTATTGCAAACTGTATTCATGCCAAAACTTACTAGCGTTGCTCCAACATCTTCTATTCAAAGGCAGCCAGCGTCTTCCCATGGGTATAAGACTTCCAGTGAGCCTGAAAGGAGTCCTGCCAACCTGGAAAAAAACATAATGGCCCCTTCAGAGTTTGGGAATAGCGCTTCTGTTGCTGGAAATGGGCATGAGCCTTCCAGGATTCTTTCTCCTAGAAGCGAGCTGTACCCAAGAGGTAGGTTTCCAAGGACGTTCGCAAATATTTAATGGGAACTTCTTCAAAAATAGTTTATACGCTGAGTAGGATGCTGAGGAAGTACAGGTGGGAGTAGATGCAAAAGAAGAGAGATGTGGGGCTGAGCCCTCACGGGAGGGAAGGTCAGTTAGATGAAATGGCTGTGCAAACACAGCTGCTAGGGGGCACGCTCAAGGCTCGAGTGCAGGGCACGTTTTCCCCTCATCACTGCAATCATTACTTGTTTTGACTCAACACAGCCTGTAGCCCTCCAGGCTCAATGAAGATTCCGCTAGGGTGAGGTGAGATTTTTAGCAGAAGAAGAAGCATTGAAGACAGTAAAGAATCAGAGCAAATGTCCCAGGGCTCACAACAAACATTCGGATCACAGGGCTAACACAGACAGGCGAAACTAGGCCAGGGTGTGCTGGCCTCATGGCCACTGTGCCTTCCCAGAACCCATTCCTAAGGCATAGGGGTTATTGTGAGCAGACAAGTTCAATATTTATTAAAAGATAGTAACTTTTCCTAACTGTTCTATTGCTGTCACACATAGTGATAGAGTCCGAGATGCCTGACTGAAGTTCCAGCAAATATTCCTGTCAGTTCATCCTCACAGTCAGGACGCATGTTGGCAGTGAGGTCCACTTCCCTGAGAGGGGCTCAGCCGCAGCTCTGCTCCACCCAGCACATATGAAACATGGTTGCGAATCACATCACGCTTTCATTTTTGCTGGTCTTTAGTCATGGATCACCTGGATAGCATTTGATTCACCTCTTACTATCTCAGGCAGAAAAAGCGAAGGAGAGAAGTGTGATTCTGACCCCTGTTAGGAAGAAGAAGCAAATGGCAGCTGGGGACACTGACAGCTGGGACTTAGGAAACATGATGGAGGTGGGATCAAGAACACATCCTGGTGCTATGGTTTGACTATCTCCAGAAAAATTCAGGTATTGGAAACCTAACTTCCAAATGTATGTGTTAACGGCTTGAGGAGGTATGGTCCCTGGGAAGGGTCTGTGATGATATGAGGTCATCAGAGCAAGGCCCCATGGTAGCATTAGAGCCTTATTTTTATTGAAAATAATTTTTTCATAGAGTATGTTCTGATTACAGTTTCTCCCCCCACCTCCTCCCTGATCTTTAAACAAACAGGTAAATTTAAGAAGAGAAGAATAGGAAAAGGAAAAAGACACTGATAAAAATCACAGAATTGGAAATCATAATATTCAAGCAAAACACCAGTAAGATTTAAAAAATAATAAATTCCAAAACAAAGCAATATGAGAAAAGTTATCTACAAAAATATCACTGAATTTGTTTTTATGTTACCCATTTATTGTTGAGTATACCAAGTGAGACCCTATTAGAGAAAACTAATCTTTCCTTTGCAAGAGGCTGTCAGCTGTTGATAGCATCTTGGTTAGGAATGGGAGCTCTTGCCCACTTTCGCCTTTCAGTTCTGGGACCCCATCTGGCTTGAGTCTCTGCAGTCCCCACACCTGCTGTCACAGTCTCTGTGGGTTCATTGGTGTGACCCATGCCTTCATAAGAGGAAAAAGAGAGGTTCAAGCTAACAACAGCTTGCTCTGTCACCATGACCTCAGCAATAGTGACAGCACAGAGGTCCTCAGCAGAAGCTGAGATGTCAGCGTTACGTTCTTAGACACCCAGTTGATGAAACCAATCTCGGATACGTCATTATACGTCATATGAAGTTAAGACAAGGTGGCCTGCCTGTAATTACAGCATCAGAAGGTGGAAACAGTTATTCTCAGAGCAAGCTATCTAAAGAGACAATATACAGGACCTCTGTATTTGACTGAGAGAAACTGCTTCAAAAAAGTTAGGAGGAAGAGAAATCAAGGAACGTTTCAGAGCTCAACCTCCATCCTCCATATGCATACAGTATACATACAGTCATCCACATGCATGCAAACACATGCATGCACATATAGCATGCATACAAATGCATGAAAAGAAAAAACACAGAAAATCTTTAGAGTGAAGAGTATAATTGTATCATTTATTATTGACTGAGTCTGTTATTGTTGTCCATGGACCTAGAAAGCAAACTACAATATTGGAGAGTCCTTGTTGTTGGAACCATTTGGAGTCCTGGCCTCCAACTGCTCCTCCCTGCTAGAGATTTTTACTTTCCTTCTGATTTGAGTTACTGAAAGCTGTGTCAAAGTTGTTTACCAGCTCTGCTTCACGAGCACGTGTTGGCTTGGCCTTGAGGATCAGAGGATAAGGTTTTCACCTGTTAGCTCACCTGACTGTGTTGGGTATACAAGCCTCCATGGTGCTATTGAAAAAAGGGCTTTTTACCAGTGACTAGAGGTCCGTGTCTCCTTCTCTCTGTCCGTATGTGTTTGGTCTTTCAATCTCCAGCCCCTTGCCTGAAGCTCGTGAACTGTATGGTAGCCCATAGAGCACAGACAGGCGTCGTGCGCTACACCCTGTCTTATCTGTATTAATAAATAAGAATGATGTTTGATTATCTTCATCTCCCTCCTCTGCTTTACTGTGACTAGCAATCTATAACACCGATATCTCTTGTACTCGTTCTACAGCCACAGTCTCCTTCCTACCTCTCAGTCTGTGGGATTCAACTAGCTTCTTTCCAAAGAGAAAATCTAATGAATGTAAAATGACCCTACCCCTGCAGCTTTTAACATCCATTAGAAAACAAAAAGCTAGCAAACCTCCCATAAGTATAAAAGACACCAGCAGCTGTGGGATTGCATAACACACTACAAGATAATATTTTTTCTTGGTTAAAAAAAAATTGTGTGAAATTCCAGGAAGCATCTAGAATGATTGCCTTTCTGAAGTAAATAGTTGTGTTGGTGGGAAATTAAGACAAAAACACACACATCTGCATTAAGAATTCAAACACAATTCCCAAGTGAAACATTAGAATTCCATTGGATTTTATGGGAGGAAATTATTGGAGCTTGGTAAAAATGTGTGTGACTCTGGCCAGCGTCAACCACACAAGACTGCTTTTCATCTCTGTGTTTTGGTAAACAATTAGTAAAAACTGAATTGAGTTTTCAAAAAGAAAAAGTACATACTTGAGCATCTTCAACAAGATCAAGCATTTGGCTCCCATGCTGCTGCCCCCAGCCTTGTTATCTGCACATGATGGTAGCTACCCCAGTTTGGTCATTGGCTTTTTTCCATCCTCCAAAACAACCATGAATATGTCTATATGCTCTGGGGCTTGACACAGTGATGAAGGCTGTCGGCGTGTGCCCCTACCTTGAAGGAGCCCACATTCCCCCCTTTTGTTTCCACTCTCCTGGATGCATCAGTCTCTGTGCAAAGATTCCTTACTGTGCTCATAATCTACTCCAGAGCAGTCCCACTCCCTAAAGGAACTATACCCTTGTCACCAAGCAAAAGACAGCAGGACAGACAAACCGCAAGAAGTCTAGCCTGTGTTCTTTATAGTACCAAGCTATAGTTCTATAGACGAGTGACTCCATGAAGGGAACCAATAATAACCTCTAAAAGATGTCTGTTTCCTCTCCTTGGTTTATTTTAATGTCTTTTTTTAAAACACAATATCTTATAAAGAAGCTAAGGATGAAGGGTTCATGGCAGAGAAGGTGGGAAGACGTTGAGTCACACATTGCCCATTTCCAAGTTTCAAGGGCAGCCTCAGGGCAGACAAGGGGAGCGGCTTATCCATGACCCAAGCCAGCAACACAATCTGACATACTTCAAACCTGACTCGAGATTATGTCTGCACTGCTGGGGTAGCATGAAGCTCTTGACAAATGAACTAACAGCCTAGAAAACACAGAAAAAAAAACAAAATACCAAAATTGTTTTGCTCTTAAACTTTGATAATGTTGGTATAGCCAAAACTCATCTCAGCCATAAAGCAGCCTTAGGAAAACATCCATTAAAATCTGAAGTTTTAGGCAACATATCTTCCCGACTACTCATGTGTAATAAAGTCACCACAAGAAGTTTTTGCAGTGGGCCACTGGCTTTGTGGGATTACTCTCTCTAAAAAAAAAAAAAGAGCTGGGGTTCAGAGGTGCTTTCTTTTGCTGAAAAGGAAGTTATCATAAATGTAATGGCTCCAAATAACAGCCCCAAACAGTACTGTAAGTCAGGGGCCCACCATGCTGTGGCTACATCTGATTCAAGATTTTTTTAGAGGCTAAATCCAAGGTATTTTCCATGGCCAGGTCCTTCCGAAGGCTGCAGAAGGAAATCCACTCCGGTTCTCTGAACGACCCTGGGAAGCTTGTTCTCAGCTTCCCTCATGGCAGCTGATGTTCTAAGTCTCACTCCCTTCTTCATTCTTCATGCAGCAAAGGAATCTCTTCCCCTAAATTGGGCCAAGTGCCCATCTTGGAAACACTGAATATATTGGTTTAAGCCAGCCAGGGTCAACCTCTGGAGCCAGATGTGATATTCACTTCATGGCTAACCAAAATAATAACCCAAAAAAATAAACACACACACACACACACACACACACACACACAAATGCAATCAGCAAATGGCTAGCACAAGAGGATATGAATTCTCCAAGGTCACTCTCAAGAGCTTTCACCCCCCATGAAATAAAGTCATCTTTATTATGTAACTTACGGACTCCTCGGTCCTGTCTAATTTCTTCATGTTTCAGCAATTACAGCACAGAAAATTGAAGCAATGCGCCTGGGGATACACCTCTCACTAGGCCCCTGAAGAGAACATTCCCCAGGTGCTGTTGTTTGCGGTCTCACCCTCCTGGTATGTTATTACTACACACTCAGGGTGAAAATGGGGCCATGTGGTGTGTCATTTCTGTTGTTCTGTAAACACAGAGTTTACTGGCAAAAATAGTGTGTTTGTTAGACTTCGAAGGAAGGCAAATTGGAATAAAGAGTGAAATGGGGGAGCAGTATAATATCTTGTAATTTGGTTTTACCTCATAGAAACCCAGAGCTCTTCGGGGGAGGGGGGGGGTTGGCGAAGATATGTGACATGGAGACATCGATGATAAGATCCAAACAGTAACAAGTTAGGGCCATAAGTCCTGGTTCCAGGAGTGAGCAATGATTGGGAGACAGACAAGTCCTTGCTCTGCCCTCAGCAACCTGTGTGTTGGACCCTCCTCAGGGTGCTCATTAGTAGGACTTGGACCTGAGGAGACACTCTTCAGGGTACAAGGAGGAAATCTCATCCTAGTTGACTTTCAAAAGTCATAGCTGGTGATGTCATGAAGGTTCATCAATATTGTCACATATGGTGGACTTCCTTCCTTCGTAAGGCTGGATGACGTTCTATCATATGTACACATTGTCACTGTCCTGGTAGGAATAAAGATACTCTAAAGAGACATCTGGGACCCTCCTGGATCAGCGTACACCAGGTACACCAGACTCTCATGCTGGGAAAAGGAAGTGGCTAGGAGACTGGAGCCTGGCAGAGGTGGACCTTGTCTCCCAGGAGATCCGTACCTTGTAGCAGAGGTGACAATGATGGCTGGGACCATTGGCCAGGATGGCTTAGTTATGCACCTCCCTCACCTGCTATTTAAACCTAAACCTACTATTAGGGGTCCGAATGGAGTGTGGGTCACCAAACCTCTTTGTTGCTCTCCCAGTGTGGCATATCAAACAAATCTTCTTCTACTTCTCACTATCTGTCTCTTTAATTGGCCTATTAAGGGTGGTAGCCAATCCTGGTTCATTGGGGCATCTAGGACCAGGCTTTTACCCTCACAACATAGCACACTTTCTTCATCCACTCTTTGGACACCATGGTATGTTCTGCCTGCCCCTTAGCTGTTTGGGTAGTGTTGCAATGGCCATGGGGGTGCACATATGCAAATATTTGTTGGAATCCTGAGTTGAGTTAAATGCAGTAGTAATTATCTGGGAGTAACAAAATTGTGTTTGTGTCAAAATAAAGGAAGAAACAAAACACTTTCCCTTGGGTAGTCTAGCCAAGAGCAAGCCCAGATTTGAGTTCTGCTTCTCTCCCTATTTCTCCCAGCTGACCCAGAAGACAAACAAGCACATCTATCAAGCAATATCCATGTGTTGTCTTCGCCATTTATGGTTGCTGCTCATGTTATAATCAACCTATCTGCTGCTTTCAGCATTTGTTACTGTAATACACAAACACTGGGTCAGGAGCATGGCAGAGTAGCTTAAGATGACAGCTATGCGCTGGCTTGGGAAGTAAGAGCTGATTACATAGACAATACAGGCAAGTAAGGTTTATTATTAAAGTGCTATTAAAGACAAGTTAAACAAGTGGGCTGAGCACATAGTAGGACAGCAACCTTAAGTCTTAAGTGACCTCAGGGTGCATTATTAACTCAGATGTGGAGTTCACCAAGAGTTCTGATATCTTTGAATATAAGGAATATTTTCAAAATATTCTATCTACACAGGATCCTAACTTCATTTCTTCTAGGCGACACCGTGAAATGAGGTCACTAGGTCATGTGGTCGCTCTGTTTAAGGACAAGCATTTCATGACTCCGGTTACCTGAATATTTTAGATTATCAAACTCGAAGAAGCAGAGCATACAAGAGTAACTACCAGGGGGCTTGAAGTGAAGAGGAAAATGAAGAACAGCCAAACAAAAACTGTGATGTTTCAGCTGTGCCATGTGGGGAGTTCCAGAGATGTCCCTTTAAATTATACTAATATAATGTGGCCCTTATATTACCAGTAGTGCCACAAGAACAACCACCTACACTTGAAAAATATTTAAACCCTAGAGAAACTCGCATCCTAAGAACCTAGCCAGGTCACAGAACAGTGTGTGGTTTTCAGGCAAGTCAGCTGGTGACAACCAGCTATTGGAATAGGGGGGATGGACAAGGGACAGTCATCGTGATAGGGATGTGAACATCTCCAGTGTGCTCACGTGTTTGAATGCTCGGTCCTCAGCTGGTGGCACCATGTGAGAAGGCTGCAGCACGCACAGCACGCACAACGCGTAGCCTTCCTGGAAGTGAATCGGTAGGGGTGGGCTTTGCGCTTGAACAGCCTGGCCCATTTCCTGTTCGCTCTCTGATTCTGGGCTGAAGATGCAATGTGACCAGCCAGCCTCCCTCTCCCGCCCCACACTTTCCCTGCCTGCTGCCATGTCTTCCTCACGGTAATGACTCTGACTCCCTCAAACGGTACACAAAGAGAAGCCTTCAAGCTGTTTCTTGTCAAGTAATTTTGTCACAGCAAAGAGAAAACTAGCGTGACAACCAGGGCACCTGTCCCAGAGGCTAGAAAACCTGTCCTCAGAAGTCACAGCTATTATAAGTCAGGAAGAGCCCATTCCGGGGCCAACTGCTCCACTGGATGGTCAGTTGTAGCCTGTAGGTTACGTTATTATCCATCAGAATGCATTTAATTAAGTTTTACTCACTCATCCTGGTTCCAAATCCCTGCCCGCCCTTGTCCTCCAGGCCTTCCTGTACCTTCTGACCTAAATTCTCTTTTTAAACATAAGCTGAATTGCATAATTGTGTTACGCACAGAACAAATACAAATGACTGTAGAATAACATCTGCCTTGCTAACAAGACCCATGAGGTCCAACATCAGCTATGATTCATCCTGTGATCTCACCCACCAGTCCAGCAAGGCCACCTCCCAAGCCGCCTTTACCATCACGCGGGCACCTCCCAAGCCGCCTTCACCATCACGCGGGCACCTCCCATGCCACCTTCACCATCACGCGGGCACCTCCCAAGCCGCCTTTACCATCACGCGGGCACCTCCCAAGCCGCCTTTACCATCACGCGGGCACCTCCCAAGCCGCCTTTACCATCACGCAGGTTCCTCTACAATGTTTTTCCTCCACTGAAAGCCCTCCCCTGCCTCGGCTAGAGAAGACCTTGACATTTTCTTAAGAAAACCTTTTTCCAGGACAGGCTCCAAAACCACAGAGAAACCCTGTCTCGAAAAAGGAAAAAAAAAAAAAGAAAAAAGAAAACCTTTTTAAGTTGCCTGTTCTCTGCATTACTAAGAACACTGTACTTTATTATTTTATATCTGGTTCTAGTTTAATTAGCTTACAAAGTAGCAGGTTGCCGTGTGGCATTTGTACAAGCTCAAATATAGTTGACCTTCCCTCTGCTGTTTCCTCTCCACCGTCACCCAGCTACATCCTTGTACCCTTACAGTTCCCATATCCCCCTTCCACTTCATATCACACAGAACATTATTTACCTCTCAGTTTTCTTCAGGATGGGAACTGCGTCTTATTTACCATTGGATTGTAAGCCATTTTGGAGTAGATGGAAGACAAGTCAATATGTGTGAACTTAATCCAGTTGAATCTTTTAGTGTATATCTAGCCTTCAGACAGAAAGTATACCTTCTTCTAGAAGGCAGCGAAGTATCCTAACTGTAATTTGAGCAAAGCTCATTCCTGTCTCTTTCCAATTGCAAAACTAAAATGCACCTCTAAGTCCCAACTCTCAGGCTTAGTGAGGGCAGAGGAAAGAGAGTTTCAAAGGCCAGCACAGGTACTCTAGAGCTCAAGATCAAATTGCCCCGCCGCCCGTTGAGACTGGCGTCCACTTATTAATTTACTGAGGGCACACTAGAAAGCATATTTTGTATCGATACAAAGAAGAAAAGCCACCCCTCGGTGAGCAGCAGTCTCCCTGAAAAGGATGGAAATGGTGTAGGCACCGGGGCCATTGTGGACGCTCCTCTGCCCTGTCTTGCCCAATCCTAAGTCTCTCTGCTCCATTTGCTTTCCTTGGAATTCCTTCTGTCTTGATTCTTGTCTTTTGTTTTTTTGTTTTTTTTCTTTTGTTTTGGTTTTTTGTGTTTTTTTCTTTTGGTTTTTCGAGACAGGGTTGCTCTGTGGTTTTTGGAGCCTGTCCTGGGACTAGCTCTTGTAGACCAGGCTGGTCTCGAACTCACAGAGATCCGCCTGCCTCTGCCTCCCGAGTGCTGGGATTAAAGGCATGCGCGACCACCGCCCGGCTTGTTCTGAAAATCTCCACCCTTTTTAAAGACAAGCTTTCCAAGACACTGTCAGAAAACAGATTTGTGCCCGTATTTCATTTTCTTTTAATTGAGACTTCCTACCAGACCCTCTTCATGAAATGAGGAAAAGCCAACTTTCTGTTAGTTCCGTTGTTTCGGGACTCTGAGTATGAGGTCTGGCTTCTCAAATGCATCATCCAGAAGTCTTTAAAGTATTCAGGATTCCTTAAGGTTCCTACCTCATATATATCCTCACAATCTAACTCCAGATATTCCAGTTCTCTGTGTTTTCTTTCAAGCTCCTAGGTATTTTGAAGTAGGTGAACTTTGAGAAGTATTGTCCTAAGATCAGCATGCATTTGATCTGAGAATCGTATATACTGTCTGTGTCTCCCCCATACAACTCCCAGACCTATTTCCCTAACTCCTGGAACACAGGTTTGCTCATGAATATCTAATCTAATCATTTTTTTCATTCCCCTGGCCACCACCTAGCCAGATTGGTCTTCAGAATTCAGCCCAGTCCATTCAATTAAAACTGGTCTCTGTACTTGGATCCTCAAACATTATAGTTCATGTTTACATTCTCTTTACTTGAATTCCCATAGCCCAAATTATTTAAGTCGTTTTTTGCACTTATCAATTATGGCCCTATTACCCACTGTCCTCATTGTATGTTTGGTTGGTTGGCTTGGTTTTCATTTTGTTTTGGTGTTAGGTTTTTTCAAGACAAGGTTTCTCAGTATAACCCTGGCTGTCCAAGAACTTGCTCTTTAGACCAGGCTGACATTGAACTCAGATCTGCCTGACCTCTTTTTACCTATTTCTTTTATCCAGATAGACTATGAATTAGAATTATTGAGTATTTATAGATTAAGTAATCCTAAAAGCTCCCATTTGAAGGGGGATAAAATAAGAAATACACAATAATGGTAAGAATCCAGAGAATCTGATATCAGAGGGAAAGAGGCTAGAGTTTACACTGAATTTCAGAGAGAAGTTTTAACATGAGATTTACTGAGGGATATTCATATGCTGAGCTCTGTGTTAACTGTATTGCTCATGTTTAATCCTCGCAGCTGTCCTATGAAGAAATGGAAACTCAAGAAGTCTCTGAATTTCCCAGGCTGACAGAACAATGAAGATGCTGAGATAACGTGGTTGACCCTGAAGTCATGAACTTTCCCCTACCTACTCAGTGTGCAGCAAGGACCTCCACCTCGATGCTGCCATGGCTTCTTCTCCTTTGAAGACTGGAGTATCACTTGGAAATTTCCAATAGAGTAAGACAATTTTATAAGAGAGAAGAAAAACTTTCCAGAACAATCAGAGACTATTAAGCAGTTGGATGTACAAAATCAGGATGTCATTCAGCAGCTTTCATTTTTCCACTCAACTCTGATATGACATGAAAGAAACTTGATCTCTGAACATTTTGAGATTGTTTTCTCCTTCTTATACTTTTTAATTTCTTTTTAAATTTCATATATGTATACTGTATATGTGTGTGTGTGTGTCATTCTCCTCCCTTTCCCTCTTCCAACTTCTCCTGTGTCATCCCCATTCCCTCTCAAATTCATAGCCTCTTTGTCTTTAATTATTATTGTTGCATATACATAGTAACAAACATTTAAATACAACTTGCTGAGTTCATTTAGCGATGCTTATACGTTTATGCTTTAGGGCTGACTACTTAGCATTGGATAACCAGTTAGGGAGTCCTCCCTGGGGAAGACTGATTCTCCCTCTCTCAACAGCCATTAATTACCTGTAGCTTTTCATCTACGGGTGGGGCCCCATGAGAATTCCCCCATCAAGTTGGCATATCAACTAGTATTGTTATTGTTCAGGTCTTTCTTAGGGGACCATATTGTTGGGACTTGAGGTGCAGTTTCTTAGTTGTGTAAGAGACACAACCTCGCAGCAGATATCCTCCTGGTCTGTCTGGCTCTTAGATTCTTTCCACCACCCTTCTTCCATAATATTCCCTAAGACTTGGTTGCTGGGTTCTGTAGTGTATAGGCTGTTTTATCTTCGGAGAATCTTATTTCCCCTTCATAAGGCAGGAAAGCAGACAACTGAGCGGACTGTCTTACCAAGCTCATCCAAGTTAGACTTTCACGCCTGAGTGTCTGAGGTTTCTTTGACAACTTACAAGAACCCCTGCTACCTTTCCTAACTGCAGAGGTTGGATCACTAGCCCAAACTGAAAGCTCTTAGCGCCATTGCTAACCAGAGCATCCTCTTGGCTTCCGGGCCTCTGGCTGAGGCTAAGAATTACTTCATTGATGTCAATGTGAGTTGAAAGCTTGAGATGAAAGCACTACAGAGCCTGGAAGCAGATGTGGAAGAACCACAAGCCTTATACTCCCAGTTGTCCAGCTGCAGTGGGGAGCAGCAGGAAACACACCAGACTTAGAGTCCTAAGCCCAGGGCTCAGTCTACAGGACCTTAGGTTTCTCTGGTCTTCCCAAGACTAATTTCTCATCTGTAAATGAGAAGACTGATCCCTGCAGGGCTCACTACACAGGTGTTGGAGAGGGTCATGTGGTGTGTTGGGGAGTGGACACTCTGTAAAAGCTGAAAGTACTGATCGAGTACCCCCTCAGCCATGCCACAGCAATCAGAGCTACCACAACAAACACTAGCCTATTTCACACCCTGCTTCATTGTCCTTCTCTTCTAGATGATAAGGACAATAAGGGTAGAACCAATAGTGTTTACCATTCTCTCCTAGTACCTACCATAGTCCTGGGCATTTAAATGGTGCTCAGTAAGGTAGGTTGTGGATGGATGGATGGATGGATGGATGGATGGATGGATGGATGGATAGATGGAGTCCAATAATGGTCATTTTTTCCATGAAATTTTACTCCATGACAAAAGAAACCTCATGTCACTAATGACTGATGTCTTCTTATTGACAAATTTGCTTCACAATGTAACTTAAATGAATGGATAGATGAATTCCAACCATGTTCATTTCTTCTGTGAAATTCTCATGCTATGGATGTCTGATGTCTTCTGATTGACAAATTTGCTTCACTGTTTGACTGAAAAACACCTGCCAGACACAGCTGTGGCCCTGAAAAAATGAAAGCACAAAGAAAATAAAGATGCACATAGTTAATCCCACTTTCTAAGTTTCTCCTGTGATTTCAAAGTTCTCATAAGCCCCTTTCTTCTAAGCCCCTTTCTATAGCAAAGCCATGTGTCTCTCTATACAGACTTTTGGATTTGACTAGATGAAGCATTTTAAACATAAAGTCGGTCATGTAAAACTCCCAGGCGTTTCCTTGTTGGGGATAAAAGCAAAGCGTTTAGAGGACCAGAAGTAAACAGCATGCACGAAAAGCGGAGGGCGGCAGATGGAGCAGACGGGGGCAGAGGCTACTGCTACTGACCCCAGGAAGCATTTTGTAGAAACAATGATTCAAACACAAAGCTTCCAGACTCTGTCATGACAAACATCTGAAGGCAATGAGAAGAAACGAAGAAGCAAACATAGAGCAGAGGTTTAATCCCCAATCCTGTGAGTTCCTTAAAAGTACAGTCTTTTCTCTCCTTCTGAGTGGAACAAATGTGCAGACCTAGCAACTTGATCAAAGCCCCAGAGGTTTTGTTTAAGGAATATTTTTTCTTTGTGGGTGATGAGTCTGCAGAGGAGCTGAGGACAGGGCGATCATGTGACACCATTGTCATTCTGGAAGAACTGAATAAAGTCTCTATCCGCATAGAAAGTCGGGGGCTGGAAAGATGGTCCAATGGGTGAGACACTTACTGTAAAAGCATGAGGACCCGAGTGTGGATCCCCAGCACCCACACAGGGTGCAGTAGTGTTGTCTTTAACCCTAGCGTTCCTCCAGGAGAAATCAGGTAGACACAGAAGAAGCCTGCAAGCCCACGGGCAGTTCGCCTACAGAAGAGACTCTGAAGAATAATACTTTCCCCTTGAGCTACACCTGTATTGCCATGTCCTTTTCAGCAACGCTCAAAATAATCCTCAGGCTATTTCACTAGCGTTCTACTCCAGTGTCACAGAATCTCAGTTCTGCGTGCTAATTATTCCTGCAATTTCTGATAGTCACACAAGTCATAAACTCGTCTTTTGAGAAGTAAAGTTGGGGCCAGTATTAAACTTCATTATTAATTGAAATGTTTGCCTAAGAAAGAAATTAACTATTATATATTGAGAAGGTCTTTGAACTTGTTAAACACTCAAGCAATTCTTATAACTCTTTTCAACATTGTAAACTAGGAGATGTGAGATATATATATACATCTATACATATACACACACATACTCAGGGCTTCTCATCCTATTGCAATGGACAGGAGCCCAGTATATGTGAATGTAAAGCCTGTGATCTTCCCATTGGATAACACCACACATAGAAATTGCAGTAGTGTTCAAATACAGATAGTTGTTTTTTTTTGAAAGCCTGGATAGAATAGAAAAAAAGAACAGAAATACGCACATGCAAATTCAAAATAATTGACACATTAACTAATGTAGAAACCCCAGAGATGCTTTGACTCTAAAATGCTCTCTATGGCAGAAGAAATTACCATTTCCCAGGCATTAAAATGTGTAGGAAACCCTGGGCAAAGGAGGTTTGCTCCTGTAGATATTTAAAAAGACTATACATAGGGGGAAATAATCAGCTCACCTTACTGTCTGCCTGAGCCTACCACTAAGAAGGAGACGGCTCTGTCTTCCTCCTGCCCCTGCTGCTGGCTGATGTAGGCTAGGGTGCACCCTGGGAGTAAATGGAATGTGCCCTCACCGAATCAGCTGTGACACAAACAGGGGCTCCTGGGTGCTGTGCCAACTGCCTGACCCAGGGCAGCTAGCATGCCAGCCCTCCCTGGACACTTGGCTGAAAAGAAATGATTTTCAAGAAATTGTCTAAAGCTTGAATTGCATCCGAGGAAGGGAAAGGTGCTTTTGTCCTCAGCTTTGAACCAGGAGTGTACTCGGTTTGGCAGTGGCAGCCTCAGGAGCACACACCTGTGACCTCCTCCAAGTTCTTATTCTTCACTGCCTTCTCTTCCGCCATCCCCAGAGGCCTCACCACATTCACACCATATATTCTGCAATTATAACATGGGAGCTTATTATTCTCTTATAATATGGTGGGGTCCATCTGGATAGTCCAGATTAATATTCATTTATTCAGTAAGCTTCCTTGAGAGCCTACCGTATCACATACAACGTGTTGAGAGAGAGGGATTGGGCCAACACGCTGGCTCAGTGTGTAAAGGCTCTTGCCTCCAGGCCTGACAGCCTGAGTTAGATGCCCGGGATCGACTTGGAGAAAGGAGTAAAACAGCTCCTCCCAGGTACCCTGTCCTCCACAGAGGCCCCATGATCCACATGCCCACAAGTATGTAGATGCACATACATACACAATTAATTGCTTGATAACTAATTTTAAGGACACCAGGGGTTCTGAAATGAATCAGATGGATTCTGACCATCAATATACCTTCATCTACAGGAAGAGAAATAAGTGGCTGTTCCACTAATGAGTTTATACTAACACCAAGTGTTAGGGCAACCTCTCTCTGTCACCTAGAGTTCATTTTGGGTGCGGGAGAAGCCAAGACAAAAAGTCTACACCTCAATAGAGAAGCAAATGGTGTCCAGGTGAAGCAGAGAAACATCCCGGGGCGGCTGCTTTAAAGATTCGCAAGGAAAGAGCATCCTGAGTGAGCTGTGTGCTGTTGGTGATAAACCTCTGCTTCCAGAAATGAGGCGGAATGGCATGCAGACACCAAGGAAGGCAGACTGGGACAGGCAGGGGGTACCCGGGGCTCCCAAGAATGTCCCCATCTGGTGTGGAAGCTGCAGACCAAACAACAGCTTTTCCCTCTGAGATTTTTCCATGCATTTCAGTCATGCTATGAATCAGTAAATTGTTTACAGGACAATCAAGCCTGGAACCGAGTCCCAGAGATGGGAAGGAACGGTGGTTAGTGGCTAAGTGTAAAATTATCCTAACACAACAGTTCCGATGGAAATCAGTGACTCCTTTCAGGAGACATCCTTTGACTCCCGAAAGGTACCAACTTTTCTGAGTGTTCACCCAGGTCAATGCCAACCCAGCACAGTTTCTACGTTCACGAGGCCGTGGAGTTTACGTTGGCTTCACAGATATCACTTGAGTAACACCCAAGTTAGCCAAGTGTAAGGCCTTTCTGGGCAATGAAATGCTGTTAAGTTTTGATTTCCCCTAAGCAAAAGCAAACTTCATTAGTGTTTTGTTAATTTCTAGAATCATTTGAATTTGCCCTAATTTGGAGTTTCCACCCTTTCTAAGAAGGAGAAAAATAGTTATGGATAAATTTTAAGACAGTAGATGAAGTATAAAAATCAACACTAGTTCAATTCGTGGAATGATTTGGAAGACCTATCCTGCTTTGATGGGTTGTGTAGATATGTACCAATAAACCGCAGAGAGAAGGAAGAGATTGGACAGTCCCACAGTCTCCTTGCTCAGCCCCTTCTCCCTGCCACCGCTTTAATCCTGGCCTCTGCTGGCCTCAGGAAAGCTAGAGAAAGGCTAAAATGCCTTTAAATGCTGCTCGTTTTAATATTTATTTCTTGTATTTCCTGTGCAAATAGTCACCTTCCAGGAATTGTGGCAAGTGAAAAAAAATTGGACTGCATTAATTCCAAAATTGAAATGTAAACGAAGTTCGTGACTGCCTACTCTCTCGTGAGTCCTTACTAGGAAATCAGCTGGAGAAACTTTGGCTACAGCGGAAGATAGTAAATGTCATTATCCTCTTGGCTGTGGCTTTGCCCAGAAAATCGCAATGATGGGTCTTCTGAGAGTGCATTTCAAAGAGATGGTGACAGAATGGCATAAACCAGAACGGAACTGAGGACAGCCCTGCCCCAAAGGGCGATGCATCCCCTTTGACATCAGCAGCTGGAAGACACCGCCATGCTGTATTCGATCATCCAAACATCGCTGAACAGGAGGAAAATAAAGGACCAGGCTGTAGCTTTGAGTTGCACTTCACCGAGTACCAAAACAGTATTTGATGAGGATTCCAGTTAAAACTTAGAATAGCAAAGATCCAAACCTGCTCAAACAGACCAGAGCTTCTCAAGCAATAGGTGTGCAGCCCACTGGCACGTCTCCACCCCATATAGTTAGTAGATATTCCCATGACTCTGTGGGTAATGTTTGGTTCTGCTCTTAGCTACGCCCTATAGAAGTTACATATCAGCTCTTTGGGGTCATTAGTACCATATTAAGAAAAAATAAAATTCTACTTGAAGCCAGTGAAAGCAGGCTGAAGTTTTGGTCCTGGTGGGTTACACAGCAACCCTCCTTTCTTTGAGCAGCTTCTGGCCCTCCAAGAGTACCCCTGGGTCCTGTCAGCTCCAACCTTGTTACCTTGGTCTTTTGGCTCCTTGCCCATCTTAAGGGCAGAAAAGAAGAGTATATCAGAGCCCATTCCTCATCACTTGGCCCAAAATTTACCTTTCTGTTTGTTGCTGGTGGTCAAACTTCATTTCCTTCTTGCCTCAGGTGCGGTTATTTTGTCTCTTGTCCTCTTCTCTCCTTCAAACACCTGGACCCTGCACCATTTCCTTCCTTGACCCTGCTAGGGTGGAACTTTCCACACTGCATTGTGACTACAAATCTCTCCCTCCTCCCATGCACTCTATGGGCCTCAAACCCCTCCATGGTAATCTCAGTTAGAACATCACTTGGTCCACAGAAATTTTTTTAATAAAGTCCTTACATGTTTGCTCCCTTTCCTATTTGTTTGTCTGTCTGTCTGTCTAAAACCCTTGGTATAATTTATAATTTAGCTTCAAACCACACTTTCTTCTTCAGGGTTGAAGTCTTCTATTTTAAAGACTCCTCCTGAGTAAGTTAGGACTACATTTTAGGACCTCCTTCCCTATTCAGTTCTAAGTCTGGTAACGCTAAAAGAGAAACTTGAACAAACTCTAGAAAGGGAAGTAGCAGCCGCACTCTCTCGCTGATGGTCTCTGGTTTATCACCCTTCAAAGAGAGAGAAAGTGCTGGAAGATGTCCCTCCCTCCTCCCCCGTGTCTTCTCAGCTCCACATCTGGTGAGTCTGCTCACTCTATGCTCACTGTTCTTTCCATCTGCCGCTCCCGCTGACCAGCAGCAACGCAGGACCAGACGCCTGCTATAGAGTCACAGAAGTAGCAGCCAACAGCAGAGCTTCTGTAGACTTCTACACGAGTGCTTTCAGTCCCACTCCAGCTGACTCTGCGGCTCTGGCTTGTCCCCAAGGTCAGGGTTTCCAGAGGGCTCCTTAGATACTCTTCCTTTGCCAACTCCACTCTTCAAACTATTTCTTCCTCGCCTTGAGTTCCACACCCAAATGTGATTTCATGTAGCAACTTAAACAAATGATTGTAAAATCTGGATGGGGCTGCAGAGGACCTGTGGCAATCAACATGAAAGGAGCAAAGTTGGAAGATGGCTACCATTTTATTTCAAGACTCTCCTAAGGATCTATAACCAGTGCCTTGTCTTCTGCTGAGAGCTCTTTCCTGCCCCTTATTGGCTAGTGTTTGATGCGCCGTTATGATTCTTCCCATGAAGTGTTGCCTAGTTCTACTGGAGTTTGTTCTTTCACTTCTTTATGGGAGTCACTATTACCTGCCTTCTGTCATCGCCATTTCCTGACTCACTGCTCTCTTCCGGTCTCTAAACTCTAAGCTCTATGAGGACCAGAAGCATTTCTGCTCCTTTCTTAAGTTTCCAATACCAAGCAGAGTTTCTTGTGTGTCTATGTAGATGTTCAGTCAGAATTCTCTGAAAGCTTGAAGTTTACATCCAAAACCTGCACACACTAGTGCTTATGGCAACTCGCTCTTTGGTGCAGAGCTTAAGTGCTAAGAAATATATGATGCTTTCTTGAGGAAGAAGGGGAATTTTATAAGAGAACCCAATGAACGTGAAAAAAGTATAAATAATGCCACACACTTAATTCTAAGTATTGCACAATTATGTCACTAAAATTATCCTACGAGCTTATCTTAACTTACTGATTTAGAAGAGGTTGCACTCTCTGGGTCTTCGTTATGGCAAAACGCTGTTTTGAGAAGAATCTCTGTTAACTTTTTAAGATGGCATGCAAGGGTTTTCTCTTACGTGATCCAGCAATGAGGAAACAGGCCATTGTCTTGGCAACATCAAGTCCATTAGTAAATGGTATTGATAAGAGGGCAGGAAATAAAGGGAGAACACTGGTTCTCCATAACGTCCCCACACTGATATGGTCAGAGACCTGAAAGATAAAACTCCAATCTAAACAGCATTGTTCGGTACAGAATGGCCAAAGCAAAGGCAGAAGAGATCAATGTCCATGAAATATTAAATATTGCAGATTTGCTGGCTGCAGTCTAAAATATAATAGAGAAGATGTATACTTAATGCTTCAGATTCAGAACAAGTAAATTCAGAGCAAGTAAAAGTAGAAGCTACTTTTCTTGGTGGGCTTTGGTTAGCTAAGAGATAATAGCATCAAAATATAAAAAGGTAGATAGATTTGTTAATTTACTGACATTTTGTGGAAATAATAAGCAATCTGTTGGGATTTGAGGTTAGACAACCACTAGTCATTACACGCTGACCTTAAACACGCACATGCTGCAAGCCACACTGGTGAATTTGTAATGACGTGCCCAACACACACGAGCCAGCCTTTGACACAGACACAGAGGTTCCGCTGAGGAGCAACGACGGTCGGATAGATTGAGGGAGCCAGGCAAGCAGCGGGCCACATGCCCATGGGAGAAGCTATCAGTAGAGAATGCTACTCCTCAGGGGAACATGCACAGTGGAAGAGATTGGCACCTCAAAAACATATGCGCAAGGCCAAAGATCACATTTGCTGTGAGAGGGATTATGCGAGGACCTTGGGGCTCTGAGCTCAAGACAAAAGGAAGCTGAGCAAGAAAGAAGACAGAAGGCCTCACAGGGAGCAATAACCAATCAAACAGTTCTGTCTGTGTGTATACATATATATATATATATGTATGTATGTATATATATATATATATATATATGTTGTAGGAGATAATTAAGGTGCTGAGCTTCTGGACTTGCCACTGGGTTTATCTAAGCAAAAAAGTAAGAGTGAGGCAGAACACGGGGAATAGGAGTAGCAAACCCCAACAAACGGAGCAGGACATTACCTTCACAGGCGCTAGAAGATCAAGCCTGATCTGGTCTGATTTTGAGAGCTACGGAGAATTTCTGCAGTATCTCAGCTTCTGATCTGGTCTGATTTTGAGAGCTATGGAGAATTTCTGCAGTATCTCAGTTTCTGATCTGGTCTGATTTTGAGAGCTACGGAGAATTTCTGCAGTATCTCAGCTTCCTATATAAGTTCACAAATCCGGGAGAATAAAGGGGGGGGGTGCCATTAGTTTCTTCAGGAGATGGAATAATGCAACAAAAACAATGGTTTACATATTTAGTGGCCTGTTACAATCGTCAAGGACGACTATTTTTCAATAACAGGTCCGGTACGGTTGGTATCAAGAGGCCACGCAGTCCTCGGTGGCATGAGAGGAGGAAGGCTGAGCTGGGAGCACTCCAGCAATGTCTGTACTGATAGCATCAGTGGTCTGCACCCAGCCGCAGGTGCTGCTGGGTAAGCAGGAATGCTGAGGTTCTGACGAGGCCGTGAATCAAGTGTAAATGATCAGCGATCTCACCAAAGTCACTGCTTCACTCCTTACTCTTCATCTTTCCTAACAACAACCCTAACAGTTACTGTTACCATCCCGGTCAGCAGGGTGGAGAAAGTGAAGCCCAGAAACGACAGTCACACAGCCGGCAAATACGCCACACACATAACATGGAAAGAGCCCTTCTAGCCCAGATAAGGTAAAATGCGCCTGGAATCCCAGCACTCCTAGTGTTCTGGGCCACCCTAGGACACACAGTTAAGACCCAGATTTAAAAAAAAAAAAAAAAAAAAAAACAAGAGTAAAATGGGTCTGAGAGGGTTCAGCTGTGCAAAGCCCTTGCTATTCTTTCAGGGGACAGAGTTTAGTTTCCAGAACCCAGTCAGGGTGACTCACAACCACCTATAGCATAAGCACTAAGGGATCTGATGTCCTCTTGATGCCTCTGTATGCTCAGGCACAAATACACACATATGCATACATACATACATACATACATACATGATAAAACTAAAACCTTAAAAATAGCAAAATAAAATCAAATGAAGCTTTCAAATACATTCTTACTATACCTTTATAGTTTATAAACTTATCTGGAATTTATTTAATAGAAGTATTTTTCAGTCTCAAATATTTGTGAAGAGTTTGGGCCAGGTTTACATCTGTACTTTTGCTTTTAAACTTAGTAATCGGAAGTCCCCATTAGACTTTAAATGTAGCCTTTCTATTACTAAGCCCTCAGGGAATACAAACTCGCCAAGATTTAAAGGTGATGGTAATTCTTTCAGAAGTAAGATACTGCTGCTAAGACTCTGAATTGAATTCTGTTTATTATTTTTCACACTTACCAAATAGTAGAGAAAACAAAAGAGGAAAAATGTCTGAAGGCAAGAAATGAGTACTTAGGAGACAAAAAGGATGGCTTAGCTTATGAATGTCTGCTAATGGCAAACTAGGTAGAAAAGAAGAGCAGAAACCAAACCCGCGGACAGTGAGGATGACATCCAGAACCGTCCAGTTGGGAGCTGAAACTCAGAGCTGGACTAATTGTTGAGACTGGACTTTTTCCGGAGAGCAAAAATCCATCTCTATGTCCCCAAGACCTCATAATAATAGGAGCCGCAAAGATGTTTAGAAGCCACGGTAATGCGTACTTACAGGGCACTAATTTAGCAGAAGGAATGGAAGGAAAAAGAGAGTGGGTGTCGGTGGCTTAGAAGCAGATTTATCAGGTTCAGAGGCAGAGACATCAAGACATTCTCTTTGCATTAGGCAGTTCCCACGTCCTGATGCACTAGCTGAGTCCAGGAAGCGCTTGCATTCCTCCCTGTGGCAACAGACCTTACTAAACTTAGATACTTAAATCCATACTAAATCACCGTGCACTCGGCTGTTCCTTTTTCCCTAAAACCTAGCAACGTTTCTGGGTTAGCTGGGAAGAAACGGTGTTCCAAATTCTCTCTTCTGACATTTCTTTCTACCGCCTTTAAGCACTTGGGATTGGTCTCTATGACGGGAAAGTCTCTTTTGACAGATTTATACTGAGATTTGTGGCAACGGCAGCTCAGAGTAGAAATGCAGGGCCACTTAGATTTGCTTGTGGCCGTTATGAGAACGCTGACGCAGTCAGAGGTCAGACACTCCTACCCAACTGGAAAAATTCTCACACAGACATATAAATATATAGCCATCAAAAAAAAAAAAAACTCTTCACTTCGTGTAATACATTTCCTGGGAAGAAATCCAAAACTTTCACAATCGATCCATGACCAGTTCAGGGAAACCTTCTCAAAACTTTCAGAAATAAACAGGACTGCTGGCCCAGGGTGTGGGGTCCGGACCTCCACATCTGGAGAAAACGCCTGGAAATCCTGAAACTGGAGGACGCTCTCTGTGGGTGTCATCACGGCCAGCGTGTGTTCTAATCCACATTAGGAAGGAGATCTCACTGGAATTAAGGTGTGTTCAGAGAACAATAGAAAGGTCTAGACTTGGGCTTAGATGTCAATCTGGGAACTTTTTTAAACACTCTTACTAATGAAATCGTAAAATCAGAGGAGCTCACCACAAACAAGGCATCGACAGACCGCCTGGTCTCAATGGCAATGCACTTTATCAGACACAGGGTGTCTTACTTGAGTTTCTGCACTGTGATGAAACACCATGGCCTGAAGCATCTCAGGGAGGAAAGGGTTTATCTGCCCCATACTCCCACATTACAGTCATCTGAGGAAGTCAGGGCAGGAACTCGAGGCAGGAACCTGGAGGCAGGAACTGAGGCAGAAGCGCGGAGGGGTACTGCCTACTGGCTTACTCCTCATAGCTTGCTCAGCCTGCTTTCTTATACACCCAGGACCACCAGCCCAGAGGTGGCAGTGCCCACAGTGAACTAGGTCCTCCCACACCAATCATTAATTTAAAAATAAAATGTGCACAGCCAACCTTGTGATGGTATTTTCTCAGTTAAGATCCCAGATATTTCTGGGTTTGTATCCAGCTGACAAGTCAAGAACAAGAGGCACACATGGCTGTTTAGACTTTGCTAATTTATTTCTTGTGTTAGATGGAATGCAGCTGGAGGCAAGTAAGGAAAAGCCTGCGAGTCACATCATTTAGGTTGCTGCCAATTTTATATACATTAAATGAACAGCACTTTGACTTAACAAGGTTAAGCTGAATCTAAGTCCTTTGGTGTCACGGGGAACTTTGACACTATCTTAGTTTCCAATATAAATTCACTATTCCCCTGGACACTCAGACGGCTTTCTTGGCTGTTCTCTGTGCTGCTGGAATAACACTTCATAACACCTGTAAACTTTAGTGCTTAAGCAACAAGCAAAAGAATTGGAATCCAAGCCAGTCCGGGCTGCTTAATGAGACACTGTCTGAAAAAGAACTTTTAAATGCTTTTAATTTTTTTAATGACTTACCAAAAACCAAAGAAATGCAAGATGAAATGTTACTCAGGAAATTCTTCCTTTTCTAATTGAATAAAAAGTAGCAGTACTACTTCTCTCTAAAATGTTGAAAAGCCACTGCCCCTCACAAGTGCCTCGCTGCTCCTGGGACCTCTGCCCACCAACATGGTCCTCCGCTCACACAGGAGCCAAGGATTCTATGCTAACTTTTCTCTGTGGCTTTAAGAGGCACACATTCAAAGATGTCCCATCTTTTCCTGAAGTAAAAGGGTTTGCCATAAACAATGTTGTGGAGACTTCACATTCCCTGAACCTCTTTCCTCTGTCAGCCTTTGTTCATCTAAACATTCTATCTGACACAGCTTCAAAGCGGCCCTCGAGAAACTTTCTGAAGACTAATGGGCAGTCTGTTTCAAAGTTATCACCACTATAAACTCAGCACTTGCGTCCCTGAGCTAAGTCAGAGCCTGAAGAAAAACAATTGTCATTTATACAACCTTAATTTTCTAGGATTATCCAAATTTTGTGTATTTAAATATAGATTGAGCTATCTAATAATAGGGTTTTCCTAAATAAATGATAACAGATTATACAAGGGCAGCCTTTGCCATCAGTTAAAAAAGATATGGAAGAACACGAAATGTAGATATGTCTGCACTACATAGTTATGGTAGAAAACAACATACAAATGAAAAACACTATTGGAATATAATTCCGATCTTATGGAAAGCAGGAGGGAAAACACACATCAAAATAATAATTCTAGTTTCACTGCAGTGGCAAATCATGATTTTATCTTTGCCATCAATTTTTCCATATTTAAGCTTTTATTAAAAGGCCTTATTTTGTTAAATGTATTTTTGAAATGTTATAAAAACATTCACTATTCCATTAAGCAAATCATCCTGAAAAAATAAAAGTTCAAATATTTTCTGTCCAGACTTACAGAAAAAGATGGAGTAGGCCTCACATCCACTCAAAAGTACTTGTTTTATCCACAAAACAGCTTTGCCACTATTGCAGGTACCAGTGAGCACCCACTGCGCGGCAGGTACCAGTAAGCACCCACTGCGCGACAGGTACCAGTGAGCACCCCCTGCTCGGCAGGTACCAGTGAGGACCTACTGCACGCAGGTACCAGTGAGGACCTACTGCACGCAGGTACCAGTGAGCACCCCCTGCTCGGCAGGTACCAGTGAGCACCCCCTGCTCGGCAGGTACCAGTAAGCACCCACTGCGCGACAGGTACCAGTGAGCACCCCCTGCTCGGCAGGTACCAGTGAGGACCTACTGCACGGCAGGTACCAGTGATCGACAGGTACCAGTGAGCACCCCCTGCTCGGCAGGTACCAGTGAGGACCCACTGCGCAGCAGGCGGTCACAGGCCTGAGGAGAGAAGTCACGGTGATGCTTTGCTAAGTGAGCGAGTGGTCACTTGGCTTCTAATACCCTCTGGCTGCTGCTGCTCGCTGCCTGCTGCAGAGGAGCTGCCTCTACAGAGTTCACTCTGGTCACGAGCTGAGAGTAAGTGACTGCCATGTGCTCAGGCCACAGCAAGAAGCAATGTCTGTCCCTCGAACCGAGCAATGATTGCAGAAGACCGGGCAGAGAGCAGAATAGCTGGAGAAAGGGGAGGAGTGCTGCGAATGCTGTCTCTGGCCATGACGCAACCATTGCAGTCATGAACACACAGTAGTTGTGGCTATACACACACACACACACACAAATAAATGTGATAACTTGGTCATTGTAACAGCACCATGCTACGTTAAAATATTTAATTGGTAAAATTTAGTACACTGCTTCTATGTTCTGCAACCATTCATATAAAACATGAATCATCGTTTTCCAAAACAAATTCTGTGGGAGAGTCTTCCACAGCATAAGACTCGGCTTGTGCTAGGACAAAGGAACAGAAAGACTGGGTCCCAGGGTGGGGGAAGAGCAGAAACAGGCTCTGGCTAGATCAGTGGCCCCTTCCGTGGTCCACCAGGGCAGCAAGGCTCTGGGCTTCGTCCTAAAGGCTGCCTTGTTTCATTTTCTCTTGATTCCTTCTAACAATTCTAGGGCCGGTCTGTAACTCGGTCCTGACAGGATCATGTACAGGAAGTTCAACTTAGAGGGGCCTAGGCACAAGCAGTGTTAAGACCATGAAGAGGGACCCTGTGTCAACACCACGAGTCTGATGCTCATGTGGAAATTATACCCTGTCTTAGGAAAGAGTTTGAGGGTTTCACTTTCACACAACAGTTCGTCATTGAAGAAGGAGGTCAGGACAGGAACTCAAACAGGGCAGAAACCTGGAGGCAGGAGCTGATGCAGAGGCCCGGAAGGTTGCTGCTTACTGGCTTGCTCAGTCTACCTTCTTATAGAAGCCAGGACCAGCAGCCCAGGTATGGCACCACCTAAAATGAGTTGGGCCCTCTCCCGTCACTAATTAAGAAAATGCCTTACTGCTAGATCTTGGGAAAAAAAATGTTTTGTCAGCTGAGGTTCCCTCCTTTCAGATAATTCTAGTTCATGTCGAGTTGACAACACTATTCAGCACAACTGATCCCCCATCATTTTAACACACACATACATCCTGTCAGGTCACAATCTTTTCTAAAAACCTAAAGTATCTTTTAATACTTCAGTTTTTGAACTATGAGCTCTTATAAGACCAAAAATAAATTAAATACTCCATTACTTCAACAAAGAAATAGCAGGGCATAGTCAAAATAAAACCAAAGCAAAACCAAACTCCAATAGAGTAAACAGCCCAATGAGCAATATCTGGGGTTCACACAGGATCCGCTGTGCTCCTCTAAGGGGCTTGGGTGCTTCTCCAGCTCCGACCTCTGCAGCACACACAGCTTGTCTTCTAGGCCCCAACAGGTTCCGTTCCTGTACTGCTGTCTCTCCTAGTGATTGTCCCATGGTACTGGAGTCTCCAAAATGTTGGGATCGTCTGCTACTGGGCTGCACTCTCACCAATAGCATCTCCTGTGCTCTCTTCATGGTGCTAAGTCTCAGCTTCTCCCCATGACCCCTTCAGTCCTGGCCCTTCAACTACTACCATAGCTGCACCTTCTCCATCAGCCTCTCCTGGCCTCTCACAGTGCTAAGCCTCAGCTGCTCTCCATGACCCCTTCAAGCCTTCAAACCAGTACTACCTGGTGACTCTTATAACCTAGGCTGCCTCTAGAACACAGCTTCTGTGGTGCAGACTCTATGGAAACACTTCCCGGAAGATGTCACCTCAGTGATGCTGGTCTCTTCTTAGTCAGAGCTAATTTCTTAGCTCCAGCTGAGCAATAGTAGGTGTCCAGTAAAGCACGAGTTTTAGTTCAGTGGTTCCGGTTCTGGTCTCTTGTTAATCACAGTTGATTCTTCCACCCTAGGACAACCAGAACCACAGACTCTCAACTCAAAATAACAAACAGCCCTGAAAGTCTCTTTGTAATTTTGTTTTGGGTTCACCTTCTTATTTAGCTTCTCTAGGATCACGAATTATAGGCTCAATGTCCTTTATTTATGGCTAGAAACCAAATATGAGTGAGTACATCCCATGTTCCTCTTTTTGGGTCTGGCTTACCTCACTCAGGATAGTGTTTTCTATTTCCATCCATTTGTATGCAAAATTCAAGAAGTCGTTGTTTTTTACTGCTGAGTAGTACTCTAATATGTATATATTCCATTCTTTCTTCATCCATTCTTCCATTGAAGGGCATCTAGGTTGTTTCCAGGTTCTGGCTATTACAAACAATGCTGCTATGAACATAGTTGAGCATATACTTTTGTTGTATGATAGGGCCTCTCTTGGGTATATTCCCAAGAGTGGTATTGCTGGGTCCAGGGGTAGGTTGATCCTGAATTTCCTGAGAAACCACCACACTGCTTTCCAAAGTGGTTGCACAAGTTTGCATTCCTAGAGAAGCTAAATAAGAAGGTGAACCCAAAGAAAAACATATAGGCATCCTCCTGAATAATAACCTTCATCAGGCAATGAAAGGAGACAGAGACCCACATTAGAGCACCGGACAGAAATCTCAAGGTCCAAATCAGAAGCAGAAGGAGAGAGAACACGAGCAAGGAACTCAGGACCGCGAAGGGTGCACCCACACACTGAGACAATGGGGATGTTCTATCGGGAACTCACCAAGGCCAGCTGGCCTGGGTCTGAAAAAGCCTGGGATAAAACTGGACTCGGTGAACATAGCAGACAATGAGGACTACTGAGAACTCAAGAACAATGGCGATGGGTTTTTGATCCTACTGCACGTACTGGCTTTGGGGGAGCCTAGGCAGTTTGGATGCTCACCTTACTAGACCTGGATGAAAGTGGGTGGTCCTTGGACTTCCCACATGTCAGGGAACCCTGATGGCTCTTTGGGCTGATGAGGGAGGGGGACTTGATTGGGGGGGGGAATGGGAGGCGGTAGCGGGAAGGAGGCAGAAATATTTAATAAATAAATAAATAATAAATAAATAAATAAATAAACTGGAAAAAATTTGTTTTGGGTTTTGGGTTTGGGTTTTGTTTGTTCATTCATCTGTTTATTTTTGGTGTTTGGGGAGGGTTGGGGGTTGGTTTGTTTTTTGGGTTTTGTTTTGTTTGTTTGTTTGTTTGTTTTGGGGAGACAGAGTTTCTCTGGGTAACAGCCCTGGCTGTCCTGGAACACACTTTGTAGACCAGGCTGGCCTCGAACTCACAGAGATCTGCCTCAGGCCAGGCCTCCATTGTCTGCACTGCTCTCAACATTCTTATCTTCCAAGTTCCCACAGAAAAGCTCACCAAGCTTTGAACACCCAATAGTTTTCCTAGTCCAGAGTTCCAAAGACTTTCCACAGTCCTCCTGCAAACAGCATGGTCAGGTCTGTCACAGCAGCTCCCCAGTCCCTGGTACCAACTGTCTTAGTCAGAGTGAGGATTGCTGTGACGAAACACCTGACCAAAGCAATGTGGGGAGGAAAGGAAATAATTTTCTCCCGGTCCTAAATGATGATATAATTTTCTCCCAGTTCTATTAAAAGCAGTGAGGACAGGAGCTCAAGCAGGGCAGGAACCTGGAGACAGGAACTAATGCAGAGGCCATGGACGACGAGTGCTGCTTGCTGGCTTGCCCTCATGACATTCCCAGCCTGCTTTCTAGAACCCAGGACCACCAGAATGAGGTACAACCTTTGTTATCACACACAGTGGCCTGAACCCTCCCGCACAAACCACTAATTAAAAAAATACAGTCCTGCCTACAGCTAGATCTACAGAGGTATTTTCTCAATGAGGCCACCTCCTCTCTGATGACTCTGACTCGGGTCAAGTTGCCATAAAACTAGCCAGTATATGCCCCTAAAGGGTTGTTAGGATATTCCAGATCCATAGAAAATGAGTCATATAGATCCCTGTGACTGTCAACCAAGAAAGCCAATCTCTTACAGGCAACTAAGATGCATGTCCAACATTTGATTGGGATTTTTGGTTTCAATTAGGAAGAGAGTGACATACCTAATAAAACAGTGTGGACAGAGAAAACAAGCAGCAGTGTGAGCAAATGAACCACAAATCAGCAATGGCAATGAATCTCTAATAACTGAGTGACCAGCATGATTGTCCCTGCCACTCCTGGAGCCAGTGACTAAATTCTGGAAAGTTGTGCAACCCTAATATCAAAGCAACTTGAGGAAACTGGACACAGTGAGTGACGTTCAGGACAGGGCTTTCCCATGGGCCTTCTATGGAGTTCTCCAGAAGTTACCTAGTATCCTCTTGGGTCCCTTTGCTTTTACAGTTCTGTTGTTTCCTATGAATCTGTGATGTGAGGACCAGTTATAAAGCCCGGAACAAACCTTTCGGTTGAAGGAATTGATTGGTTTTGTCTCTCCTAGACAACACCCCACAGGATCATCACTGTACCACAAAGACACAAGCATCCCCTATAAAGTAGATGGTCTTTATTGTTATCATTATGAGAAACTACACTTTTTAAAAATGCCACTTTTTAAACTTTCAGATCAAGAAGCCTGCTCACTGCACAGTCTAAGAACCTGTGGCCCCATGTAAAACATTGGATTCAGCCACACACACCTGATATCCCAGAGCTCCAACAGTGAGATGCCAAGGTGGAGACAGAGAACTAGCCAGAAGGACCAGCGAGCCTGGAGTTCAGAGTGCATCCGCAAAAAGCAAGAAAAGACCCTGACTCCGAACAAAGGAGGAAGATGAGAACCAAACCTCAGCAGGTGTTCCCTGACCCCCACAGGCATGCAGTGGCACAGACGCACACTTCGTACAAACAAACGCAGAGGTAATTATTAATTAATTAGCAAAGGTACCAAGGCTACATACAGTTTAAAAAATAAATGAAAATTTGTGTTTTTACAAATGGCCTTTAACTATATAGCTAGTGAACCTCCCAGGCAGCATAAGGTGACAAGAGAATTAAAACACAATCCATAAAAAGAACAACTCCTGAGATAAAGCAGTGTTACAGCCCAAAGCACTGGGAAATTACTTAAACGTGAGAAGTCACAAAGAATAAAAAGCTTAACTGACTGCAGCTGAAACCGTAAGACCTGAATCAACCTCCGGTCGGAATTCTATCTTAATCAAGATAAAACATTTTTTTCAAGATCTACAGAATATTGATTATTAGCTACAAAGAAACGTGACTTGTTTATTCGTGCAAAGAACAATTTAATCCATAATTTCCTGTTTTCTCAGTTCTCATTTTTTTAATGTGCCTGTTTAATTTTATGCTTGGTATGAAGTCTTCTATGATTTTCACAGGATATGACCCGCAGTCATTCCCACAGCACCGCTCAGAGCCTCTCTGGTCTACTGGAACCTGCGCTGGTTTCAGTAGGATTTGTCGTTCAGCCTCAGCACGCCCAGAGACCACCAAATGCAATCCCCACGGCTCAGAAAAGAAGCTGAGTATCGGACACACTTTAGCTGTCAGCTGGCTATGCTTAAAAATCAGACTAGACCAAACACACCTGACTTGCCTCGAGGGAGCAGCAACCTGGACAGGTAGCGTCACCTACTGGTCAGAGGGGCAGAAAACAAAGAAACAGGGTTGAACTAGAGGTGCCTTGAAATGAATATGGCTCACCTGGACCAATCTCTCCGGCAGGGAGTTAGCTCACTCTAACTTTTTATTATTATTATTTTATGCGTCTGAGGGTTTTGCTTGCCTGTACGTCTGTGTGCCACGTATGTGCCTGCTGCTCATAGAAGCCAGGAAAGGGCGTCGGATCCTCCACAGTTGGAGCTCCACGGGGTCATGACCCACCCTGTGGGTGTTTCAAATCAAACCAAGGCACTCCGGAACAGCGCCCAGTGTTCTTAGCCGCTGAGCTATCTCTCCAGCCCCGGGTTAGTTCACCTGAAAAGACTAATCCAAACTGACTGGTCATGTTTAATCAAGAAAACTAAAGGAGCAATATGGTCATATTCCATAGAACTTTAGAATGACCAGTTAAATCCACTGACTCCAGCGCGGTCCGCCTTCCCGATCCAGGACCTCAGTTAAAGTGGAAGTAATAAGTACATCCCCTGACACGCTGAATATTTGGTTTTTGCTTTTTGTTTTTTGGTTTTTCGAGACAGGGTTTCTCTGTGGCTTTGGAGCCTGTCCTGGAACTAGCTCTGTAGACCAGGCTGGTCTCGAACTCACAGAGATCCGCCTGCCTCTGCCTCCCGAGTGCTGGGATTAAAGGCGTGCGCCACCATCGCCCGGCCGCTGAATATTTGGTTACATGAAGGAGGAACGTTCCTTTATTTTTTGCTTGTTTGTTTGTTTCATTAGTTTCATTTGGGGTTTAATATTGAAGCCAGCCTTTTTCAAACACCCCTTATTTATTAACGGCCAAAAGCAAAATACCTTGTTCATTACATCCAAAACAAAGTACTCACAGCTGGATTCAAATCAATTAAACCATGAAATCACTTTAGCCAGGAAGGCTTGGTCAGATGTATACGGCCAGGCCTTATTCTCCAAGAAACAGCCCAACCTTCATTTTCTTAATCTTCTTTTTGAAGTCACACTAGCAAGAACTTGCTACGGCAATGGATAGACTATGAAATACAAGATCCAGTTTATTCAGCAGAGGGGAAGCCTTATATACCCTCCACCCGCTCAGGGAAGCAGCCGCACCAGCACGAGGATCTTTCATGGCGGCTGGGGACGGATTCAGGACCTCTTGTATTGTGGTTCCGCGCTGTTGCTGGGCCCCTTGATAGACCTAGGTTGGCTCATTTTGGGGAAGTTACCTTACCACTTGCTCACATAGCCGGTTTAGTCTGGTTTAGGCCAGTGAGGGCCTGTTGGCCCCCAGGCCCTCTGTGTCTGGCTAAACAGTACCCCACACACAAATAGATAGCTGCTCAGAGTAATTCTGCACTGAGTGTTGCCAAAAGGTGCAAAGCCCCACAGTAATTCTCTCATACACACACACACTCATGCTGACACACACAACCCAGCCATATACCTGTGCTTCAGACACACACTCACACTGACACACCAAAAAACACAATGATGATAAAACTATGCAATAAACATTTCAAATCTAGCATCTAGTGACCAAAAAAAAAAAAAAACTACATTTTTGTTATTGTTTAAACTGCAATGCTTCTGTGGGCCTCCTACTTCATCTACTAACTTCCTATCCTGAAACATCAGCTCTCTTTTTGTGCTGAAGACCATCTAGGCACCTTGGAGGTCTACCCACAGACCACAGCTGGAGCGGAATCCTGTTTCAGACAACACAGAAGAATTCAACAGTCTGCATCCTATGGCTACTTGTGCATCACATTGATGGCTTAAATAGCACCTGGGCAGGGTTCAGCGTAACAAAGACAATCAAGCAGGGCATTGCTCTACTGTGACCAAGGAGGTGACAGCAGAAGGAACGTCTTGCCACGAAAGGACAGCATTATCTCGGCATTAACCCCGCATGAAGAAGGTATTACTTCTGCTTTCCTAGGACACACCCCCCCCCCGGTTATGATTTCTGATTCCTGCCACCATGCCCAGCATCTTCCATCAGATACGCGAGAGTGCCTGGCCACGCTGTCTTCCACTTATTAAATGATCTGTGCGGGAGTCATTTATTTCCATTCCTCTTACATCCGTGCAGTGGCCAAGAAGAGTGAGACTGTCATTTCCCCTCAATCTTCTCAGTGAAGTGAGGGTTAGAGCAAGGGTGCTACAACTCTGAAATAACAGCCTAACGCACTTCTCCTCACTCTGCCCGCCTCCTGCATTTCCACCAGGGGGTCAAGTTCTGACAGCATTTCCTCCAACGCTTAGGAGGCTGAAAGCGATTGCTGCTTAAACCCCATACTCACACGCCAAAGACAGCATCTCAAACATAGTTATTTTCTGAGCAAACATGTTTCAAAATAAAAATTCTACAAATATAAATCCTGGCCTGGAGGCCTTAGAAAAGTTAGCAGGAAAGAAGCTATAGACAAAAAAAAAAACAAACAAACAAACAGAACTAATACTTTTAAAAGTCTGAAAAGAACAAAGCAGCACACGTGCGTCTTCCTGTCACTTTTTTATCTTGAGATCCCAATTGCCACAGCCCCTCACCTCCAGCCCAGCACACACACACACACACACACACACACACATTTGTGCACACAGCACAAACCCCAACCAATTGTTATTAAGAGTACTTATATATTTTTTTTATTTGAACAATCAACCTTTGTTTTACAAAGAGAGTCCTAGGAACCAGTAAGCCAAAGCAAACTCTTCCCTGCTCCTTTAAAGATGAAGACCACGCTTCTAGACTGTGGCAGACACTGTATTTCACCTTCTAAATGTAACATAACAAAATGAAGATGTTACAAGGTAGATCGAACTCTGAGCCTAATTCCCATCTATTAAGATTTTGAAGAAAGGCGTCTGGAGAGATGGTTCGGCACTAGAGACCACTGGCATACCACCCACCACCCAGGTTCAGTTTCCAGCACCCTCAGAAAGCTCACAAGTGAGTATAAGTCCAGCCGGAGAGTTATAGACAGTTACAGGCACCCTCCTGTGTCTCCTCAACAATGCATGCACGTGGTACACCCATAACCAAGCACATATAGCAACAATAAATACACATTTTTTTTAAAGATATTGAAGGAAAAGATACCCACAAAGCTGTTGTAAGAAACTATGTAATGTGGGAAGTAAGGCATGTCAATAGGGTCAAGTCCACCTGTGTAGAAACGCTCCTTCAAAAGTCAATTTTAGAAGCTTTGGAACAAATATTAAAATGGATCAGACTTCAATTTATTTTAAGCATATTGCACAGGAAACTATATTAAACATTATCCATAAATCAAATCACATTTCATAGACTGAATCTCATACACATGGAGCTGAAGTAGAGGTCATGAAGTTATCTAAGAGTCCCCAAGAAGGCTGCCTCCGGAAGTGCTCTGGTCATTTCTGCAGGACGATCGTCCACAGCATCATCTTCCTTGTTTCGCATCGCCAATGGCTCCCCACACGTCAAACATAAACTCATCAGGGAAGGCAAAGTCTCCCAGAGTCTCATCAAGGGCCACAGCAAATTCGTCGGGGTTGCTTTTGTCTTTTCCGGCTTCAAACATGGTCGTAGCTGTCAATGACAATTTTTCAAAGTTAAAGAGTCATGCGTCAGCATTGGAGGACTGACTCTGTCCCCACCGCCCTGTCCCCAACCTGAGAGACCATCACTTGGGAGGCTTTAGCATTCTCTGGTGGCTGTTTTGTTGTGTCTGGTCTTATCTGGTGTGGAGTGTACGTACATGCATGGAGAGAGCAGAACACAACCTCGATGTCAAACCTCTGAAATGCCATTCGCCTCTTTTTGAGACTGCGCCCTCCTTACTGGACTGGGGATCACTAGGGAAACTCTGCTGGCTGTCTAGCCAGCTCCAGGAATCCTCCTGTCTCCACTTCCCCCAACACTAAGTTTTAAAGCCCACACCACCACGCCTATCATTTTTACATGGACTCTGGGGATCAAACTTGTGTTTCCAAGAGAAGTATTTTACTGAGTCCCCTCTGCAAACCCTCCAGCATTCTGATGGGTGGAAGACACAGTTTAAGAAAGCCCCATGGCTACCCTCACCAGGAACATCAGCACACACAGCCCCTGACTTCACCACAGGCTAACACTCTTTGTGCCTTCTATCCATGCCCTACTCCCAGACAGCCGCAGTATACGCTTCCCTCCATGAAGGAATAGTTTACAGCGCACAACAGTCTGAGTTCTGTGGCGTCTTTCTTGATCACCTTCTAAGTTAGGGTAGAAAATTAAGATAGTGTGTGTGGTCTGCCTTCCTAGGAAGACACTCAAACTCTGTGTTCCAGGTCTGGAAAAGAGCATCCCGTGAGCACACACTCCCAAAGGACTTTCCCCAGGATATGGAAGCCCTTAAAGGTCACCTACATTTTTGCTCCACCCCTTATAAGCACTAACAACCATAAAGGATTTTTTTTAATGCCACATAGTACAGCTAAGTGCTGACCTCCTGTGGCCACTCTGAGAATATTTTTATGTTCCTACTGCCACAAAACTTTGACCAATATACAGTTTCCATTAAGTTTGTAAATATTTAAAGAACTTTTAGGTATAAAAATTAACCTATTACAGAAATCTTTATTATATGTGTGTATTTATATGTATATATGTATAGGTACGTATGTGTGTATATGTGTATGTATATAAAGGCAACTGCATATATGGGGTGTGGTGTGTGGGTGTGTGTGTGTGCACGTGCACATGTGTTACTGGAACTCTATCTAACTCAGGGTCTTATGTATGCCAGGTAGCATACATAGTGCCCTCCAATGCACGTTTTAAAAAAGATGTATGTTATTTTTTGTTTGGGTGTTTTGCCAGCATGTATGTTTGTACACCATATGTAGGCAGTGCCTGTGGAGCTGTAAGAGGGTGGTACACCCTGTGACAGAATGTCACACATGACTGAGATGCTCGGTGGGCCAGCTCCTCTGAAACAGCAGCCAGAGCTCTTAACCAATGAGTCGTTTCCAGCCCCTACAAAGCACTTTTTAATAAAAATCTACTCCAGATTTCATTGATCTCAACGTAGAAGGAGCTCTTCACAGTGCACATGGCTTCACTGACCAAAGCAAGGAACCCAAGAGAGATATAGGTTCCTCCCTATGTAACATCATTAGTATATAGCTTTCTAACCAGCCATAAGATACTGTGGGAAAAACAACTTAGAAACTACCATTTGAATTGCCTTCCCAAGCCGGGCGGTGGTGGTGCACGCCTTTAATCCCAGCACTCGGGAGGCAGAGGCAGGCCGATCTCTGTGAGTTCGAGACCAGCCTGGTCTACAAGAGCTAGTTCCAGGACAGGCTCCAAAACCACTGAGAAACCCTGTCTCGAAAAAAACCAAAAAAAAGGGGGGGGGTGAATTGCCTTCCCACACATCTCTAGTGTTTTTAATGGGATAATTTCTTTTTTAAATATTTATTTATTTATTATGTATACAATATTCTGTCTGTGTGTATACACCTGCTGGCCAGAAGAGGGCACCAGACCTCATTACAGATGGTTGTGAGACACCATGTGGTTGCTGGGAATTGAACTCAGGACCTTTAAAAGAGCAGGCAATGCTCTTAACCTCTGAGCCATCTCTCCAGCCCCCAATGGGATAATTTTTTAAATTCTGAAACTGCCACCAGGTGGTGGTGGTGGTGCACGCCTTTAATCCCAGCACTTGGGAGGCAGAGGCAGAGTGTATTTCTGTGAATTCGAGTCCAGCCTGGACTACAAGAGCTAGTTCCAGGACAGGCTCTAAAGCTACAGAGAAACCCTGCCTTGAAAAAAAATTCTGGCATTCCCATAGATAGTTCCAAAATCCTGCATTGGTATCAGAAAACAATGTAGTAACACTGTTGCCTAAAGCTTCCAATTGAAAGTATGACAATGTATCCTTATGTTAGCTCACTCCAGGGGACTCCACAGCTTTCTGGCACTTATTCCTTTACAAATAGCATCCCATGGTACTCCATGTGAGCTTAGCTGGTTGAAAAAATCACATTTCACAACATAACTTCACAACCACTGAAGCGCATTCATCCTCAAAGTTATTTCCTACAAAGACTCATTTGAGGCCAGGTGGTGGGGGCAGGGGGCATGCTTTTAATCCCAGCACGCAGGAGGTAGAGGCAGGTGGATTTCTGAGTTTGAGGCCAGACTGGTTTACAGAACAAGTTCCAGGACAGCCATGGCAACACAGAGAAACCCTGTATCGAGAGAGAGAGAGAGAGAGAGAGAGAGAGAGAGAGAGAGAGAGAGAGAGAGAGAGAGATACAGAGAGACAGAGACAGAGAAAGAGAGACAGGAGGGAAGGAAGGAAGGAAGGAAGGAAGGAAGGAAGGAAGGAAGGAAGGAAGGAAGGAAGGAAGGAAGGAAGGAAGGAAGGAAGGAAGGAAGGACATTCCTGAAAACCAAGAAATACTGGAAATGCAAAAAATAAAGGCATCCATTTTTCTGTTAAGATAGGCTCACATTTCTGGATTATATCTCATGCTAATCGTATCTGAGCAACAGAAATTCCTAATAACAACAGCTGACACTCTTCAAATAATTATTTCCCTCACACTTTGCCTCCCTAAGTGACTGATCTCACTAATAATCATGTTTGATGGCAATGGCTTCATGTCAATTGAAGGAATTTGCTACAGATATTTAACTAAACTGACAAGGGACCACTGGGTGATTTCAATGAAATTTTTAGAATATGTAATGGTCTAGATTTCTGAGAACAAGATAAAATTCATTATTTTTTATTAGGTTCTTTTTAAAATTATATATATAGTGTGTGTGTGTGTGTGTGTGTGTGTGTGTGTGTGTGTGTGTGTGCACATGCATTTGAGGAAGGGAAGTCTGGTACACCACAGTGTGGACCTCACGGCCAGAGGACAACTTCAGCTTGCAGGAGGCAGCATTCTCCTTCCACCACATGGATCCCTAGGACCACACTTGGGTCACCTGGCCTGGTGGGCATGGTTTTACCTGCTGGGCCATCTCATCAACCAGAAAATTCATCTTTAAAGACTTGTGTCTTAGATTAGTTTATAATCACTTGCTCTATTATCCATCATTCTGCCGTAATATATCTGGGGCTTGGGGGAAGGGCTTTGTTTTTCTTGGTTTTCCAAGACAGGGTTTCTCTGTGTAACAGTCCTGGTTGTCCTGAAACTAGCTCTTGTAGACCAGGCTGGCCTCAAATTCACAGAGATCCACCAGCCTCTGCCTCCCGAGTGCTGGGATTGAAGGAGTGCACCACCACCACCCAGCTGTGTCTGTAATTTTTTTTTAAGATTTAATATTTAGGGGCTTGAGAGATGGTTCATCTATTGTGAACACTTATTCTGGCAGAAGACACAGGTTCAAAACCCAGCTTTCACAAGGTAGCTCACAATCATCCATAATTCCAGTTCCAGGGCATCTCACGCCCTCTTCTGACCTCTGAGGGCATCAGGTTTGCACACGGTGCACACAAATACATGCAGGCAAAACACTCATATACATAAATAAAGTCAATGCTTAAAGATTTGTTTGTGGGGGCTGGAGAGATGGCTCGGTGGTGAAGAGCACTCGGGCTCAATTCCCAGCACTCACGCAACAACTCACAACCAGGAGATGTCATGGCCTCCTTGGGCTTCCATGAGCATCGGATTTATTTTATCTCTATTTATTTGAATATGTCTGTCTATGTGGTGAGTGCAGGGTGTAAACGTGTAAGTGTGGTGCTCATGAAGGACAGAAGAGAGCGTCAGACCCTCTGGAGCTAGAGTCACAGTGGTTCCGAGGCACCCACCGTGGGGACTGGGAACTGAACTCGCATCCTCTGGAAGAGCAGCAAGCAATCTTTTTTTTTTTTGTGTGGTTTTTCGAGACAGGGTTTCTCTGTGGTTTTGGAGCCTGTCCTGGAACTAGCTCTTGTAGACCAGGCTGGTCTCGAACTCACAGAGATCCGCCTGCCTCTGCCTCCCGAGTGCTGGGATTAAAGGCGTGCGCCACCACCGCCCGGCTGCAGCGAGCAATCTTAACTGCTGGACCATCTCTCTAGCCCCCATACCTGTATTTTAATAATAACTAGTTCTGGTTTGGATAACTATGAAAAGTTCTGATGTTAAAGACAGCCCTAAGGTCCTACCTTGAAAGTTTATTTCTCCCAAATTCTAGCTCATGATGCAGGAATGGATTTGAATCCCGAATCTCACCCTGTCTGTCATCATGTGTAGCTTCTCAGCTGGACTGATGGATTGTATCATTTTCCAACAAACACTGTCTGGTCCCTGTGTTTACGGTCATTGTCCTCTCTAAACTCTTTTATTCTCATTCCCATGCAGCTGAATTACTCTGACAAGACTGAGTCATTTATCCAAATCCCAGAACTCTCCCCAAAGATGGGTTCTGAAGATGAGGTGACCCTGGTTGTATGTGCACAGGATCATCTTAGTTCTACCCTTTTCTTCTCTGTTCATGCCGATCTGGGGTTCTACTCTGTTGGGGTGTTCATTTCGTTCCCCGGATTTTGGGAATTTTCTCTTATATTAGCTAGAATTTTTCTGTTCCTTAAGCTTTATCTCAGTTCCTTTGTCTGTCCCATGGATTATCAGTTTGGTCCAGAGATCTTGGAAATCTGTGGGCTGGAGTATTCAGTTCTCTTCTTCACTGGTGTCTAAGTGGGATGTGTTGACCTAGTCTTCTGGTCAAGACAGTCTTTCTCTTGTTTGATGTAGTATATTGGTGATGCTGTCCACTGTGGTTTTTCTCAGTTTTGTTGCTGTAATTGTTTTATTTATTTTGTGGTTATTTTGTTTATGATTCATTTAATTTTTCATTTCCAATATTTTTTTCTTTGTTTTGTAGGGTTTTTGAGACAGGGTCTCACTGTGTAACCATGGCTGTCCTGGAACTCACAGAGATCCACCTGTGTGGAGGCCAGAAAATGTGAGCCTATTTCCTGTTGACCAAAGGTCACCAGAGAGTGGGAACTTACCTCTAGTTCCTTCAAGGTTATTGTGAACAGGTGTTCACCTCAAACAAAGGTCCCACCTAGATTTAGACCAGAGAGTTCTGCTCTCAAGGTTATTGTCAACAGGTGTGGCTAATAGCCAGACTTTCTACTTCAGGAATAGAGAAGTAGACGTGTTCCTACGTCAAACAAAAGTCTAAGGATCCAACTAAGTTCCAGTTCCTTTATGGAGATAACTTGGGATTCTACCCAGGGAGTGATTTGCCTACAGAATGTTTTGGTCTGTGGTATGAGCAAAACTTGTTTTGTTCTAGCAACAGAATGTAGCCTGCGACCTTCAATTGGTTTATTCATTGCCTTGTAACGTGTTGATGCAGGTTTTTTGTCTTACTCCTACCTCTTGGGGTCAGGGGTATTTAAAGCAATTGGAAATTAAGCACGGGTAAATTTCAGTACTCACTGGAACTCCCTCCCAATACTATTCTATGTTTATCCGTTTTATTATTTTCATTCGTGTCTTCATATTCTTTACTAATATTTTCTAAATCCCCACACCCTTACCCTGGCAAGTGGTGTTTTTGTTGAGGTTGGTCCCCGACACACCTGCCTCTCCCTCCTGAGTGCTGTCATTAAAAGCATACATCATAGCACCTGGGACATTTCTTTTTTTAAAAAACTTCAATTTTCTTGTTGAATTTCCTTTCCATTTTACTGACTTTCTTTCCTACACTCAAGATTGATTTTATTACTTCATTTATGTGTTTTTATGTATCTATGTATCTTGTGTGAAGTCCCTGGTCATTTTTACAAGCTCTTAAATTCTTTGTCTGACATTTTACCCATTTTAGTTAGTATCTTTGAATCCAACTATTGCAGATTTATGATCTTTTGACTAGCCGAGAAGTGATATTGCCTCGCAATTTATGTTTCTTGTTTTTTCTGTGTTGAGAGGTGTGCAGTTTCATCTGGGGTGTAGGGATAAGTCCCGCCCCTTAGGGGGCGTGTTCGCCTCGGGCTAATGTCTGCCTATAAATTTGGCGAGCGTGCTCAGAGCTGTCTCTTCTACTTTCCTGGTCTCCGCGGGAACGGTGGTTCTGTAAGTCTATTTCTACATTAAAACTATATATATTTTTACAAACTGTCTGCATTCGTTTACGCCGCTACACTGGGGTCTTAGGGAGCAGTTGCTCTTAAGGTTCAGCCCCAGCATTTCTCAGAGAGGAGAAAACAAATTATTCAAGCAGCAACAACAGCAACCAAATAAGGTACAGTGATGCACTTAGATTAAAACAATTATCACAAAACAGAAAAGGGCAACATAGACTGTGAGATGAGGTTAAAATTATTTAAGGTTAGCGTAGAAACAAATATGAGAGAATAATAGGGTGGAGAGGAGGAGGCCAGAAGAGGCCCAAGGTGAAGGAAAAATGGGTGAAGGAGAATGCTATAAAAGCGGGTTGAAGGGAAACCTTTATAAAAGAAAACAAAAGTCAAAAGGAGGTCGCCTGATAATGCAAAAACACATAAACAAAACCAGAGAAGTAGTATAAACATAAAAGCTTTAGAAATACATTAAAGTCACAATATCCTGGCAGAGTAGACAAAAAGGAAAGTGGGAAACAAGAAATAGAAGAAGAGAGTGTGTCTTCTCCTGGGTCCCTTAAAGCCAGGCGAAGTCAGCCACGGCAGCTGAACTTGCAGATGCTCGTCTTCCTTAGTTTATGCCACTTCTATGCCTATGGAGGTCATGTGTCAGCTGTTCCCCTAATGCGTTGTGGAATATTCCTTTACACCGTGTGAGATGTGCCACTGTGGTTGGTTTATAAAGAGCCCATTAGCTAGGCAGGAAGAGGCTAGACGGACTTCTGGGGCCAGAGAGCTCTGGGAAGAAAGGGAGAGTCACCAGCCAGGTGTTGAAGAAGCAGAATGGGCAGGACAGAGTGACATAAAAGAGTGCAGATTAAAAACACGGATTAATTTAAGGCATAAGAACTAGTTAGGAACAAGGCTAAGAAACTAAGGCCAAGCTTTCATAATCAATAATAAGTCTCCGTATAGTTGGGGTTTGTGTGTGTGTGTGTGTGTGTGTGTGTGTGTGTGTGTGTGTGTATGTGAGAGAGAGACAGAGGATCAGGTTTGACTGGGAGAGACCCCCTGAAAATCCTGGCTAAAGACATAAAGAAATAAATGTAGAAAACCTACAAGACAGGTAATATATATTTTACAGCTCAAACTTAAAACAAAAAATTATCTTTGGCTGGCTTTTATGTACAATGCATAGTCTATACTTGTGTTAATGAAGATGTGTATGTTACCTTTGAAAGTTTGTGTTTTCAGAGTAAGGGGACCAGACACCAGTAAAAAGAGGTGGCCCAGGTGATCCAGCCTCTCAGAGTGCCTCTGTTGAAGCTTCCTCAGAGTTCCACGTCCAGAATGGTTTCAAGGCTGCTCACTAAGGTGGTCCAGCCTCATAGACTATTCTAGTCAGGACAACAGATAAACTTTGTGCTTTCCCATCACATAGACTAGACAACAAATATTAGAGATAGCGTTTCCTAAACTTGACCAATATCTCAGTTTTCTCAGGATTCCCCAAAGATGCCATGGCCCCCAGACAACAGGAAGTAGTCTAGATAACATGATGCCACATTCTTAAGAGGCAGGTGGATCTCAGTGAGTTTGAGGCCACCCTGGACTACAAAAACAAATTCCAGAACATCCAGGACTGTTAAACAAAGAAATTCTGTATCAAAAAACAAATAAACACACAAAGAAACAAGAGAAATAAGCTAGGAAGCACCCAGAAACCCCACTGTTGAGTCGTCCTTTCTCAGGAGTCTTGTTTCTTTTTCTTCCTATTTCAGGAATCCTATTAAATTTTTATTTAGCTCTGGCTGTCCTGGAACACAGTGTGTAAACCAGGCTGCCCTTGAACTCACAGAGATTCTCCTGCCTCTGCCTCTGGAATGCTAGGGTTAAAGGAACGTGCCACCACGCCCAGTTTAGCTAAAATTTTAAGTTAAATCAGCAGTCATCTGGGAAAATCATTCATCTTTACTGTTTTTATGCTCTTTAGTTTCCACAATCCTTTTCATCCTGAAGCGTATATAATTGGCTATCATCTATAAACAACGTGGAAATTACCGTTAACAGTGTGGCCTTACCCAAGTCGATATCTCGAATTCCCATGTACAGTTCGAGGAGATCATCGACCTTTTCGATCGCCTTTGCTTTGGCTTCAGAGGGCTTTAAAGAGAGAATGACAAGATAATGCATTTACACAATAAAATCTCTTGACAGCAGGAAATAGCTGGTCCATTAGCTAATTCTAATGGACATATCTGGAATATACCTTGTAACCTTATAGCTAAATGTAAATCAGTACAGTAAATAGCTGTAGTGTCAACACTAAATATATATATATATATATAGAGAGAGAGAGAGAGAGAGAGAGAGAGAGAAGCACAGTTAAAGGGAGAAAGAATGATTAGACAATAGTTTGAAGGGCATAAGAGGTACAGAAGCCATAAAAGTCTTCAGAAGAAAGCGATTTAAGAACCATGTTTACAGGGCTGGAGAGGCATCAGAACGCAGGGGAGAAACACTGTGAACAGAGCAACACGTGGCAAGTCCACATGAGTTTATAAAGTCGATAGAAGAGAATATTACAGTCTCAGTAAGAAGTCCCTGGAAAGTACAGTTGCACGACTAGAAGTTAGGGTCATGGGCCACTAAAAGGTTGGGAATCTCCAAACTCTTTGCCTGTGTGTGTGTGTGTGTGTGTGTGTGTGTGTGTGTGTGTGTGTCTGTCTGTCTGTGTCCATGTGTGTATGTCTTTGCGTGTCTGTGTGTGTATTCCATGTATATGCACATGTATGACTAATATTAAGAGCTCTCCTCAATTGCTCTCCCTTATACTTTTGAGACAGGGTCTCTCACTGCACCTGGAGTTTACTGATTCAGCTGCAAAGTCCCAGGAGCCTCCAGTCTCCACCTCCCCCGTGTGTGTGAATGCAAACATGAGAAAATGCCAGTGCATTATGTGTAACTGTATACATGTGTGGGAAGTGTGGGTATATGTGTTTATATAAGTTGTATATACAGGGCTGGAGAGATGGCTCAGTGGTTAAGAGTGTTGCCTGCTCTTCCAAAGGTCCTGAGTTCAATTCCCAGCAACCACATGGTGTCTCACAACCATCTGTAATGGGGTCTGCTGCCCTCTTCTGGCCTTCAGGCATACACACAGACAGAATATTGTATACATAATAAATAAATAAATAAATAAATAAATAAATAAATAAATAAATAATTTTTTAACTGTATATACATAAATGAGTGAGCTTTTGGGTGCATGTGTGTGAGTGTGAATCGCATGAGAGGGTGTATTTGTACTGATTCAATATTAGCATCAAACTAGCTCCCTTTCATTATGAGATAGTTTTAATTGACCTATTAATTATGCAGACTATGCAAATGGATGGATTTTTAATGCTTACATTTGAATGGTTTCTTCCTAGGTCCCCAAAGATTGCAGATAGACGTCCTAGCTCCCTTCCTTTCATTGCAGCACCTCATGTACAACAGGGTGCTTAACACATAGTCATCCCCACAGGATGTGGAACTGCCCAGCATGCCCTGCTTCCTCCACACAACGGTCAAGGCTGCTCATCTTCCTCACAGCCTCATACAGAGAATCAAAAGGGCCTTTTCCTAGTGGCCCACTGCAAGCTGTGCCCACTGATTTTACATTCTCCTGCAGAATGTCCTCTGTGCAGGCTTATGCATCGATTGAAGAGACAGGGACAGTCTTCAGCAATCCATCAGGGGGTAAGATGAGCAGAGGAAAAAGTAAAGGCTCAGCCAAATATCCCTACCCTGTTGAAACGTACAGAATTCAGCACCGCTCATTCTTGAAACACTCTGACTCCGCCGTGTTTTACAGCTGTGTTTGCCTCTCTGCTAGCTAATCTTAAGCGTGAACCTGATGAGAGGTGGCATTTCCATGGAAACACATCTCTGGGTGCACCTGTGATTAAGGTCTAGATTAGGTCCTCGATTAGGAAGGTCTGCTCTAACTGTGAGCAGTGCTGTTCCTTGAGGACCAGGCTGAATAAAAAGGGGGAAAGGAGCTGAGCTCCAGCACACATATCCTTTTGCCTCACAAGCAGCTGCGCGAGCCCCTGCCACCATCCTTTCTCCAGCATGAGGGACTGGGTCCCTGACTCACCATCCTCCTCAAGGTTCCTCAAAACACACAGCATCCTGAGCGACTCCTCACACAGCCCCAAAGATGGCCTTCACCTAGTGGTCTTTACGTATCAGCTCTAACCAACCAGCCCATCACTGACCCTGGACATTGTCATTCAACAGATTCTAGGGACCGGATCACTTTGTAAACAGTCACTTACTAGTCACCTGACTCTCCTTTCTGCAAACCTGGGGATCTGAGGGTAACATTCACACACAGGCTGTGAGGGCCCCTGCCTGGGCTCTGCTCCCAGGAGCTGCAAGCCTTGGATGCCACTGCGTCAACTTCATCGCGCACTGTCCTCACTGGGGTGGGCAGACCTGCTCCTGCCCTTGCCCATCCTGATCTCTTCTTTCACCTTCCCCCTCCATTTGTCTCTTCACCTTCTGGCATTTTCCACTCGGAGACTGACCTTTGCCCTGACAGTCAGTCAATAAGTGAAGCCCTTGCTTTCCTCAACCTAAAATAAATCCATAATTAATTCATTGATGCTGCAAAAACTTGAGTTCCTTTGGTACATGAGATTCTAGGCTGGGTGACCGAGACTATGAAATAACAACAGATGAAATTAAATAAAATAAAGATATGAGTCAGCCATATTTGGTGCATTGAGGAAAATTAAGGTTAAGAAGAGCTCAAGGCAGAGAATTGCACCTTGCACCAGATATTCTGAAAAGACTGTGTGGGTAAGGAGATACACAGGCAGAAAAATGAAGAAGGTGAGAGCACACCAGGAAGGGGGCGGTGGTAACAGCAGCCCTAACACCCTGAGCAAAGGAAACACTGGGAGCTGCTGAGGATGAGCAGAACCTGGCTGCTCATCCTCAGCAGAGGGGATGGCAGAAGGTGGGGGTGGCAGAAGGTGGGGGTGGCTGAGGGAGTGGCAGAAGGTGGGGGTGGCTGAGGGAGTGGCAGATGGTGGTGGTGGCAGAGGGGGTGGCAGAAGGTGGTGGTAATGACCAGAAATGTGGGGTCAGGCCACAGCTTTCATTCTCGGGACACAGGAAACCCCCACCTCCCCCAACTTGCATCTCTAGAGGATAATCCTGGCTGCTGTACCCAGCACAGAAGGAAAGGGAGGAGAACAGGAAATGGTCCAGCAGCCTCCAGGGTTGGAGAAGGTGCCTGGAGTCCCAGTGCATGCAGGGGGAGGTTGTAGGAGTCTGAAATTGTGCAGAGCTGGATCCCCAAGGTGTCCCTGGCAGGAGTGCAGAGCATGAAAGAGCAGAGTCAGACATGACTCGAAAATAGTTTTCTTAGGAGACTGGACATCTAGGATATAGTCTTCTGTCATAACAGCCTTCACAAGTGCATGTCCTCAGATAATTCAAATGTCCACAGGCAAGTCTAGACTAGTGACCTGCTGGAAGAGGGGACTCCCAAAGACCTCAGTCTCTCTCCCATGCTTTGCTGTATTTTCCTCTTAATACCTCGGTGGTTTGCAGGAGGAGGAAACACTGATGAGAAGGTGAATTCAAAGCACCCAACCTTGCATTTTACTATGATTACTTAGTTTTATTTCTAGCTCTAATAAATGTGCCTAACTGTATATGTGCATAACTGTATATGTGCATAACTGTATATGTGAATAACTGTACATGTGCAAACAGAATTGCATAACTGTATGTGTGCATAACTGCATGTGTGCAAACGGAACTCACTCAACATGACATACCAGCTCTTCCACTGTAGCAGGACCCTTGGATCTCAGACGAAGAGTCCCTCTTGCAGTACCAATTTTTTCTATCGACGACTTTCCAGCTTTGGTCCGTGGTCCTATTTCTGTAGAGACACGTGAATAGGAAAGGCATGAGCTCAGATCAAATTCCAACAGACTGTGCGAAAGTGGAGTCTTCTCCTTCAGGAAACAAGGCGCAGTTGTGGAAGGTTTGATATGGAGCGTGCCTTCCATGGAATTACCTAACACACAGCATGCCCACCTGCCTCCATTATTCTCAGATGGGAGTAACTAAGGGACAGTTGGATCTACCAAGCAAGAGCACACAGTGAGAAGGGCTGGAAGCTTCAGGGTTGAAACCATAGGAGTTGACTTTATTCTCAGAGTCAAAAAGGTGTGAGTGGCCAGAAGGCAGTCAAGAAATCGCATCTGGCCTTGATCTCAGTCTTTTTTTTTTTTAATCTCAGTCTTAAAGAAGAGATGGAGCACAGTAATTTGATGCTTTGTAGACAAAATTCCACCCACCACATGGACTGCCTGTGAGGCCTGTTATCAACCCCATTTTACAAATAAGGGAATTAAAATCAGTGCAGCTGAAATCCAAAACCAAGTCTTGCCAGGCATAGTCACTCATGACTAATCTCAGCACTTGAAAGACTGAGGCAGGGGATTGCTAAAATCATATCATGTGATCCCAGACTCTTCACTCCTTATTCAACAACACTGCAGACCCACTGGGACCAGAAGCTGGAAGAACAAACTCAAAGATGGCAATACCAAAGAATGAGGTCAGAAAGAAAAGAACCTGGGGCAGTTCCAAAGAAGGAATACCCCAGGGACACCACGACCCATTCGAAAGAGTCCAGCCCTGTCCTGGGACTGGCTTTGCCTGCTTGTTTTTCTTTTGCAACACACCAAGAGTGGTTTTGCAAGGCACTAATCCTAAGCAGCAACGCAACCAAATGAGGGAAGGGCAAGGAGGGTAACTGGAAGGCGTGTGCCCCATTTAGACCTCTCCAGTAACACATGCCCTGTGGGAACACGAACCCTGCTTAGCCAGAGAAACTGGATATTCAGAGGTTTGTAGGAATTTTCTGATTTTTTTTCCAGTTTAAACCGTTATACCCAGTCCTTTAAAAATACCACACTGGCAAAAATAAAAATAAATCAGCATCCAAGTAAGTTATCAGTTACTTATCAGTCCATAGCTTCTGCAAATGTGCCCAAGTCCCTCTGGCTGAGGTCTCTGCAGCTGCAGCTTATGGCGTGGTCCAGGGGCTCAGCCACTGAGGAGACAGCTGGGGTTGCAGACAGTGAGGACTCGCAGCACAGGCTGCTACATACAGCAGGCAGAGAGGTCTGTGCAAGCTCTAGAGGTGCAAGTGTCCTACGTACACATGAATGCATTCTTGATAGGAACCCTAGACACATTCCCATCTCCTGCCAAGCTTTGTTTTCTTGCTGGAGATCTAGGGCAAGGTGATTAAGAATCTTACACATTCATTTTAACTGAAGTTAGGGATAGACTCTCCAAAGCCCAAGTTCTCTTCTGAAAGTTACCATAGGATGACCAGACGAGCTCCCCACAAGGCAGGAAGCCATAAATGGTGGCGAGAGAACCCGAATGCTAGTCAGTGACTGAGCAGCTTTCCAGAACCCTGACACTGTGCCTTCCAGCCTGTCCTTGTCAGTCACTACATGTCCCTGGGCAAGAAAGAATTCTCAGCTACTAGAGCACAGTTCCAAAAAGAGTGCCCAATGAGAAAGATTAGGTCAGTCTGTCTTCAGCACTGGCCAGCAATAGGAGTGTTCATAGCAAGGGTCAAGTCCCTAAGGTAGGAAAGTCCGGTGTTGTAAAATGTTATTTTAGCTGGGCAAAGATGTGTTACATTTGTTTATGCTGCAGACTGTTACTTTCACTGTGTAAAGCTGTTACATCGTTTCTTCTGCCTTTGTTAACTATGTAACGATGTGTTACATTTGTTTCTGCTGCATTTGTTTAATTATGAAAAAACATGTTGTTGTTTCACCTTGCCTGCCAAAGACACTTGATTGGTCTAATTAAAAAGATGAACAGTCAATAGCTAGGCAGGAGAGGGATAGGAGGGGCTGGCAAGCAGAGAGAATAAGTAGGAGAACTAGAGAGAGAGAGACAGAGAGACAGAGAGAGAGGGGGGGGGACACTTTAGTCAGAAGCCAGGCAGCCACCAGTCAGACACAAGAAGCAATGAAAATAAGATACATAAAAAGAAAGAAAGGTAAAAATTCCCCCAAAACATGCCAGATGGTGATGGTGCACGCCTTTAATCCCTGTACTCTGGGAGGCAGAGGCAGGTGGATCTCTATAAGTTTGAGGCCAGTCTGGTCTACAAGAGCTAGTTCCAAAGCTACAAAGAAATTTTATGTCGAAAAACAAAACAACAACAACAACAGGGGAAAAAAAACCTTCAAGTCAAAAATGTAAAGAGAAATGGATTAAAATAAGAGAGCTAAGGCAAAGCATTCAAAACTAGTACTAGTTCTCCGTGTCATGATTTAGAAGCTGGTTGGTGGCCCAAAAGAAAGCTGGCTACAGTCAGACTTAGCTCGGTGGTATCAACAAGAGAACACAACAACACACACGAGGACACACACACTAAAGTTTTACCATGTGCTAACCGAGCTCAAAATCACGCACTGCAGGCAAGCCCACATCAATCCACTCATTCCTCTGAAGACTAAACAGCACAGCAAGTACGGCAGGTAGGTGGCACGGTGATGCCACCACCACTACGATGCCACCTGCCAGGCATACTTTGCCCTTTGTCTTCAAACAAACATTTTTCTGCAGAGTCGACAGTAAACCGCTCACTCAACACACGTGTTTTATTCTAGCATTGCGTACACATGGCTAACTGAGTGCATATTAGCCTCTGATTCAACCAGTGTTGCTCGAAGGTTCGGAAGCCAGATCTGGAAAATGAAACAGCTCTGCATACTGTTGAACCAATAGGTATCTGGTGTTTACAAAGCTAAGGACTATGATGCCGAACCATGTACCTTCAGAAAGACACGATCTGTGAATTTGGTTGACCTCTGTAGATAGCTGTGACAGGTAGTTTTTAATTGCCAAGTTGACACAGTCTAGAATCACATAAGAGGGAAGTCTCAGTGAGAGGCTGTCTGGATCAGGAGGGCCTGCACACCTCCATGGGACACTGTCACAAGCGCACTAATTGATGTGAGAAGACCATCCTGAAAGTCAGCAGCACCACTCCCTGAGTTTGGCTCCTGGATTATAGAGGCGCTGAGCTGAGTCATATGTATGTGTGCATCCCGTCTCTCTGCTCTCAACTGTTGCTAAGAAACCGGTGTTTTCCTGCTGCCACAACTGCCCTGCTAGGATGAACTGTAGCCTGGAGCTGTGAGCTACAAGAACCATTTCCTCCACTTTTTGCCAGGATATTTTATCCCAGCAACAGAAAAGAGGCTCAGACAAGTCTCCACCTTATATCTTACTCTTTGCCCCACACCAGAATCTAGAAGGGGAAACTATAAAAGTAGACGTGTATACATCATTCATAAATTACTTTTAGAGCTGCAGAAAGTGAGCAAAAAGGACAGAAGTTTCCCCCGTATACTCCACACTTTCGTATAGTCCACGCCTCATAGACCACCACCCCATGATCAGCACCCTGAGCGAGCAGGAGCAGATGTCGACTGTATCCATCACCCAGAGTTCATGGCTGACATTGAGGCTCCCTTTGATATCCTATTCATCTGCGAAGCTGCTTAAAGACATGCACCATCACTGATATCACGCAGAATATTGTCACTGACCCGGACTCTCCTTGTCACAGAATCTATTTTTATGGTTTTTTTTTTTTTTTTTTGGTTTTTTGAGACAGGGTTTCTCTGTGGTTTTGGAGCCTGTCCTGGAACTAGCTCTTGTAGACCAGGCTGGTCTCGAACTCACAGAGATCCGCCTGCCTCTGCCTCCCGAGTGCTGGGATTAAAGGCGTGAGCCACCACCGCCCGGCAAAGATTTATTTTTTTTTTTTATTTCTTATGTATACAACATTCTGCCTCCATGTATGCCCACACGCCAGAAGAGGGCACCAGATCTCATTACAGATGGTTGTGAGCCACCATGTGGTTGCTGGGAATTGAACTCAGAACCTCTGGAAGAGCAGCCAGTGCTCTTAACCACTGAGCCATCTCTCCAGCCCCAGAATCTATTTTTATCATCATCTTTTGTTTTTTTGTTTTTTGGTATGGGGTTTGTTGTTGTTGTTGTTTTATTTGCTTTGGTTTTTTGACAGCCATCTTTCCCTTGGAGCATGTCATATCCAAACTAACCACTTGGTGGCACCAAAGCAGAAGTTAAACATTAAGCTCTGGTTTATACCAGCCTCCAGATTTCCATAGCCCAGGTTTTCCAAGATTAGAGGAGGTTCCAGGGATGTTTGAAACAACTTGTCCCAACATGAAAACAGGCAGGATGATCCTGCAACTCAGGCTGAGGTGGTGGAGGAGACCACAGGTTTAGTGTTCGGGGAATGTCTTAAAGATTGTGAAGGCTGATAGTCTGGCCTAATTTGGGGTCTAGCCTACCTAAGCATGTCTGGGCAGCCAGGCCAAGCCCTAAATCTGTCAGTTCACAGAAATGGATGGACACAAAAGGCCTCTCTCCGGGAAGAGTCAGGAGACGACATCACTCAGACTGTAAACTACGGTAACCAGTCCTGGCCTGTGAAATGACTGCACCCACTCCTGAGGGCTCCCCAGGCCACCAAGGAGGTGCATGGACACAAGCCTCAGATATCACTGAGGGTATAGAACACCCCAGCTTGTGAGGCCTGGCTGCTGCTGCAGTTGTATTTCACACAGCAAGAGACAGATGTATTCCTCCCCAGACCTTCTCACGGCCATTTATCTTTCATTCTAATTAAATGATTTAATTCTAAAGAACATGAGCTAATGGCATGGGGAGCCACAATCACCATGTAAATTAGGTCGAGTGCACAGGAACAACTCCAGAAGAGCTGAAAAAAGAGGGGTGTGGGCAAGAAGGCCCTGAGAGATTAGGGAAAGTAGTTTAACAACTGTCGTTTCACACAGCTGACTAAGAGTTCATTTGATTGTAATTATATAAGGAAAATGTACGATTAGGTATGGCAGTTACACTCAGGAGACAGAGGTGTTCAAGGCCAGGAGTTCAAGGCCAGGAGTTCAAGGCCCAGCGTGGCTACCTAGTAAATTCAAGGCCAGTTATGTGAAACCCTGAAAGGAAGGAGTGAAACAGGCTGAGCTGGTTTGTGTGGTCAACCCAAGAGAAAGACCTTTCAGGAGTCAAAGAACAAAGATGATTGCCAGGAGAGCCTGCCAGCCTGCTTCACACTCGATTTTCAGTGTGGCTCATACGGTTTCATATCTCACAGCTGTGTTCTACGGGCCAGGCCGTGGCTAATGGTTCCCCCTATGGGACAATCATCCTCTGGCCAAATCTGCTCTGTGACCCACAGGTAGTGGTTGAAAGTGTAGACTTTAGGCTCTGAACACCTGAGTTAGCGTCCTCGGAGCCTCCACCTAATCTGTAAGCAGAAGTCGTCTGCAGAGCTAAGCAGGCACCAGGGACTGCAGCTGACAGGGCTGCAGCCAGCAGCCTACTCCCGTTAGCTGACTGCTGCTGCCAAAAGAGAGGGGTCTGCAGTCTGCTCTTCCCTTGCTCCAAAACATAGCTGTTCACATTCTATCTAAAGACGAGAAACCAAAACAACAACAACAAAAACGTCGGGCAGTGGTGACGCCTTTAATCCCAGCACTCAGAAGGGAAGGCAGAGGCAGGCGGATCTTTGTGAGTTTGAGGCCAGACTGATCTACAGAGCTAGTTCCAGGACAGGCTCCAAAGCCACAGAGAAACCCTGTCTCGAAAAAATAAATAAATAAACTCAAGAAATTGTCATTTCAGACACTAGGGTCACAGGCCCCTCCCTCCCTCCCTCTCTCCCTCTCTCTCTCTCTCTGTGTGTGTGTGTGTGTGTGTCTGTCTGTCTGTCTGTCTGTCTGTCTGTCTTATATGTATTAGCATAGATTTTACCCCTCTCTTAAATAAAACTATATAATGTCTCACTTCGATTAAGAGTGACAGCAAATACCCCCCCCCCAAAGGGGCTCTTGGACTTCATGCACAGGGGCAGGAGTCTTCCCTTAAAAAGTGATGTGTAAGTAGAAGCCCAGCCATTGAGGGTAAAGATGGAGAGACCACAGCCAAAGGAGAGGAAGAGAGGAGAGAGGAGGACAGAGGAGAAAGTGTTCTGGCAAAGTCAAAGACGCCAGAAACAAGGAGAGAGCCAGAGAGTCTCAGGGTCCCTCCCAGCTGCGTGACTAGGCCCTCGCACTCCCCAGCTTTCCCTGGAATGATTCATCTGAAATTCCCTCCCACTGGATACCTGAGCCGCTGAGGATACTTGGCAGCAGATCAAAGGGCTGGGCATGGAGGGCGTTTCCTTAGGTCAAGGCTCTAAACAGGGAGTTAGTAATCATGTCAGAAGCAGGTGTGCATGCTCTAGGCATGCAGTGTTTTTAGTTTTGAGGGTTTTTTTTTAATTAGTTGACAACTTCTTGGTTGTCAATTTTTTTTAAGACATGGCCCATAATGGCATTGAATTTACTTTTAGACAAAGATGATCTTGAACTCCTGATCCTCCTGCATTCATCTCCCACACGATGGGATTGCAGGTAGAAGATGCTTAAAGTCCTGGCTTATGTGCAAACCCAAGGCTTTGGGCATTCTAGGCAAATACTCTACAGCTGAGCTACAGCCCAGAATTGATTCTCTTTTCTTTTCTCATGCTTTTTTTTCCTTGTGGGGACTGGGGAAGGGGTCATATTCACTAGATAGACCACGCTAGTCTCAAAACTCAGAGATCTGCTTGCCTCTGCTTCCTGAATGCTGGAGTCAAAGCCATGTGCCACCATACCTGGCAAACTTTTGTTTTCAGTAAAAGTTTACAGCTTGCTAAAAGGAGTCTCTATAGTGGTAGTTAGCTGGATCATAGACCGAAAATACTTAGGCAAATTTCACTTAGAACTCACCTCAAACATCGGGCACACCCCATAAGGGCCAACCTGGCCCTTCATTCACTTCCTTCCACGGGATAATTGTGACAAATGTCAAACCCATGTCCAGCTGGATGTTAGAAGGCCAGAGTGAGTGAGCTCTACTACACTGAAACATGATTAGTGACTGTGCCATTTTGCCCTTGTAAATACTTTAAACCTTGATCAACACAGTATTGTGTCAATGAGAGATAAAATACGTGTCTAAAATGCCTCGGTAACAGATAAAATGCAATATATGTGCAAAACCGAAGCTTTCCTGACTTTCCCCAGAGCAGCTCTGCACCCCAAGTGCCCCTTTCTAATCTTAACACCATTCTTTTGTTCAGCCTTGCAGGACAGAAATCTTGGGAGGAAGGTTGGCTTGGGGACTTCCCTGCCATTGCCCTCGGTCTCAGCAACCCAGCTCCCACCCTCACAGGGTTACTTTCTCCCGAGAATTCCCACTTCAGTTCCTAGACCTCAGCATTTACCACGCCCTCTCTCCTAAACTGTTAGCAAAACACCTCCCTTAGCTTCTCCTCTAGTGGGAGCTAGCAATAGCAATACTCATCTTTCTGACATAACCCCCACAACTTCCTTTTGTGACAGTATGCAACGGCTCAATATCAGCCTCCAAGGAACATACGTGTTTCCCACATGTTTACAAGCTCCTGTGACATTACTCCAAGGAACACATGTGTTCGCCGTCTATTTACAAGCTCCTGTGACGTTACTCTAAGCAACTTTTGCAGGCTGATCCTTTACGGCTCCTTCAGGGCCATGCTCTTCACCGTCACCCACAGAAACCCTCCTGCCTTGGAACACATCCTTCTCACCCTCCCAGGGCAAGTTCAAGTTCAGTTTTCACAGAGAATCCATCTGACCCAGTCTAACCTGCTCCTACGAACCCTCTCATAATGCCCACTGAATTCCCACAGTGTGTTTTAAATGTAACTCCATAATTCCATGCATAAGAAATGTCAGTATGGGGACTGGAGAGATGGCTCAGTGGTTAAAAGCATGGACTGCTCTCTCAATGACTTGGGTTTGGTTCCTAGCACCCAGATCTGACAGCTTATCACCTTTAACTCCAGTTCTTGGTGACACCCTCTTCTGGCTTCCTCAGGCACCAGGAACAAACATACATGCAGACAAAACACTATACATGTAAATCTTTTCAAAAAGTGTAAAAAAATTGCTATGGAATAATCCTTTTGTACACTGTGAAGATTTGCCACTTGGACCGGCTTAATAAAAAACTAAACAGCCATTAGCTAGGCAGGAGGTCTAAGCAGGATAGCCAGACACAGAGAATGCAAGGAAGGAGAGGAAGCAGCATGGCAGTAGAGTACAGGTAATAAAACCACGAGACAAAAAGTAGATTGACTTTTTTAAAAATGGATTAATTTAAGTGGTAAGAGCTATTTAGTAATAAGCTCAAGTTATTGGCTGAGCTTTTATAATTAATAATAATTCTCCATGTCATGAAACGCTGTGAATAATCCTTTTGTACACTATGAAGATGTGTTGAGCTCATTGGTTTAATAAAAAGCTAACTGGCCAATAGCTAGGCCAGTGTGTCCACTTTTGAGCCAAGTCAGAGTGAAGGAAGTCTCTTGCAAAACCACCACTCCAGGTTCCAAAACCCTGCATCATCTGGTCAGACAGCCCAGTATTTCCCTGGGAAGTATCTGGTCCTTGACATTGACAAGAGCCTGGCATAGCCATCTGTCTCATGCATTCTCTTTGGGAAAGTTCCCATTCAGTCTTCCCACTCCTCCCTGCTCCATCACTCTCTTAGAGCCCCTTCAACCATCAGTCAACTCCTGAGTGAACTGTATGGCCCATATCTGCCATGTATCAGTCTCTGAGCCTGTGTGATATTCTGACGCAGGAACACATACAGTCAAACCTCGGAGCCAGCCAGACTCATCTCTCCCTGCACTTCCACTCCACCCTATGTGACTCAATGACTGATTAAACCACCCCAGGCCTCACTTCACTCAACTGGAGAAGTCTCAGCAGAATAGCATGAGGATTAACTTGGGTCATAGCAGTGCTAGACCTGCCAGTGCTGGCTTCCAACTCTGTGGCTACTCCAGAACTATTCCAAGCACTCTGCATGCGGAGTCCAGGTAAGATTCAGAGTTGCTATGGGTTAGGAGGCACATAAATTTGTATTTTATAACACCAATGATCGCGGACCTAACAAGAATAAGGGAAAGGAGGCAAACACCAGTGTTTTGGGTCAGAGTCCTTAACCTTCTCTCTCACTCTAAGGTACTTTACTCACACATCCGATAAATGCCACTATAGCCATTATAATATTAGTAGATTCTTAGTGTGTTTGCCTCTTTGTGCTAATATAAACTCTTGAGGACAGAAAATGATGGCTCCTGCTCACTAAGGCTCTGGGCACTGCCCACTTCCTGCTCACTAAGGCCCTGGGCACTGCTCACCACTTCTCACTAACACCCTGGGCACTGCCCACCCCTTCTCACTGAGACCCTGAGCAAACAGCTTTAAGTTTAGGACAACTATAGGGAGCAAATGATTTCTTGCTTAGGAAGTACTTACAAAAGAAGATTGGAGAGATGGCTCAGTGGATAAAAGCACTTGCTATTTGAGTATGAAGATTTTAGTTCAAATCTTCGGCACCTACATAATAAAGCTGCACACACTTCAAACCCCAGGGTTGGGAGAGTGGAGAAGCAGAGACAGGCAGAACCTAGGAGCTCACTGGCCAGCTAGCCTTGCTGAAACTCTGAGCTTTGGGCTCGATGAGAGACCCTGTCCCAAGGTAATGAGACAGAGAGGGTAAGAAAAGATACCTACGTCCTCTGGTCTCCACATGTAAGCCACACCCACACAAGAAGATAACCACTGTCCTCTGGTCTCTACATGTTAGCCACATGTCCCTCACACACATGTATTGCCCCCCCCCACACAAGAAGATACCCACTTCCTCTGGTCTCCACATGTAAGCCACACCCACATACATGTCCCTCACACACATGTATTGCCCCACACACACACAAGAAGATACCCACTTCCTCTGGTCTCCACATGTAAGCCACACCCACATACATGTCCCTCCCACACATGTATTATCCCCCCCCACACACACACACAAGAAGATACCCATGTCCTCTGGTCTCTACATGTTATTCATACCCACATGCATGTCCCTCCCACACACACATGTATCATCACACACACACACACACACATACACACACACACAAGAAGATACGCACGTCCTCTGGTCTCTACATGTAAGCCACACCCACACAAGAAGATACCCACTTCCTCTGGTCTCCACATGTAAGCCACACCCACATACATGTCCCTCCCACACATGTATTATCCCCCCACACACACACACACAAGAAGATACCCATGTCCTCTGGTCTCTACATGTTATTCATACCCACATGCATGTCCCTCCCACACACACATGTATCATCACACACACACACACACACATATACACACACACACAAGAAGATACCCACGTCCTCTGGTCTCCACATCTAATCCACACCCACATGCACGTCCCTCCCACACATGTATTATCCCCTCGTAAACACACACACACATAGAAAACTCTTACAAACTTGAATGGCAGCTACTACCATGGGATGTTGCTGTTTTCACCATTTGATCTGAAGTGAAACAGTACCAGCTGTCAACAAATGTCTGCTCACCACCAACTCACCCGTCCCTGTGTCCTCTAAGTTTCTCTCGTTGCTAAAATTGTCTACTTGCAGAAAAGGTTATACCTTTGCAAAGAGCTGAAGAGTCCCTGTCTGACATGCGTAGAGTCAGAAGTGTTTTGGTTATCAGATGTTCAGATTTGGGGACAGCCCTGTGTATGATGGGATAGCCTGGGACAGGAGACCACACGTGAACTTCATTTGCATCTCATGTACCCCTAACTCACAGCCTGAAGGTCACTGTAAACAACATTTCTGATGCACCTGAACTCTTGCTATGGCCCATGATGTTGGGTCAGATATAGATTTTTCCATTTCTAGTCCGGATCAATGCTCAAAACCTTTTAGTTAGGGAATATTTCTGATTTTAGATTTTTCAGCAAGAGAAGCTTACCCTGTGACAACAGCTATTACTGAAGACTCTATGTCAAGGACGACTGAATGATTTTTTTTTAATGTATTTAGTCTTCACAACAGATTAATGAGGTAAACTCTAGTGACAGCTTCACTTTTTGTATGGGAAACCAAGGCACAGGAAGATTGAGAAATTACCTGTTATCACACACCTGGCAGAGTGACATACTTAAATATTCAATTCATCTTCTGTAATTCATTTCATGTTCTCCAGGGTAGTTTGTAGCGTCCAGAAGAATATCCAACAAACAATCAAAAGCATTTGCTACTGAATATATATATTCAATATATATTCTACAAATAGTAGAAAGCATTTCCTTGAGATATATGTGATGGCTCACACCTATAATACCAACACTTAAGACACAGAAGCCAAATAATTGCCTCTGCAAAATGGAGGCCATCCTGGTCTCCATAGTGAGACCTTAAGAAGGAAGGGAAGAAGGGGAGGGGGAGGGGGGGAGAAGTCTTATTTTTTTAATGTTTGAAACATTTAAAAAGATGTGTAACAATGAAGAACCGAAGTTTCCCTCCTAAGGTGCTGCAAGGCAGAGTTTGAAGAAAGCGCTTAGCGAGCTGACTTGGGACAATGACGTGCCCAGCTGTGCATGACTCGGGGACCAAGCACACTGGTGGCATACTTAACACCCTGTTCTGATGGCTACACACCACAGGAAGGAAGCCTCTGAAAGCAGACATAGCAGAGCTCCCTTTCTGACTCGGTAAATACAGGTCTCCTTCCGGGAATCTCCTGGCACAAAAGACGAAAGTGCTATAGTGGGCAGATTCTCCAGGATACATGAAACAAAACAAAGGCAGAGCTACCTGGACCCAATCCCTACAGTTCAAAGATCTCCTGAGAAAAGAACCGGTTGATCTGGTCTCAAGAGTCGTCTCCAAGGTAGAGTGGATGTTCACAGCCTGGGACAGTCTGGGTTGAGTTCATTGTGAAAGTTTTGTCCCTCTGTACTGGCACAAGGAGAAAGGAAATGAGCCAAGCCCTAAAAAATATCTCTAGAGACATTCCAGCCAACACTTGATAAGGGTTGGAAGGCTGCCATGATAAGGTCTGGAGAAAGAAAAACCGGATCAGACAGCAGCTAGGCAAGAGAATCCACATCAGGTAAGGGGAAGGCTACACCTCCCGTTTCCAGCAGGGAAACCCTCTAACCCACAGGTTTTAAATGTTGTGGTTTCTCTTGACTCACTGTGAGAAACAGATATGTGCTACTGTTTAAAGAATACTATAAACATATACAAACATACGTAACTGAAACAGACATATGTTTGTAATAAAAGAAACATTGCGTGGAAATGTAACTCAGTTGGGAGAGTGTTGGACTTGTCTTCATGAGGCCCTGGGTTCAGACCGCAGCACAGCAGAAACAGGGTGGTCAGTACTCAGTTATGACTCCAGTGCTTGGCAGGTAGAGGAGGATCCTAAATTCAAGGTCATTGTGGCACTAGAACGGTCCCCACAGCCCCTGGATTTGAATGATTAGTCATCAGTGAGTCACTACTTAAAAGGCAAACTTAGAAGGTTAGGAGGAATGTCCTGAGGGGTGTGGCCTTGTTGGAAGAAGTGTGTCACTGGTGGGGGGGGGGGGGCAGGGGTGCTTTGAGATTTCAAGAGCTCAAGACCAGGGCTCCCTCTCTTCCTGCTGTCCTTGAATTCCCTCATCAGAACTCTGAGCTCCTTCTCCAGCACAAGTCTGTACTTAGGCTGCCATACTCCACACCGTGGCTTACAGTCTCAGAGACGAGATCTCTGAGACTGTAAGCCAACCCCAGTTAAATGGTTTTTCCTTTATAAGAGTTGATGTGGTCACGGTGTCTCTTCACAGCAATAAAACAGTGACTAGGACAGTTCAGTCATTATCGCCCACACGGCACGTGCCACGGCAGCCCAGGCTACAGGAGACCCAAGGTCAACTCAGGAGAGTCCAGTGGATCTGCTCTTAGGAAGACTGAGAAGGGCACCTACAAGGCAGTCCTCCCATTCCTCACTAAGCTAGTTCCTCTTCCTTCTGCTGCTTGGATGCTGGGGTCTCCCATGAAGTTCTGGTTTCTGTCCTTTGTCTTAACTCTGAGTGAATAGATCTGTTTCCAGAGAATTTACAGTTCAGTCATTCATAAAAACCTTCTAGGCTTCAGTTCTCGGTGCCCTCCAGCCCCACATTTCCAATTAAACTGCGTCATAAATTTCAAACGCATTCGATCCCAAACTGTACTTCTCAGCCCTCCTCCCTGTCTCCTTCCTAAATCTTCCCCCACTTTCCTCATTGCAAAGAATCTCTCAACCACGCCACAGATCTGAGGGTCATTATTTACAACACCTCATTCCTTTAGCTCTGTACTAAATGGCTTTGCAATCCAATCTTCTTAACACTCAGGAATAATAACAAACATTCAACAGTCAGCCCTATAAGTAAAAGTTCCATCTTGGGCTGGAGAGGTGGCTCAGTTGTAGGGTATTTACCTAGTATGCCCTGGGATTGATAGCAAGTACTGGGGAGTGGAGGGGGGCCATGCCTTGTGGGATTGCTCTGCTTCTAAGGTGGAAGTCACTACTCTAACAAGGTTAAGCAGTCCAGCTGACACCCCATGGTGGGGATGAGAAAACATTCATGCCCACAAATGGTTCCTGCTCACCCTTTTCTGTTCCTCCAAGCCATTTCTCTCCACATCTGCTAGAACAGCCTCAATTCAGGATTCTGTCTTCTCCACAGATAACACAACATGAGATTTCCTGACTTCAACCTCAAATCCTGCCTGTTCGTTGGATACAGTTTCCAAATATTATTCTGAAATCCAGAGCTGACCGTGCTTACCTCCTCAACCCCATCCTTGGTCTTCCATGGACCACTCCTTGTCTTCACAAACAGGGTTTTTGATAATTTGGGCCTTCCTGACTCTTGGCTTTCATGCCTTGGAACACCTCCACATCACACTTCTGTGCCCAGCACACTGATGTGTGCAACACTCCCAAATGCACAATGGTATTCCATACCGAGTTCATCCGTTCCCAGTGTTTATACTTCTAGTGTATTTAGCGCCTCAACACCCATTGTTCAACTGGTTTATTTTCGTATTCATCTCGTCTCGATAGAGAGGAGCTTACAGACCTGGATCTTAGCATATAAGAGCACATGGCACAGAGACGGCACACAGAAGACTATCAATAAATGGTCAGTATCATTCTCTAATACCCAAACCCAGCACACACAAATGGCTCCACAAGTTCCTGTAAAAGACATGTACCCGTCTGCTCTTGCCATCTATCAAGACCCGATAAATGCTAAAATATCAGTACATGCTAGATTGTTAGAGAACCCAAGATCTTCACCTATAGTCCAAGAACAGGCAATGGAATGTTCTTTCCCTCCATCCCTATGGTAGCTTGATTAATAATGACACCATACATTTGAAGGCTTAGGGAGTGGCACTGTTGGAAAGGATTAGGTGTGGCCTCACTGGAGAAAGTGGGTCACTGGGCTGTGTTCTGAGGATTCCAAAGTCCAAGTCAGGCCCAGTGACTCTCCTTTCTGCTGCCTGTGGATCCCGATGTAGAACTCTCAGCTACCTGAGTGTGCCCGTGTTCCCCAACATGATGATAATGAACGAAACCTCTGAAACTATAAGCTGCCCTAATTAAATGCTTTCTTTTTTTAAGAATTGCCTTGGTCATGATGTCTTGCATCAACAGAACTTTGACAAATAAATAAATAGGGAAAGAAAGAAAAGAAATTTGAGTTCCTGGCCCTACATCAGTGATAGTTCTGGAAAACACAGAAATGAAGCAAGGAAATACTCAAACGGTAGGTGGGGATCAAGGGAACTGGAAGAAACCTGACCCCATAACAGGCTTGACCCTGACAAAGACAACCTGGGAAAAAGACAACAAGCAAACAGAAAATTTTACCCATATTCCAGAGACCAAAATGAAGCACCATAACACAGGCTCAGAAGATGGCAGAGTAGCGAGGCTTCCTTCTGAGGGAGACCCTGGGCTCGGTCCACTGAGGGAGAAAAGCCCCATAGACCATCAATCAACTCACAAAGCAAAACCCAGTCACTGCTCCAATGCCACAATGCTCCAATACATTCCTGCCAGAAAAACCCTACCCAGGGGCTTCTTCAGTCTGTCAGTGGATGCCCTGAGGCAACAGAGAGAAGATTCGGTAGCAGCTGGCACAGAAGTAAAGTGCATTTATTACTCTTGTCTCTGATGCTGGAGGACAAAAGCCAAGTCTAGAACAGAAATGACTAAGCACAGTGACCCCCGTAACCTGCAATTTGCACCCAAATTAAGGGGTGTGAGCAATGCCCAGATAAACACAAGGACCCCAAGAGTGTCAGTGCCTACAACAGCCGGGTGTGATGGCATGTGCCTGTAATTCCAGCACTTGGGAGGAAGGAAAAGGACCAGACGTTCACAGTCATCCTCCAATATACAGTGAATTTGAAACCAGGTTAGGCTACAAAATAAATACTACAAAAAAAGTGTATACAACGGGGGGAAAAAAACAGAAAAAGATTAAGTTGAAGACAGATTATGCATTTGAGACAAACGTCAGAAGAGAAATCTATTTCTTGAGTTACACAGAAAATAACTTTGACTTAAAAAGAGTCTGACAGACCACACATCTGAGGTACCTACTCCCATCAGTGAAACGACCAAATGTCAGAAGAGCCATGTGGAAATGGGCTGCTGCCCAAACGCCTGCGCACTCCGCCTTCCTTGCGGAGAAGAAAGGCTGGATGCCGCTGTACCAGGCAGGAGTGTTAGCGTCACTGTTAGCCCCTGCCATGGTCCCTGAGCAGCCATGGGGCTGCGAGCATCCTCCTCTCAGCCTTCCTGTGGGGCTGTCTCCCATATGCAGCGCAATTCCCATCACAATTCTATTACAGAGTCACGCAGGAAGAGAGAACTTTCTAATTCCACGGAGATAGAGGCGGCCTGTGACTCACTGGAAGGGGGAAAGAGATTTGTCATTTGTCCACTGTTTCCATTAGCTGGCCTGAGAAAACAACGTTAGAGACAAGTTACAAGAAATATCTGTGTTCTGTGGGCATCAGCAAGAACACAGGGTGTGGGGGGTGGGGTCAGGGATGAGTCAGGGCAGGCCCAGATGCTTCCGCTGAAGATATTTTTGCATTGATGTGCATGAGGCGTCCATCTGCCTTATTAAAATAGTGCCGGGTAGTGAGAGGAGCTGGTACATTCCCACACCCATGAGATGGCCCTGGAGGTTAGAGCAACAGTTGAGACACAGCTGCCGTGGCTAAAACCAGGCAAGGACAGACGTGACAGAAAAGGAGTCACGTCATGACATCCAAACTCTGAACATTACGGGAGAAAGTGTTGACGGCGTCTGTGAAACAGCGAATGACAGTGTTAGATACCACTTCCGTGCAGAGCGAGCCCTCAGCTGCTAGGGTCCCTAGAAAACAATGGTGCTTTGAAAGGCTCTGTCAGAAATCTCCCAGCTCAGCAGAGCAAGAGAATACAGCAGAGGCTGGCCAACTCAGCCCCACCTCCAACTCCACACCGACATCCGGCACCACGATCCCCAAGTTGGTTTAGTAAAAGGACTTTCTTTTTTTTTTTAAGATTTATTTTTATTTATTTATTTATTATGTACACAACATTCTGCCTCCATGTAAGCCCACAAGCCAGAGGAGGGTGCCAGACCTCATTACAGATGGTTGTGAGCCACCATGTGGTTGCTGGGAATTGAACTCAGGACCTTTGGAAGAGTAGCCAGTGCTCTTAACCACTGAGCCATCATCTCTCCAGCCCGTAAAAGGACTTTCTGGCCAGGCACAGTGGCCCACGCCTTTAATCCCAGCACTCAGGAGGCAGAGGCAGGCGGATCTCAGTGAGTCTGAGGCCAGTCTGGTATACAAAGTGAGTTCCAGAACAGTCAGGGCTGTTACCCAGAGAAACCCTGTCTTAGGGGGTCAGGGGTAGGAAAACCAAAAACAACGAAAATTGTCCTTTTACCGGGAAATTTTCTTCTCCTTCCATAGCTATTTTCTTTCTAAGAAATGCTGTCTGTATTTTCTGTGTTCTTCACCAGTACAGTAGATAAGATGATGTGGTGAAGGCACATGCCCCCCACACACCACACACACACTCAACTTACCAAATGCCTTCTTGGGCTCTATTAACTGCAAAGTAAAGAGCTCCTCTTTCTTCAATTCCTTTAACTTCTTAGCGACTTCATAGTGACGCCACCCGACAATATTTTCTCCATTTATGGACTCAATATGATCCCCCACACAGATCGTCTTGACTGAGTCAATGGTGCTGCCATCTTTAATTCTCTGAAAGAAAGAAAATCAATGATGCTCTCAAGTGTGACTGTGCGGCATGACTTCTCATGCCCCTGACATACATCACGCTGACATATTCACAGTACAGTTTACTGCTCACTTAAAGACAGAAAACCAAGCAAGAAAGAGCAAGCATCCTCCCCCATCTTGCTTCCATTCAGAATTCGGCAGCTAAGAGCCCTGCAAACTCATACACGATCTCCCCAATGACAAGGAGGAGAACAAAACAGCGGCCATAAGTCCTCAGTGGGAATGACAGGCCAGGCAGGGGAGGGGCTTGGCTGCTCTGATACAAGTGTCTGTACCCTAACCTTACAGGGTAGACACGCGACACCATGCCTGCCTGATCATCACGTACAAGAGCTGAGCAAAACGAGAGGCAGCAACATTTTTATAATGCTGTCATCAGGGAAAAGTTGATATGGAGCTTAAAGAGAGAAGCATTCTTTAAATTTTATTTTTTTATCTATCTATCTATTTATTGATTGATATTTATTTTCGGTTTTTGAGACAGAATTTCTCTGTGTAATATCCCTGGCTGTCCTGGAACTTGCTTTGTAGACTAGGCTGGCCTTGAACTCACACAGATCCCACCTGCCTCTGTCTCCCGCGTGCTGGGATTAAAGGCCTGCACCAGCACCGTCCCACCAAGATAAGCATTTTTTAATTGCATTATTGCATACCACAACCAACAATAGATTTCATGTTACTTCCAGATTCTAAAAGCAGGGTTACCTTTTCCATTCTAGTAATTATTAACCAACCCATTGTATAAACTGGCATGCTAACACACTTTTAAATAACCCTCGTTTATTATTACAAACAAGATGTAGTGCAAGCAGAAGTTTCCAAATCCAACTGACATTGCTTCGCTGGCATTCATCATCTCTTATACAACTGACAGAAACACAGCGTGACAACCACAACACACTGCTTGAAAATCTACAGTTCTGTCCGGCGGCGGTGACACATGCGTTTAATTCCAGCACTCGGAAGGCAGAGACAGGCGGATCTCTGTGAGTTTGCAGTCAGCCTGGCCTACAGAGTGAGTTCCAGGACAGCCAGGGCTACACAGAGAAACCCTGTCTCGAAACCGCCCCCCTCAAAACAATCTACAGTTTCTAAACTATTGCAGAAAACAAGATTAAACAAAAGATTTTCCTTCTAAAAGAAAAAAAACTATTAAATCCACTGCTAAATAACCACTCTTAGGCCACCATGACATTTGAAAATCAGCATTTAACTTTGACCTTTTTAAAATTCTAATTGACATCTTGATACACCTGGAGGCTATTTTTTCCCTTTGATCAGTTATAGCAAACGAATTTCAGTAACCTCATACACACCTTTAGTTTTTTCAACACTTGCAATCTCATTTAAAATAATGAGGCCGGGCGGTGGTGGCGCACACCTTTAATCCCAGCACTCGGGAGGCAGAGGCAGGCGGATCTCTGGGAGTTCGAGACCAGCCTGGTCTACAGAGCTAGTCCCAGGACAGGCTCCAAAGCCACAGAGAAACCCTGTCTCAAAAAACCAAAAAAAAAAATAAAAAAATAAAAATAAAATAATGAAATGGAAAAGATTAATCAGATAAAAGACTTAGTGGTGATGCATGACTCTTACCTGTGAGTTTAGGGTCAGGGTCATGGAGAGACACTGTCACCCCAGTCTGCAAAAAGCTAGAAAGGTCACCAGAGAGTGACCAGAGTACAGGAGAGGCAGGTTGCAGAAGTCGGACAGCAGCAGACAGAGACCCAGAAAGCAGCGGAGGTCAAGGCTTCTGTGAGGACAGAAGTGGGTTGGGGATGGGAGAGAACACGACAGTGACCTGCAGAGGAGTGCCGGAAGATGCCTGACTGTTTGACGTGTGGTCTAAGTCAACTCCTAAACCAACAGAATAAAAACTGAGATGGTGGGTGTCTTAATTAGGGTTTTGTTGCTGTGATGAGACACCAATAACCAGGCCGGGAATGATGGTACATGTCTTTAATCCCAGTGCTCTGGAGACAGAGACTGGTGGATCTCTGTGAGTTTGAGGCAGCCTGGTCTACATAAAGAATTTCAGGATAGTTAAAAAAACAAACAAAAACAAGCAAAAAACAACGAGAAAGAAAAAGTTTATCCGGCTTCCATTCCTGGGTCACAATCCATTGAGGCGGGAACTCAAGACGAAAACCAGGAGTCAAGAACTGATAGAGACCATGGAGGAGTGCTGCTTACTGGGTTGTCCCTCCTGGCATGCTCAGTTGCTTTGTTACACAGCCCAGAACCACCTGCTCAGGGATGGCAGTGCCCACAGTGAGTCGGGCATATACCCCAAAGATCTGCCTAAAGGCAATCTGATGGAAACAGATTTTTCTCAGTTTCTCAGTTGAGGTTCTTCTTCCCATGTAATTCTAATTTGTGTTAAGCTGGAAAATTTAAAACAAAACCAAAAACAAACAAACAAACAAAAAACCAAGCTGTATAGTGGGGCTGGGCAAGCATGGGGACCAGTGTATCTAACCCCAGCTCAGGAGAGGCTGAGGCAAGAGGATGCCTGGGGCTTCCTGGCTAGGCAGTCTAGTCAATTGATGAGCCTAGATCCCAGGGAGTGATCCTGTCTTAGAAAAGAAGGTAGATAGCTCCTGAGGGACACCTGGTATTGACCTCTGGCCTCCACTGTACCTGTGTACACATGAACGAAGTCTTTGCAAATTTAAATGAAGTGTCAATGAATACAAATTTCTGAAATACAATGTGTTTGAACAATCACACAGTTCGAACACTGAACAGAGACTGATAGTATTTCTCAGTATTATCTAGACCTAAGGATCAAGAGGCATAAAAGAGAAACATTATTTACTAATGTCTCTTGAGTCATTTATATTATTCAATATTTACTTAAGAATCAAAAGAGCTTTTTTCTCATCTGGTTTTGGAAATCGATGCTGCAAAAGGCAAAGAAGGCATATTTAGTCTGGATCTAGGATGATGACAAACAAGCCACAGCAATCCTCCTGACTCTCAGCATATCTCCACACTTCTCATTTTTCATTTATAAAAGAAAAATACACTACCACAAATAATGAGACAACAAACCCATATCCCTTCCAAAATGGTCCCCTGAGGAATAATTTCAAATTAGCAAACGGTATAAACTGGACATTTATGTAAATGACATATAAAAGCTATTTTTATAATTATTGTAATGTGTTCAATTTTGAAATTATCCAATTTGTACAATTTTTGTCATCTGTATTTTAAAGTACACAGTCTCACCATGCCCTCTGTCCCCAGAGGACCAATGACTAGTACTCTGAGGCAGGCACATGTTTGACAAGACATTTAAAAAAAAATAGAAACAGCAGCTTTGAATGTCAGAGGCCAACATCTAAGACATCCACAGGCGTTTGCGAAACTTCCGAGCCCTCCTCTGCAGCAGGGACAGCAGGGACAGCGGGCAGGCTCTGCTGCCAACGCCTGGTGTCCTGAACTTCCCCTGGACCGTCCCGCGTGACTTTCCCAACTCAAGGGTTTTCCATTTGGTCATCCACTCAACAACCTCCAGTGCATTCCTATCTTCTGCAGAGCTAAAAATAACCATCTTATCAAGAGGCCAGTTAGAGCAGCATCCACAGCTCACTTAGCATCCCTGGGACTGTTTCTTTAACAGTGACAGCACATTAGCAAAGGAAGGCATAAGCTGTGCTGCTGTATCACGGAAAGCCCTTCACTGAGTCTTCTCAGTGCCTAGCAAGGCTGGGTCTGGAGTCAGACTTCTTGGGCCCAAATCCTGAACCTGCTTAATTGTACAATTTGGCCAAGCTTTGTAAGCTTCTGGATCCTATCTTGGCGCTGTGGAGTGGGGGTTAGTAACATTGCCCATCACAGACAGATTGCAAAGGCAGAGATGGAAGGGTAAATAATGCATGGTTCTGTAAACTTCAAGAAGCAAATGACAGCAGATGACACTTTTCAGGGCAGCTAGAAGGGCAAACAAGGGCGCCTTCAGAGTGGCAGCAACGCAATTCCAATAGGTCTTATACCATTATACCGGCATTAGCGAGTGAACATTCATTAAGCTGTAGATTTATTTTTAATGCTCTAGACTGCAACGGAAAAGCAAATTTAAAAAGACATAGTGCCAATAAAATAAGACTCTTCTGAAAATGGGAGATAGGTCAGTAGAAAAGGGGCTTGCTGTGAGACCCTGAGGACCAGAGCTTGGGTCTCTATCACCCGCTTAAAGAGTCAGGCATGTCTCTGTAATTCCAGCAATAGGAAGGCAGAGACAAGCAGATCCCTAAGGCATCTGACAGCCACCTAAACTGATCAGTGAGTTATAGCTCAGGGAAAGGCCTTGTCTCAAAAAGTGAGACAGTGATTGCGGAAAGCTGAGGAACATCAGCCTCTGGCCTCCACACACATGAACACACACACATACCTACATGCATGTGCAGACATCCACACAAACACAAGTCCATTGTATGTATAGGGCTAAATTAAAATAGGATTATGGCGAAGATTAAACAAAAAAGGAGTGTGACGTGACTAGCGTTTGATAAGCATCCCATGTCTGTCCACCCAGAGGCAAGAGAATCAACTGAGCCCAGTTCATGGACAGCCTGGGCTACAGGGCAAGACACTGTCTCAAGAGAACATTCAGGAGCTGTGTCTGTACTGGACATATGGAGATAGTTCCTTGGTCTCTAAGCAATGTGGCATGATAACTGTTATATAGATGTCATGAGATCTAAAGATGGCTTACACCACACGGTAGGGTGGACATAGGTTCCATGCAAATGCTACGCTATTTGTATTACACACTTGAGCAGGCATGGGAGTTCCTGAACCAACCCATATACATACACAGGCACAAGTTGGGGGGAGGGGGACAACTGTACTCATTACAGCAGAATTTTTATTTCTTAGCTGTTCTCATTTCAAACTATTTTTAGCATCTTATCTTTACAACTCTGTATTACTCTTTCTGTGTATTCACCCAAAAGAATGACATTGCTCAGACAATTCCAAGAAGGCTTTTTTAATGAAATCTGTGCACTTAAAAGTAACAGTAAATCCCTGGAAGTTATTCAGTACGTCCTCAGAGATACACCAGGGCAGTTCAATTAGTAAAGAGAAGGGAAGGCACTAGGGCCAGTCCTCCCTCAATAAGCTTAAATTGTTGAGGATGTTTAAAACAAAAGGAAGAATTTCAAAAAGAGTACCAAAAAAATGCTATTTTTGACATGTTTTAAATGACAGTGAAATACCAATTTGTGACCCCAGCTGAGCTACCTAGCTCTTCCTAGAGATAATCTCTAATTCTCTTTGACCTGGCAGCTTCCTTAATGGGACCACCCTGTATTTTCTTTTTCAAAAGCTTACCTTGATGAAAGCGTAGCCGACGCCGTTATCTGTGATGGTGAGTCCAAGCGAGTCCTCTGACTTATAGACGTTCACTTCCTTTTTGATCCCCTTCACGTGGGCAAATATGAAATCCTCAAGACCCAAGTGCCCTCCTAGGAGCTTCCCCATGTCAATCCTGGGAGTGTTTAAAGTACAAAATAAGATCTGCAAGGAGAAAGAAACCTTTTAGATCAGCCCGGTCATTAGCAACTGTCTTCAGTAACAGTCCTCAATCTATGTTGTAAAAGCCTCTATCGTAACATAGATGAGTAAGTTGGTGGACAGGTAGAATTTGAAGCAACGTTTCCATCCGTTAACATTAGACAAAATAGACTGAATATTTCTGAAGTCCTAAACTAAGTCATTTACATCCAAGATCTCATAACCCTCCAATGAGTGTATAAAGGACATTGTTATCCTTACATCACAAACAGGAACTGGAGACTTAGCAAGATAAAGTAATTTGCTTAGAGTCACAGTTATCACTTGTCAAAGCCAAGGGTCTGACTTCAATTCTTATCAACTTCAAAGTGGTTTAAGTTAGGTGGTGACCTGTTGCTCACACCTCCAAAATGTAAGAGCCTAATCCCAGAGGTATGCATGACGCATGCGCATGATAGTCACACACACACACACACACACACACACACACACGATGGGAATGTATATAAAAACCAGTAAGCAGACCTTTTTAAATGAGAAATGTTATTTCTTTTGTATCATAGTGCTTCAAAATAGCAATTAACTGAAGGCAATGGACCTCTTGCCTACCATGAATCAGGCTGTGGGTTTATGGGGGAAAGATGTATTTCCTATCAAAAGTGGCCAGCCCACAAAGGGCCCACTTTGTAAACCTGGCTGTTATAGAACTCGCTCCTTAGACCAGGCTAGCCTCAGCTCAGAGTTCCTTCTGCCTGCTTCTGCCTCGTGAGTACAAATTCAGAATGTTCCACAATCCAAAACTTTTTGTACTTCAACCTGACGTAGAATACTTTATAGCACAAAATTTTGTTTCCTGCCCAAATTTACTTTTAAAATATTATACACCATTGCCTTTAGTCTATATGTATACAATTTAAACAAAATGTAAATGAATTTTGTGTTAAATATGCAAAGATTTCAAAATCCAAAATTAAGCTGAAATCAAAAAAACATCTAATTCTAAGCCTTTAAGAAAAGGGACGTGCAGCCGACAGGTGTGTTTATTGGTTGGTTCTAGTTCAGGGTCCCAAGCACGATATGAACATGCCTCAGGGGCAGTTAGGTGGCTCAGTGGTGAAGGTGCTTGCCAAGCAAGCCTGACAAACACGAGTTGAATCTCCAGAACCCACACAAAAAGGCAGATGCAGCTGCTTGCATCTCTGATCTCAGTACTCCTCCATAAAGAGGTGAGGTGAGTGGAACCCACCGGAAGCTCACATACTCAGCCAGGTAGAAACAAGGGCAAATGGAGACCACACTTTTGTTTCCAGACTCCCAGACCTGAATAATCACACAGAAACTATGCTAATTACAACACTGTAATTAATAAATTATCTCAGGGTTCTTATTAACTAACTCTTAGGTTTTTAGGGTTTTGTTTTTTTGGTTTTTTTTGGATTTTTGAGACAGCATTTCTCTGTAGTTTTGGAAACTGTCCTGGAAATCTTACATATTAAATCAATCCATTTCTATTATTTTATGTTTTACCATGAGGATCATGGTTTGTTAACTCTTGCTTCTTAGGTGGCTACATGGCATCTCTCTCACTCTGCCTACTCTCTCTCTCTCTCTCTCTCTCTCTCTCTCTCTCTCTCTCTCTCTCTCTCTCTCTCTCTCTCCCTCTCCTGATTTCCTACCTGGTTTAACTCTGCTAAGCCATTGGGCAAAACAGCTTTATTCATTAACCAATAAAAGCATCACATATACAGAAGGCCATCCCAAATCAAACAAGAGAGGCCCTGCCTCAAAGAAAGACAAAAGAAGAGAGCCATTGGCTGAAAGGTGTCCCCCAACTTCCACACAGGTGCCATGTCATATACATGCTGCCTCGCAAAATAATCATTACGAACACACTACCACTGAGCTACATCTCCAGGCTTACTTTTCCACTTATTTTTCCCAACTTAGAAAATAATGGCTTAGAGAGGAAAAGGAAACCTTGTCTAGGACCCCAGCCATGGCGAACTGACTCCAATCTCTTTATCCTCAGTGCTTCTCTGAGATCTAACAACTGCATAGGGCCACCTAAATCCCTGTCACTTCCTAATGCGTTAGCACAACTGGGAGTCAGGTATGAAGGCGAGTATCCTCTGCTCTCAGCAGATGAGGACGTCAGCTCAGACCCCAAAGAGTGTTCGTTTGTCTAAGGTCAAAGTCAAAGCAAGAATTCAGGCTCCAGTGGCTTTTGTCTAACCCACAGTGGTGTTAATGTAAATCCAGTCTTCAATCAAAAGCTTCTCTCAATCAAAGACTGCATTTTTACTGTGTGGAACTAAATAGTTTGTGTAGTAAATTATTCACTTCCTAAAAGGAGAAAGACAGCTTCCAAAAGGAATTACTTCTAAGTGGCTCTAAAAATCGTACACACCAGTTACTTTAACGAATACCAAAATATCTGCAAAGCATGATCGCTCAATTGAATTATAGTAATTGAGGAGTTTTTTTTTTAATGTTGCTTCTGGTAATTTTAAACTATTTACATTCATTTCTTCATATTATAAAAATAGGCATTCCAGAATCTCTTGCCTAGTATTTTTTCTCAATATAACATACATAACAAATCTCTAGTATTGTTTTATTTTTTGTTTATTTATTATTTTTATTGAGTTATATATTTTTCTCTGCTTCCCTCCCTTCCCCTCTTATCTTCTCCCATGGTCCCCATGCTCCCAATTTACTCAGGAGATCTTGTCTTTTTCTCCTAGTATTGCTTTAAACAATGCATCATCCTATATAAAAGTCCTTAATACCTGCAGGCACTAGAAACAGTTTCACGGCTTAGAGAAGATACAAATTTGGCAACAAGGCAGACATTTAGCAACATGATACTGTATGCTTTATTTAGACCTTCATGGGGATATTGTAGTAAGCCCTGCCTCGAACAGGGTAGAACTTTCTATAAATGATTCACTTCTAAATCAGCCGCCCCAGGTCAGCAGTGGCAAGTCTTGAATAAGCACTGAGCCACTCTTTGTGATCCTTCGCCCACACAACACGAGTGCTTTTCCCCAGTGTTTCTCATGACTAAAATAGGAAGACAAAAGGATTCTATCCAAAAAATGAAAGCCAAATCCATATTTTTAGATCACCACTGACTTCCCGGAATAACCAAGGAACATATTTTTCTGCTGTGAAGTCTAATCAGGGAAGCTGTGTGTCTAAGAAAATCAGAATCACAAGGCAGCTCTTGAGACACAAGAGAAGGTTACAAGGGCATGGGTTTCAATCTTGCCTGTGTGGACATGGCCCAGACACTCACCCAACAAGTGAAACATCGCCCTCTCCACAATATTCCTGCAATGAGACGAGGCAATTGAGTTTATCCTACCTGAGTAACGTAAGGTACTTGCCAATCTTAAGACATCATAAATCATAAATGCTGCAATGCTTCCAGCTCTCCTAACAATTCCCTTCCATAAAGGTTCCTGCTCCTTGATACGAAAGATGAAGGAAAACCCAGGCAGGCAAGGAGACTGGGTCAGCATCCTGACATCTTACACATTGATGAGCTATGTGAACTGAACTCTAGGCACATCAGCCAGTCTGCACACACGGTTGTAAAGGGGCCATTAGGCATTAAGAGAATCTTTAACCTAAATATCCCACCTTGTTTGGCAAAATGCTCATGAAGAACTGCGGTGAGTCCTTCAGGGAGTCTGACCCATAACACTCACACGAAAATCTAAAGAGCAGGTGACATTTTAAAACCACCTAAACGGGCACTGGAGAGAAGACCTAGCAGTTAGACTTGCTGACCCATGTCAGGGAGCTTACAACCACCTCTAATTCCAGCTCCAGGGATCCAGTGCCTCCTTCTGGCCTCTGTGGGTTCTCGTATGCAGGTGTACACACACACACACACACACACACACGCACACACATTAAAATAAGACCAGAATGAGGCAAGCAGACATCAAAGTAGAGCGATAAGGGAAGATGGTCTATTGCTACAGTCTAGAACAGAAATTCTGACGAAAAGCTGCTCTGGGGTAAGAGCACACTAGAGAAACTATCGGAAAGAAAGGGCAGAGGGAAGGGTACATTAAATATTCTTTCCGGAACAAGACATTTGAAAACTGTTAGGACAAGGTTCTTTTGGGCTCCCTAGATGAGGCAAATAAAGAATTTGGGAGAAGAGGGTGAACAGGAACTTTAATCTTCATTAGGAGGTTGGAAAATGTAAGAAACCAACAGGTAGAGTGGGGGGAGTGGCTAAATACACAAGTGTGGTTTCCCTTATTGCATATATGTGTGAGGTTCCGGATGAGCGAGAGGTGCTAGGTTGGCCCTCTCCTCGCTCCAGGGATAGAGACGATCCAGAGATAGAGATCCGTAGAACCAAAGATTGGGTGGACGGAAGTCTGTGGACGAGTAGGTCACAGGCTTAAGTAAAGAGCTCTCTGCTGGGAGTTGCCTATGCTTGCCCCTCCCCCCCCCCACCGCTTCCTACCCAGTTCCCACCATACAGCCTCTTCCCACCCTCTGCTTGCCTGCGCCGTTTCTACTCTGCCCATGAGATTCCTAGTACTGGGACAGGCAGAGAATTCGGAGAAGGAGAGAGGACCTAGCAGGGTTAGAAGTCTTCCCTAAAGGCTGGCAGGCTACTACAGGGCTCCAGGCTCAACTCCCAAGAATGTGTCACTACACCAGAGCCAGGACAAAGAGTACCAGGCGTCTGGCTCCAGGCTAGGTACTGGCTTTGTGACTGTGCTACCTGCTTCTATTTTTATGCCCACACATACTCCCCTCCTCCAGCCCTCCTCAGATGCCTGTGATGTATAACCCTCCTCATGGCTTAGGGGAGAGAGGGGGCAGCAAACAGTGGGAAAACTTCTTCACCTCCTAGCTTCCTTTGCCCTCAGGCAATTTGGTTATCATTCAGTTAACTTCTGGTCCCAGGTTATCCTTTGTCTCAAAGCAATTATGAGTACCACTGCCTTTGCTCTCTGGATTATTCAGCTGTGGGATGTATTTGTATGGTCTCCTGTTCGTGTTTCCTTTCCTCTGCAGAAGACTAACAGGCATGGCCCTGTGTTAGCACACTGAGATTAAGAAACGTGTAAAAAGAAAATCCTGGTAAGTGGTTCAGTGGGAAAAGCTCTTGCAGTATGAAGCTAATGGCTTGAGTCTGGTCCTCAGAGCCCTTGTAAAAAGGACAGATTTGGTGGTGGGCATCTGAAATCCCAGCATCCAACAGCAAAAGGAGAGGCAGAGACAGGAGAATCTCTGAAGACCAAATAGCTTGGGATACCAAGTATGGCAGGAAGAGTAAGGGAAACCCCTCCTTGACAAAGTGAAGGCACGGAAGCCATCTCCTGAACATTGTCCTCTGGCATGCACTTCTCATGACACTCAAGTGTCTGAAAAGGAACAGGTAGACAGCAGACAGACAGACGCACACCACCACCATCACCACCACCACCACCACAGACAACAACAACAACAATAATAATATTAAAATTAAAGGAAAACCCTATGTCAGGAGCTGGGCAGAGGCTGTTCTTGAATGCTCTGCCACAGATAACCAACCCCACCCCTGTCTGGGCTTCTCGGGCCGTGATATGAACATAATTACCAAGATTCTAGAGGACGTAGTGTGGAAAGAGCCCAAAATTAGCTTCAGCTGCTGAACATGGATACATGTTTAATAGAATGTTTGGTAGATTAGCAGAATTATAAGCTAAGAAACATCCCATCACAGTATTGTCTATGCTTAGCAATAATACACAGAGAAACACCCTCCCAAAACCCACCTCCCCATCTGATCTCAAAGCCTGTGCTTTCTGTCGCCCCACGCTGACGCCCCACCTGTCTAGAACACTGGAAACCTGTTCAGAGCTGCGGCAATCTGTGACACTCCGAGACAGTGTGACAGCATGCTCTTCTCCGCAAACGATATTCCTGTAAGGGCTGGGCCTGTGGTTCAGGGCTTGCCTGGCATGCGCCAACCCCTGGCTTCCTATTTCCAGCATCTAGAGAAAAGCCAAAACATTGCATATGATTGATTCTAAAAGCCTAAGCCCAGCAATGGTCTCCTACTGTCCTCCCGGTGGAGAACAGCGCCTTGGAAAACAGCACCTGAAGAAGCCGAGAGTCAAACGGCTTTGGGCAAAGGTGGGTGGCACCAACCTCTAAGGAAATAAGTAAAACCTGCTAGAGCTCCTGGTTGCCACGATAAGCGTGTGATGCTGGCATTTGCAGGAGGTTTGGAAGGGCTCGGAGATGCCACATGAACCGCCTGGCTTGGTGAAGAAGTGGGTAACATTCCAAATAAGTTTCAAGTGTCCTAGTAGATATTCACGCTGAGAAGGTGGGGAACACATTCACTTAAGTCCAGGCTTTAATTCTGTGTCACAAGGGAAGTAACAACTCTTGGTTCTGAGTTCTCCTGGACCACAGTGACTATGCAAATCAAAGACCCATTTGCTTCATGCAAATGCTCACCAAGAATTGTTCGTTTGAGAAAATGAAGTCACTAACATAACCCTACCCATATTATTTACTTTTTAACAAGTATTTCAGTCAGCTCCTGGTGGTGTTCTTTTGCAATAATTCTGACTGTTCATAAATATTACTTGGCTCTTCTCTACTTTAAATTTTCACAGAAGGACGCTAGAGCAATGGTTTAGAAGCTAAGAGCATTGGCTGCTCTTCCAGATTCTCAGCATCCATGTGGCAGCTCACAACTGCCTGTAACTCCATTGCAAGGGACTCTCAGCCTTCTTCTGACCTCTTTGAGTGCACAGGCATACATGCAGACAAAACACCAATAAACATAAAACTAAATTTAAATATCATGGGCCAGCAAAATGGTTCAGCAGGTAAGGGCACTTGCCATACAAGGCCTGGGTTCAGTTCCTGTAATATGCAGTGGAAAGAGAATCAGCTCCTGAGAGTTGTCCTCTGAGCTTCATGTCATAGCACACACACACACACCACAACCACATAGTCAATTTAAAAGGTTTAAATGTCGCATATGAAGACAAAGAAAGCTGAGCATGGTGGTCCATACCTGTAATCCCAGCATTTGGGAGGTTCACACTGAATTACCACTGGCTCATCCCAGTATTTTAGAGCCAGAGCCAGGTAGATATTTGTGAATTTAAGGCCACCCTGGTCTACCTAGTGGGTTACAGAAGAGCCAGAACTACATAGAGAGATCCTGTCTATTAAAAAAGAAGAATCATTATTTAAAGGAAAGAGAGAGCACTGGCTTTGAAGGAAGGCACGCAGGAGGAGGATGGTGATTTTGAGACCAGTTTGGGCTACATAGAGATTTCTAGCCAAGCCAGACTACATAACAAGACCTTGTGTTGTTTGGAGAGAAAAGGAAGAGGGAGTGAGCTTTGGATTTGGACAGACACATGGGATCAAAACATATGGATGGATCTAGAAAATATCATATTGGGTGAGGTAACCCAGACCCAGAAAGACAAATATCATATGCACTCACTCATAAGTGGCTTTTAGACATAAAGCAAAGAAAGACCAGCCTACAATTCATAATCCCAGAGAACCTAGACAACAAAGAGGACCCTAAGAGAGAGCCATTCAAGGAGCTAATCTACATGGAAAGTAGAAAAAGACAAGATCTCCTGAGTAAATTGGGAGTGTGGGGACCATGGAAGAGGATAGAAGGGGAGGGGAGAGAAAGGAAGGGGAAAACAATTAAAAAAATACTATTCCTAACATATCTCACTTTTTTTCTAAACAAAAAGGCAAAACTTAAACTTGAACATACTGTATACAGTAAGAACAATTATCAAATAAAAATTGTGTTCCAAATGTAAAAAATTTACTAGTCTGAATCTTAGTTTCCTCATAAAGGAATAAAAAGAAAAAACAAAACATTGCCCTGTCCTGTCTTGCACACTTCACATGTACTGTGAGTGCCAGTTGCCTCCACTGTGAATCACGGCAATTTCTAGAGGTTCTGGAAGGAATCATAACATTGGATCAGAGAGCTTGTGTTAACTCAACAGCAGTCATGTGCTTCCTGTTTCTTAGTGTGTGCATCCCGCCCCCATTTACACAGACAGAAAAATCAAGCTTGGAAGTGGGAAATACAAAAAAAAAAATACAGGCAGAGAATCAAGTAACAGGGTTGGGGAACATCCTAACTACAACCACCCTAACTACAACCAGAACGTGAACCAATGTCCAGATGAGGAGAATCTGGGGAGGCTGAATCAGAACTGGCCCTGGATCAGGAAGGAAAAAGCTCTAACACAGACCAAACGGCCACCACTGCATGAAAGTGACACACGGATGTGTGTATCATTGTAACAATGATACAGAATCGCCATCTCCTTAGCTCCGACACTATGTATCCCTCCGAGGCCACTTCAACACTGTAACCTAGGAACCTGTTACTTTTACAAACTATTCTGTGGATCCTGGGTGTCAGCCACCAAATGAAAACATTTGGGCCTGTCACTCTACAAGCACTCTGTCTCCAGGGACATTTTTATACACACAACAATGTTTTCTCAATGCTTGAGTTCTTAGCCTGCCCAGCCACTAACAGAGGGTCAGACTGAACATCCTGCCACTAACAAGCTCTAAATCCCTTCCAGAAAACTGCAGGACCTTGCAGGCTAGTAATAGAGAAGTGCAGGTTAGTAGTTAGGCACTTATTACAATCAAACTTATAGTCCTGTTACTGTTATGTTTTCAAGGTCCAACAGAGATATATTTTAGATAGACAGGTTGTCTTCAAACACTTCAGAGATCTACAGAATATGGCATTTAAGATGTTTTAATAACATGATGTTTTTTGAGAATGAGACACATCTGACCAGGCAGCACCAATCTACTTCAGGACCTTGCTGGTGTCAGCCAAGTCCAAGCTTTGACTTCCAGCTATACATACACTTGTATCCTAACCCAGAAAAGCCACCTTGTTATTCTTAAAATATTTTTCAGATGTTTGCGGCACAGCTGCGAGACTGTTGTCGGTCCCCAGGGCGGGCAGAGCCGCCATGCTACAAGTGGCTACAGTTTCCCACCAGTGGGAGGGCACAGGCCACGCGGGCGGTGGCGGCGGGTAACAGACACATAAACACAAAAGATAGGCATAAAGGTAAAATATTTATTACAGCCGGGCGGTGGTGGCGCACGCCTTTAATCCCAGCACTTGGGAGGCAGAGGCAGGCGGATCTCTGTGAGTTCGAAACCAGCCTGGTCTACAGAGCTAGTTCCAGGACAGGCTCCAAAGCCACAGCGAAACCCTGTCTCGAAAAACCAAAAAAAAAAAAAAAATATTCATTACAGGAGAGGGAGAGAGAGAGGGAGAGAGAGAAGAGATAAAAGGAGAAAAACACATAAAAGGAGAGACAGAGAGAACACGTGTGCTCGCCAAGGAAGCCGAAAAGGGGCAAGATGGCGGGGGGGGGGGGGGGGGGGGGGGGGGGGGGGGGGGCAGGTCAGAGGTAATGGGAGTGGGCGTGGCTTGTCCCTTAAAGCAACAGGAAAGCACAACACACCTCTGCCTTTCTCCTGTCTAGCTCAGCAAGCATCTAGCTCAAAGGTATTTGTTAATTAGTTACTCCTCTCTGAATAATTAGTTTCAAGGAGCACCCTTGGCGAGCTCAGGGCTTTCTCCTCAGGAGACAGAGAGTGCAAGAGCCTTCCAGAAGACACACAGATTTCTTAGCAATCATTAAAATTTGGCTCCTCCTTGATGACACAATAGCAGTTCTCTCATGTAAGGGGAGGGGATGTTGGCCCCTGGGACACCGTGAGCTCCCAGGGGCTTCACCTCCCAGGCCTTTGTCTCTTTCTCAGGTATTCTCTCCTGCCACTCACTACCAAGGGGGCAGAGCAGGGGTTCAATGTGCTTCTAACCAGCCTCCTTGTTAATGTCGGGGGAGAGTGGTACCACACCGTGTAGCACAATTAAAAAACACACACACACACAGAGAAATTGGGGCTCAACCTGAAGATCAGAAAAGTGTGGAGGCCCAAAGAGGCCAGAGGTCAGAGAGTTTGGGAGTTTCTAATCCCTTCAAGGTTACTGTGCTTCCCCCTCAGACAAAAGTCCCACCTAGTTGTTAATCAGAGAGTTTTGCTAGCTCAAGGTTATTGTCAACAGGTGTGGCTAGTTGCTAGACCACGTGCTCCTGGAATAGGGAAGTAGTTTGTTTCTACTTAAAACAAAAGTCTAAGAATCCAACTAAATTCCAGTTCCCTTTAAGGAAATAACTTGGGATTTCACTCAGGGAGTGGTTTTGCCTACAAAGTGTTTGGTCTTAGGCTTGAGTCTAAGTGTTTGTTTGAGCGTGCGTGCTGTCTGTTTGCGTGCCCGTGCTCCTACTCGCATGCAAAAAGAAACACCTGGAGGACAGATGGAGGTCAGAGGACGATCTCAGAGGTCAGTCCTCCCTTGTTTGAGGCAGGGTCTTTCATTCGCTGTTCACGGCTGTGTTCACCAGGACAACCGGCCCTAAAATCTGCAGGGATTTTCCTCTTCTTTCTGTCTTTCCACAGGAGCACTGGGATTACAGACTCCACATCCAGCCTTATGTGGGCTCTGGAAATCTGAAGTCAGGTCCTCACAGAGCAGGTGCTGTACCTGAGGTGCCATCTCCCAGCCCTAGAAAAAAAACCTATTAGCCACTCGGGCTAGGACAGTTCGTCTAGGACAGCAGCCCAGAGAGACACAGGTACACAGACTAAATGCCCGAGATTATCTGAGTGTCTCTATCTCTGGCATAACACACCTAGCGCCTACTTCAGACAGCCGAAGTGAAGAGCAGAAGTGAGGGGCCCGCCATCCCATCAGCTCCTTCCGGCTAAGAGCATACACTCTTCTCTGAACTTCTTTTCGTTCTTTGCCTTTTATTCATGTATTTGCGTGTGTGTGCACATATGAGCACGTACCACAGTGGGAACGTGGCGGTCAGAGAACAACTTGCTGCAAACAGTTCTATCCAGAGTTCGGACCCCAGGTATGGAACTCAGGCGGCCAGGCCTGGCCACAGGCGCCTTTACCTACTGAGCCGTCTCAGCAGCCCTCCCCTCTCCCTTCTCAAAATGAGCATTTTCCTGACGTTTTCAGATGGCAACGAAATTTAGGCTCAAAGGGGAACACTAAGCACACAGAGTGATTGTTGACACATTCCTAAGTTCTCAGACAACACAGCACAAATCCAGCAATACCAGCAAACCAAACATTATTTATAAAGGAAACAGAGCAAACGCATGGTTGATTGAGCTCTACCTGTAGAACATTTCTGCAGCTTCCTGGCCTGGAGAATAAAGCCACACACTCCCTCGGAGCCGCCAGTCCCACCTCCGTCTAACCGTCAACTTCGCCTCACCGTACTCACTGTGTCTGTTTATTTAACGAAGGTTAACGGAGCACCTAACCGTTATCTGGGGACTTAAGAAACTAGATTTTTTTTTTAAACAGCCCTGCTCTCAGGAAGAGAGAGAGAAGTCTCTGAATGTAACTCACGGTGCTGATACCTTGGGGTGCAGTGTGCACTTATTGCTTTCAAAATGGGTAGGCCCATAGGAAACGTTCCTTGGCAGGGCATGGATAGAATGCTCCAAGACTAAGCGTGGGGTTGGAGACGTGACTCAGTTGACTAACGTGCACAACACCTTGGATTCGCTCCTCAACATCACATAGCCTGAGCACGGTGGAACACACCTGTAACCTGGCACTCGGGAGGTGGGGGCAAGATGATCAGAAGTTCAAGACCATCCTCACCTACATGCACTGTAAGACCAGCCTGGCATACTTGGCTCTGAACTAAAAAGTCTGAAATGTAAAGAGAAGCATATGATGGGAGCAGGAACTGCAGGGGAAGATGCAGGAGGTAGTGGGAAGCTACCTTGCTTGGTGGAAGGTACTTAGAAGCAATCAGAAGCCCTGAAGATTGAAAATAACAAATCCAAAAAAAAAAAAAAAAAAAAAAAAGAAAATAACAAAGACTTGTAGTATTAGAACAGAAAATGGGTAGAGTGAGGGAAACCAAACTCAGGGTGTCTCTTTGGTACACACACATCACTGATCCAGCAGTGACAACCATCAGTAACGCCTGTCCAAAGACCACCAGGGATTCTGCCCCAGAGTTCATTCCTACGTATGATAAACTATAAACGAGAACACTTCCAAGGGGAGTTTTGGGGTCTTGGGCTAGAAGATCTGGAGGGATAGCTCAGGCACTTGCCTTGCAAGTGTGAAGGCCTGAGTTCAGTTCATGTTTTAATAACCCACACTTTAAACTGGGGTGGGAGGGTGGTGCTGGAGAGATGGCTCAGTGGTTAAGAGCTCTCCCTTCTCTTGAAAAGGACTGATCACTGTCACCCACAGGTTGCAGCTCACAGCAACCTGCAACTCCAGTTCCACAGGTTCTAACGCCCTCTTTTGGCCTCCACGGGCATCTGCATGCACATGGTGCACATAAATAAATAAAATTAAAAACTATACATGGTGCTGTGCACTTGTAAACCCCAGTGCAAGGGCAATATAGGCAGGTGAGTCTTGGTGCTCAATCACATCCAATATGCTGGGCTCCAAGTTAGTAAGAGACCCCATCTCAGGAACTGGAATGGACAAGACCTGAGGACTGTCACCCAAGGCTGACCTTTGGCCCCATATACACGTGCATGTGTGTCTGTAAGACAACATTTGGCTAACTAAGAGTTATTGGGAATTAATGACTGCTGGAGGAGAAGAGTCATTTTTCTTCAATAGCGTAACTACTGGAAAGTCTCCCACGCTCCATTAAATAACTCCCCACTCATGCTCCATGAATGCATCCCTAATGAAACTCACTGGGTTTGAACAAAATGGACATGAAATGGGGGGGGGGCTTGTCGGGAAGAAGGGTTCACAGCAGAAATGGGAGGGAACCAGACAGGGTGATGGTGAGTGAATCTGATCAAACGGCACAATACACATACATAAAATTGTCAAAGAATAAACAAAAAAATTCAAAGTGGAAAGGAAGAAAGAGAAAAAGAAAAAAGAAGGGATGGAAGGAATGACAATTGGAAGGTTTTAGGTTTAGTATTTAGTGACTGGGGGCAAGGTCATCAAAGCATAGGTTTGCCCTGTGCATGCTCAGGAAATGGTGTTGATCTTACAACCACGGACCTTGATAAAGCTGTTTATCGACGGGGGAGGGGGAGGGAAATGGGAGGCGGTGGCGAGGAGGAGGCAGAAATCCTTAATAAATAAATAAATTTTTTTAAAAAAAGCTATTTATCGGGGGAAAACATTGTAGTCTTGGGGTGATTTTACCTGACAGCCAGTCTGAAGAGGCTGTTTCTGCGCAACAGGAAGCTGCCAACGCTACCGTAAGTACCTCCTGAGCATCAGCTACGTTTCTCCCTCACACTCTGCTGGGCTTAATTCATTGTCCTCAGAAATCAACAGGAACATTAATTCCAAATTCCAAGTCCTGCCATTCTGTGGCCATCCTGTCACTGGGGGTGGGGGAGCCTGTGAGGCCCAACCCCCAGGTCTTCCTGGAGTTCACACGTATGAGTCAGGTCAAGAGCAGCTCTACCTGCCTGTTTTCTGTGTCACTGGGAAATGGTAAGGACTGAAGAACATTTTATATTCTCCAGAACTCCACAGCCTGGCACTGGTGCCAAAGAGCTGAAAAAGGAAAGTGCTCCTAAGCCTCGAAGGCAGCTCCCCATATGCTGGAAGCCACTTAGCAAGTGACTCTGCTCCCAAACAGCTGCGAATGTCACCATTTATACGGTGAATATGCTGATTAGATTGACTGCAGTAATTGCACCATATACATCTACCAAATGCTGTGTTTTACACCTTAAACACATACAATTTCTTTGATATATAGTAAAGGGAGATATGCAAGCAGGAAAACCTGAATTTGGCTCCCCAGTTGGGCATGGCCACGTATGTCTGTAAAACCAGCACTGCGGGACAGAGACAGGCAGATCCTGGAAGCTGGGTGGCCCATCTCCGGAGCCACCGAATCAAAACCTGGAGTGTGTCTGTAATCTCAGGCTTCCTACAGGGAGATGGGAGGTAACACTGGGCAATCAGCCAGAAGATGGTGGGCCTGCATTATGGAAAGGAAGAAGCCTGCATGCTTGCCTAACACCAGACACGTCTCCATAGTGAGCCCTCTAGGCAGCTGTTGTCTTTGTTGGGTTTTGTTGTTGTTCAGGGAGGTTGTTTTGCTTTGTTTTGTTTATAGGATTCATTTTTGAGACAGGATCTCGCTATACAGCCCAGGCTAATCTAGAACTCACTATTCAGCCCATATTGATTCTCCTGGCATGGTCTTCTGAGCCCAAGACTGCAAGCATGTGCCTCCATTCCCAGCCCATTTGTAGTTTTTGCCTTCTTGCCTTTCACGTCGACAAAATAAAATACAAAATAAAATAAAGATGCTTAACATGGAAAAGAAGAAGATGGTAAGCCTGAAGTACATGTAGTGGCAGAGAAAGAGAGACCCTTCCTCAATAAGGTGGAGGTGAGAACAGGCTCCAGAGATGGGAACAAAGGCCATGGGAAGAACAGGCTGTTTTCCCTTTAACATTAGTAATGACACATTTGGAAATGGAGAGCTTTAAATTTTAAAATCACGTTGTGGTTTGGGCCTGACATGAAGACCCATGTCCATGGTCCTAGCTACCTGACAGACAGAACTGACTGAAGCCAGGAGTTAGAGGTGAGTCTGTGCAACAGAGTGAGACCTCCATCTCAACGGGCAATGACGCTGCCTTGCCGTTTGTGTGTATGTCAAGAGAGAACCAACCCTTAGATGGGTCACTCACTCATTTGATGAGCTACTGGGCATCTAACTATACAAACCGATAAAGGTTGCCTCTTTCTAAGCCGAAATGTTGCCAAACCTGAAACTTTTTAAGTATCAACTTGGCACGGGTATAAAATTCTACCAATTTCACACCTGAAATTGGGACACAGATAAAATCTGGGCATACATTCAGAGTGGTGTATAAAATTACATTAGTGCTATGTATAAGGTGAATACAAAGCATAAAATTAATTTTGCTGTGTGTTATAAAGTATATAAAAAAAACAGAAGTTAATTTTCTGTTTAGACTTAAGTTCTTTCCCCAAGACATTCCATTATGCATATGCAAATATCAAAAAATAATTTTTAAAAGTCTGAAATGGTGTAGGATACCCTTCTGTATGCTGTGAATATGTCTTATTACCATTGGTTAATAAAGAAGTGGATTTGGCCAATAGCCAGGCAGAATAGAGCAGGTAGGGAAATCCAAGCAGAAAGATAGGGAGAAAGAAGGCAGAGTCAGGGAAATACCAACAACTGCTGGAGAAGCAAGATGTGAGGTGACAAGTCATGAGCCTCGTGGCAAAATATAGAATAGAAATGAGTTTATTTAAGTTGTAAGAGCTAGCTAATAATAAGCCTGAGCTAATAGACCAAACAGTTTGTAATTTTTTTATTTTTTTTTATTTTTTATTTTTTTTTTTTTGGTTTTTCGAGACAGGGTTTCTCTGTAGCTTTGGAGCCTGTCCTGGAACTCCCTTGGTAGACCAGGCTGGCCTCGAACTCACAAAGATCCACCTGTCTCTGCCTCCCAAGTGCTGGGATTACAGGCGTGCGCCACCACCGCCCGGCTCAGTTTGTAATTAACATTAAGCCTGAGAGTGGTTATTCAGGAACTGGTGGGCAGGAGAGAAGCCTCCAGTGACACTGAAACACCCTGGTCACAAGCACTTTGGGTAAGGGAGATCACTGAGCAGTATAATCAAGACCACGGAAATAATTCCTGAACCATGTAAAGAAAGTGAGTCTGAGGTTCTGGTTTCTGGATATACAAACTTCTAACCACATTCAAGCACATGACTTGCTCCTGCATCTTTCCTCATGATAAGGATTTAGAAGACGTAACAGCCACCACCTACTTGCTGAACAGAGTTACAGTAGTTAAATATTCAAAACGCCTCTTCAACAAAATGTATAACCACCATGCTCAGGAGCTACAGCCACAATGACTCAGCTTCTTTATGTAACCCGAATATTTTTAAATACTTTAGGGATTGGGGAAATGGCTGAGTGGTTAAGATGCTTGTACAAGCCTGAGGACCTGAGTTCAAATTAATGCACGCGTAAAAAGTTGAGTACAGCTATGCATGCCTATGAGCCCAATGTTGTGGGACAAAGGAGGAAAATCCCACTGGTCAGTCAGCCTCGGTGCAGAGGAGATGGTCAGATTCAGTGAGTGTCCGATTCTGCTCTGCCTTCTATATTCGAACATGTGCACACCTCATGTGCATGAGCCAAACATGCATACATATGCCACACACATACCACACACACCATATCACATACACATACTATACCACAAACATCTATACACACATACCACACACACCATACCACACACACACACCACATACAAACACCATATCACACACACCATACCACACACACACACCACATACAAACACCATACCACACACACACACACCACATACAAACACCATACCACACACACACACACCACATACAAACACCATACCACACACACACACACCACATACAAACACCATACCACACACACACACAATACCACATACATCTATACACACACATACCACACACACACCATACCACATGCACTCACCATATCACACACATCTACATACACACACACATACCACCCACATGCACAAACACACACACAGCCCATTCTCCAACAGATGTATGCACACACAGAAAATGAAAAGTATCATTTGACTTTCTGAAGAGATATCCTTCATGTGTGTGATGAGTTAACCAGCCTTTTAGAGTCAATTACTTACTTTCTTTTTCTTTCTTTCTCTTTCTTTTTACTGAATTGCTCATTTAGTTGTTGGGGGGAAAGCATCAGCAAGAGGCTTTTTGCATAATTGGCCATCTGTTTCTATGTAGTGATCACAATCGTCTGCACCCAGCCAACATCAGTAACAAATGCAAATCAGTTCACAGGCTTCCTTCCCTTCCTCCTCCAGGAGCCACGAGACAGTCAACACCACAACAGTCAGCTCACAGCAGCGGCCACAAGAGATAGCCGATGCCTACAGCAGTCAGCTCACAGCAGCAGCCACGAGAGACAGCCAACACCCACAACAGTCAGCTCACAGCAGCGGCCACGAGACAGCCGATACCCACAGCAGTCAGCTCACAGCAGCGCCTTCTTGGTTTTGCATATGTTTGCTGTGCGCCATGACGAGTTCCGTAGAGATGATTTCATTCAAAAATATCATGTGCTTTGACTGTGTTCACTCCTCATACACTCCCTATCCTGTAAGGACCCTTCCTTTTCCCACAGCCTTGTGTCTACTTTCATGACATATACATGTTATTATGTATCTACACATACATCTTATATAATCTAGCATATATATTCATATATATGTGAAAATCTGTAATGTTTGTCTGAGTCTGGCTTCTTTCACTCAATATGTTTATCTACAATTGCTCTGTTTTCCTTCAAATGACATAATTGCATTCTTCTGTATAGTTGAATAAAGCTCCATTAAGTGTGTGTAATACATGCATACATGCACACACATACATATATAATTTCCTCTGTCCATCCATCACCTGACAGACACCTAAGCTGCTGTCATAGCTCAGCTACTAGGAATAGTACAACAAGACACACAGCTGTGTAGGTCCCTCTACGGCACGCTGATGAAAAGTCCTTTCGAGCAATTACCCAGAAATGGGACAGTTCGATTCTACCGCGTTCCAGCTTTGGCTTTTGTAATATTTACTCTAATTTCCTAGTAGCTGCACTAGCTTACACTCCCACCAGCCACACATAGGGTTGCTTCTCTCCTTCCACCCCCTGCCCAGTGCTTGGTTTTGTTATTAATGTAGTTGCTGTAATTGTGTGTGTGCATGATAAAGAGAGTGCCTGTATGCCGGGTGACACATGTGTAGGTCAGAGGATATTTTGTGGAGTTGATTCTTCCCCCTTGATATGGTTCCAAGTCACTAAGTTCATAAGGCAAGGGTTTACCACTAAGCCAAATTGCCAACCCTGCTATTTGTTTTCTTAATGAGAACAATTCTGAATTTGGTAATTGATCTCAATGGTGTTTTGACTTGCATTTTCCTAATGACTAATACATCTTTTGGGTACAAGGGCAACAAGTATCTTTGTGTCTGAGTTGAAAAAGCTTAAAAGGTTTTCCTTGGCTGGAGATATGGCACAGTGGTTAAGAATACTGGCTGTCCTTGCAGAAGACCCAGGTTCAAATCCCAGCAGCTATATGGGGGCTCACAGCCATCCATAACTACATCCCCAGGAGATCTGATGCTCCTTCTGGGCTCCAAGGGCACTGCATACATACATACATACATGTAGGCTCACATCCATACACACAAAAATTTAAGAAATAAACATTTGATTTTAATTTTTAGGCATGGTGACACACGCATTTAATCCCAGCACTCAGGAGGCGTAGACAGGCGGATCTCTGTGAGTTCAAGGCCAGCCTAGTCTACATGCAGAATTGCAGATCAACCAGGGCTACATAATGAAACCCTGTCTTAAAAAAAACAGTTTTCCTGGATTTGTATTTAGAATTTGAGCGCAATTACTAAGAACTTCCCAGCTTCTATGTAAACAATTGGAACCAGGAAACTGAAATCAAGTCTTGGCTCCTGTGAGCCTACAGATTCTGGGAAAGCTGCTTAACTTCTCAGAGGTGCACTCGGTCCAACTAGAAAGTGAGACGCCGCCCACTGCATGCCTGGCACAGCTGAGCACATAGGAGTGTCTGGAAGCTTGCCTGCATCTGCCTCACCCGACCTCAGACTCCCTCCTCCTCCCAGGAAGGAGCGTAGCTCTCGGTCCAGTGACACTCCTGTCCCTGTGCCACTTATCTGGAGTCAGGAGGCTTCTGAGTTTACTGTCTATGCCATTCTCTGAAGTGTCATAGTATACACTAACATCTCAAAAAGCAAGAGCACAGCACCATGTTCCTCGTTGGAGAACAGGGTAGGGAACGGAATCCCTGTGCTGTGCTTTTTGCTGTTGCTGTTTGTGGGTGTTTTGGAGTTTTTTTGTTGTTTTTGTTTAGTTTGTTCAGTTTTTGTTTTGTTTTGTTTTTTTTTTCAAGACAGGGCGTCTCTGTGTAGTCCTAAAAGTGCCGGAACTTGCTGAGTCAAGTAGAATGGCCTTGAACTCACAAAGGCCTGCCTGCTTCTGCCTCCCCAGTGTAGGTGGTTAAAGGCATGGGCCACCACCTCCCAGCTTTTGCTTTGTTTATTGAGACAGGATCTTGCCACGTATGTAGCGCAAACTGGCTTCAGACTTGCTCTGTAGCCCAGGCTGGCCTCAAACTTGTGATTCTTGAGTCTCTTAATGTACATTTGAAGGTTTTCGGTTTTGTTTTTAGTTTCCTTAGTACAGAGAGTGTGTGCAACATGCATGATGGTCACAGAACCATGTGATGTGATCTTGATTTCATTAAGCAACTTCAGTTTCAGCGTCAGCTACTGGGGTATTTACACTAGACAATGACGAACAAATAAATGTATTATTCGACAATTTCACACATGTGTATAATGCAATCTGGTCCAACTCTCCTCCCATGCTCTCTTATCCCTCCTCTAACTCCTGCCAAGCCCCTCCTCTTGCCAGCAAGTCCCCCTCCCACTTTCATATTGCTTTGAGTTTAGCTAGGGCAGCCTTCATGAGCATGGGTGTGGCGCTGTCCACTGGAGTATGGGTGACTCCAAGCATCTACACCACCGAAGACAGGACTTTCTCTCTCCAGGAGCCCTCACTAGACAATTGCTTCCCAGGAAGGAGAAGGTGACCGATACTCTGTGCTGCATATAGTCATTACTCTCATTATGCATGGCTGAGTTTTTTTTTCACTGTTTTTTTTTGAGCGGGGGTGGGGAGTGGCCACTGTACCACAGTCCAAGAATAGGGATCAGAGAACAACTTGCAAGAGTCAATTATCTTTCCACCGTGTGGATCCTGAGGGTAGAACTCAAGGGGTCAGTCTTGGCAGCCAGGCTCTTGCCCACAAAGCTATCTCACCCACCATTCAGTTTTTATACTCCAGATGAAGAACTAATGTTGGTTACTCACATAAACACCCTAATATACACATCGCTGCTATAAAATGGGTTTATGGACTTTGCACATGGAAACACCTCATGCTTATTATTTGCCCTGGAATTTTATCTTGAAAATCAGTGCGGCGTGGACCAAAAACAAAGACCGTGTTTATCAAGCTATTGCTAAAAGACTGGAAAAACTGGTTATGGATGCAGCTTTGTAGAATTTGGGGGTCAGGAGAAAGATGGGCTTACACGTGGGCTCTGCCATTTGCCAGGTATGGGTTTGTGCCTGAACCTCAAAGCCCTCACTTCCTCTCTGGGAAGCAAGAACACAGTAATCCTTACTTCTTAAGGCTCAAGTAGATTGACTAAGAATAATGGACCGATAAGCAATAAGGGAAACAGTCTGGAGTCCCTGGCTACAGCCAAGAGCTTAACAAAGGGAACTGGAGGACCCAAACTTAAAGAGAAAACTTGTGCTTTCCGTCCCAAGCTATGTGACTTTAGTGAAGACCCAACGTCTTCGCACGTCAGCCGGCCTGTATCAGTGGTATTATTTACAGGTCTCTGAGGGCTGACCAAGTCCAGTGCAATCTGCTATGTTTACACAAAGACTCCTCGGGTCTGTCTCACAGCCTCGTTCACAGACGCCCTTATCTCCAGAAATCAGCCTTGGCCAGGCCACCCAGGACTAGAACCTGGGTCCACAGTTACCTGTATCTGGTTAGCCTGGCACCTACCTCATCTGGGAAGGTTAAAGGAAAGAGTCACTTTGAAGTGTTGTGTTGGTGAGCCTTTATTAAAATAAGCAACTAACAAAAAAGGCTTCTGATTTGTCCTTAGAGCCCGGGAACTCTAAAAGAACCAAGTGTTACACTTTTTAAAACTCTTTTCTTGGGGCTGGAGAGATGGCTCAGTGGCTAAGAACCCTGACGGATCTTGCAGACAGCTCTAGTTTGATTTCAAGCACCCACACGGCAGCTCACAGGCATCTGTAACTCCAGTCCCAGGGCATCTGGCTCACCAGGCACATGCTCCCAGAACACCCACATACATAAAACAATTGCTTTAATCTCCAAAATTAATAAAGTAACCCCTTTCTTATTGAAGCTTCATCTTAACCTCAATTTCATTAAACAGACCCAATAAACAACTAATTTAAAAAAGAAAGAAAACATACACACACACAATTAATTAATTACAAAACAGATACGTGATGTGTGATTCCCTGCTGTATGCTGTGAATAATAAAGAAACTGCTCTTGGCCAATGGCTTAACAGAATATAGCCAGACTGGAAAAGATGGAGAGAGAGGGTAGGCAGAGTCAGTGAGATGCCAAGTAGTCACTGCCAAAGGCGACAGACTTTACCAATAAACCATGAGCCTCAGGGTAAAGTATAAAATAGTGGAAATGTTTTATATTTTATAAAATTTAAGATATAAGAGCTAGCTAAAAATATGCATAAGCTAATAGGCCAAGCAGTGTTTTAATTAATAAATTAATACAATTTCTATGTGGGTTTTTTTTTTCTTCGGTTCTGGGCAGCCGGGAAGGAACAAGCAGCCTCCGACTACAGATGTATGCAGGCCATTCTGTGTCAACTCTACACTTCTGGAAGCCCACAGAAACAAAAGTCTTCACTCCTAAAGAGACAAAACGTGTGCATGTCCGTGTGTGTACGCATGTGTGTGTGCACACACAAGCACACATTCACACAAGAGGCGCATGTGAAAGCCAGAGGCAGCTCTGAGAACTTTCTTGGGCTCTGTTCACTTCTTTCTCCTCCTCCTCCTCCTTTTTTGAGACAAGTTGTCTCAGGAGCCTATAACACTCTCAGAAGCCAAGGCTGACTCAGGCCCCAGGAATCAGCCTCCCTAGGCACTGAGGTTACCTACCAATGGGAGGTAACACAGGTTGTTGAGTTCAGGAATTTGAACTCAAGAGTCTTCTGCTTTGACCGAAGCTCCAAAACATTTATCTCACAAATGAATTTTCAGGTAACTATTTTGGGTAAACATAAAGGGTCAATAAAAATCCCCATAAACGAATACATTCAAGATAGAACCTTGTTCAGGTTCTAGGCACCATATACTTCCGCTAAATTTTCTTGGTCCCCTTTTAAAGATACCTTGGAAAAATGAAACTGAGCTCTTCCGTTAAAACTTGCTAGTCAGACAGTTGGCTGATATTCTCAGGTACCTCCATTGGAATAACAACCAGATTTTTGTTGTTGTTGTTTTGTTTTGATTTGATTTTTTTCAAGACAGGGTTTCTCTGTAGCTTTGGAGCCTTGATTTCACAGAGATCCACCTGCCTCTGCCTCCCGTGTGCTGGGATTAAAGGCGTTTGCCACCACTCCCCGGCTTCAACCCAGGCTTTTAATTTCTTATATTTTACCACCAAAGCATTTCTTTCTGGGTCTGTTAAGAAAAGCAGTGGTGAAGAAAATGAGCTTCACCTTGGACGCTCCGGAACGTCTTTCCCCTTTACTCTGGTGTGTCCAGGAAGCCACTCCAACTTTTTCCCTCCCCTTTATCTCTGGTTAGACTCCCAGTGCAACTTAATGACAGAGCGCCTAAGAGTAAAGTTCAGGTCCGACGGAGCGCATTCATTTGTCCAGGCAGATCTGAGTCCCAGAAGGAGCTGGGGCACATCCTACCCTGAACGACAGGACCTAGGCCGACTCCTTAACAAAAGAAAGTTTTAGTCGCCCGACCCCTGTGACCCACAATCCGGACCTGAGCGGATTGTTCCAGCCGGCCCCAGGACTGCCCTTTTCCTTGAGTTCTCTCTTCCCGGGAGGCGCTGGGGACCGACCCCACCCTGCAAGCGATTCGCGGTTCCGGGACTGCGCCACCAGCTTGGGCTACAGCTCCCTGTGCTTACCTCGGACGGCGCGATCTCAAACACGCCGGCGATCTTGGCGTAGAGCTCCTGGATGCTGGAGAACTCCTCCACTCGGCCCGTGGCGCTGCCGTGTGCCAATTGTGCGTGGAACACCAGCTTGCGTGCCGGAGCTGGGGGTCCAGGGACCTCCTCGTGGACGCTCGACCTCTCGCCTTCCACCAGCCGCGCCGTCTCCTTGAACTTGGCCGACTTCTTCTTCCCGCGCAGTCCAAGCGGCATCTTGCAGGGCCGATGGCGTGAACCACCTGTGCTGCCCGCGCCAGCTCGCTGGCCTCGGGCAACGGACTTTGCGCTCCGGCCCTGGGCTCGGTGCAGGTGACAGAGGCTGCTGGGCCAATGGCAGCAAGGCTTCCGCCTGGAGGCGCAGGCTTCAGGCCCCCTCCCAGTAGAGGACAGGGCACCTGAGCGAAGCAGTCACGGCTCTCTGCAGCTCAGTCAGAAGGAAAGCTATGCAGGGCGGGTCAACACCCTTCTCCGCCCAGGCCTCCTCTGATTTCTGTGAAGACCTGGGGATGCTTACAAAGAAACGAAAAAACTAGCATGTTGGCCCTGCCTTGCCTTTTATTATCTGGACTTTCAGCTAGATACAGTGGTTCGAGCCAGTAGCCCATGCTATTAAGGGTGGGGCTGGGTGAGTGCCACAAGTTCAAGGCCTGCCTTGGCTAGGGACTAAATGTCTCATAAATTATAATATTTGCAGGAAAATTAAAAGATGGAAAGAGGACATTATGTTATGCCCTCTACATTATGCAGATTAGGCCAAAGAAAAATGTTACATGTTTTTCTTTTCTCATACATAGAATCTATATGTGGGAGGGGGGCATGCAAGCTGAAAAGAAAATGTGAGAAGCAGGGACAGGGCACTGGAATACATATGACCTGAAAGTGATCAGTGGAGGAAGAGACGCAGGAACAAAGAGCGAGGGCCTGCATGCAGGGAAACGCCACAAGGAAGCTCATAACTCTGTGGGCTAACTTTAAAGGGGAAATTGTAGTAGAGGTGGCATTTGGTCACATTCAGGTAATCACAGCCTGTGACTCTCTGTCTATAGGCATTCATACAGAATGGAAGAAACTCACACAACCTTGAGAGTCTGTCAAGTTCAAACCCCTCAGCCAGGCCCTCAGCTCATCTCTTTGACCTGTTCATTTCGGAAAGAGGGCTTTCTCCCCTAGGTTTTCAACACTCCCAAGTTCATTGTTCCGCATGCTCAGAGAAACTCACTCCCGCTCTTCAGACGCGTGTGCCCTCAGCTCCCCATGCCTTGCCAGTAACTCTATCCTCCTCAGTCTCTAAGCTCTGAAGCAATCTTGCATCTGACCCCATTTGATTTCGACAATCAAGGCTCTCTTTTTAAAAACGTGTGTGAGAGAGAAAGCTCGTGCGCAAGCTCCTGCACACATCTGTCTGTACACTGCAAGTGTGTATATGGAGCTCAGAGAACAGAGCCAGTCCTCACCTGCCACCTTATTGAAGACAAGGTCTCTAGTCTGCTATGCGCACCAGGGCAATTGACCCGAGAGTTTCTGGGGTTTCTCCCTTCTCCACCTTCCACCGCACCACAGATGTGCTGGGACTGCAGACACGCGGTCTACCGTGTCAGGCTTCCTAAGGGCTCTGCGGCTTCCTAGCTCTGTCCTCACACCGGCACAAGTACTTTACCCATGGCGCCATCTCCCCAGACCAAGGCTGTCTACCTCTAAGGTACCTGTGGATTTCTTCCTCAGCCTCTGGGACCACAGACGGTCAGCGACACATTCTTCTCCCATCCTTGCTGTTTCCCCCAGCGGCTGTACTTTTCCAAATAAGCATTTGCTGAGAGCCTCCCTGTGAACACACTGCGCTCCCTGTACCTTCAGCCCGTGACATCACCTGGTTAATTATTCCGTTCGGTCTACCCACCAGGAGCTTTGAGGGATCCGCACTGATGTTTTCACACCTTGACTATGTCCCACCTCCACTTCTGCCGATTTGCCGCTTTCTTCGTGTTTCCCAGACTTATCCAATCGTTCTCTCGCATCCCTGTGTTCTCCCCCAGATGATTGCACTAACTCAGGTCAACAGATAGTGTCGGGCAAACCACGTGACCTGCAGTTCGGTCCGATAGGAAGGGTATGGTCTAAGGAAGCTCTAGGACTGTGTCCAACTCATCACATTCCTTCGAGTGCGTGTTTTCTTCCTTCATCCTCCACGAAAGGAGGAGTGTTTGTCTTGAAGATACTGTGAAGAGGAGTTTTCCCCTGATTTCTTTCTCCTCATCTTTGTCACTTATAAATAGAAAGGTTACTGGGTTTTGCATGTTGACATCGTATCCTGCAGTTTGCTGAAACTGCTCATCAGGTCTGAGAGTCTCCTGGTAGAGTCTTTATGTTTATATACCCTAACTTTTCCCATGAACACTGAATTGGTGACTCTAACTAGACAGTTCTCAACGGTAGAAAGCATTTCATGTTTCTTTTTAGTGTCCTGTTTACATTTTTATTGTGTTATATGTATAATAGGTGACCACAATTATAATTGAATAAATTATATTTCCTTTTGATGAGGCCTAAGATGAACTAATAAAATGCAACTGGGAGTATCAGGCTAGGTATATGACTCAATGATAGAGTGCTAACCTAAATGCACAAGGCCTTCTGATCTCGGCACAGTTTTAAAAAAATGTATTAAGTTTTATTTTGCACCTAGGATTATAGTGCAGCCCAGATTGCCCATCTTTCTTTCTTCATTTCACTAGCATTTGGCATTTCTAACAATACTAAAGTACCAACTGTAGAACCAAATATAAATGAGTCATTAAAATTCTCAGATTACTATACTCCTATATCTGCTGAAAACAATATTATTTCATCTATAAGACACTATATAGTCATTAAATGAATCATAAGATAAATTTACTAGTTGTCCCAGAAAATATAGCCTCTGGTTACATTAGTTTTGAAAAAACATGTATGGTCCCACCCTGCCTCACATACCCACTGTGGATGGATCCAGCAAGCAAATACTTAGGAAAAAATAAACACAGGATTTGTTAAATGCTATGCAGTTTTCCTCGACACTAAAGATAGCATTTTTTATAGTTGCATGGCAACAATGAGCAATCAAAGACAACAAGTAGAGGAAGAAATAACTCAGCTGAAATTCAAAATTTGCCAGGAATAATTGCAATAGCAAACTGAGACATGAAGGAAAGGGGAACAAAGTGATGGAGTGTGAAGGATGAAGTCAGGAGCTCAATAAGCAAGTGCCTAGTGAGCCTACTGGGAGCTTGCTCTGCATCCGGCTTTGTTGTGGAATAGAGTATTTGTTTAGCCAAGTAAAGATGTGTTGCATTTGTTTGTGTTATAGAGTAATTGTTAGCTATTTAAAGATACATTGTATTTGTTAATGTTGCAATTGTTTAATTATATAAACTATGTTGCTTTTGTTTACGCTGCATTTGTTTAATTATGTAAAGACATGTTACTGTTTTACCTTGCCTGCCTAAGGCACCTGACTGGTCTAATAAAAAGCTGAATGGTCAGTAGCTAGACAGAGGAGGGATAGGCAGGGTTATCAGGCAGAGAGAAAAGGGGAGATGGGCAGCCAGCCAGTGACCAGCCAGCAAGGGGTCATACAGACAGACACAGAGGAAACAGGAAAGCAGAAGAGGCAATATACAGACAAGGTAAATGAGCTTTAGGGAAGCAAATACATTAATAGAAATGGGTTAATTTAAGTTAAAAAAAACTAGCTAGAAACAAGCCTAGAGCTAAGGCCCAGCATTTACAATTACTAATAAGTCTCTGAGTCATGATTTGGGTCTGGCAGTCCAAAAACACCTGCTGCATGGCTTAGTGCTCAGAATTTCACATGCATCATCTCAACCATGGCTTTGTGCTGTGGAATATCAGTTAAAGTTGTGATACATTTGTTTATGCAGTGGAACATTTGTTTAATGATGCCAAGATATGTTGCATTCTTTTATGTTGCATTTGTTTAACTCTGTGAAACTATGTCACTTTGCCTGCCTAAAATACCTGATTAGTCTAATAAAGAGATAAACAGTCAATAGCTAGACAAGAGAGTGATAGGTGGGGCTGCCAGGCAGAGAGAATAAATAGGAGGAAAAGAGAAGAGAGAGGAACAAGCAAAGAAGGAGAGTGGACATCAGGGGCCAGCTACTCAGCTACACATAAAACCATGGAATAAGAAAGAAGTAAAGGAAGGTATATAAAATAGAGAAAGATAAAGTCCAGAGGCAAAAGTTGGATGGAATGGTTTAAGAAAAGCTGGCTAGAAATAAGCCAAGATAAGGCTAGGCATTCATAAGAAAGAATATGTCTTTGGGATTATTTGGGAGCTGAGTTGGCAGAATTTTCTGCCCTATAAGCCACTTCCAAGTAACCACACAGAGGCTTAATAAGAGCTAAATAAGAGACCTACGTGTCAGACTCTGGAAGTTTGAACCAGTGATGGCTGACCAAGTCGAGTTGAACTGAGTTTCATTTTTTCCTCACCCAGATTGTTTCCCTGCCAACCATAAAGACTGCGGAGACTCCCGCACTAAAACACTGAGTAAACGTGATGTATCCCAGTACTCACAGGAAACCAGATGCAGTAGAACATGGTGTGATTCCAGCACACCTACATCAAGACAGGAGGGATCTCCCAACAACAGGAGAATCCCAGGAACTTCACAGTGCGAATAGGTCCCTGGTCTCAAGCAATGTGAAAGGTGGGACCAGAGTCAGAGGTTGCCCTTTAACCTACACATATGTGCATGTGCTTACACGAGCTTGAGCGCGTGCACACACACATAGAGATAAATTAATTTCAGTGAAAAGAACTAATGATTTTAAACATAACATTTATAGGGGTTTTCAGTTTATTTTTTGATAAAGTCTCATGTATACCAGGCTGGCTTCAAGGTGAATATATAGCTGAGGGTGACCTCAAAATTCTGATCAACCTACCTCCACCTCCCAAAAGTTGGGATTTCAGGCATAAACCATGTCTAGTACATGTGGTGGTGGAGATTAAAGCCTGGGCTTCATAAATCCTAAGCAAGCACTGCCCACCGAGCTATGTCACTGGCCCCACTGCAGTGGATTTTGAGGACAAGATACAGTCATGACAGAAAAAAGAAAGACATATCTTGAGAGAGCAGAAGTTTTTAGCAATTCTATCATAATTTTTTAAATTGTGAAATCCGAGGGTAGTTATAGAACATCTATAATCCCAGAATTGGGAAGCCGAGGCAGGAGGATTACTATAAGTTGGAGGACTCCCTGATCTACAGAGCAAGTTCTGGGCCAGCCAGAATTACACTGTGAAACCCTGTCTCTCGAAAATAGCAACACCCAAATCTCTGAGATGAAATGTGGCTAACCTGCTTTCCCCTTACTAGAGGAAAGCCTGCAGGGACTGGGAGCTCTTGGGAGTTAGGCAGGGAGAGGTGGCTTTCTTCAACTATTCGATCTTGAACTAAGTTCTCAAACACAGCCAAATATGTTTCAGTTTATTTTGTGTTGATGTTTGATTTTGCTTAATCTTGTTTTTGGCTCAGCATCTTTGTAATGTAACCCATACTGGCCTTGAGCTCCACCTCCAGACTCCAGTGGTTACAGGCATCACCCCAACTCTTCCATACTAGCACTGGAAAATGTGTACTAGTAAACATTATCCAAAACTACTTTTGCCACATTTGGTAATTAATTGAGAACAGTGAATTTACCCAGTGAGATTTTAAAATTAGAATTTGACCTGAAAATGAATCCTTGAAACCTCAGTGATTCAAGGAAGCATAATTCAGATTTTTGGTGGTGTCAGAGCTAAGCTTGTGTCTGCCAATCAGAGTTAGGACAATGCTGATTCCCATGGGGTAGAGACAACCTAAAGCTTCTCAAGGGACACCCCAGAGTGAAGAGAATGCTGATTTCCATGGGGTAGAGACAACCCAAAACTCCAAATGGATTCCCAAGGAGACCGCACTCTCTGTTCCAAAGTCAGGCACAGAAAAAGAAATAAAATAGTGAGTTCTTGGTTTTTTTTTTTTTTATGTATGAGTGCTTCCCTTCACTCTGTACCACGTGTGTGTGTGTGTGTATGTGTGTGTGTGGTATGGTGTGTGGAGGCCAGAATAGTGTATTGGATACTCTAACCCCATCAGAACTGGAGTTCCAGATACTTGTGAGCCATTATGTGGGTCCTGGAAACCAAGACATGTCTCCTATATGAGCACCAAATGCTCATTAGTGCTGAGTTATCTCTCCAGCCACCCGTCGTCACTTTTTTTTTAAAATATTTATTTATTATGTATACAATATTCTGTCTGTGTGTATGCCTGAAGGCTAGAAGAGAGCACCAGACCTCATTACAGATGGTTATCAGCCACTATGTGGTTGCTGGGAATTGAACTCAGGACCTTTGGAAGAGCAGGCAGTGCTCTTAACTGCTGAGCCATCTCTCCAGCCCCCATCGTCACTTTTTAAGAGGAAAATAATCAGGGAAAAGCAAACAGTGTTTAACCAACACAGGTGTTCGTTTTTAGTACTACCCATGGTTATGTTATTGAGGAAATCTCTCTTTCAGTCAGGCACAGAGGTGCATGCCTGCAATTTCAGCACCTGGAGGAGGCTGACAGTAGAATTTCAACCAACCTGGAGCACACAGTGAGACCCTAACTCAAAACAGCAAAATAAGAGGGTGGCAAGATGAGTCAGCCACTAAGAGCACTTGCTGCTCTTCCAGAGGACGTGGTTCCCAGAATCCACCCTGGGCATCTTACAGTTTACCGTTATTCCAGCTCCTGGGGAGCTGATATTCTCTGGTCTCTGAGGGCACCTATGCATCCGCGCGCGCGCGCACACACACACACACACACACTTAAAAATAACAAAACAAAAACACATGATAGATGCAGAAGTGTGCTCAGTCATCATGCCCTTGCACCAGCCATGCATACACTCTTTAGAGCTCATCTCTCTGAGCTAATAGCATCTGAGAGATGTTATATGAGAATATCAGAGCCTTGCGCATACAGTAAATGATTAAGAAATATTAATTGTAGGCATGATGGCACACACCTGTGATCTAAGCACTTGAGAAGTGAAGACAGGAGGACCAGGAGCTCAAAGCTAGCCTGGGCTATCTGAGATCTTGTCGTAAGAACAAACACAAAAATATGAATTATTATTGCATAATAGATGTGCATAAACAAATGAACAGCATGCTCCATGATTATGCTACAGTCTCTGAATCAAGATCAGGTTTTGCATCCCACCCATGTTTCATGGCATAGTTCACTGCAGTTTTTGGCTTTTCATCTGTTTCTTTGCTTTGAGTCAGGGTCTTATATAAGCCCAGGCTAGCCTCAAATTCACTCTGTCGTCAAGGCTCATTTTGAACTCCTTGATCCCCCTGCCTCCACCTCTTGAGTCCTGGGATGGCAGGCTCACACCACCGGACTAGCTTTCCCTACACTGTGAAAATAGGTTATCTGAACCTGGTGCTTATTTAAGTTGGTCGGTTGTGAATAATTAGCATTCCATTCCAAGGACTTTGGATTAAGAAACATTGGCTCAAATTGCAAACATTAGTTATAAAAGAAATGTTAAACATTGGAACCCAGTTACCTCAGAATATAGGAAGTTTCATTACTTTAAAATACTAAATACCACACTGTTAATCTGCTCATTAAATGAAATTCTGAAGTACATTTACTTAAGTATTCCAGGCCATAAAGTTAATTGAAAAGTAACTGTCCTAGCTTGGTGATACATTACTATTTCCTTAATTCATAAGTCTCCTCCCAGATTGTTCTAAGTTAGCATATGTCCAAAACATTTTCCATTATCTGCCTCCTTAGATATCTTCTTAAATGCGTCCACAAATTAATTCCATAAAACATTCACTAAACTATTCATCATAAATTTAATCCAGCAAATATTAAGAAACTATTTTGTATAAGAACATACCTGGGTGAGGGGGGAATGGGAAAGCTCAGGGCGTTAGTTAGGGTTCTCTAGAGTCAGAGAACTTAAAGAATGAATCTCAATCTCTCTCTCTCTAGATAGATAGATAGATAGATAGATAGATAGATAGATAGATAGATAGATGTACTTTATATTTGAACGCGTGTGTGTTGGAAACTGTGCAGCCTAGTCTTAGATCAGCCTTTGTCTACTGTCCAATGGGTTTCCTTGGGACAAGACACCTATGGAAATGGATGAGTAGTCCACAGGACAGCATAGAAATCTGCAAATTTCATGCAGCTCTTTTCTCTCCCATTGGACTGGTGATTCTTTGGGCCATTTTTCATTTTACTTTGTCAGCCACACATGCAACAGCTGTAATTTCCTTAACAGATGATGGCAGTGCCTTGCTCCAAAATCCCAAAGGTCTCTTCTGTGGTTCATATATAGGAGCCTGGCAAAGCCTCCAAACAGCATCCCTATCTACCACTGGTTCCTCAAATACCATAGGGTCTGCCAGGTCATATGATCCAGACAGTGGAGCAGCCTGGACCTGTTGAAGAGACTTCTGTCCTGGGCCCCACCTAAAACTGAAATAACCATACAGATACTGTATTAATTAAATCACTGCTTGGCTCATTAGCTCTAGCTTCCTACTGGCTAACTCTTACATCTTAATCTAACCCATCTCTATTAATCTGTGCATCACCATGAGGCTGTGGCCTACTAGCAAAGTTTCAGGGCATCTGTCTCTGGCAGGGCTACATGGCTTCTCTTTGACTCCTCCCTCCTTTCTCCCATCATTCAGTTTAGTTTTCCCCGCCTACCTCTGTTCTGCCCTGCTCTGCTATAAGCTCAAAGCAGTCCTTTATTAACCAATAGTATTCACTGCATACAAAAGGGCATCCCACATCACTAGTAGTTTTCCAAGTCTTTTGGTCTATGGGCTGGAATACACCCAAACGAGGAATGTACTGTCTCCAAAATCCAAAAAGCCCACTAAACATTGTGAGTCTTTCTTGATGGTGGGCGGGGCCAGGTGCAATAACCCACCCTTCACTTTAGAAGGAATAAGTCTGCATGCCCCACACCAATGGATTCCTAAGAATTTCACTGAGGTAGAAGGATTTATTTTCTATTATCTGATATGCACTACCAGTGAGTTCAAACTGGTTGCTACCTCCTGCTCACTTGGTCCAATAAGCACAATGCTGTCAGTATGGTTCACCAGTGTGACATTTTGTGGATGAGATAGATGATCAAGATCCCTTCTAACTACGTTATGATACAGGACAAGAGAGTAAGGTATACTGCTGGCCTTGCCAACTGAAAGCAAGCTGTTCTGGTGGTCCTTACAGACAGGTACCAAGAAAGAGACATTTGATAAACCAATAGGTGCATACCATGTGCCAGGAGATGTGTTCATCTGCTCAAGTAAGAACGCCACATCTGGTACAGCAGCTGCAATCAGAGTCGCTACCTGCTTGGTTTTCAATAGTCAACGGCCGTTCTCCACGATCCATCTGCCTTCTGCAGATGGACCAAATAGGAGACGTAAGGAGATGCGGTCTTTCAAGCCCTTGATGGTGGCACTAATTTCTGCAGTTCCTCGGGGATGCGATGCTGTTTTTGATTCACTATTTTCTTTGGCAGAGGCAACTCCAAAGCCTTCCATTTGGCCCTTCCAACCATAATAGCCCTCACTCCACAGGTCAGGGAGCCAATGTGAGAACTCTGCCAACTTCTAAGTATATCTATCCCAGTTGTACATTCTGGAACTGGAGAAATAGACATAGGATGACTCGGGGACCTATTGGTCCTACTGTGAGTTGGAATCAGCCAAAACTCCATTGGTCACCTGACCTCCATAAGCCCCTGTTAACTGGAAGGCCAATGTTTCTCAGGGTTTCCCAGAATCAGTGTCAATTCAAAACAGAGTATCCAACAGACCCAATAAAGTCTGTTTGTTTCCTTTTCCCGGGGGTACAATTACCCTTGTAAAAGGCACAAGGTCCCTCTGGGGAAAGGGCTGAAGAAAGACTATCAGTAAAAGTTCTAGATGTCTAAACAGGATCTTTTCTCCAGGCAACCTACCACCCCCTCACTCAAGTGGTTCTGGGTCTGCAAACCGACTCAAGCCTGGAGATTGGTTCACTGCCGGAGACTGCCTTTTGCTACAATCATGCAACCTCTCCTTCATTGGCTTGAGAAGTTTTCTACTTATACAGATCAAGCGGAAATGCAGTAGGCTTCTTATTTATTTCATGCCTGAAAATAGCATGATTGATTAGCCAGTACCAAAGGTCCGTATGAGTCATGCCACCATAAAATTCACCTTGCCTGTGCTGACCACTGTGAGTTAGGCCTTTATGAACATGATTTTGTCTATATTGTCCATGACAATAACTCCAATCACCTTGCCCAGTTAACTGGGCCCATCCAGTTGGGAAACAGTATTGCCAACTCTAAGGTGTGGCACAAGGAAAAGGACCTCAACAAACCTTTTCACATTCCATGTCTTATAGGACTTGTAAAGGGCGAGCCTCCTGGGCCTGGGCCTTCCAGTTGTGGAGGATGAGGTTCCACCGAGTGTACCTACTCTAACATTGCAATTTCCCTGAGCCTCAAAATACCTCCATCAACACTAAGCCAAAGGATATTAAGCATCTCCAACTCCTTTTTATTAGGCCATCTTTTGATAAACACTTCCGCCAACCATTCAAACAAGCTTTTGACACCTCTTTTTTAACTGTGCAGGCTTCCGTGTTAAACCTAGACTCTCTACCCAGAAGACCCATATCAATAAATTCAGCCTGTTCTACCTTTATGTTCCTTCCACATTATCCCACAGCCTTAGAATCCATTTCCACCCGGATTCCCCAGACTTTTGCTTGAACGAATTAGCACAACCCTCAAGCTCTGCAGCAGTGCCGTGCACCTCCTCAGCCACTGCACTTCCTACCTTCCCTCCGGGAGCCTGCTTTGCCTTGAGTCTGGTCAGGTCTTAAGACAACTGTTCGTGGGACTTGAGGGACATCAGTATTGTCTTGCCTCAGAAAAAGTCACTGCTGGGGTAGTGAAAGGGGAAAAGGGCGAGGGGTGGGGTTACAGTTTTTAAAAACGCCACGAAGAGAAGTCACACCATGCAATGCTCACATGTGAGGCTTTATTGTAAGAGGAGAGAAAAGGGGCAGAGAGGGGGACAGAGACCAGTCCTGGGGACAAGAGTGGCGGAAGAGAAAGAGTCAGAGAGGGAGAGAAATGTTGAGAGAAGAGACAAAGAGAAAGAGAGACAGGAGATGGGCAAGGCCCACTTTTAAAAAGGGAACGGCCAGGCGATGGTGGCACACGCCTTTAATCCCAGCACACGGGAGGCAGAGGCAGGCAGATCTTTGTGAGTTCGAGGCCAGCCTGGTCTAAAAGAGCTAGTTCCAGGACAGGCTCCAAAACTACAGAGAAACCCTGTCTCAAAAAACCAAATAAATAAATAAATAGAGAACGTAGTGAATGAACACAGGAGATGCTCTTAGTGGCTGCTACCGAGGACATATCCTGTCAGGACCCCAAGGGCAGGCCAGTTCCAATGCCTGAATACTAACATTCCTCCCCTTTGTTTATTACAAAAGCGTGAGGAGTAAGACAGGAGTAGCAGGTGAGGCAGGGATGAGGATACCATGTTCTCGAGACTGCTTCATGCTGACCTGTGGGGTCTGGACCATCTTTGGGGGACCTGAGAAAGCTGGGGTGCTTTCTCAGAAAGCCAGAAACAGCTATTTCCCTTTGCTATCCAGGCTCTGAGGGGCTGTCCAGTGTCTCTTGAACCTGACAAGATACTGTTGGGTTGAATCCAATAGTTTTGTTTTTTTTGTTTTTTTGGTTTTTCGAGACAGGGTTTCTCTGCAGCTTTGGAGCCTGTCCTGGAACTAGCTCTGTAGACCAGGCTGGTCTCCAACTCACAGAGATCCGCCTGCCTCTGCCTCCCGAGTGCCAGGATTAAAGGCGTGCACCACCATCACCCGGCTCCAATAGTTTTTTTTATTAAGTAAGGATAATGGCTTGAGCCATTTAGTGACTCTTCAGCCAAAAAATGGGGACTGGGGCAGTAAGGCCAAAAGACATGAGTCCAAGATGAGAAGGCACTAATGCTGAAGGGCGGAGCCCGAAGGACCCTTGGGTCTGAGATGAGAAAGGCATGGGCTGCCCAGTGAAGTTGGAGGCCAAGGAACTTTTCCTGAAGGACACTTAGGTCCCAGATGAAAAAGACCTCGGTCGTGGGGAACAAGCTGGAGGTGACTGTCTGTGAAAGGGGGGTCCTCCATAGCCCTGAATATCATGGCTGGATGTACTCTCGCTTCCAAGAACACCAGAAGGGTGCCAGGCACTCAGTCATCACTCCCAAAGGTTCAGGGAAGCATTTACGCCAACCAGGAGGAAGGGGACTCACGGAAGTCGATGCCGTGCTGTCTATTAGTTGGAGAAGCGAAGCTTCACATATGGACCGGGTTCCAGAGTACCATTGCACCTCAGACTCCCTGAGAGCAGGAGAAAGCACCAGAAGAGCCTTTCCTGGTCAGGGAACCAGTGTAGAAAAAAAAAAGGCACAAAGAGAAGTCCCGCCATGCAACAAGGCTCACATGGGGGCAGAGAGAAGGACAAAGACTGGTCCCTGGGGACAGGAGTGGCAGAAGAGAAAGAGAGAGAGACAGACAGAAGGTGGACAAGGCCCTAGTAAAAGAGGCACCGTGGGAAAACTGAAACTACAACCTGGGGAGGGTTGCGGGGAAGCACTTCTCTAGGATGTTCACTGTGTATAAGGATTTAGCAACTATACCTAAAGCCAAATATATACATACAGCCAACTGGTGAAAGAGAAGCAGTTTTTCTGAAAGTATATTTCTGTCCCTTTGGGGGACAGCTAACTCACAATACATACCACTTAATGTAAATTGATTTTTAATATTTAATTTTGTTCTTTTGTTTTTACTGTTCGCTTGCTTGGTGAAGTCAGGGTCTCACTATGTATCCCAGGCTAGCCTCAAACTCACAATCCTCCTGTCTCAGCCTCACAAGCATATAGCAGGCATATGCCAACATGACCCATTCCGAATTCTTTAGCTTTCCTTAGAACTGTTATCAGACTATTTCTTCACTGTTGCCTTGGAGACAGATGCCTTTAACCCATTTATTTAGATCCCAGAAGCACACTGTACTGCGCTGTACTGAAATAGCATTGATAAAGAGAACACTTATCTAATGGCCTCTGAATTCCAGTGTATAAATACTAAACAAAACGCCAATGAAAACCACTAAATGTGGGGCCAGCAAGATAACTTAGTAGGCAGAACTACTTATGGTCAAGCCTGATAACCTGAGTTCAGTCCTCAGGACCCAGACAGTGGAAGAGAGAAATCACTTCTGCAGGTAGCCACGGCACATGCGTGCCCACACAGGCATAGCTGCATACATATGTAGTAATAATGAAAATACTTCAGGGGGAATACTTTTGCCTTACACTATATTGGTGGTCACTGATGATGACCATAAAATTAAAGTAAAAATTCTGCCTGCTTCTGTTTTCCAAGCACTGGGGTTAAAGGCACGGTGCTTTGCTATATTTATATCCTTATGTTGTGTGACAAAACTCTCCCTAGGGGGATGCGACACACACACATACTCACCCCTCAAAGTGCGGATACCACCAAAGTCCAACTTAGTGAGCCAGTGAGTTTTGTTGGGGTTACTTACAGGAACAGAAAGGACTCCCCGACAGCTGCCTCACCCAGGTCCACCCTAGCATGGGAGACGGCTCACAAAAGCTGGGAACTTGGGGCACACTGCGCAACCTGCTAGCCGTTCAACGGGTTTGTCTAAACGCTCTTACAGGCGACTCCAGTGGTTTCTGCTTCATCCAGCCTGCAGCTTGGCTCTGCTCAGTCTGAGGAAAACTCCCAGTTTGTACTCTTTTCTGAGGCAGGGAGGGGCCTAGAGGATCTGGTTGGTCTCAGGCACTTCCTGGGACTGCTATGAGCTGTTTACTTTCCTGCTTGATATCGTTCATAAACAATAATTTTTGTTATGCCCAAGTTTCTGGTCCCCAAATAAATTCACAGAGCCGGATTTCTGATGCAAATTACATGAGGGCTTTTTTTGTTTGTTTGTTTGTTTATTTTTTTGGTTTTTCAAGACAGGGTTTCTCTGTAGCTTTGCTGCCTGTCCCAGAACTAGCTCTTGTAGACCAGGCTGGCCTCGAACTCCCAGAGATCCGCCTGACTCTGCCTCCCGAGTGCTGGGATTAAAGGCGTGCGCCACCACCGCCCGGCTACGGGAGGGTTTTTAATTCAAACTCGACTTTGGACCACACCTCCACCACACCAATGCAGTGGGTGAGGAAAGCGCAGCCCCAAACCCAGGAAAGGGGCAAACTTTAAAGGGGAAACGCCATAATCAGGGGAGTTCAAGTCCTGTTGTCTTGGGATTGGGTAAGGAATATCTAGGATAAGGTAGTTTCTGAGACCATTGGTCAATTTGGGGGCACGAAAACCCAACAAAGGGCCATTAGTAACTGACAAGGTATGCCTCCTAAGACCTTCTGGACCTTATTAAATTTTATGGCCCTGCTCCCGATCTTCTTAATTGGCCATTTTTAGGGTATCTGCTCAAATCTCTGCTAAGCCAGCACATTTCTGGAGCCAGGGTCAAGGCTCGGTTATTTACCAGGTGGCCTTTAGGGAAAACCGAATCCCTGTAAAATGAAGGTTTAATTAAATCTTTGGTCTCACATTTTCATAGGCTAAGATAATCAGATAATTTGGGCCTTGGATGTAGCTCATTGGGTGAGATCCTGAACTCAGTCTCCAACACAAGAAGAAAGGGATCAGATAATTTCATATTGCCATTGGTATAGAAAAAAATGTGTATCTGCAATCAACATTTAAATACCAACAGATAATGAAAGCAACCAGATAATAGCTTTAAACTGTGTTCTTATTATCAAAGAGTCATAAAACAAAATCACCAAGACCCCACAGAATGCCACTGTACATAGTACACGCATGTATGGCTTGTGTGGTTTGAAAGAATGGGCCCTACAGACTCATATGTTTGGAAACTCAGTCCCCTGTTGATAGAACTGTCTAGGAAAGATTAGGAGGTGTGGCCTTGCTGGAGGAGACATGACACAGGGGTCAGGCGTTGAGGTCTCAAAGCTCTCGGCCTCGTGCTTGTGGATCAAGATGTGAACTTTCAGCTACGGCTCTGGTACCACACCTGCCTGCCTCCCTGCTGCCGTGTGACCTATCATGACGGCAATGGACTCTGAAACTGTTTGCCCCAAGTAAACTCTTCCTTCTGTAATGTCACAAGCCCATAAGACTGCACAGCGCGTGCGCAGCTGACTGACCAATAGGCAGATCCATGGGAAGGGTATACGTACACATCCATATGGAACAACCCCATTCTGCAGAGCTGTGGGAAATCTTGTCTTTTGGAAAAGTCGCTGTCATATCTGTGGGAACCTTGTGAAGCCATGATTCTTCCCTTTGAAATGGGATTCATCCCCAAAACATCTCAGCAGAGACTTCTTCGCAGACAGTGGAGTGACCTTGCTTCATTCCCCCACACCACAAGGCTCTGGAGCAACGGCATTCACTCTTTGTTCTAACAGTCAAATTTACATAAAGTCAATCCCACAAAATTACCTGCTAACAGACCACATGGAAATTTCTATAGAAGACAGGCACTGAGCAGGAAGACAGCATGCCCCGCCTTTGCTAACAAAAAAACCTGGGCTTCCCCAAAGCTGGTTATCACGAAAGAGACGTGGTGAGGATGGGGTAGATCCAGGACTCAGGGACGGTTAGTAACTTTATCTAATGGTTTGGAATGTCAGGTACTTCCCCTTGAATGCTGGCTCTTTCCCGGGTGGTGTCACCTGTTCCAGAGCACAACTTTGTCAGGTTCTACCTGCCCTTTTTGTGATTTTGATATGCATATTATTATTGTCCTTGCTTACGGAATTTTCCAACTACATCTGTAAAAACTAGAAGTCTTATTGGGGTCAATTCTTCTCTTTATTCTTCTTCTCCTCAGCGCCCTTTCACTTCACTTTCTCCCATCGTATGGAAAATAAAGAACACACAGAGGTAACGGATTTGAGCTAATTTTTACCCTCAGATCCTCGCCTGCCATAGACATCCAATTCTGAGCCCTGAGGGGTTACTGAGGCTGGTACTCAAGGCCCCCATACTGTAAGTTACCTTCATCACGGGATCTCGTCACTGCAATAGACAAGTAACTAAGACAGATTAACGCAATTTGGGACCTCTCCCACTGGGCAATTTTGTGACACTAATATTGGTGTGTATTTGTATAAATCTAGATGGATAATATACCAGGCTGGGTACACACCTGCACAGCATATTGCTGCCCTGAAGACCATGGGCTATTGTAACACAACCTTAAATGTTTGCGTTCCTAATCTAGCCTTGGCATCATGGCATACACCTGTTCTCCCAGTACCTAGGAAGCTGAGGCAGAGGCTGGTAGATCCTAAGTTCATGGCTAGCTATAGAGTAACACTCTGTTTCAAATAAGTAAGTTAAAAAAAAAATCAGTCTGGCACTGTAAACCTAGTGAAAACACATGGCTGAGGGAGTCATGCTCTGGGAGGGAATTGCTGCTTGTTTAGCTGAATTGGCACCACGTCAGACTACTGTGTGAGCATGTGTTTATATCCGTAGTCATACGCCTTGCTCAGAGAGGCCTTGCTTTACGGCAAACAGGAGGTGTTTGGCTGTCCAAGGTAACTGACAGCTGTGTGCTCTGTCCTAAACAGAAGAGCTAGGCCACGCCATCTAAGGCTCCGTGAACCCAACAGAACGGAGGCAAACGAACTTAAGAGGTAGACAACAGGAAGACTGGTGGGTGAATAACACCATCTGGGCCCCATGCAGCCATTGCAATCACGAACTCAGCAACCAGGGTCACCTGTACTGAGCAAGCCCAAGGCTGCCCTTGCTCATTGTCAGTCTTGGGTGAGGGTTGCCTACCTGCCGGACCTTGGGCTACCAATAGATTCTGGGAGATCAGGAGCCACTGTTGTGCGCATTGTTAAAGCCATCTGCTCTACCTGGCAGCTCCAAATCCATGGTCACACAGACAGCCCTGGTTAAATTCAGGGGTTCACGAAGCATAACATGGCATGACCGTGGGAAAGCCATCTGTAGGCAGGAGGAGTCTTAGCAGTGGTAGGAGGGAGGTGAGAGGCATCGGGTGGGACCAATCGGAAAGCATTATATACATTTATGAAGTTGTCAAAGAACAAATTTAATTTTTAAAAAAATTAAAAAGAAGAAAAAGGTTTCAGTAAAAGGTTAAAGGATATTTGAAACACAAACTAACATTTTAGTTTTATTCCCTCTATCAATTTTACAAAACTTTATCTGCTGAGTTTCTCTTCAGTCCTAGCCTTGAACTCTTGGTTCTTTTGCCTCAGACTCCCAGTGCTGGAACTGCAGGTGGGGTGCTGGTGAGCGGCCTCAGGGCTCGCTACAGCTCCAGCCCGTTTCTGTTTTTGATAATGAAATGCGGACAGTAGCTATGGCTCCGTGGGCCTGGGGTCCAACTGAACACAGCCTCCAGCATTCCCCATAGCAGAGAGCAAACCCCCCGACCACTCGGACAAACTCTTAGCCTTCTCACCAGCCCTGCTCCGCTACATTTTTCCTATCCAACCTTTAGTTTCCTCTTTTTAAAACTATCTCAAAGCTGTCGGTGGTGGCTTGCTCCTGGAAACCTTGCTCGCTCTGAGACCAAGGGCGACCACTTTAGTGCTAGATCAGCACCACCTCCAGGCACAGACTGTCTCCAAAACAAAACATTATCTCAAGAATGACTCCATAAATGCAACCACTCCACTCAGAATTCTAGCAGCTCAGCAGTCACGTTTCATTTTGGAGGAATTCCTGTCCTGGCACGTCACACCGCAGCCGGTGTCACTGCAAACTTTCCTGGATAAAATGTGCAGGAGGTTTCCACCTCCTCCTCCTTCTCACCATTTACCCTTATATTTAACATAACATCTTTCACCTTCAGAATCGTTCACTGTTTTATTTACTGGGTTGGGGCATGTAGGTGCCATGGCGTGAGTGCAGAAGTCAGAAGACAACTTTCAGGAGTCTGTGGTCTTCTGTGCAAGCTCTAGAGGTCAGCGGAGGTCATAAGGCTCGGCAGGCAGTGCTGTCACCTGCTGGATCTCACAGACCCTTTGAAGATCTTAATTTGTATAGTTGAATAAAGTTGTATACAACCTTATAGTATTTTGAAAACAATATTGGTGTGTATTTTTTTTAAATTAATAAAGGGTACATCATAATTGTAGATTATTATATACTAAGAAAGATAACCTATTTTAGGTCTGAGGGATAGCTCATTCAGTAAAATTACTGCGTGTAAGAACAAGGATCTGAGTTCGATTCCCAGTACTCATACGGCATGGCATAGTGTAACCTGTAACCCTGGCTCTGGGTAACAGACCAGGATCCCTGGAGCATGGCGGTCAGCTCAGTCTACTTGGCAAGCTCTAGGCTAATGAGAGACCCTGTCTGAAAACACAAGGTGGACAGATCATGAGGACTAACACTCAGGTCAACTGATCTCTGGCCTCCACATATGTGGACACACACACACACTCAAAAATAACTTATCTCAGCATGGAAGCACACACGTTGAATCTCTGCACGTGGGAGCTGAGACAAGCAGGTTGCTGTCAGTCAGAGGTCAGCCTATTCCACATATTAAGTTCCAGGCCAGCTAAAGCTACACACTGAGGTCTTATACCAGAAAAAAATGTAATATGTTGAAGTATATATATTTATAAAGTTATAGCCTCATATTTTAAACAATTTGAAGTATAAACTGAATTTTCTCTATATTTCTCCATAAAGGGAAATCTGCCCCCCCACCCTCCACACACACACACACACACACACACACACACACACACACCTGTTTGTGAAGACAGATAGCCATACTACTTTATATATCATTGAGTAAAAATCATGTTCGCTTTGACTTCGTGAGACTGAGGAAAGCATTCCCGAAACTCGAGAAGAGCAGTATTCCCTTCAAGGCCATTTACTGAGTCCAATCACTTACACTAATTCCATCTTATCCATCACAACATCCCAATGACAGTTTCCTAAAAATAAACAAGAGGAGGCTTTTCAACCCCTGCTTCCAAGACAGACCAATAATGGTCTCGTGATGGAGTGATGAGTTAATGTGGACTTCAAAGCCCTGATGATTTCAAGGCCACAAGGTGCTAAGCACCACACAAAAGGGAAGAGATGCAATAAAAGAGTGTCTTGCTTAAAACATCCTCAGATGACTGTTCTGAGCTAACCAGACTACACACTTGCACTGGCAAGCCATAATATCCTTGGATATGTGTGTTCTTTTATCTATCTATCTATCTATCTATCTATCTATCTATCTATCTATCTATCATCTATCTATCTATTAAAAAACAATCTTTTCTCATTTTACATACCTATCCCAGTTTCCACTCCCTCCCCTCCTCCCACTCCCTCCACTTTCCTCTCACCCCACCCACCCCATCCAGTCCTCAGAGAGGGTAAAGCTTCCCATGGGGAGTCAGCAAAATCTGACATGTCACTTGAAGTAGGTCCAAGGCCCACCCCACTGTAGTTAGGCTGAGCCAGGTATCCCTCCAAGGAGAATGAGCTCCAAAAAGCCAGTTCAAGCAGAAGGGATTAATCCTGGTCCCACTGCCAGTGGCCCCACAGACTGCCCCAGCCATACAACTGTCACCCACATTTAGAGGGCCTAGTTTGGTCCTATGCTGGTTCTCCCACTGTCAGGCCGGAGTTGGTAAGCTCCCACTAGCTCAGGTCAGCTGTTTCAGTGGGTATCCCCATCATGGTCTTGATCTCTTTGCTCGTATTCTCACTCCTCCCTCTCTTTGACTGGACTTTGGGAGCTCAGTCCAGAGCTTCACTGTGGGTCTCTGCATTTGTTTCCATCAGTTGCTGGCTGAAGGTTCTATGGTGACAACTAAGATATGCATCAATCTGATTACAGGGGAAGGCCAGTTCAGGTTCCTTCTCCACTATTGCTTAGGTCTTAATTGGAGTCAGCCTTGTGGATTCCTGGGGATTTCCCTAGTGCCAGGTTTCTTGCGAGCCCATAATGCCTCCCTCAATCAAGATATCTCTTTCCTTGCTCTTCCTCTCTGTCCTTCCCCCATCTGGACCACCCCGTTACCTCATGTTTTTTTAACATATGAAATGCATGCTTTCTTTTTGTAGACAGAACAACCATCTCTAATAAGTAGCTCTCCTGGATTTGTTACACTGTAAAATTATTTTAGCTATACAAGGACTAGTAAATTAAACATTTTTTTAAAGATTAAAAAAATGTGTATGCTTTGCCTGCATGAATATTGGTGCACCACTTGAGTGCCCAGTGCCACAGAGACCAGAAGAGGTGTCCCCAGAACTGGAGTTCCAGAGGGTTCTGAACCACCACATGGGTGCTGAGAACCAAACCCGGGTCCACTTGTAGGAGCATTAAGTGCTCTTAACCTCGGTCCTCTCTTTCCAGCCCCTAAAATGAACATTTTTAAAATCAAAAGTACTCTCACAACTTAAATCTGAAAAATTTAACACTTTACTATTACTATTAATTCAACATTTAACAAACAGAAATTGGGCACTTATTACATTGTGAAGAATTACGCTTCCTCTAAATTTATATAGCTTTGTAATCTATTCTACTGCTGCCACTGAACCACAGCCCCAGCCCCAATAGCTATGGACATTATTTTAGAATAATTGTCTACTAAAAAAAGCTCTAGGGCTGGAGAGATGGCTCAGTGGTTAAGAGCATTGCCTGCTCTTCCAAAGGTCCTGAGTTCAATTCCCGGCAACCACATGGTGGCTCACAACCATATGTAAAGAGGTCTGGTGCCCTCTTCCGGCCTGTAGGCATACACACAGACAGAATATTGTATACATAATAAATAAATAAAATAAATATTAAAAAAAAAAGCTCTAACTGAAAGCTAACTGTGTTCATAAACTCTTTATTTGCCTTGGAGAAAATGTTTACTCAGAAAGACTGTAGTAACTGCTGGTTCATGGCAGATGTGGTGTGAACAGCGCAGTCCTGTCATCCCAGCACTCCTGGGAGGCAGGAAGAAAGACTGCCATAACCAACTGAGCCACACAGGAATACCACACCAGCCGGGGCTGCACAGCGAGGCCCTACCTCAAAACAGACAAAATAAACACACACAAAACAAACCAACACAAACAAACAACCCAGTAGTTAGATACTGTGGGTTTTGAATGTGAGCTACAACCATTACTCCAAGACTTTAGCTCTATTTGTAAGAGAATTTCCATGACGTTCATAGATACCGTGACTACCTCAACTCTCTGGCATTTTTTAATTTTCCATTTGCAACTAACATTGTAGCTGTTTCCAACGATTCCACTCTCAAGTGTGTACTGCAGTGATGTAGTTAGTTCTGCCCACACACAAGTTTGCTCACAGATGTTCACAGAGTCATTATTCACACAAGCCACTGAGAGCTATAACCCAAAGGCCTAAAACACCTATGAAGAGGTAAACAAAATGGTATCCCACCTGTGTACTTGATCTGCCACTGAAAAGGATGAAGTCACTGATAAGTGAGAGAAAACACATAAAAGAGCCATATGTTGATTGATTCTGTTTATATGACATACTTAGGACAAAAAAAAATCTATCACGAAAAGCAGATGGGTGCTTCAAGAGCTAAAAGGGAAGAGCGGGGAGTGACACGGGCTTCTCATGGGAAAGAGACATAAATGTACTAAATCCATTAACATACACTAGAAAAGGGCATGAAGAAGCTGGGGCATAGTTCCAAGGTCAGAGGCACTTTGTGTGCAGGAGGCTCCCAATCCAGTCATCAACACCAAAAAAAAAAAAAAAAAAGAGGGAGGGAGGGGGATTAGTATAAATGCTATCTTACGAGAATTGTTTCAATAAAACCTCAAGCTATATGCTTATTATAACTTACAAAGAATTTCTAAATCAATTTACATTCTACTAATTTTATAGGGCCCAACATTCATACATAAATATATATTTATAAATGAATATTCATACATAAACATATATGTATGAATATGTATCATTCTGAACGTTGTTTTACAAAAAAAATTCTCATAACATTACTTTTGATAGACATAAAACAGAAGGCAGAATAATTTTTAAATGTAAATATATTTAAAAAATTAAAACACCTAAGAAACACAATCTATATACATGAAAAAGTAAGATATTTATATGCATAACGACTAGGAGCAACATGACCCATGAGCAGCAGTAGTGTCTAGTCTGTCCATATTTGGTTTAACACATAGTGGTAGCTCACTGTTCTTAGGGAGATTATGTAAGGTACATATAGCATATTATGAGGATAGAAGACTATAAATGGAAAATTAATGATAGGTAGCAGTATTTTCTCTAAAAACAAATGTTATTAAACAAATTATCATAAACTAATAAACAAAATGAGCTTATTGTATTCAGTTCAAGATATATAGTCAAAGTTGCATAAAAGTACAGGTGGCCATTTAACAATGCAGTAACTCGGGTTATTGGAGTTTCCACAGGAGATAAACTTTTATCTTCTTTTCTTTCATGAAGAGGGCGGCTCCAAGAGCACTGCAACCATACTCTTAAGAAATGCGACAGCACACGCGCGTGCGGTCACAGTGGAGAACCGCACGCGTCACTACTTTCGCCTACTGGTACCAGCCCGAAGGAGCATTTCTGAAGGTGGCCTGGGTCACACTTCCACGTGACCTTGTCTTTTATTCTCCCCCACATATTACATGTACAGGTAAGAATTTTAATTTCTACTAAGGAAGTCTATCACATTGATCATTTAAAGACACACACAGTAAAGTACTCGGGCGATCTAGAACTTTACTAGAGGTATATCTACTGACCACAAAACCAACTTTTACTTATAAATGAAATACTAAAAGTTTCTGATTTGGGAGAAATGAAATACAATACAGTGAGTGATTTTTTTTCTTCAGCTCTGCTGTAAAAATCCACTTTGCCTATTTGACCCGTCTCTATCCATGCACTTTAATGAACCCTCAGAGGCGTTTACACAGCTTACAGAGAATGCACATCAGTCCACTGCCATTCATTTTATATTTTCAGTGTCTTATCAAAATATGGGTAGCAAGGTTCTTCTCATTCTACGAGGCAGGGAGATGCTTCCTAAGGATCTCTTTGGATGATGACGATATGACATCTGGGAAGGACACATCAAACTCTATTAACAGGTCACCACGCTGGTCGGGGTTTTTTGGAAACGGCAGCCCATATCCAATAATTCTTCTCCTCATCCCAGGTTTCACAATATCACTGATTGACATAGGTATGTTTCTTCCATCCATTGTTGGCACATTAATTGAGCAACCACACAGTGCCTAAAGTGGACCAAATAAAATGAAGTTAATAAACTTCCAAACTGGACAATACAAGATTTTGCTGGGTGGTAAAGGATAATACCATGAAGGTGATATTTTAATTTCCAAACAGATTACAACAGTTATAAAATCTTTTCCCTGTTCTAGAAAATCCATTCAAGAGAAGCATAACCAGATGATACCAGAGACAGAATAGAAAGGAGAAGAAAAGAAAGGAGAAGCAACAGATGTCTTTCACAGTGCCTTAGGAAGCAAACAGTTTGAAGCCGGCAATATTCAAGGTGCAGAAGTTTGAATGGAAGAAAAGAAAGAACTTAGAACTGAGCAGAAGCAAGACCTGCTTCTCTAGAAGGCCTTGAGTGTCTATTAGATGCTTTACAGTTCCTGTTGAACCACAGAGGGACCACAAGCCAGGACTTCACCACCAGAAATGCACAAGGAACTCAGAACATAGGAATGAGTTAGTGACGTCAACGGAGTGGAGCATGAACAGAAAGGTATGGTAGAGGTCTCATGACAGAAAGGACACACGGATCATCCCTTATCGACTGGGACTAGCAAGGGCCCAAACTAAACAAGGTCTGCACTGCATCAGGCTGAGTGAGTACAGAGTGTAGCTCTGAGTCACAGAGAAACTATACAAAGGAAAGACAGCACACTCAGGGAAAGGGAAACATATTTGGGGGTGGAAGTCACATTTCTGCCTTTTAAGATAGTTTGAAACACATGGTAAGGATAAATAATTTAAACAGGGACATGAGCCCATTTCATGGGGTACAGCTGACTCTGAGAAGCAGTGCACATAAGGACTCTGGGGCTGCAGTAAAGTGGTGGTATTATCATCATGTTATATATTTATTATACTTTAATACTTGTTATATAAATCTTACTCCAAACTAATCATTTCAGAACTGTATAAACCAGTGGTTCTCAACCTGTGGATCGCGGGCCCTTTATGAGGCTGGTCAGAAGGCCTTTTCACAGGGGTCTCTGAAGACCACTGCAAAACACAGGTATTTAATTTATGATTCATAACAGTGCAAAATTATTGTTATAAAGTATCAAGAAAAATAACTTTATGGTTGGGAGTCACCACAACATGAAGAACTGGATTAAAGGACTGTAGCAATCTATTAGGAAGGTTGAGAACCACTGGTCTAAATGGATTAAAGAGATGGGGTTTCCAAATGCAGATCTCACAGACCACAACCTAAAACCAGACTAGAGCTAACCCAACCCCAGGCCATGGAGTAGTTAATCAAGCTTGCACTAAAACTGACATTTAAATAGTTAACGTCAGCAGCTAAATTTAGAAACTGTGATGTCATCCCTAAGAGCTGCAGTGGTAGCACTTCCTGGAGAACTGTTACGAGGAGGGGAACAGAGGAGGGAAAGAGGAGGGAAACATGCAGAGCACTGAGGGAAGCCAGCTCCTGTAGGAGAGTTCCCTACAAGCTATCAGCAGAATCACAGTCTTACTAACTTACCTCCCGTAAACTGATTTTAGCGGTATAAACTATATTTGATCCATCTCTTTTAAACTTGGGATGTTCTTTATCTTTAATAATAAAAACAATGTCTGCTGGGATACTGTTTGGTGTTTCGTCACCTTCCCTCGGAAAAGTAATTTTGGTGCCTTCTTTCCACCCTTTTTTAATCTCGATGGTGAGAATTTTGTCCTCAGATCTGTAACTCCTTCCATCAGGGTTTAATCTTTTTCGAGAGATCTTCATCCGTTTGGTGCAGCCACTATATATTTCTTCAAGAGATACTCTAAGTTCATGAATAACAGGAGGGTCTTGCTTGAGACGGGAGGGTCCCACAGAATTCCTGTCTCTTGGATATCCATTCATGCTGAATCCAAAGGCACTAAAGGGGTCTCCATCTATCTCCATATCTTCAGAATCCCGACCTCCACCCATCCGTCTTCCAAAGAAAATTTCAAAGGGGTTGGAGCCTCCAAAAAAGGCTGCAAATGTGGCATGAGGATCCCCATGAAAGGTGTACCTGAAGGTACCTCCTTGTCCATCAGTACCTCCTGCTCCTCCTTTCAACCCTGGTGAAGAGATAAGCGTGATTAGGAAAAGGGTGGAACGCCAGACAGGTGACCATTACGGCCAGAAACATCATTATAATTAAATGGAATAGTTACGCAGCTTCTGAGGAGCCACCCTAAGTTAGAGGTTTAGCTTTCAAATCAGTCCTCCAAATTTTTAGCTTTAACAATTTCTTCTTGAATCCTTGTTTCATAATAAATATGGGAGCTAGTTCCAGGACAGGAACCAAAAAGCTACGGAGAAACCCTGTCTCGAAAAATCAAAAAAAAAAAAAAAAAAAAAAAAAAGAAAAAAGAAAAATAAAAGGAAACCGAGAATCCCTTACCTCAAAAGCTACTGTTCCAAAATACTGAAGTATTACAAATTTAAAAGTTTTAAAGATGTGTATTAAGACGAATTTAATAATCAACAAATAATCTAAATCCTTAAATGCCACTATAACTAATTGATGCAATCAATGATAAGTAATATAATATTTATACTAAGTAGCTCTATTTCATTTTTTTTGCTGATTTTTAAGATTTTATTATTATTTCTAACTATGTGTAGGCATGTGTGTCTGCATGTGGGTATGCACACATGAGTGCAGGTGCCCATGAAGGCCAGAGGCATCAGATCCCTTGCAGTTAGAATTAGAGAGGGTTGTGAGCCTCCTGACATGGGTGCTGGGAATAAGCTTGACTCTTAAGTGCTCACCAATCTCCCAGCCTCCAGCCAGATCTTTTACTGTTTAAGAACTAAATAGAACTAATTCTTGGGAGCAAGGGAAAAAAACTCTAATAAAGAGAACAGTTTGGAAAATGTTTTTGTGTACACTAGATTATTATCATCTAAGATAACAAGACTCCTTAGGTCTACCTTTATTGCATCCTGACTCAAAGCATTTAAACCCAGGACTGAAATCAAGAGCCTCAGGTCTTTCTAGCATGTAACCTGGGCTAGTTATTTCTGTTTGACAGCAGTACTGTGACCTTTTGCCCAACAAAGTAACATGTAGCTGACAAAGATTACATAGCATTTCTACCACATCCTAAAAGAAGATTCAACTAAAACCCACAAAACAACATAGTGATGTTTTAGGAGGCCAATCTTGGCAAAGATTTCTATCATTGGAAGTGAAGTTTCTGGAGAAGCCTTAGAAGAATTCCTAACCAAAAAGTAAGGAGGGAAAAGAAGATTAAAAAACTGTGAAAAACTAGTTTAAACTGGGAGATTCTTACATCCCAAATTGATTTAAGGGCAGGGAAAATATGTTGCTAATTTTTGCATTGCTCATACACATGGGGTTGAAAATGACAGGCACTCCAGTCTACTGAATGAAGAAAATCAACCAATTCTTAAAGTCCTCCTAAATTGAAACTAAAGAAGGTGTTCTGAGGATCAGCCTGAAGACAAAGCAAAAGAAAATAACACATGCAACATGAGATGTAATCATCGTAAGTTCCAAAAAGACTTAATTTTCATATCTTACTGTAATGTTAAAGGGCACACGCACACAGACAGGCAGACAGACAGACAGACAGACACACACACACACAGAGTTAGGGGGAAGAAAGGGAATATGAGTGATAAATCCAAATAGTAGTTGGGGTTTTCCTTGTAGAAGTGGATTGACAAGTCTGGGGTGGGCGTGGTTAAAGTGCAGCTCATTCAGTCTTCCTCTTATAATTTTTGTTAGTACAATTGCAAATCCAAATGTGAAAACGTTAATGACAGACTTCCTTAGATGACGAGAGTAAGTATAGAACTCAAAGTCAGGACAAGGCAACTAAATGAGGACCTAAGTTACCTCAATCACTGTGTCCCTCCTCCCAGAGATCTCACAAAGTAACAGTTAACAGTTGGGTGAATGAGCTTGCCTACCCTTAGCTCTCTAAAAGGCGAAATCTAAATGCTTAGAGCACATAACAGAAAAAAAAAAAGAATAACATTTTCAGTATTACATCATAGGTTTGGCTTTTCTCTAAAACCTCTTCCCTTGCTCCCAAAAATGGTAATTCAGTCAGTATTATAGTCTGTGAGAAAATTTACACACAGCTGAAGTGACTTACTCATCACGGCTGACAAAATTCAGCCTTGGGATTTTTCTAGACATAGAATGGTCAACTATGGGGGCTGGAGAGATGGCTCAGAGGTTAAGAGCACTGACTGCTCTTCCTGAGGTCCTGAGTTCAATTCCCAGCAACCACATGGTGGCTCACAACCATCTGTAATGAGATCTAGTGCCCCCTTCTGGCGAGTAGGTATATATGCAGACAGAACACTATATACTTAATAAATAAAAATTTAAAAAAGCCGGGCGGTGGTGGCGCACGCCTTTAATCCCAGCACTTGGGAGGCAGAGGCAGGTGGATCTCTGTGAGTTCGAGACCAGCCTGGTCTACAAGAGCTAGTTCCCAGGACAGGCTCCAAAACCACAGGGAAACCCTGTCTCGAAAAACCAAAAAAAAAAAAAAAAAAAAAAAAAAAAAAAAAAAGAATGGTCAACTATGTAGGTCAGATAAAGAATGAAGCTACTTTAATAATGAGAAAATCCTACCAAAATGCAGCTGTGATATGGCATGAAGTTCTTGCTGTCTTCTGCGCTGCCAAACACTTGATTCCAACAAGCACATCGTTGGCTAGATAGTTGACCTTAATCCTGTACACTGCAACTCCAATAAAAACAGTCAGCATCCAGCTGGATTCCCTCTGCGCTGAAATGCTTTCTAGTTTCTCGTTTTCTGAAACGACCATCTAGTCAGGGAATGGACTCTAATCCCACTTCTGCCTGAGCCTGAGATCCAGTAGCCAATTTAATATGCAAAACAAATACATTTTGGGGACACTACTCATAGCAATGACTTCTATTACTTATCTGACAAAAAATTAAGAAAAGAAGAAATACTAAAGAATTGAATTTGCAAAGGAGAAATGATGGGGTTTACTAATATTTACTTCAAGGAGACAGAATGTATAAAACTTTTTGATTTGTAGCAAGACTTCAGAGTTATAGAACAAGAGCCTTTCAACAGTTCAGCTCACAAGAACTGAGTAACTTACATATCTCCAGAACACTGAAAACAAAGAGGTGCAGCTGACTAACTGAATTAAAGAGAACAGTAGACTAGATGAAGGCTAATATACCAAAGACTTAAGTTTGAAGACATAAAAGAACTTCCAGCAGCCAAAAAAAATTACTGAGTAAGCAGTAATCAACAGGCAGAGGAGGAGGAAAGGGAGTCAGAACACCAGAGCCCTCCAAGGTGTGTTTTGAGGGGAAATTTTACTTCTTTATTTTTTACATCTTAAAATTGCATTTATTGTGGTCAGCCGGTTGGTCTGTGGGCACATGTGTGCCATGGAATGCATGCAGAGGTCAGAGGACAACTTTCAGGATAGGTCCCAGGGATTGAACCCAGGCCAACAAGCACCTTTACCCAGTGAGTCATCTCTCTGGCCCAATAGAGAAAAAGAGTTTAAGTGTTTAACACAAACTTCTGCTCATGTCTGCTTAGCCAAACCTAACACTTTAGGACAGAGAATATGTCAGAATCCATTCTTAAATTTCTGTAGTTCCATGATTATTTTCAAATGTTTCAGGTGTGGAGAGACCTGATCTATTATTTAATATGCAGACTACATGACAAAGCTAACTAGTATGCAGTTCAAGTGTAAAGAAATTACACAGTTTTACCACTGCCGCCATTCTGAAGCGTTCTCTGCTTCTTACAGCTGACACCTACCTCTCCCTCCAGCCCCAAGCAATCTAGCCCAGCTATCTCTATAGAGCTGTCTTCTCGAGACATCTCCCCTAAACTGAGTTACATAATATATATAGTCTCTTATATCTGGGTTCTTTCACTCAGCATATTTTTCAAGGTCCATCCAGCTGTGATATATTTCATTAAGTGGGTACTTTTAATTGTTAAGAACACCCCATTTGGAGATTATATATATATAGGTTTATTTACTTACTAAACCAGGTGATGCATGCAGGGCCCTCACTAGGGCTGCTGTGAACAATCAGGCACATGTCTTTGTGTGAGCAAATGTTCCCCCCCCTTATAGATTCCTAGGAATAGAACTACTACAGACCATAGTAACTTTAAAATAGAGCTATTTTATTCAATAAAAAAATTCTAAATTTCAAATGTTAAAAGAATTTCACAGCATGGACAAATCAGATTATCTCATACACTTCCCATAGTTCCTTATTTCTGCTCTCCTAGTTCTAAGATGATAATGGGTCAGAGAGGAGGCTCTAGGTAGTAAGTCAGTATTTTTGCATTCTTAGAATTCAGTATTATCTTACTACTGTAGAGGGCTATAGACCGAGGACTATGAGTATAGACAATAAGAAAAAGAGAAAGAAAAAGAAAGCTCCTTCATGACCTCACACAGTGTCCCTACAGCACATGTTTGTGGGGAGGTGTTAAGGATTGAGAGCAGGGGCTCCCACACACTTGACAAGTGCCAGGACACTGAGCTACCCTCCCACCCCAGAGGGTTTAAACTACTGTGTGCTCGTCTACTGAACGGTAAAGAAATGAACCACTTTTCTGTGAGGGAGGAGCTCTAAAAGCTCAACAATTTTCCCTTCCCCTGTATTTACAAACAGCTTATAACTACATAGCATCCCCGAATAATGTGCTGCATGCTGTAAGACGAGAGTCCTGCCTCCACTCCTTCCCTTGCGTACAACACTCATCTGGGCTAGGAACACCAAGAATGAAAAAAGACCCAGGACATACAGACAATGCTGATGTAGGTTTTCAAAAATTAAGTCACTTTGGTAATGATCAAAAAAAACCCAAAAAACAACAACAACAACAAAAAAAAACCCCAAAGTAGCATAATGAGGGACCACTCAAGAAAAGCACTGCCAAAAGGGGCCTTAAAGAACTAAGCGTACCATTGAGTGACTTGAAAACTCTAACATCAAACATGTTTAATAAAGCCTGAATCCTACATGGCATAGTCACAACAGAGACGTGCTTGGAAGGAACCAAATAACCTGCCTTTACCGAGGGGCTTTTATGGGAACTCACAGAACCTCTCCACCTTCTCCAGAGAGGCCAGGGTCCTGGTGATGTCTGGAGGTCCTGCCCGCTCCTGAGACATTCCCATCATGGCATCAGTGGGACCATACTGAGCAGAGAGGCTGAACTGTCCACTACTTGCTTATTTTCAGTTACTCATTTTGTAAGAACCTGACCTTTTGATCCGCACCACTACCAAGGCAGCAGAATAAACCTTAATTCTTGGTACTCTGACCAAGAAAAGAAAGCACGAGGAAAAGAGCCTCCCTACTACTGCACCGAACTGACAATTTAGTTTGCTTAACGCAAAGTGAGTGGCCACTGCATGGCTGTTTGAAGGATTTATTTCTGATTCGGGAAATCCGATGTTTAAATGCTATAAACAAAGGGGAAACAAAGCTGTTTCCATAGCCACAGTGACTTGGAAGACATTTGGGGAAAAGTAATGAAACAGAACATTAGTCCCAAATTTAAGACTTGAAAGCCCAAACCCTATGAATTAAAGCAGTGCTGCTGCTGACTGACTGTCGAAGTCCTACTTTGTGTGCCGCTCATGGAGATGCTGGACAGACCTGAGCTAAGGCCGGAATGGTAAAAAGAGACTATCAAGGTCTCCCGTGCACTTAGCTAACTTCTGCTCTCAGAGGCAAGAAAAAATTATGACTGAGGGAAAGGGAGCTGTCTGTCACGCTTTCCTGTTCACACAGCAGGGAAATTCTGAAAGGAATAGTTAACTAAAAGAAAATCAGTCAGTGCTCTAACTAGGTGGCCATTTTAGGTTTTAAAAAAATTCCGAGATCTTGTTCTCCTGGCACACAATTACTGTTTACAATTAAGCTAAAAAACTTGTCCTGGTATTTTATGACATCAGGGAAATTCTTTCTTCTCTAGGCAGATTGCCCAAAACAACTAGAAGCTAAATGCCTGTGCCTTCTGCGTCTAAGACACACAGCTCTGTCTTGCTCAGTCTCACTAGATTGCTCTACAAAGGCAAAAAACTTCTTGTTTTTTTCTGAATAAAATATAAATGTCACAGAACTGAACTGCCAATCTTAAGATTTTAAATGACTGAAGATTCTATTAATTTTAACAAAAAAAAATCCATTAAGAAAGCAAAACAGGTTGCATAAGACTCTTAAACAATTCATTCCTCAGTACAGGAATTTAAGGCTTCTTTTAAAATATAAGATGCTAAAACTCTAAGTCTGCAGTAGAATATATATAATACAATATTGTTTTTAAAAAAAACCCAAAAGACAAACATGAGCATTTCATTCATAGCTCACTCAAATAATCAAGAATTAGATCTTGTTATTACCAGTCATTTTTCTTTTTATTTTAGGTATATCTGACGATCTAATTTAATGATGATCAGAAAGCTGAGAGACAGGAAAAAGGTAAGATTCGGAGCCAAGGAACAGAAATGTGCAGCTTACCTTCTTCTCCAAACTGATCATATATCTCTCTCTTTTTAGGATCGCTCAATACTTCATAAGCTTCTGCGACCTCTTTAAATTTCTCCTCTGCTTGAGGGGATTTGTTCTTGTCCGGATGAAATTTGAGGGCTTGTTTTCGGTAAGCCTTTTTAATATCTTCATCTGTAGCTCCTTTTTCAATTCCCAAAATTGAATAATAGTCTTTCCCCATTTCGAATGCCTTGAAATGAACTTAGATTTTCCTTTGTAAAAGAAAACAGTGTCCCCGGTCTTAGCAATACAACGATTCCGAAAGAAGAAAGCAAGCTGGGTGTCTTAAAAGTTAAAGCAATCAGCGATTGGGCTCAGCTGTCTGGAGGCAGCAGGCAGCGTCTCTATTAATTCCTTCCCCAGCAGCTCACTCACAGATAAATATACACCACACCAGAGCCGGCCTCCTTCTAGACCCTCCCATTTTCACTACGTGTCTCTGTACTTTCTAGAACAGCAAATGCTACAGGACGTCACTTTCCCAGCGGCCTCTAGGCAAAGTGCTGGGCTGTGTCCCTCCTCCTCCGTGATTAACTATTCCCTTTCCTCTGGCTCTACCATTTTATTTCCTGTGGATTTAGCAAACCAGTATTTCAGCAGAGAATGCCATAACTGCAAACGTAGTTACTCCATTAGAGGTAAAAAGGCAACAGAAATAATTATAGCCATTAGGTATCCCACATTAAAGTGATTATAGAGATAGGAAAGCCCTCAATTTACTGTAGGTATTCCAATCTCAAGTTACCTGGCTGTAAGATATACAGAACTAAAATATGAGGTGTTTACACTTAAAGTCTTCAAACAATTTGGGTCATTTTCAAAATTCCTAGGGTCTATCAATCTGAAAAGGTGAGGAAGTCACTATAATAAAATTTCACATGGTAAAAAGGCTATAATAAAATTGAAAAGCAGAATTTAAACATAAGTGACTGGAGAATGATTTTAACTAGTTTTTAGTAATATTTAATAATTCACTATTTGTAAAAGCTCACTGTCTGTGTTCATTACAAGTAAAGCAGATCTCACTCTGAGGGTCACTGTTTCTAGAAGAAAGGATCAGATTTCAACAGGCTCGGCGCAGATTAAATCTAACCCTGATCAACCCGAAATCTGAACTACTTACAAGAGGCAGCAAGGTAACAACTACATCAAAAACACATTTCTCCTCATTTTAAGTATATACTTACTGACAAAGAGTTTTGAAAACATGGGGAAGAATTCTCCCTTTTTAACATTCCCTGTTATTATAAATATATTTTCTTTTCATTTTTTAAAAAATTTGTTGCTATTTGCTGCAATTTTTTAACTAACGAAGTTTAAATCATATTTACATTTATATGCATGTGATGCTTTCTCCTACAATGTATCTTGAATAAATATGAGAATATTTTTTGTCTCTTAAAGGGACCAAAACCATAACATAGACAACTCATCTTTTATCTCTTATATGGGTTTCCAATCTTGTCTCAACATGTTCCCACTTCTAGGTGAACACTGAAACTCCAGGCCTTGGGTATAGTTACTAGGCAAGACTTTCACTACTGAGCTGGACTCCAGCCACCATTTCTGCTATAATATTGAAAAGATGCATTGCTAAGACAGTATCCAAATACATACTGTATTTAAAAACCCTCCGTGTTTGGAAACTTGAAGGGGGCGCAGCTAAAAGGAAAAGGAAATGGACATACATGCTAAGAGACTTGAAAACTTGGTGGCAATGGAACCGCCCCTGCTTGCCAACGCTCTGATGACTCAGCACTTCTGCAGGCTTGCTTTTGCTGCACAGCCATGACTTCCTAGGTCTGAAACCTCCCACAGCACCTCGCTGCTGGGAATCTCTCACGTGGCCTGCCACAGTCAGAGCTGAGTGAGCTAGCTCACATTTTTTCATCTACCAAGAAATATCAGTATCAAAAAACTTTTTTTCAAATCCAAAGAATCTGGGAGAAAAAGTCACCATGAGACTGCTATTGCGAAAATGCACACACCACCATAGTAAATTATAAATATCTACTTCTAATACAGGTGTGTGTGTGTAGCTCTAGCAGAGAATATGAAGAAAAACTACAATTAGTAACTGACATTCTTTCCCCCCGTAAAATTAAAAGGTTAATATATTTTTGCCCAACTATTAAATCAGATTTTCACTTTCCCATTAACTGGTGGGATGCCATGAAGCTGCAATTCTCTCGTTTTTACTATAAGTAGCGAGGCCAGATGTCTCTCTCCAGTAATCTCGGTACTCAAGAGCATGGATCTCTAAGTCTATCAAAAGCTTAAATGTGGTGACTTTAGCAATGCTAACAGCAACCAGATTGTTGTGCACAACAGTATGTTGAAGGGAAATGCCACTCTATTTGTCTTTTAATCAAGTTTCCTTGCGTGGAATATTATGCTTTAATAATTACAGAAAAGGTATTTTTACACTGAAGATAGCATTTAAACTCCAAAGCCTTGAAGTGTAACACATCATTCCACTGACTCCATCTTCTTCTAATTTGGTATTCCTGCCAAACAAAAACAAATTTCAGCTGATGTGATGGTTCATGCCGAAATCCCAGCACTCTGAGGCAGCGGAGGCCAGCCTAAGGTACAGGGTGAGCCGGAGGCCAGTCTGAGCTACAAAAGAAACCCTAACTTTTTTCTTCTGAGTCACAAGTCAGTCTCAGTTTATGGTAGAGTCTTGCAGGACTGGGCTGACTTCTATATAGGAGAAGGAATTAATTTCAAATTAGGTCACTCAGAAGGCTGAAGGAGGACAATAGCAAATTTGAGGCCAACCTAAGCTACAGAGAGAAACCCTATCTCAATGAATTAATTCAAATAATCTCAAATACTTGAGAACGAATTACCTAATATTTTACTGATACACTTGTTGAAAACGTTTTCTATAAATACTTAATTTTTGAACAGGTTATGTTCAGTCCTGATGTTTCTCATAGTGAATTTGTATAAGAAAATTGTGACTTCCAGTTCCCCACATTCCTACCCAAGAATAAGCAATCTTAGGCTCTTAGGTTCCTAACACTTCTGATAGTCGAGTATCTAACCTCAAATCTAAGTATGTCCAATAGTCATTAAGTCTGTCAAGGTAGTCAGGAATGGCAGTATACCATAATCTCAGAGCTTGGCAGGCTAAGGCCAGACAACTACTACTGAGCTTAGCATAGCCTGGGATGCAGCTGAAGAAAATAAGAGGGGGGCTGGAGAGATGGCTCAACGGTTGAGAGCACTGGCTGCTCTTCCAGAGGTCCTGCATTCAGTTCCCAGCACCCACATGATGGCTCACAACCATCTGTAATGAGATCTGATGCTTTCTTCTAGCGAGCAGGCATACATGCAGGTAGAACACTCTATACATAATAAATAAATCTAAAAAAAAGAAAAGGAAAGGAAAGAAAAGAATGGTGTAGATCTCAGTGAGTGGTAAAATGCTTGTCTGCTATGCAGAAGGAAGGAGGGAGAGAGGGAAGGAGGGAAATACAAGGTGGTACTAAGGAGAATCTACAATGGTTTAAAACAGTCATTTAAAGCAGATTCTGGAGTCAGGACTTCCTGGATTCAGATTCTGTGTGGCCTGGGATCTAAATTCCATTGTCTGTTTCCTTATCTGTCAGTTGGGTTAATATCAATATCGACTTTACAGGGTTACCATGAAGATTAAACATGATATACAGTGTATTTAAATATCGTTGACACTGTGAAGATTACTTTTATGATTTTATTATATGAAATCCAACAACTTTCAGGAAACAATCATGCCATGCATAACACTCTTACTTATAAAAAAAAAAGTAAAAACCATGCTGGTGGTGGCAAATGCCTTTGATCCTAACACTACAGGGAATGAGGCAGGCAGACTTCTGCGTTTGAGGCCAGCCTGATCTACACTGAAGTTTCTACGCTAGCCAAGGCTACAATAGTGAGACCCAGTCTAAAAGGTCAAAATCATTAAACACTCCACACGGCTGGTATCTGTCACACTTTAAGCCGGATTTATTGATTTATAAGCAGGGGTCTCATTGTGCTACCCAGTCTGGACTCAGGGTCCCAGAGTCAGTCAGATGTGGTACACACCTGTAATCTCAGCATTTAGGAGAGGAAGGCAGGACGATCAGGAGTTCAAGACCAGTCTTTGGTTACATAGTAACTTTGAAACCAGCTTAGGCTACCTGAAACACTGCCTCAATACAAAAGAGCACCCAAATCAAACTCCTTTCTCCTCAACCTCCAAAGTAGCTGGGATCATGGAAACACATCCCTTTGCTCAGCAAAAAAATATGTTTGATCGATTCTGGAGTCAGAGGATCTCCCCAGCCTCAATTTCTGTCTATACTTCACAGAGCTCAGTCACCCAGGATCCTTCAAAGTTGTCCATTCTGCTAGAAGGCAAGCATAAAGAAGCTACAAACAAAGCTGGGCATTGTGGTGTGCAACTTCTATCCCAGCCCTCTGGAGGAAGAGGCAGGGAAATCTCTATGAGTTCTAGGAGAGCCAGGGCTATGTGGACAGACTCTGTCTTAGCCCCTCCCCTCAAAGAAAACAAACAACAAAAATAAATAAAAACACCCTTGAAAACAATGAAATTTATAACATATACATAAATTTTACACTATTTTAAGCTGTACAAACTACTTTGCAGCAGTAGAAGTCTACTGATAAAGTCTGCCTTTCCTCTGGATAGCAGTTTGCAAAAACATTAAGCTGCACAGACCAATAACTGCCAGGCTGACCTCAGAGGAGTCAGACGTTCCCCATGCTACCATGCTGCAAAAGGAGCCTTTTCAGGCTTTTCTATCTAAATTCCATTCTTCTCTTACACAGCGGATCTCTTCCAAGCCTTTCTGATAACAGCGATTATATAACAGCAGTTTAGAAAATCCTTTGTTATGCCCTCTGATGTCTATGTTGTGTGTGTGCACATCTGATATTTAAGCAAGAGAGGAATTTTCATAAAGCTTTTCTATAACTATGGTCTAACAACAAGCTATGATATTCTTTTGAATGTTTTTATTTGGGTTTTGAAACAGAGTTTCCCTTCAGAGCAAGTGGGCTCTGAACTCAGGGTCCTGCTGCCTCAGCCTCCTGCATGCTGGAATTGCAGGCCAGAGCCATGATGCCCAGAGCTGCTGTGATAACAATAATTAAATAGACATTCCTCCAATATTAGCATGAAAAGAACATTTTGGCCCAGCACACGCCTGCACTATGATGGGCTGGTGTATTTAACTGAAGGAGCAGGGCTGGGTACCACACTCTGTAAAGAGTCCAGAAAGACAAACAGCCTGACAAGCAGTGCTTACTGACCTCTTTCATTCTGCTGCTCATGTGTCATGCAGCAGGGACGCTTCTGTCAACAGACTAAACCACACAGATGACAGCAATTACATAAGATTCTGTCGCCTAGTAATATCACAGCCATCTTGTGTTAACATGCTGACATTCACACAATGACAAAATCGTCCATGTCAACAAGACGTGTGATTCTGCTAAGAACTGTATTTGGTTCTCATCTTGGCCTTTACTCTCTGCACAAATACAAACATGCTTTCAAGTCTACAGTTGACAATTCAGCTCAGTAAAGTGTGGTGCAAAACAAGTGAACAATTTAATCACCAAATAAATACTACTTAGTCAGGGCTGAAGAGGTGGCTCAGGGGTTAAGAGTATTTGCTCTTTCAGAGGACCCAAGTTTAGTTTCCAGAACCCATAATGTCGCTCACAATCATCCATGTCTCCAGTTTCAGGGGATCCAATGTCTTTTTCTGACTTCCATGGGCACCAGACATGCATGTAATACTATGCATACACGTAGGCAAAATGCTCATGCATGTATATATTTTTAAAAAAAACCAAGTTGGGCTGGAGAGATGGCTCAGAGGTTAAGAAACTGACTGCTGTTCCGGAGGTCCTGAGTTCAATTCCCAGCAACCACGTAATGGCTCACACCCATCTATAATGAGATCTGGTGCCCAGAACACTATATACATAATAAATAAATTTAAAAAAATAAAAATACTAAGTTATTATATGGGTTATAAGACAACTGCAATATAAAAGAAAGACTTGAAATGAAGGTCTAGAGAGATGGCTCAGTGACTAAGAGCACTTCCTGCTCTTGCAAGAGGACCCAGGTTCAGTTTTTTGCACCCACAGGATGACTCACAGCTATTTGTAACTCCAGGTCCAGGGGATCCAACACCTTCTGACCTCTGTGTGTACTGCACACATGTGGTGCACACACAGACATTCAGGCAAAAGACTCATCTGCCTGGAAATAAAAATTAAGATGGACCTTTAACCCTAGCACTTGGGAGGCAGAGGCAGGCAGGTCTCTGTGAGTTCAAGGCCAGCCTGGTCTACAAATCAAATTACAGGGCACACAGGGCTGTTACACAGAAAAACCCTGTCTGAAAAACAACAAAATAAAAATAAAATAAAAATAAAAATCTTCAAAAAAATAAAACCTTGGAAAGGAGTTGGCTCTGCATACTTAGCTTTGCCACCTGAGTTCTGGTCTGAGGGCTAGAAAAGTCATGCACTAAGTGTTGAGTCCCTCATTTATACAATGACTAACACTTTCTGCCTCATGAGAGGGACCCAAGAATCAGAAAACAGGGGCTGGAGAGCTGACTGTACGGTTAAGAGCACAAACTAATCTCTTGCAGAGGGCCCGAGTTCAGTACTTCCCAGCATCAGTGTTGGGTGACTTATCCCTGACCAGAACCCAGGGGGTCTGCTGCCTGTATCTACACAGATGCAGTCAACTGTCACATACTTACACACAGATTCACAGACACGATTACAAATAAACCTTTACAGGAGCAAGAAAATACATGGCAGTGAAATACTATGCAGATATTAGCTGTTGTCCTCCCTCCACGCCGACTGGTTGGTATGGAAACGGCTTCAGAATAAACAGGGATGCAGCTCCATGGTAGAATTTGTCTTGCATGGCAAGGTCCTGAGCTCAATCTTTTGGAAAAAAAAAAAAAAGGAGTAGGAAGAGAATGTGAGCAATGACTTGAACTTCTGATAGATTCTGAAAGAGAGAGGGAAGGGAGAAGGTTTAACACGTGGATCAGGAACACAAAGTCGGGATGAAGAGATCACAACGCTAGCCTACAGAGGAGGAGGCTGGCCAGGTAAAAGTAAGGGAATGAGAAGGACTAGTCAGACTGTTCAAAGTTTCATTGTTATTTTGAAAACTGTGCGTTCATGCTCTTCAAAAGGTACTGCTTCGGGGTTGCAGAGGTGGCACTGTGGTTAACAGATTTCCATCTTCTAGAAAATCTCAGTTCCATTTCCACTACCTACATCAGTCAGCTATAACTACAGCATCAGGGGATCTGACATCCTCTTCTGGCCTCTTCAGGAATGGGCACACACATGGCACACACCACACTCCTACACACACACACACACACACACACACACACACACAATTAGATAAAACAGAAATCTTATTTTTAAGAGGCCACTTTAAGGTCAGCTTTGTAGGTATAAGCACTTGCTGCTGAGCCTGAAAACCTGTTTCAATCCCCAGGACCCATAAGCACGTGGTGGCACACAGACCCAACGTACACAAATGTATTTCTTAGGTGCCAGTTCAAGTAGCTTGCATATCATAGAAAAGGCTCTAGCTTCCATCCCCAGTGCTGAAAAAAGAAAAAGGAAGGAAAAAAGCTAATTCTGTCCAACTGTTTGGTCATCCAAATATTAAGTGACAATTTATTTTGAAGCTTGTGAAATTATTTTTTTGGTTTTCTTAGCAAAGTAATTTTAATGAACATTTTTATTAATATTTTAACTGTCCAAAAAGCACTTAGATGTTGAACCATAAAGGTCAACAAGAGATAGAATTGTATCAGGAGTGGTTCTCCAGGGACTACTGTCTCTCTTGTCTAAAATATCCAGCAGTCATCACTATAGCTATGTAATTCTAAAAATTTTCAATTTTTGATACTATGTTATTGCTCAACTTTATAATACTTTCCTTATACGAGTGGTTCTCAATCTTCCTAATGCTGCAACCCTATAATATAGTTCCTCATGTTGTGGTAAGCCCCAGCTATACAATTATTTTCATTGCTATTTCATAACTATAATTTTGATACTGTTAAAAATTGTAATGTAAATATCTCTGTTTTCCAATGGTCTTAGGCAATCCCTGTAAAAGGGTCGGTCAACTCTTGAAGGGGTCATGACACACAGGTTGAGAAACACTGCCCTATACAAAGCATAATAGAATATATACATCTAAACTGATTTTAATTATCTTCAAAGAGATACAAAGTAAAAATTTAAAAACTTAAAGAACAAGCCTTTTAAAATAATGTGAAAGTAAAACTGCTTTAAGCTTACTAGATATTATAACAAGCCGTCAGCACTGGCCGCACACCTTTAATCCCAGCACTCAGGATGGGGAGGCAGGCAGATCTGAGTTTGAGGCCAGCCTGGTTTACATAGTGAGTTCCAGAACAGCCAGGGCTATGTAGAAACACAAACAAAATCCACTAGTCATTGGGAAACAGTAATCAGAAATATTCCCTGCTTCAAAAATTTCCTGAATGTGAATAATTTTTTTTTGAGGAGTACAGAATTTCTTCAAACTGGGACATTTAAATGTTTCCTAATATAATTTCCAAGTAACAATTAGTCCTTCTTTATTACTTTGTTTTAATAGGAAGTAACCCAAAGTTTACTAGGAACTTCAAAACAAAAAGGGAGCTAGTATACTTACCTAGCATCTTGTGATCTACATTATAGTGTTCCTGGAGCGGGGGTGGGGCCTCAGTGGGTAGAGTCCTGCGCAGATCCCCAGCACCCTGTCAAAGCCAAGTAAGTGCCTATACCTGTAAGCTGGGGAGTGTGGGAGGAGCTACAGAGGCAGCAGATGCTGGGCGCTTGCTTGCCAGTCTAGCTGGAACAGCTAACTCCTAGCTCTGGGTTCAGTGAGATACTGTCTTAAAAAGAAAGGTAGAGAGTGATAGAGGAAGACATTCCACATTTACCTCTGCCACACAGAACACACACACACACACTTTTTTGTTTTGCATTCGATATTTACCTCTGGCAGAGACACAAACACACGCACACTTTTTTTGTTTTGTTTTTACACTTATTTTAAACATCAATATTGGAGGCCAAAATAAACTGAGATTCTCGATCATTTTATATGTCTTGATATACTGATGACATGCTTATAATAAGTATGTTAAAAGATCACTGTGACATGCAATCCACATTCAACTGCCAACAAGATACTATATATTTTTGGGGGGACTAAACCTTTGAAATCACTGTGTAGCCACACTTACGGCGTATCCTGCCACCCTTAAAATGTTTCATACCATTTGTTTAAAAAAAGGATAAAGGGATTTGAAACAAAAGCCAGTACTGTCTTTAAGGTAGTGATAATGGCTGATTACATATGCTCAGGAGTTGGGGATTTAGCTCAGCGGTAGAGCACTTGTCTGGCAAGAACAAAGTCCTGGGTTCAGTCAGTCAGGGCAAAGGGGAATGGGGGGAAGGGGAAAGACAAAATTACAAATAAAACAAAACAAAGAACCAAATCAAAACCAAGATACCTTCACATGCTTAAGCAAGAAATACTAGCATGACGCTCAAGGTAAATTAACACTAGGAAACAGATTGGTGTGGTTTTTTTGTTTCTTCATTCCTAGAATTTTTTCCCTCATAAACAGGCAGAGAAGGAATTAAGTGGCTGTGCATAAAGCAAGAACCGTAGCTTCGCAGGGCGGTGATGGTGCACACCTTTAATATCTGAGTTCGAGGCCAGCCTGGTCTGCAGAGCTAGCTCTATGAAAGCCAAGGCTATACAGAGAAACCCTGTCTTGAAAAACAGAGAGAGGAGAGAGAGAGAGAGAGAGAGAGAGAGAGAGAGAGAGAGAGAGAGAGCGAGCTGTAGCTTCTCAGGCAAGTAGTACAAGAAAAGGATGTTTATGACCCGAGAAGAAGCAGGTGGAGATGGGTTGTCCCACGGGAACATAGGGCTCCTAGCCAACACTGTGACCAACTGGCTGCCCAGCAGGATATTTAGCTTGCTATGTATTTACAGCTATAAAACACTTGAGTTTAAACAGTAACAAGTTTTACTACAAATCACATTACACCCATACAGGTATAATCAAACTGATGCTACTAAGGAGACTTAACCACAACTCAAAGATTTATTGACAGCTACCAAAAATAAGCAATATGATATGCATAAAAATGAGCAAACCAATGCTAATGAAATTCACGAGCCACTATAAAACTGGGTAACTGATTGCTTAATTCCAAATACAGTGGGCTCAAACTTGCTTTCTGCCTAAAGAGGGCAGATTTGAAATAGAAATTGCGTAAATGTTTTTTAAGTAAAGTGTTTATTGGCCAACAAGACAGCTCAGTAGGTCAAGGTGCTTGCTACCGAGCCTGATGGCCTGAGTTGAATCACCAGAGCTCACAGGAGAGGAGCAGAAACAGCACTCTGACCTCCAACATTCATGCCTCGGCCACACACCTATCAATATACACAAACAGAAATGAATGTAGTAAAAAACAAACATATAGTCTTTTGGTTATCTGGACAAAGTCAGCATATCCAGACAACACTTAGGAGACCCCACTGGATAGATCATTGGCTGTGTCGTCACTGGCCCACAGAGGTTTCCACTGTAAATACAGAAGGTACTTACTATCATGGCCTTCACCAGACAGTGGTGGAATTGAGCAGTTAAAGCCAGGACTAGATGACAGATAATGTCTAAATATTTACTGACTGGCCACTAACAGGAAAATGTTTGCTGACCCCCACTATGTACAAATTATTTCTCATGAAGGACAGGGCAGTATTTTAAAAAGTACTAAACAAAAAAACCCCTGAATTTTGCAAAATTCTTTTGACATATACTTTATATAATAAACTCTCAGCCTGGGCATACCTGCCAGAGGGAACATATAATACGTATAGGAATATCTGGGGTGTACACTGAGCTGTTCTCAAAGGCAGTGCATGTGTTATAAATTCTGTGTCATTATCCCTACGGGAAATACAGGTTCCTGCAAGCCTCTGGTCATATTTTCATCAGCCACCCCAATACATAACCTTCTTTTTTTATGTATTCCTACTTAAAGATCCCTATTTTATATTGTTGACTCACTGACATTCGCTCATGGCCAATAGCAGTTAAGTCATGCTGGAATGAAGTTAAGCGAAGATAAAACAAGAACGCAGAAGACCTTGGGTTGAATAATTGGCTCAAGTGCTGAGCAAGCATGAGGACCTGAGCTCAGATCCCCAGCACTCACAGAAAGGCTGCCATGGCTGTGTCTCTAATCCCTGTGCTACCGGAGCAGAGAAAGGAAGACCCTGCATGCTCACTGCAGCTAGCCTAGCTTCAACAGCAAGCTCCAGGTTCAGTATGAGGTCCCAGCTCAAAAGAAAAAAAAAGGTAGAGAGTAAGAAAGGGAAGGAACCCATTTAGCCTCCGGTGTATGTGCACATACACACATTAAGGAAATAACTTTTTTAAAAGAATGGTTCATAACTTGACCTGTTTCATAAGATGCACATAATACTCAGTATATGTGCATCTTCAAATGACCCTAATCATTTTGAGTATTGATCTGGGGATAAAAATAAATTTTGTGAAGAAGGCAGATTCATAAATACAGAACTGGCAAGAAGTAAGGCTTAAATGTATAATGATGTGTCACTACCAAAGACCTAAGACCAGCTTAAAAAATTCCAAGCACAGCAATATTGAAATTACCTGTCCCAAATGGTATGCCATGATATTTGTTATCTTCAAAGCAAAGGTGCTACCCTTTACTCCAGAAACCCTCCACACAGCTGATTCTGCCTTGAGTCCAGCTGGAGGTTGTGCTGCCATGGCCCTGAATGAGGGTAGACTCCTAATCCACACTTGTCGCCAGAAATCAGCTCACTTATTACTATATAAATGTATCCCTTTTCCACTAGGCTGAAATCTCCCAGAGGGATCTCCCTCCCTCCCTCGTTCTCCCTTCTTTCTCCTTCCTGTTTTCTCTGCCAGAACAAGACCTTTACATAACACACTGCTAAACCTCTGCTGAATGAAGGAGCAGAAACGGGTAACTACAGGACGTAAAGTAAGATGTGTAGGATATAAAGAGACAAATGGAAAATGTAAATACATCCTACGCAATTTTCCAACCAGCTCAATGTGTATGAAGTTGAATGTCAAGCTCATTACATATACGCTGCATTTCTGTTTATAACAAAATTTATATTATGTTTGTCCCAACAGACAAAAGCAGAAACAATGCCTCAAGAAGTTCATACTCTAGAAAACAGGATCTCAAGCAAAGAACTGGACCGTTAGCATGGAACGAGTTTGGGGCCGGCGTGGTCAGATGCGCTCAGTGCTGCCTGACCTGTTCCCACTTGTGACTTGGCCAGTACTCAGCTCTGTACTCAGGGTTAAAAACAGACCCTAAGGATTGAGATGACAACAATGAGCAGTCATGAAGTTATTTTAAATACTGTAACTTACACTAGGAGGGAAGTTTTAGCTAGATGAATGACCTATCTGGTCGTTAGGCTTTTCCCAGCCCAATCTTTCAATCCCTTGTCTACTGAAACAGACTCTTACTACCCAGACTGATAGAAACGGAGACTTGACAAAGTGACTCGTGATTTCACTGATCCTATGGACCAAGACTATCGTCATGAAGGTGGCATTTTTACCGTCTACTCTGCCTGCCCAGACTCCAGCTCAATGCCCAGCTCTTTTTTTTTTTGCATATAAAAATTTTACTCTTATGTAAAGTACAAAATTTGATCACACTGAATACATTTATAGGGTTTCTCTGCAGTATGAATTTTCTCATGATTTAGATTATTCATACATGCAAATGCTTTACCATACTGATTACATTCATAGAGTTTATGTCCAGTTGTGATCTTTCATGCATTTAGAGTACTGTGAAGTGAAAAGGCTTTAACACACTCATTACATTACATTATAATGCCCAGCTCTTTTATGGATTGAATAAATAAAAGAGTTACTGAGTACCTACTAGGTGTCAATCCTATCAATCTTAAGTTCAAGGTCAGCCTGGACTGCATAAGATCCTGTCTTGAAAAGAAAAAATAAAAATGAAAACAAAAACTACCATTCTATTCTGAAGGAAAGTATCCTTAGCTATTACAAGACAAAATGGCGTAAGAAGTGCTATCATAAATCACAGGAAAACAGTAACTTTAGCTGGTCTGTGTAAAAAAAAAGTTTCATTTTCCTCTTAAGTATGTCTCTTTAAATGCATTTCAAAACAATGAGATCTATTAATATAAAGCAAAAGAGAATCAGAAGACAAAATCCAGAATGTCCATAGCTAGACAAAGAAATAGAAATATCATTAGAGAAATAAAACTCTACTAAGAACAAAACTGCTATTCCAAGTGAGTCTTATATCCCGTTCCCACCCGTCTTTACCTAAGGGTTTCCTGGTTAAGATCTTCAGTTTTCTACACAATCTATTTCCAGAGGGAATGTTATACAGGAAAAGTAGAGGTCCCGATTACAAAAGCATGGCCATTTGAGTTCTACACATTTAATATGTGAATCCATGGTTACCTAAATATTAAGGCATGAACCACTGGGAAAAGTCCTTTTTTTTTAAATTAAATTTTTGTAAGTATTTTGAAATCTTCTCTTAAATTGCCTATTCTTTCTAAGATTTAAATATCACATTTAAAGAAAATATTTTTAAGTTCAGATTTTTAAAAAAAAAACCATAGATTTATATTATGTTGCCTCCTTAAGCAGTACAGCTAGAAATCATCTAAGAACCAATATTCAGGGGCTGGAGAGATGGCTCAGTGGTTAAGAGCACTGACTGCTCTTTCAGATGGACCCGGGTTCAATTCCCAGTATCACATGGCAGCTTACAACTGTCTGTAATTACAGTTCCAGGGGACCTGACACCCAAGGCAAAAAGAAAAAAAAAAAAAGAACCAATATTCAAATATTTGATGTTGAGTAAATATGTATAACTCTGAGCAATATGATCAAAATATGTGTATGAAAATGTCAAGAAGATATGTTATTAATATTTTGAACATACTACTCTACCTTAAATTACAAAGCTGATAGTAGTTCTGATAGGCTGTACTTTGGCACCCTATCAGGATATATATATAGCTTAGTGACAGGAGTGTCTGCTTTTGACCTTCTCCATGGGGAGGAGAAAAGCTCTCTGGTACTTTAAAACTTCAATTTATTCAAGCAAATAGTGATCCATGAATTAGGCAGTCACTCCCAGATATGATTTTAGGGGTCTGCGAGTGACTCTGCCCAACTTTTTATGTGGGTTCTGGAGATCTGAATTCGTCTTCAGACTAATGCAGCAAGAGCTCTTACCTGATGAGCCAATCTACACAGACCCTGGATTTTACCAAGCCCATTTGAACACAGCTATTTAAAATGTACTATAATTCCTGGAATCTCTTCGTGAGCCTGAGAATACAGATGAATTAACACATTTTATAGTACCAACTTCCAGTGGCATAGAACTGTGTGATTCCTGAAGAGTTCAGAAGTGCTCTTCTGAAGGTGGCAAGGCACTTAGGAGCACTGCATAGATGAGAAATCTCAGACACAAGATCAATAAATGAACTAAAACGTAGTTTGGGCCCAACATTTATTTACACAACAAATAACTAAACTGTCAGCCTAGTGGTAGTGATGATAATGATGGAGATGATGGCATTGCTCCCCAGTTTACACTCTAAGGGAAATAAGAGTGTAAACAACACAGACAAACACTATAAGACATGGTGATAAGCGAGGGGTTGCCGAACTGCTTGACAAGAGCCATCAGAGAGCTGAGGCCTGAAGGACGCAGTCAGATCATGCATGTATGGCAGGGGCTCCAGGACCTTCAGCAGAGGAAGAAGCAAGATAAAGACTGAGGCAGGAAATTCGTGGCTAACAAAGTGAACAAACAGCTGCAGGAAGAGCATAAGAGAAGAGGAAGAAATGTATAGAGAAACTAATTACACAGAGCTCTTCTAGGGAAAGGATTCATAGTGTAATTGGAACTATACAGAAGAGATCTGTTTTCAAGAAATCAAGAAATGATGAATGAATTGTAATATAGTCAGAAAAGCATTTGAACTACAAAAAGGCAGATGAGTATAGTTCTTGGATGATATTTTTCAACACTGGGTACGTTACTTTTGAATCCTTATATATTATATACATTTATACAAATTTTCCCAATTTTTAAAAAATTATTTCACTGTACATGGTCTAGTGTCTTTATGTGTGTGTGCCTGGTGCTTTGAGGTTAGAAGAGGACGTTGGTGCCCACCCCTGGGTCTGGAGTTATGATGGTAACTGTCATATGGGTGGTAGGAACTAAACCTTGGTGCTCTGGAGGAGCAGCCAGGGATCTTATCAGTTGAACCATTTCTCCAGCCCCACAAATTCCTTACTGAATCACAGAAATAAACAGGAAGGACCAAAACTAAAGTGTCACCCTTTCGGTTCAGAATACAGTGGTGGTAACTTGGGCCGGGGCTGGAAGCAGCAGAGGTAAAAATCAATGGACCTGAAAACATATATTGGTGATATGGTCAGTAAGGTCTTTCTGATGGACAGACAAAGGGCAGGGATACGAATCAAGGAAATCAACAGCTCTCAGTCAGAGCTTTTCAAGGTGTTAAGCTCAAGGTCTGAAGATATTTTTAGTTATCACAATTGGTGGTGCATGGGAGGGATGTGGATAGCGTTCTAGGCAAGTACAGGCCAACAAGGCTCTAAATACTATAGCGTGCAAACCACACAGCAAACAATTATCAGGTTCAAGATCTCACTGGTACCTAGTCTGCAGGGTGGTGGTGGTGAACGCCTTTAATCCCAGCACCTGGGGGGCAGAGGCAGGCAGATCTATGAATTCCAGGAGAGCCTGGTGTACAGAGCAAGCGCCAGGACAGATTCCAAAGTTACACAGAGAAACCCTACCTCAAAAAACAAAACAAACAAGTCAGTCTACACTGATTCCAACGTATTCCATTCTAGGATATCCACATTTCCAGTATATATAATGTTTTTTTGAAATTAGAAATGGAGGTTCTTTTGGTATTTACAAAAAAATTAAATAATGATAGAAGGGAGTAAATAATACTCTGGATTATTTTGATCAGAACATTTAATTGTTGTAAATCTAGTTAATGAAATAAAAAAATATTTACTGATGAATAAATGCCATTTGCCGGGCAAGGCTTTCTTAAAATTGCGACTGAGTATTTTTTAGGAACTCTTCGAGGTTTTACACCCTGGTATGATTAAATCTGTAGCCCAATACCGTTACTGTTTTTCCAAATCCACAAACATTCTGAGATAATTCAACACATGTAAAAAGGGTGAGCTGAGCTATAAAATGGCCGAGGCAGAGCTGGGTAAAAGAAAACCGCTGGTTTTATCTGCTAGCACATGACTTGTTAACTGATCTATGGGTCTTGAACCTGAGGGCACATTAGCTTCCTTCCGGTTATCAGGAAGCCGGTAACATATATTTCTCGCATTCTAAGACTCCTGATAAGAAAGTGTTCTTAGACTGAGACGGGGAAGGGGGGGGGGGATAACATACAAAATGCTATTCTTTCTTAGCAAGTTGGGGACTGGGGTCATTGTGGCACACAGAAGTTGAAATAGAACAGGACTTAAGAACCCTCCCTCACCCCAGTAATTGTTTGCATTAAATTAGGCATGCTCAGGAACGGTCTGGGGAGATGTGTAATTATTGGCACATAAAGCAAATACTAGAAATAGCCTAATAAAAATCATCTAGTCCAGAAAACTACATTTATCTGCGGGCCCGCAGGGGGTGGGGAAAACTTAATCAAGCCAATTTGGGTGAACAAGACCACCCATATGGCCACGAGATTGGCCGAATGACACACAACGCTGAGGGGTCTAACACTGAACGTCACAACACTCACGTTTTTAAAGGACAAAGGGCGGTCATAGTTTCACCATCCGCTCACCCACATTATTTTTACATAGACACTCGATAGGTAGCAAACGATCGGGAACTAAGGGCCCGGCGGGCGGTCTGATCATGCCCACGTGTGACCCCCCCGACAGCCTGGCAGTCGCAGGCGGCGGCAGCTCAGCACCCCGAAGGATGCTGGGCTCCCGCCGGGGCCGCAGACGGTTCTGCAGCGTCGCCGCGGACGCGCGCGCGGCCCTCGGGGTCTCGCGGGACACTGTTGCGTGACATCCACGCCCGGCGGCGTCAAGCGCCTCACTACGGAAACAGGGAAGGACACGCGCTCCGAGGACGCGGCGAGGCGCCCAGAGCAGGAGCAGACGCCACGGCGACGACCGACGCCCCGCCACCGCGAGGGAACAATAAGCCGGCTACGCGCCGGGAAGGGGCGCCCCGGTCAACGCCACTTTCGCGAGACCTTAGTCAAATCTCGCGATAGTCTCTACTGGGCGGCCCGTCTCCACGCCCGCCCCCAGCCCCGCTAGCTCTGAAACATCGCGAGATTTCCTCCGCCTAGTCCCCGCCCCTTTACGGCACGATGGTCGCACAAGAATGTGATAGAGCGTCTACGGCCGCCATTTTCTTCCTTTCTTAGCGGTTAGCTGAACGGGGAGCCTCCGCGAGGAAGCGGCAGCAGCGGCTGTAGCGTGGGCATGGCCGACTACTCAACGGTACCTCCGCCCTCGTCTGGCTCAGCCGGCGGCGGCGGCGGAGGAGGCGTTAACGATGCTTTCAAAGATGCCCTGCAGAGAGCCCGGCAGGTAAGCGTGCAGCGCGGCGGCTTCCCCGAGAGCCTCCGGCGGGCTAGGCCCCGTCCCCGCTGGCTTCCCGGGCTAAGCCGGAGACAGCCATCTGTCCCGGGGTCCCAGGCACTCGAGGCCGAGCTCGGCTCAGGTCCGGGCTGAGCCTCCCTTCCCACGCGCGCCCCTCAAACGTGGCCCCGGGGCTTTCACTTCCGCAGCGCGGCACGGCTCCCTCAGATCGGCTTCCGTTCGGTAAAGCGCTAGTTGCTGTCCACAGCGGCGGGGAAGGAAGGTTCTGGGAGGCCGGGTCACGGCTAGGGCAGGACGGGCTTGCCCGCCTAGCGGTGCTCACCGCTCCGCCGAGCCCTCCCTCCCCGGAAGGTAACGTTCGCCTGGCCCGGGGAGGCTCCCCGAGCGCCCTTCCCCTGGGCGGTCAGCCCTCCGGCCCTTCCCTCCAGCTAAAAATTGCCTCAGGCCGGTTCTCCCCGAGCTTTGGGTTTGAATCTGTCTCTCCCGAGGCGAGACCTCCATCCTCTTTGTGTTCTGTTGGGACGTATTGCTGCCCCGAAGGCACCACTTAGCGGGTTGAAAGACAGAAGTGCTTGTACTTGAAAGTCTATTTTTTCCAACTCTGGACTTTCGTGTCTTCAGGTAGCCCTCTGATTTCTTTGTGGTTTAAAAATGTAGCGTTGTCTTGGTGGGCACGTCGTCTTTAGTCCCTGCTATTCAGAGGCAGAGGCAGGGAGATCTCTTTGAGTTTGAGGCCAGCCAGGACAACAAAGAGACCTTGTCTCAAAAAGACGTTATGGAATTTGGGTGTAAGCTAATAAGACATCTTTTTATGGCACTCTATCGTAGTTGTTAGACATTTTATAATAGTGTTGAACAAATACTGCGAAAGTCGGTTTTGACTATATTAGTTTACTTCCTAATTTACCCCCCTCAGGACCGAAAGATTACTGAGTCAAAGTTTATCAGCTCTACCATGATGTGGCAAATCACGTGTTAGAAGATTTACTAGTCTATTAATTCATCTAGCGTATTTATCTAGTACACGGATACTGAAGAAAAATCGTTTTATTTATTTGTGGAGAGGGCTCAGTGACTGTCATGGTTTGTGTAGAATTAAGAGGATAACTTGGGAGTTGATTCTCCCACCACGTAGCTTTCTTGAGTCGCATGAGAGTGGACAGCCTTAGATATGAGTCTCTTTATCTGGGCCTCTTGAGGAAATTTTTTTGATACCAGGGTTTGTAAAATGAGAGGCTGGCCTGGGATTTAAGGTGTCCTACCTAATCCTCCTTGATGCTTGCAGGTGTGCTCCACCCCCTCAGCTTTGAAACATCTTAATGTTTAATGTGTAATTCGTTTTCTAAGGAAGGTGTGAGATAATCCAGGAATCAAATATCATTGAACAGAATAGCTAATGCTTTGATTAATAAGACAATAAGCACGACAGTTATGTAAATATTTGCACTGTGAGGCAGGCACTGTACAAGATAGTGGATGGTGACATTCATGCAGTGCACTGGTGGTGGTGATGGTGGGGTAGCCTTTGGCCAGCACAAAGAAGAAGCAGTGGCCTGTACAAAGGGAGGGTTTCTGGACTGACAGTCCAAGAGTAAGCTGGAGCATTAGAATTGAATATGAGGAGGAAAAGGTGAGAAAATGAGGAACACTAGCTAGATTCAAAGTGAATAAGCTTTGTTTGCCAGCAAGCCTCGATTGTGATTACAGTGTCGCTCTCACCTTGCCCTGTATAAGGTACATGGTGTGTTCAATTAATTCAGCAGATATCCTTAGTGTGTTGTCCCACTATGCAGCTCTGGCTGTCCTGGCACACACTGTGTACATCAGACCCACCTCTACCTTTGGGATTAAAGGTGTATGTCATCCACACCCAATTTTAAGTTGTGTGATCTGAAAGTTAACTCCTAGAGATGAAGAGGTATCCTTGCTATCTTGTTATCCTCCAGGACTTGAGTCCAGTCTGCCTCAGCTTTCTGAGTGCTGGAATTGGAGGCCCGCACTTTTCTTAAGTATAGTGCATCTGTGTCTTTGAGGATAGATAAAGCATTGCTAATTTTCCAAAACACTTTTTTTTCTCTGTGTAGCCATGGCTGCCCTAGGAACTCACTCTACAGACCAGGCAGACCTTGAACTCAACAGAGATCCGCCTGCCTCTGACCCCCAAATGCTAGGATTAAAGACATCTACCCTGCCTAGACCAAAACAATTTTGAAGTGTTGCTGTGGACTCTGCTTTAGAATTGAATTACATATTGTGATGAATTGGTGAGGGTATGCTGTATGTTAGGATCTGCGTTGAACATGTAATCTCCACAGCCATCCTGTAAGGGAGGTGTGTAGAAGTTTCCCATTTGTGAAGCTCAGAATGTCTGAGAACATTTGACAAAGACACGACTCTAGACAGCACACTAGAAGTAGATTAGCACCTCCACCCTTGAACTACTAAGGAAAGTGTGGATCGGCATTTAGGAAATAGACTGCTTTCAGGTCATTATCTTTTGGGAATCATCATTTTGAACTCCAAAATGTGTAACGGCAGTGAGAATGGTGCTAAGTGCTGACTTGTTTGAAGAAAAAGTAGGGCAAAAATCCAAGTGGGAAGCTTGGATTTAACATGTGAATTAAAATCAGACATTACCCATACACAATATATGCTTAATAAAATCAATAGAGCTCATAATTCCAACATGTGAGAAGGGGGAAAGAAAGGCCAGCCTGGGCGACAGAGTGAGACTATATTGCTGTATTGGGAATTGATTGATCTTCAGGGATTTTTTTTTTATGTTTGTGGTTACCAAAAAAATGATTTTCTAAGATTAATTTTGGAGAGTTATCTGCTTTGTGGTGTTCTAGTCTTTGTCAGTTTTCAATTTTTTAAGGTTTTGCTTTATCTTGAATGAATGAATCAAGCACCAGCTTTGATTTTCTTTTGGACAGTTGTAGAACTATCAATAGATATCCCATAGTAAGGAAATTGAGGTCTCTGTAGCTATGGCTGGATGGAATATGAAGAAGTATACTTTCTTGTGCATGTTTCTTGGAGTTCGAGTAACCTCAGAAGTGTTTATAAAAGCTAACTGTAGAGAGTGGTCACAGTCTAAACCACTTTCCTCTAGTTCAGTATGCCATCTGCTCTGGCACTTACCTACTGCCTTTATCAGCCCCACACAGTGCACTTAGATTCCCAACGTGCAGTTTTTAAGTGCTGCATTTTGAGATCAAAGGGTGGAAAAGATGTGTTCCCAGATGTGATTAGGAAAACCTTCAGGAAAGAAGGTTAGGTACCCACAGATGAAATAGGCTTTTAATGGGGAAATGACAGGTGGTTAGTAAAGTTGATCACCACTGAAGACTTAGGCTGTAGGCCTTTTCATAGACTGTGTGTGCTGGTATGGGTGTAGATGAAGAGGAAATCTAATAACCCTGGGAGATAGAGTTGACATAGGGATATGACTTAACAGATCCATATTTGGTGTAAGGCCTTGAATATACTTTTAGCCTCCTCCAGTCTTCTGCTTATAATAAACAAATAATTAGGTTAGTTCCACATCAGTGTCTTAGAAATGTCAGTCATATATTTGTTTGTTTGTTTTTCCTTTTTTTTCGAGACAGGGTTTCTCTGTGCAGCAGTGGCTGGCCTGGATTCTGCTTTATAGTAGTCCATGCTGGCCTTGAACTCAGACATCAGCCTGCCTCTGCCTGAAGTGATTAAAGGCGTGCAACCCCAACGCCCAACTGGTTTTTTTTTTAATAGAGCTTAATCCCATACCGTTCCTTGTTAGCTCCCTAAACTACTAAGGATAGTTTTAATTAATCCTAGCAAGTCAATAGTGTATTGTTGTAGAAAATTTAGTATAGGAAATTTAGAGTAGTAAATGTATGTTAGTATTGTAACCTTTCTGATTTTTTTTTTAAGATTGCAGCAAAAATTGGGGGTGATGCTGGTACATCATTGAATTCAAATGACTATGGTTATGGGGGACAAAAGAGACCCCTAGAAGATGGAGGTAAGTTATAGCCAGGAATCATTATAGTTATCTCGCACAGTATGCAAATGATGAGGGGTTTTCACTCTTATTTATTGAAATAATTTGTTGACATAGTACTATGTATCTATCTCAGAAAGGGGGGAAGACAGACCTAGAAAAAAGGTAGGTATAATGTGAGCCTAGGAGAAAGTATTATTGGGATAGTAAACAGTTCATTTTTTTTCTTGTTTTAGGAGTATGCTTAGTTTGCACAGGTTTCTCGTTAATACTGGAAAAAAAAACCAAAAATATAAATTGCTTAGGAAACACTTTCCTGGTTTTCCCAATTATTTGGTATGCTGCTTATTCATTTACTTCGAAATTCACTTCAAAGGCTTTTATAGTGGATTTATAGTGTTTCTTATTTTTAAAAAACATTGACACTTCTGCAATTAGAAGTGTGTGCTTTTTTTGTTTTAGTTCTGTGTGAATTTTGATATTCTAATTGAGCATATAGAAATGTAATTGTAGCCCTGAGTGGGAATACTTGGTTTCCTTTTAAGTATTTGCAAGTGAGGTTTTTAAAATGCAAGAAAAATGAGCTAATGATGCTTCAGATGTTGTGTGTAATGTATTCTTTTTATTTTATGTGTAGATGGCTCTTGGACAAATCCGAGCAGTACAACACACTGGGAGGGAATGCCCTCTCCTTTTAAAGGCAGGAATTTTTATTTATTACCTGTGTTCAGTATGTAAACGCGAAATAAACAAGCCAGTGGATTCTTAAGTGGACACAACTGTCTCTTGGTTTATGTGTCTGAATTTTTGCTACACAAAAGCCTTGAAGTGGGGAAAATGACAATAGTGGTGCTTTGAACTATAGACTGTCTATTGTAATGTATGTGTTTTGTTTATTTGAGAAAGGCAGTCACATAGTTGCTTTGAGTTGTTGTTTTTTTTTTTTTTTTTTTTGCTAAACTCATGTAGTGAAGTGTTTCATTTGGGAATAAAACAGTTTAGATTGAAACTGTCTTGTAATATGAGCTTTCCTTTTTATTAAAGCTTTGTGGTCACTGTCAACTATCCTTGTCTTTTGATATGTCAGATTTTTATATAGCTATCTATACCTAGTTGTCAGTTCTTACCATAGAAGAAGCATCATTAGCTTTTAGCATATGGTATTCACCAGCATTTAAATACTTTGTTTTGTATCATTCTAAACTGTCAGGAGCCATTTCCCCCCAAACCTGGCAGAGCCTATCCCACACCCAATTATCTGTTAATAGAGAGCTATCTGTTAGCGGAACCCACCCCACACTCCAATTATCTAGAGAACTAAGAGTGTCAACTTGTGACTTCCTGACCGAGGAATCGTCATCCAGGGGCTGTATAAGCTGTAACCATGACTCAAATAAACGGAGGCTCTGACAAACATAGCATGGTTTTCTTCCTCTCTCCCGCCCATGTCTTTCAGATACGCCTCTCTGGGACCCTGGAATTACTGATCTGCCAGGCGGGTTACAACCCTAGACTGAGTGACCCGCCAAGGCAGTCTACACTAAACTATTTAAAGTGTCTGTGCATTGCTTAAACAGGAAGAGAATGAAAGAATTTAGGTTTTGTGGGTGTGGTTGTTTTATTTGGGTTTTTTGTTTTGTTGTTTTTAGAGTTTTGAGTCTAGGTTGAATTGTGGCAATTTTGGTTGGTTCAAGTGGTAAACCTTTATATCAGGTATTTTGATAAACATTGGCATTCTTGCTTGGGGGACAGCTTTGTTTTTAATTGACAAAAATAAACGACATTTAATTTTGCAGATCAACCAGATGCAAAGAAAGTTGCTCCCCAAAATGACTGTAAGTATTTCAAGCTGAGTTTTTGTTACGACTTTTTAAATTGCTTATATATTTATATATAAAATTATATATGTATGTGTGAATTTGTGTGCACTCGGGAGACCAGAAGATAGCATGGGAATTTCCTCAGAGTGGAGCTGCATGTAGTTGCAATCCTTTGTGTGGGTGCTGGGAACTGTTATATTTTTGGATAGGTTGAGGATTTTGGTTTGGAGAATTTTTGTTTTTGAGCCAGGCTCACTCTATAACCCTGATTGGCCTTGGCCTCACAAGAGATTCATCTACTTCTGTCTTCCCAGTGCTGGGATTAAAGGTGTGCCTTTCCATGCCAAAGAGGATAGGTAGGTATTAAGAATGTCTAGTCAGAATTCTTTTTACAGATGTATGCTTTTTTTCTTAGATAATAATTCTGTTTTAATTGTGACCATGTATGTGTAACAACTCCAGTTTTTAGGCATGTGCCACTTGAAAAAAAAAGTGTGCCATTGCTAGTATATTTGCCCTTTCTTGGCTTTCTTGCAGCCATCAGTGATGATTTGAATAGTCTGAATCTCTTATTCTCTTCAGTATATGCATCAAGAAAAGAATATAGAATACTTGGTGTGCTTGTGTTGAGTAAACTTAAACTCTGAAGTTTTGTTTGTTTGTTTTTTCCTTAAGCTTTTGGAGCACAGTTACCTCCAATGCATCAGCAGCAAAGGTATAGTCAAAACCTTAAGTACTTTGCAAGTCTTAGTTGAATTGTGTATATAACCAATCAAGTTAGTTTATATTGAAAATGTCTATATACAATTTTGTATGTGTGGTTTATTTCTGTCCTATTGGGAAGATGATTTAGAATCTTTTTCTTTCTATGTAAGAAATTAGTAATTTGAAAAATAGTTGAAATTGACACATTTTAGAAGAAAGAAAGTAAAGTAAATGGTAAAATGACATTCACTCTGACTCTTTTATATACTCAGCTGTCTTGCTCACTTACACATGCTGCCAATTTAAGAACAGGAGTCTGAGCTTTTAGGAGACCTTGGTTGGATTTATAAAACTACCTTTCATGTCCACACATCTCCCTTTGAAGAAAATACTAGTTTTTGTTATTTCTTAGCAGATCTGTAATGACAGAAGAATACAAAGTTCCAGATGGAATGGTTGGATTTAGTAAGTAACATTTTTTAGTTTCCAAAATATAAATATGCTTTAAAAATTTAAGGTAAATAATAACTTTTCCTTTTTCCTCCTTAACTAGTAATTGGCAGAGGAGGAGAACAGATTTCACGCATACAGCAGGAATCTGGATGCAAAATACAGATAGCTCCTGGTAACGTTCTTCTTTTTGTGTATGCATTTTGTTCTTCTATCTCCGGCCCCTTTTTTCTAGCCCTCGAAGTTTTTTGAGAGTGGCTAGAAAATGAGTATTTTTTTAGTTTTTGAAGATGATGATGCTACTTTTTATCTATTTTTAACCTAAGCTTTTCTTTCTATTTAATTATAGATAGTGGTGGCCTTCCAGAAAGGTCTTGTATGCTAACCGGAACACCTGAATCTGTCCAGTAAGTTTAAAAATGTTAAGTCTGCTTAGATAGCAATGTGAAGACTTTGTGTTTTCATTCTTTCCTCATCAGTGTCTTCTACTAGTGCCTTGAAAACTTCACTTTAAAGTTTATATATAGCATACCTTTCTTGAATAATAGAGATCACCATCTAAGACAGAAAATTGTTAAAAACAGGGACCAGGGAGGTAACACATCCAGGTTCTTGCTTTCCAAGTAGGAAGAACTGAGTTTGTCCCTAAGAGCGAAAACCAAAAAACTTGGCATGGTAATATGAGCAGTCTTATGGTGTTGGAAACATGCAGACTTTGGGGGCTTTGTAGTCAGCCAGCCTACACTGTTTCATGGCTTTACAGCCATTGAGAAGACCCTATTTCTAAAGGTGGTACTACGCCAAGAATGGCACTGATGGTTGTAATTTGGCCTAAACACATATGAGTTGTATTCATAGACACAAAATTACTAAAACTTGTTTGACTTACATATAAATAAGTTGATGATGTCATCTAAACTACCGAAATCTTCTTTAACACTCATTGTCGTTTGTTGTTGTTTGGTGGTTGGTTTTGTTTTGTTTTTCTAGATAAGGTTTCACTGTGTAGCCCTGGCTGTTCCTTTGTAGGTCAGACTGACCTCAAACTCACCTCCTAAAGGTGTCCACCATCCCTGCCCCACTCAGTGTCTTGTTACTTCCTGTTGCTGTGGCAAAACACCAAGGAGGGCAACTTAGAAAAGAGTATTTTATTAGGCTCATGAAATCAAGCAACCACGCCAGCTTAAGCTCATTTACTGAAAAGTTGTGAGAAGTTACTGCCTCATCCTACACTGAAACACAGCCTTCCGTTGTGTTCATTTGCCTAAGACCATTTCTTCCTACTTCAAGACATCTTTCTTATGACTAAATTACTGTATTTATTTGGTTCATGGTCACTTTATTACTGCCCCTTTTCACATTCCCTTTGACTTTGCTTTTTCTTCCTGCCTCACCATGCATATGTGTATCCAAATTCAACTGCTGTATGACACCAATGATTAGAATCAAATTGATTGACTCTGTTATGTTTCATTTTTGGGTAAGGTTGGTTATGCTACACATTTTTATATTAATTTGTTTACAGATCAGCAAAAAGATTACTGGACCAGATTGTTGAAAAGGGAAGACCAGCACCTGGCTTTCATCATGGTGATGGACCTGGAAATGCAGTTCAGGAAATCATGATTCCAGCCAGCAAGGCAGGACTCGTTATTGGAAAGGGGGGAGAGACTATTAAACAGCTTCAGGTACTGTTATGATAACAATTATTATTATTCTGTCTTTTAAAAGCCAGTTACTATTATTTTTTGTTGTTGTTAACTTGCATTATTTTCCTGATTATAATAGGAACGGGCTGGTGTTAAAATGGTTATGATTCAAGATGGGCCTCAAAATACTGGTGCTGATAAACCTCTTAGGATTACGGGTGACCCATACAAAGTTCAGGTAAGCCTTACTTTGTCATTTATATAAAACGGCAGGAGAGGGGTGATAATAAGCATTAAACTGTTTTGAGAATTTTTCTAAATTAGATAACTCTCTATTTTAGCAAGCCAAGGAGATGGTCTTAGAATTAATTCGTGATCAAGGTGGTTTCAGAGAAGTGCGGAATGAGTATGGCTCAAGAATAGGAGGAAATGAAGGGATAGACGTAAGTAAACATGCTGGATCCGGAATTGGGTCCTATCCACAAAGTGCTTTCGTGTTATTCTTTTTATACATCCCTTTTCTCGATTTCTTTCTTGTTACTGTTTGACATGATCATTTACTATATTTTTATGATTTGGTAAAGATGAATTTTTGAGAAATTATATATATATTTTGAAATATTTATTTCTTATGTATACAATATTCTGTCTGTGTGTATGCCTGCAGGCCAGAAGAGGGCACCAGACCCCTCTACAGATGGTTGTGAGCCACCATGTGGTTGCTGGGAATTGAGCTCAGGACCTTTGGAAAAGCAGGCAATGCTCTTAACCTCTGAGCCATCTCTCCAGCCCCGAGAAATTATATACATTTATTTATTTATTTATTTGTTTGTTTATTTGTTTATTTATTTATTTATTTATTTATTTGAGGCAGGGTTTCTCTGTAGCTTTTTGGTTCCTATCCTGGAACTAGCTCTTGTAGACCAGGCTGGCCTCGAACTCACAGAGATCCGCCTATCTCTGCCTCCCGAGTGCTGGGATTAAAGGCATGCGCCACTACCGCCCGGCAAAATTATATTTTTTAATATACTTCATCTTTTACTTCCTTAAGGTCCCAATTCCAAGATTTGCTGTTGGCATCGTAATAGGAAGAAATGGAGAAATGATCAAAAAAATACAAAATGATGCTGGTGTTCGAATTCAGTTTAAGCCAGGTAAGTAAGGTATATTTGGTGTTCTAAGAATTGATAGCTACTCATAATTGTTAGACACTCATAATTGTTTTGTCATAATTCCTTGTTTCTTTCTTTTTTTTTTTTTGTAGATGATGGAACAACACCTGATAGGATAGCACAGATAACAGGACCTCCAGACAGATGTCAGCATGCTGCAGAGATTATCACAGACCTTCTACGAAGTGTTCAGGTTTGATAGGAAATTAACATTTTCAGTTTGTTTTCATTGGAAGTTTTTATCATACCTGAAAAGTGCCCCTCCATATTATATTAGAATCTGTTGGTGTATTAAAATGACTAAACATTTACATTGTTTTAAGATAAAAATTTTAAGGGCAGAAGAACTGCTGCAGAAACACTGCAGAAAAAGTAGGGTGTCAAAAGCTGTGTCAGAGACAAGTGTTCATGTAACCCCAAACCCCACAGGGTCTGATGGCAGACATGGAGAGGTCCAGGAAGGGCTTCTTAAATGCTTGTCACAGTTCTGTGAAGACAGGCAGAGCTACACAGAAATCCTGTCTCAAAAGAAAAAGGAAGTTATTGATTAATTGAATATTTTTGTCAAGTAATATTTAAATCATCTCTTAATTTCATTGTTGAGAAATAGGAAAGTTTGGAAATAAAACTATTAATTTTGTTAAAGCATTTCTTTGTTCATTTTTTCCCCTCCTTTCAGGCTGGTAATCCTGGTGGACCTGGACCTGGTGGGCGAGGACGAGGTAGAGGTCAAGGCAACTGGAATATGGGACCACCTGGTGGACTACAGGAATTTAATTTCATTGTGCCAACTGGGAAAACTGGATTGATAATTGGAAAAGGCAATGTATTTTAAATTCTTTGTTAAACATAACTGATTTTTCTGGACACTTTATTGTACACAAATGGTATTGATTTTTTGTTTGTTTTTGGAAGTATTTTAGTAGGAAAGGGATTTTACATGGCAACTAAAACAACACTGTTAAAAATGGGATTTGTGTTTCATTGGCTTCTAGGGAAAGGGGTCAGTTATCCATTGAAGAAATAAAACTTGATCCTAATTGAATTAGGGGTGACTGGTTTTGTTATTTGGGATTGTATTTAGGTTAATTTTTTTTTTGTTTCTTACAAAAGCTCTTTTGAAGTTTTACTGTTTTTACCCATGTTAGGATTTATATATTTGAATAGACTTTACTGTATTTGGTATGAGTTGTAGATAGAAGACCAGAATAAGTAGAAAATCCTAACAAATTATTGTCCAATGGAATACTATCAAACTTTATTAAGTAGGTGTTTTTTAAATTACAGCATTTTTTATATTCTTTGAGCTAATTTTTTTTTCTTTTTTTAGGAGGCGAAACCATTAAAAGCATAAGCCAACAGTCTGGTGCAAGAATAGAGCTTCAGAGAAATCCTCCTCCTAACGCAGATCCTAATATGAAGTTATTTACAATTCGTGGCACTCCACAGCAAATAGACTACGCTCGGCAACTCATAGAAGAGAAGATTGGGGTGAGTACCCTTTAAACTTGTTTATAATGTAGTTCCTGGTACTTCAACTGTACCATGGGAAAGTGTAATTTGTCATCTGAAAGTACAGCTTTTGTGGTACAGCACACAATCATGTAACAATATAGGAAAGATGTCCAGAATTACAAGTATTCTTGTTAACCATGCCACTTCACAGTTGAGTGTCCATAGATCAGAGATAATATTAGATCTGGCAGCAGTTGGGTAGCCTAACTAGTTACAGGAGTTCAGTGTTTATCAAGGCCCACACTACCCATCCCTGCTGCATCAAAGTAGTGAGTTAAGGTATTTATCTCCCATTCTGCCGAAGTAATTTATAATTTCTGACTGTTGGACTGGCTACCAATTATCAGAGGTTTGAAACGTAGACTAGTTTGATTCTTCTGGAGTTCCTTGGCCACCTAGCCCAGCAAAATCCATGTTTGTAGGAGGAGGGGGCTACTTGTTTGTTCCAGGCCGCCCTAGCTAGCTTAGCCCTAAAATAAGTACACAGAAACTGTAGTAATTAAATCACTGCTTGGCCCATTAGCTATAACTTCTTATTGACTAACTCTTAATTTAATCCATCTCCATTAATCTTTGTATCGCCACATGTCTGTGGCTTACCAACAAGATTCTAACTGGCGTCTCACAGGCAGAGAATCCATGGCTTCTCTCTGACTCTTTTCTTCTCCCAACATTCAGTTCTGTCTTCCCTGCCCTATCAACAGGCCAAGGCAGTTTCTTTATTCATTAATGGGAATGACAGCACATAGAGGGGATTCCCACATCACGTTTGCTTAGAGAGACCACTCAGTGAAAGACACTGGAGGAGTCGGTGTTGATCCTGGCTTCCACAAGCACCAGTGCATCTGCACCCACACTAACAAGGCACATGGAGACAGCATACTACACAGAAATAAAATGAAAGTAGAGTAGAACAGTGTCTATTTTAACAGAGATATTCCACCTGGCGTTGGTGGCACACACCTTGAATCCCAGCACTTGGGGGGCTGTTACAGGTAGATTTCTGAGTTCACGGCCAACCTGATCTACAGTGAGTTTCAGGACAGGGCTAGATAGAAAGTTTTCTGGTAGTGCAACAGAGACTTGACCACTATGACTTTATAATGAGGCAGATAGGGGTTCACCTCATTGGTGGTTTTTTTTTTTAAACAACAAAGGAAGTTTGAAAAATGCCTCAAGTTTGAATATACACCTTGTAATTGTTCATAAACTGAAGATATTTGCAAGTCAAGCAATGCCAAAAACTGACACCAAAGAGTAGAAAGATGGGTAACCACATTTTCATTTTTCTGGGTTTGTTTTTGAGACAGTGTAGACAAGGCTGGCCTTAAATGCAAAGGTCTGCCTGCCTTTTCTTCTCAGTGGTGGAGTAAGCATAAACCACTGTGTGCAGCTGATTTTTTTTTCCTTAGCCTAATAGACCTAGATCAGGGTTTCTGTTGAGTCATATTGAGAAACAATATTAACGGTTTGGTTTAGTGCTTACTACAGCATAAATGTCCTAGTAAACATTAGTAGTGAGGAAGATGATAGCCAAATTCAGTTTAGGTATTTTGTCAGGCTGCTGAGTTGTCTTAATGTGCCACCAGAACTGATGACTGGAGTGCTACATGGAGTCCTCATGGTGGCAGGAGAGGACCAGCTACCAAAAGGTTGTCCCCACATTCACAGTGTGGCATGTGCACGTTCATACTCAAAGGAAGTAATTTTGATGGGAGAAGCATTTTCTGGGACTGTAGAGATGGCACAGCAGTAACAATTCTAGAAGACCCAAACTGAGTTCCCAGAAAGCCTATAACTCAAGTTACAAGAGTAACATCTCTTGTTACTGTTGATGTTTTGAGACAGGGTTTCTCTGTGTAACAGCTGGCTTGGAACTCATTATGTAGACCAGGCTAGCTTGGAACTCACAGAACTGCCTCCCAAGTTGCTGGGATTAAAGGTATGTGTTGCCACTGTCCAGTGGATGTGGTGCTCTTTAAGGTTGATTGTTATGTATACAGTATTCTAGCTGCTTACTAAAAAAGGGCACCAGATCTCAGATGGTTGTGAACCACCACGTGGTTGCTGGGAATTGAACTCAGGACATCTGGAAGAATAGCCACTGCTCTTAACTTCTGAGCTTTCTCTCTAGCCCTTAAAATTTTTAAAGATTGTAAGCATTTTGTTCAAAAGTATTAATATTAGTTGTCAGTTGTAAAAAAGAAATGTTTTATGACATCTAAATCTAATGATTCTTGTAGGTTTTGCAGGGTGGCCTATCAAAAAAAGAAATGAAGGAAGCCAAGTAAAATAGCACATGTCTTTAATCCTCCCAACACTTGGAAGGTAGAGGCAGACGAATCTCATGTGTCAGCCTGGTCTACATAGTCAGTGAGATCTTACTTCCAGATAAGGGAGGAATGGTAAAAAGTGTTCTGTTGAGGTTATATAGAATAACCGTGATGTGTTGTGTTGTATCAACTGTGGAGGAATTTTATATGCTATTTAGAAAGTTATGACGGGTACAACATAGGGACGGTAGATGAAATTATTGGTTTAAATGGGATTCCTGTGACAGAAAGTTGTTTGGGATACTAGATTGAGAATTAAAAAGTGTTCCCTAGACAATATGCAGTTTGGGAAATATATTGTCAGAATGGTTGTCTGATACTAGGAAAGTAAAAGAACTAGGTGGTCTAATTTTTTTTTAAAAAAATGAGAAATAGCATTGTTTGAAAAAGAGTAAAAAGCTAAATGGAATTGCTAGTGCTCATTTTAATGAGTTTCACATTTTATAATCTGAGATTTTTTTTGCAGCTTCAGGAGAGGAAGGTAAATTTAAACTTGTTACTTGAGTAGAAATGAAAGAATAGTTGGCCTTGGGGTTGCTTAGCCATTACACTTGAGTGTATTTTATGTTTTGTGTGCCTTTTTTGTTATTGTTCGGTTTTTCTTTTTTTCTTTTTGCAGGGCCCAGTAAATCCTTTAGGGCCACCTGTACCCCATGGGCCCCATGGGGTTCCAGGTCCTCATGGGCCTCCTGGGCCTCCAGGGCCTGGAACTCCAATGGGACCATACAACCCTGCACCTTACAATCCAGGACCACCTGGTCCAGCTCCTCAGTAAGTACTAGATTTGGTTGGTTCTGGGTTTTCCCTAAAGATCCTAGGCTGAGATGGCTCAGCAGTTAAAAGCACGTAATACTCTTACAGAGGGACCTGGATTCAGTTCCCAGCAGCACACGGTGGTTTACAACCATCCATAACTCCGGTTCCAGGGTATCTGACACCAGTTGTATGTGGTTGGTTGCACATCACATACACAGGCAGAACCTACACATAAAACAAATTTTTTTTTCATAAAACAAATTTTTATTTCTTTTAATAGAGATTCTGACTTTTGGTGAATGGTATTTGTGTTTGTCTTTTCAGTGGTCCTCCAGCCCCATATGCTCCCCAGGGATGGGGAAATGCATATCCACATTGGCAGCAACAGGCTCCTCCTGACCCAGGTAGAGGATAAGATTATCTATGATTCTACTTTGTATATAACATTTTTGCTGTTTTTCAGCAGTGTTGGGCAGTCTCCCTGCAGTGTAAGACTGGTAGAATTTTTTTGTCTCTGCATTTTTGAGCCAAGGTCTCAGCCTATAAAGCTCAATGTGGTCCTCAGCGTCTCTTACAGTGTAATATAGCTCAGTTTGGTTTAAAATTAACTTACTTAGCTGAAATCAATTGCTATAAAAAGTACAGTGTCTCAAGCTTTAGATAACATTGCTGTTTCATATGTTGTGACTTTGTAGTAGTTCCTATTTATAAAGTGTATCTAACAGTGCAAAGTTCTCAGAGAGGATGAATATAAATTATTTTATTGCTGATAAGATACCTTAAAATATTAGTAAAAATTAAGTCCCCATTGCATACCAAAACTCTAAAATACATTCATTTTTTCTTCTAATCTGAATTTTCTTTATCATCCTGTTCTCATTTACATTCTCACAAAATGGTTTTGTTTCCCCTCCATCACAAGCAAAACCGTCCACTAATTTGGTCGTCCGTTCCCCTCTCCCCCGGCCCCCAACACTCACACACACACACATTCCAGCCTCTGTAGTTTAGAATTCAGTGGAGAAATTTCAAAGAATATGTTCTTAGTTGTAGATTACTTTCTACATAGTATTTTTTTTTTCAAAAAACCAAAGCAATTGTGTTAAATATAATTGCTTTGCTGGATTTGTTAAACATTTTAAATTTTAATATTTTAATGTGACCTGATAATAAATTATCATAGGAACTTTGCTCAGTCACCAAATAACTACACAATTTCTGTTCATTTAAGAAACAACTTGAGAGCTGGAGTGATGGCTCAGCAGTTACTCTGTCTGCTCTTCCTTCCAGAGGTCATGGAGTTCAGTTCCCAGAAACCACATGGTGGTTCAAAACCATCTGTAATGGGATCTGGCGCCCTCTTCTGGCCTGGAGGCACACATACAAATCTCTAAACATAGTATAAAAAAATTTTTTTTTAAATGAAAGAAACTGCTTGAGCCAGGTGATGATGGCACATGTCTTTAGTCCCAGGAGGCAGAGGCAGGCAGATCTCATGAGTTTGAAGACAGCCAGGGCTACACAAGAAAACTCTGTTTCAAAAAAAAAGAAGAAACACAACTTGGATTATGGCATCTGAGTGTGAAAGATGTGCTAATAAGCCTATTAAGGTACATTCCCAGTGTAAACAGTAATAGACTTTTAGGGTGTGGAAGAAGCATCAAGTACCTTAAAAATTAGGAGTTTACTTCATTCTAACAAGCGTTTAGGTGTGGCATGATTAAATGAAAGACTTTATACGCGTAACTTACATTGCGTAGGACTGCACTAGGAGTGGTGTTTGGGATAGCTACTGTGGTTAAGAAATTCTATAACGGCTCAGTGGTTAAAAGCACTAGCCACTTTTCAAGAGAACCTGAGTTTGAGTCTCAGCACTCACACAGTGCCTCATAGCCACCTGTTTAGGCTTAAAATCAAGATAGGTTAGTTATATTTCTATAACTGGTTGATTTGAGTTTTTACCTAAGACTGTCTTCTTCATCTTAAGTGGATAATTGGACTGATACTGTGTTAAAGAATAGTGATTCTCAGTACCTTCTAGTTACAAGGAAAACACTTGTTTAGGTAAAGAAAGCTTGGTGCAGGGGATGCTAATCATAATCAGAGGCCGTGGTGACTGGTGACAAGTCCAGCGTTTTTTTCGGCTTTGAGTGTTGGGAAGTCCCAAAAGAGAGAAATGGGGCTGATGGAAAGGACAAGCATGAAGACCCAAGGTCCATCCTTACCACCTGAAGTGACTGCAGTGCTGAGGAGGAGCCCTGACCTTTCCTCAGCCATAACTCCTTTTCCAAGAGACTCCTCACTAACCTGCACATTTGTGTAGATGCACACATAATACATAATTAGAAGTAAAATAACTTCAGTTTGAGAACGTCCGAAGTCAGTCATTGCCCTCTATGCACATGTGCACACAGAGCAAACATGCCCCCACACACCTACACAAAAGGATAAGCTAGGAGGTTGAGTCATGAAAGCCATTGACATGTAATTCCAGCACTGGAGAAGTAGAGGCATTGGGCACCTGCCTGAGCCACATGGGACATTTTTTCAGAAATGTTTTTGTGGGTAATATTAAGTGATATACTATGCTTGGGATATCCTAATGGTTGTAGAAAAATTACAAAATAATTTCAAGGTTTTGACAATGGTGAAATACAGACTGTATTTTTTGTACAAATTAGCTCGTAGATGTCTTCTCTACAGAACTGTTGCTGAACTTATTTTGGGCGCCGGGGGTGGGGGGGGGAGCAAAGATACAGGATTACGCCAAGGCAAACCATTTGAAGCCAAAAGGTCAATCCTTCATATCCTGGTTCCATCATTCACTAGTTTTGTAACCTAGGAAATTACTTTACCTGAGGCCCAAGTTTCTGAACTAAAAGTTAAGTGTTAACAATGATACTAAAAAAAAAAAATTGAAAGTTTTATTTGCTGTTGTCAATTTTTCAGTTTGTCAGGAATCCCCAGAAAGATAAACATTAATTGTGGAGTTTACATATAAACCTTGAAATTTTTCTTTCTGTTTAAATTCTAGCTAAGGCAGGAACGGATCCAAATTCAGCAGCTTGGGCTGCTTATTATGCGCACTATTACCAACAGCAGGCACAGCCCCCGCCTGCAGCTCCTGCAGGTGCACCAACTACAACCCAAACGAACGGTCAAGGTAACTACGGTAATTAAAAATTTTATTTTCTATTTTAAAGCCAAAGCTTGTGTTTCGACTTTATATATGTTTACTAGTGTGTCATACCAAAACTTCCTTTATTTTACTTTCAATCCTGGGAATTGAACCCTGGACCTTGTGCATACTCTGCTAATACCATCACTAGGTTAGATCTCTGGGCCTAAGGTTTTGAAGAGTCATGTGACTGTGGGTAAGCATACTAAATCACTTTGAAGTAGTAATAAACTTTAGTCTTTGTTCTGTTCCCCTTTTACTCCATTACCCGGATATAGATGTCTGTTAATTATGAAAAGCACTACTGAAAGCTGTACCTGGAGACATGAAGTCATATTATCCTTATACATACTTGTGTACTCATTCCAAAATGAATAACCATCGTGGTCTTTTAGAGTCTGTACTCAGCATTGATACGCCACTGCTGTGCACAGCCCTTGCTTAGATTCGCCAGTTGTCCCAGTGTTTCTATCGAGATAATCTAGTATCATACAACATATTTATTAGGTCTGTTGTGTCTAATCAAGCTGGAGCAATTTCTTGGTCTTTCCTTTTATGTCTCTAAGAAGAGTATAACTCAATTGTTAGGTAGCTGTCAGCTTAAGTCCCTTGGAGTACTAACCCTGATCTGCCATGTTTTTGTATTATGGTACCACCATTTACTATAGGAAATTACTTAGTATTTTTTGGTACATTTTACTGGAATTATATCACTAGTCTGTCTGTTCATCACACTTCTCCCTCAGCCTTAGTCTCTATTAGTAGCCTGCCTTAGTAAACTACTGTTACTATAACTGTTAACTGTTGGTTGCTATCATTGTATACTGCTATTTTATTGCAAGGAATAGCTTTCCTTTTATTTTAACTGCTTTCATTATATTGTCCTAGATTTGGGTGGTTGGGATTATCTTCAAGGTGGCTCTGGTGTCCTTCTGACATTCTTCAGGTGCTTCCTTAGTACCTAACACAGTAAGATACTTTGTCTTCTGAGCTCCAATCAATGATTCATTCTTTTTTTTTTTTCAAGGGTAGAATTTTGAAACCAGACCAAGTATACTCATTGATATTTAAATGTCACTGATCGTAACCCTTTCTAAAATAGAACTAGAAAATATGTTTTGGGGCTGACGCTTAATAGTACTTGTTCTGCAGAAGACCCAGGTTCGATTCCCAGCACCCATGTGGTGACTCACACTGTAACTAATTTCAAGGGATCCAGTGCCCTCTTCAGACCTTTGAGAGAACCAGACACCTTCAGTGCGCAAATAAGCATGTGTGGGCAAAATAATCATACAGAAATAAAACGATCTAGAAAAGTTTTTTAAGTATGTTTGTATACATGCAAGCTAATACATACCTAATAAAAATAGCATGATTATCTGCTTATTTTTTAAAACATTGACATTCTATTCTAATGTTTCAAAACTGTTATCAGCTTTTTAACTTTTGTACTTAAAAATAGCCAGAAACCTCATGTCCTATGTTTCTTTCATGTGCATTTTCTTAGTAGCCCTTGTTAGCAGTTTCTCTGCCTCCTTTCGTGCCTACTGTCGCGTGTCCCCCACTAGTGTACTTACAGCTCCAGGATAGATAGTGTGAACTCCACGTTCATGGTGCAGAATCGCCTTCGAAACTTAAATCTTGTTTGTTGTTTTGTTTTATTTGTTGTTTTGTTTTTTAACAAGGAGATCAGCAGAATCCAGCTCCAGCTGGACAGGTTGATTATACAAAGGCTTGGGAAGAGTACTACAAGAAAATGGGTATGCTGTATATTTAATTTCATTAATTAAATCAAAGAACTTAGTAAATATGTATTAAAATGCTGGATTTTGCTTAGAAATTTGTTTTTAATATTTTAGGTAAATGATCCATATTTTTATAATGTTGAAATTAAGAATATCAAGGGTGTCATTCTAAAATCATTGAACTTGCAGCATATTAAGAACATTCTGAGAATTTCTTAAATTTGTGCTTATGTAGCAAGAAAATGTATTCGTCAGCAAGCTAGTAATTAAAAGAAATTTCCTTACTAGAAAGTAATACATAGCTTTACTTTTATTATTGCTATACTTTTGTGTGATGTTCTAACTAGAATAAGGTTAAATTTTAGAGCCCCAAGCAAAGCGATTGTGTCATCTTCAATATTGCTGTCAAATAAGCAGGAAATTAAGACACAATGACAGATTGCTTTAATCTTTTACATGCATTGAAAAAAATTATGGCTTTTTAAAAAAAAAGCTTTGTGTTTGACAACTATTGAATGTATGCCTCACATAGCCATGATGGCTGTGTAAAAGTACTTCCAGCCGGAGATACAGCTTTCTACAAAGCTGCTTCCAGATTAAAGAGGTTTCCTACTTGCACAGCCGTTTAGAGAAGTGATGTGCTTCATACTCCTGAGACTTCACAGATGTGCTAGCTTACTTTTTTAACCTCACTATTCTCAGGCAGGTTATGACCGTTAAGCATTTGTACTAGAAACTTTCTAACCATGAAATAGTGTTCTGTGTGATTAGCATGACGACATAATTTGTTATCTCAACTGGGGCACTTTAGAGAAAGAATTGAAATGTATTAATCATTGTGTGATAGCCAGTGGTCAAGGCATATAGCCACCCTAACTGCTGAAATAACGGTACTTTTTTTAAAATAAGGAATTGAGTATGAAGAGGCCAAAAAGCATTAACTCCATGTGTAATTTCACCATGTGTGTTGATTTGTTGGAGACCAAGGCCTGCTAACTGATATAGGTGATTGTGGTAGAATGAGTTTGTTTACATGACATCAAATCAGTTTTGTTTAGTTAATTGTAGCTTTTGTTGGATATAGACATTTTAACTCACTTTGATTTTAGTTTTCTGCTTTCTAGCATTTTCCAGCACACCATTCTGTGAATATCTGGGTTCAAATCCCCATTGCATCTTAAAATGCCAAACACGGCCAGTGCATGTCCTGGTAACCCCAGTTGGAGAGCTGTTTTCCAGGAACTTGCTAACCAGTGTATTTGAAATGGAAGAGAGAAGAAAATAGAGGAGAAAAAAGTCTTGAAGGCTCTTGGTCTAGTTTAGGTAGTACCGTGTTTGGCTAGCATAGATGGGCTCTGGGTTCATCGTGTGTGTAGGTGTGTGGATTATCTCCAAAGGCATTTTTCTTGCTTTCCCAAATAGGCTGACCAGGTTTCATAATTATAGTCATTGTGAACTGCTTCGAAAACACCAAAGATATTTTCTCCCTCCCTCCCTCCCTCTCTCTTTCTCTCTCTCTTGGGGTTTCAAGACAGGATTTCTCCGTATAACAACAGTTAAGGCTGTCTGGGAACTTGCCTTGTACTAGGCTGGCCTCAAACTCAAAAAGATATGTCTGCCTCTGCCTCCTCAAGTGCTGGGATTTAAGGTGTGCGCCACCACTACCTGGCAGCTCTGAAGATTCTTATAGATGAAGGAAAAGATGTTTAAGAGTCATTACGAAGAGCAAAATAGAGTGGTAGAGGTTGCAGGTTTGGGTGTTGGTTTTTTTGTTTGGTTGGTTTTTTTTTTTGTTTTTTGTATTTTTTTTTTGGTTTTTGGAGACAGGGATAGGGTCTCTCTGCAGCTTTTTAGAGGTTGTCCTAGAACTAGCTTCTTGTAGACCAGGCTGGCCTCGAACTCGCAGAGATCCACCTACCTCTGCCTCCCAAGTGCTGGGATTAAAGGCATGTGCCACCACTGCCCGGCTGAGGTTGCAGGTTTAATAAAAACTTCGGTAATCAGTAAAGAATTAGGCATCAGATAAAGGTAAGGTAATTCCTGTTTAGAGGAGAGTAGGTGAAGTCATCTTGGAAGGCATATACTACAAATTTCTGGTATCTACATACACATACACAGCTTCCGTGCCCAAACATACACAGCACAATTTTTTATAGCCCTTACGTTTCTAAGTACTAATTTGGTGTTCTGAAGGCATCTAATACCTTAAAGCCCAGAAGACATAGCTGTGGAACAAATGCAGGTCTATCAAGAGATAATTGAACACTGTGATGTGTTTAATAAAGACGACTCTTAACACTGTTGTAGAGGTGATGATGCTTTCTATTGAGCTCTGTGGAAATATTGGGTAGTGTCCTGCTAAGATGTAGACCAGACTCCAGTGTTAGAAAGGTAGAGACTAAAGGGTAAGGACGTGGGTGTGTGAGATCTAGACCGAATTAAGTCATTAGTGCTCAGAGTTGTTTGCAGATTTGGGGTTTTCCTAGAGACTGTGAGTCTGAAGAGTGCTTTACATGTCCGTCCATAAGTATCTTATGTCATTGTGCATAGCCAGATTTGCTCTCACGTACAGTTTTATAAAGGATATTGTGTGATTTTTATACCCTGTTGGAGAGTTTTCTAAATATTGTTTTGAATTGCATCTATCTCCTTATAAGGTCCAAATGTTAAAACCAAAAAGTTATTTATGGAAGCAAAAGTAGAACTAGGGAATTTTTGTAGTAATAGAAAGGTTTTTACATTGCCCAAACAAACCCCCACCCAGCACATTGTAAGGTTAAGTCATAGATCTCAGTTTTTGTTCACGTGGCTGACCTTTATTCTGTGAACACGTTTTATGGTGTGTGACAGGATGCTTTCTGAAACTGTAAAATATAAAAGGTGTCCCTTTTGTCTTCTCAGAGCTCCATGTTCATACATACTACAAGTGTTCTTTTTTGAGTTTTTTGCCTTGGAAATTTCAGAAGGGTGGGGAAGTTGTACATGAGTCATAGGTTTGGCCGGTGTGTTGAGCTAAATGTACTCAGTTTATATATTTTATGCCTGAGCCATTACAAAGTAAGTTGCAGGCTAGTTTATTTTAAATACATTATACTCTATGTTCCTAACTATTGTAATAATGTCCCTACCAAGAAACTGTCTCTGCAGTTAACTTGTTTTTGTTTACAGAATCTGTCCAGTATTCCTATGATTTGATGACTGTATTTCTCATTTGATAACTCAAAATGGTCACTCTGCTCAGAAGCAACAAAACTACTCATGGAAGCTGAGTTTCATTTGATTCATTGATCTTGTCCTTTTTATCAGTTGCCAGATTATTTTTAGCAAAACTGTACTCTGATATGAACACAGTAGGTCTTTTGTGTTATGGCATGTGTGTGTGTTTTATAAATATTTTTTTATAAAATATTGATTTTAAATATTTATAAATATCAGTAGTTCTCTATTGTAGTTTAAGACCAATATAACAGATGACCAAAATGGATAAAAGAATAGTGAGCCAGGTGTGGTGGCGCGTGCCATTAATCCTCAGGAGGCAGAGGCAGGTACCTCTCTGAAGATGAAGACAGCCAGGTCTACATAGCAAGAACTCTAGGCCAGCCAAACTGGATCTTGAAATCCTGTCTCAATGTCAAACAAACAAACAAGACCGAACAGAACCTCCATGGTGACTGCGGCACAAACCTTTAGTCCCAGCACTGGGAAGGCAGAGGTAGGCAAATCTCTGAGTTCGAGGACAGCAAGGACGTCAGGAACCCTGTCTCAAATCCAGTGGGGGCGGGGGACGACAACGACAAGTTTCTTCTTGCCTGTCAAAGATAATGTCTGAATCTTTGCCTTTGTTTAAGGCTGTGCGAGTTTTCGTTTTGTCATTGTCGATAGCGCGATGAACTAAAAGACTAAAATCTGTGGTTAAGATGAAAAGAGCATTTTTTTTGTTTCTTTATGCGTGCTGCACCTTTTTTTCTCATTCTCCCTTCCTCTCTCTTTAAGGCATAATAAGATAAACAGTAACTGAAGGGTCAATGAGACACATATATAATCCCAGCACTTGGGAAGTTGGCAAGAGGATTACAAGTTCTGAGCCAGCCTGTGCTGCCTAAGTGAAACCTGACTCAAGATAACCAAGAACCTCTATGCCTGTCATTATAAAGCTGTGCGAACAGTGGGTGGAAATTTGTGTTAAAATCCAGGGGGCTTTCTTTAGGTCAACAAGGGCAGACAAGATTATTCACAGGCTTGGGAGGAATATTACAAGAAGCAAGGTATTATTTTTACTAGCCAAGATATTCTATGAGATTTTTAATTATATATGGTTGGAGCAATAAAGTTCCTCTCTTTCCCTGAAGGTCAAGCAGTTCCTGCTCCTACTGGGGCCCCACCAGGTGGGCAGCCAGATTATAGTGCAGCCTGGGCTGAATACTATAGACAACAAGCAGCATACTATGCCCAGACAAGTCCCCAAGGAATGCCGCAGCATCCTCCAGCACCTCAGGTATAATACACTTGCTTTTTTTTGTGTTGTTTTTGGTTTGGTTTTGGGTTTTTTTTTTCCCTCCAACCATATTTTTTGCATGTTTGTGTGTTTGGGAATGTGTTTTACTTTTTGGTTGATAAAGTATAACTAGGAAATTGTGATGTGTTTGGGGATTTGGTTTTTAAATAATGCTTTCTGGCATCTGCGTGCTATTTTTATAATGCCTTTGATTTTAAAAATAATTTTCTTCCCCCAGGGATTTGCAAATCATGCAAGAAGCCACCATCATTTATATTAACCAGTTTTTCTTTCTTAAAGGATTCACTCCTGAATTAGCTCCATTTAAAGGATTTTCTTTAACTTTTTGTGTATCTCTTATGTATCTCTTCTGCACAGGGCCAATAATAAGAAGTGGACAATACAGTATTTGCTTCATTGTGTGGGGGAAAAAAACCTTTGTTAAATATATGGATGCAGACGACTTGATGAAGATCTTAATTTTGTTTTTGGTTTAAAGTAGTGTTTTCCCCCCCTTTTTTTATTTTGAAAATGTACAAACTATCTATCACTACTGATAGGAGGTTAATATTTCTGTGTAGAAATGAAAACTGGTTTGTTTTTAGTCTTTAGTGTAGATGTACACATTCCAGCAAATGTATTTGCAACTATTATGTGGTCAATGCTTTGTGATATAAATGTACTTTTTCAATGTATACTTTCACTTTTAAAATGCCTGTTTTGTGCTTTACAATAAATGATATGAAACCTCCTGTGTCGGTAAGTTGGATATGTGGGTAAAGGATTCATAATTTCTTAGCAGTGATAAATTAAGATACATATACACAACTATATAAGCTTTCCCCATGAATTACTGAGTTTTTAAACACTGGCATGATGTTTTTCCCCTTGCAGTATAGTGGTAGATTGGAGGATCTTTTCTGTTGTATTTGGCTTTTTCAGCACAAGTAATCCTGATATCTTCATTTTTTCCTTCTATTTGATTTTAAAACTGCATGTGTATACAATGATCTTTAGTATACTTCCATTGCATTAACAGTGAAATTTCCTTTTATATGTGAGCACTGTTTATATATGAGACCTGTACTGCTGCTACAACAGTTAACCTTTCTGTTTTTCACTTATTTCCAAGACTGTTTCAGCATAACTAATTTTGAACAGTTTTCAGACAGTGATTTGAGTAGTTTATAAGAAGCTTTTTGTTTTCCATGTAAAGCAACTATTTCAATGTATATAATAGTGTGTTTCTTTCTAAATTTAGGGTAGAAAAGTAAATAGTATGCAAAAATATAGCTACATTGCATCTGCCATTGAAACATCTGGGGTATGAAAACGTTCCAGCTTTTTTCATTTTGCATTATAGATAAGCCTTGTCTTGTAATTGCACAAGTCCAGTCATTGAATCAAATTAATTTTTTGTGTACTTGAATCATTTTATTACTCTTAACATTCATGCTGAAGTTCTGATATTGTTGAAAACCATTGTTTTATTCTGCATATTTGTTGGCTCTTTGCATATTAATATATTAGACTACATGCAAATACAGTCTGTCTTGCCATTGTCTGTTGAAGTGCAGGTTTGATCCAGCCAGTATAGGACTAGCTCTGTAGGGGTGAGGAGGACTGTGCTGTGTATCATCCTTGATTGTGTTCCTTCAAGGAGCATTGCACTGTAAGTACATCAGAATGACAAATTGATGAACTGCAACAGTGTCTCTTTGTCAATGTTCCACATAATGCAATTGCTATATTTTGTGTGAATATTATGTTGGAATACAGTGCTGATATCATAGGAAAACATAAACTGCCTTTTAATATAGAATAATACATAGTTCTGTATTTTTTTTAAGTGAGCTTAATGGGTAAGTATTTTTGATATGCTTTAGCTAATAGCTAAAGAAGATTGATCATTATCAAAGTTGAATAGTATTATCTATCGGTGCTCCTAAAATGCCGATTTTTCAGTGTACGATATGCATCTTTAATAGTGATATGAAAAACTTGAAATGTGTAAGACAGTGTTTTTCAGATTGCAAATTATAAGCAATGTAGCACTTAGCATCTTTTCATAAATATGTTTTATCTGTGGTGAGCACCATGTGTTTTGCATATGCTTTAAAGGAAGAGGTATGAGGACAGAAATGTTGAGGTAATAGGGCAGAAAACAGTACAGCTCATTGTGGATGTTTTGAAATGTTTTTGATTTATGTAACTTTGAGTGACTTCCCTTACCCTTATTTAGATACGGATACGTAGTCTAGTTTGAAGTTTACTAGTTAAGGAGTTAACTATTAAGTGTAGGGTATTGACATGAACAGTTTTCAGTATTGCATGATGTTGTTGCATAGATGGATGACCTAGGAAAGTGGTGCATTTAGTAATTAAACTGAAGGAAATAGTTGAATTCAGTATCATTCACAAATTGGAGGCTGTTGATTTTGATTCGTTTAAAGTTTAAAATCCTTATTAATTGCAAACAGTGCAATTATTTATACTTCACAGTGCCTTCCCAGACCTTCCACCTTAGGTTCTGCTGCAAAAAGCAACAGGTAAGCACAACCTAAGGACATATATATAAATATATCAGTACATTGATGTTGTCCCTGTGAGGTTTTGTGGTTGTGTACTCAAAAGCAATCTGCTGCTTCCCCAAATGTATTTTGTTATTTATGCTACCATTCTAGTGGAAAGTCTGTTAATTTGTTGAAGCAACTGTTTATAATTTTGGGTAATGGTTATTTTAATTTTTTTCATTAAAATAAAATGAGTAGATTGCTGTTAAAACTGGAAAACATCCAGATCTTTTTGTACCCATTTTCCCCAAGTTATAGAAGTGTTACAGTAAGAACAGTTAAATAGTTAAGACTTAGAAAATCTTTTGGTCAGAAATTTCAACAGCCTTCACAGCCTGTTTGTATAACTGACAGGACATTTTCTTTACACTCCAAGCCTGTGGTTTTAGTTTTGGTTTTATTTTTTTACTCCTTTATTATTACTGCTTTAAAGTATAGTGATTCAGTAAGAACATTTTGGGTCAGTTTCCTAGACAGTTCTGTTTTCATGACTTGTATATGCTGACAAGGAAGACTAAGGAATACTGGCAGTAAGTTTTGAAAAAAGGCATGTGCATCAGTGAAATGTTAACTGTGTCAAATAACTTTCATAGTCTGCATAACCAAGTTTCTGGTTTATATTTTAATAACTGACGCTGCATTTATTTTTTTTTTGCCAGTTTACAATGTTTGTGTTCTTAGGAATGATGTTTAACTAGTACATATTTTGACTTAAGATGACTGTCTTAAAACAGCACCGTATCAGTTTTGTTTTTAATTCAGTTTCTAAATGTGCTGATCCTATTAAAAAACTCCTGCTTATCTTTACAACAAAGAAAAATATTCAAAAATACTGCCTTCATTTTCACACACAGTGCTGAAGATGCTGCAAGCACCAAATCATAGCTCATAATATCAGGTCCTGAGATAGTTACCCATAAAGAGGAATCCTTTGAGTGTATGCCATTGGTGAGCCGATGAGCATGGACCATAGAAGGGCTCAATGTAGAAGGTAAAATTGGCAAATCATAATTGAGAAATATGAAATGTATTCCCATACATAATATGGTATAGGGTATGATGTACCTGCTCTTAATCTTGATCACTTTTCATTTTAAAGTGCTATTCACTTAAATGTTCCATGAACTGTTAAAATTATATAGTTGTTGCACACACTGTGTGTGTGAGTGTGTGTGTGAGAGAGGGCGGGGGGGGGGGGGGAGATAGGTTGGGCCGGTATCTCTTTAGAGCCTGTGAAGTTTTGGTTAGCTGTAGTTGGCGTTTGGAAATCTGGATGAATGCTTATAGATATTGGGGATTGTTTCTGTCTTGTGAGAAGTTTCAATTCATTACCATAAACCTTCACTGGTTTAAAGCATTTTAAATAGCACCAAACTTAACTTGTAAATAAACTTGAAAGCAGAAAAGGTGCCAGTTGATTTGAATTCAGCAGATTTTTAAGGTAGAAAATTGAATGGTTTAGCTTGAAATTAAACTCATATTTAAACAAGTTTACAGATTTTTTAATGACATACATGTTAGTGGAGTGATAACTTAGTGATTGCTTTGATGTTTGTTTCAGAAATGTATACTTGTTTTTTAGTAATGAGAATCATTTTGATAATATTAAAACTAGTAATTTGATACTAATTATAAAGTGTATTAAACAAATATCTTGGTAGTTAATTCATTAAAGTCAGTTTAGATAGGAATAGCAAGTGCTTCCCTAAGTTTTCATTCACTTTTGAATGCTTTGCCAATACAACCAGTTCTTCCTAAAAATGGTTAACATGTTGTATAGAATGTTGATGTAGAATTAACTGATCACTGGAGATGTCTTCTTTTTCTTTTTTGTTTTTATTTATTTATTTATTTATTTTTGCGAATTCTGCCTGGCTTTAAAATGCATTTTCATAATACTTAGATAATTTGACCGAAAATGACCCTACTTTTTGTTTGATCAGTCAGTTGAATTGAGAAATTTTTTTTTAAATGATGGCTTTAAAAAAGCAAATGCCAGGGCTTTAGTTTCTTGAATGATACCCTAAAGAAACTCTTAATGTATTTGCAAATATATATATATTTTCTTATGCATGCTCGATGCATTTTCGTCCTGAGAAAAGTGTTCTCTACAGAAACTACCCGTGTGTTAAAAGAAGATTGGCTTAAAATGGCTACTGTGATGGGAACAGTGTCTTAGGGAGATGCAGCTTGGACTGGAGGTAAATTGAATACTTTACAAACTGGTTTAGAGTTTTGCTTTATTGACATTGTATGTAAAGGGCATTGGATTGTTGTTATTTTGTATTCTTTATGGTTTTCTTAATTTAAAACAATAAATGTACAGTGATGACTTACCAGAGTGCTTTTTTGTCTTTTTGTGTCTTTGATATGTATACTGAGTTAAAATTTTTCTCCTTTATTTCTGTCATTAAAAATTTACTGTGAAAAAAATACTGGTGGTGGTTTTGCCTTTTTAATTCTAATGATAAGTTGTTTAAACTTTTAAAAGAGCAGATAGCCCATTGCATAGCTTTTTTTTTTTTTCCCGAGACAGGGTTTCTCTGTGGTTTTGGAGCCTGTCCTGGAACTAGCTCTTGTAGACCAGGCTGGTCTCTAACTCACAGAGATCCGTCTGCCTCCCATTGCATAGCTTTTAAAATAAGAAAAAAAAAAGGCCTTTTGATGCACAGGTAATTTTATTATGGTTTCATAATGTAAAATAAAATTGTTTCTAAGAAATTGAATATAAATATAAAACAACCAAATAATAGAACATAAGTTATAATTATTTACAGACTTCTTTGTTGTTATTAGAGACAGTCTCTCTATGTAGTCTTGACTGTCCTGGAACTCACTATGTAGACCAGACCAGGCTGATCTTGAACTCATAAAGCTAGAATTTTAAAATCACTTTTCCCTGAATCTAATCCTCTTAAATCTTGAAATCTTCAACTGTGTTTGTGTGTTTTTTTTAAAGCCACATTTGTTCCTGCATGGAATACTAATATTTTCTCATTATAGTATCATTTATTCATTCAGGTCACAGCATAAACTTAATATGGTCATTATACATTTGAGACACACGTGTTAATATCTATCACACTTGGAACACTGCTTAAACGTTGGTTTCTATCAAATTTAATTTAGTAGTTTAGAAAAAAAAATTCCTGCTTGGGTTTTCCTTTCCAGCAGTCCTATTTGTCAGTGTATCTTCAGAAAGACTGGTGTCCGCAGCGGACTGCCCTCTCTGGCTAACTTTAGATGGAAAAACTCCATTTATTCATGCAGACTTTAAACATAACAGCTATAAATATGGAAGATACAAAGCATTTGCTTTAGGTTCATACAGGAGTACATTTCCCTTCCCTGTCAAGTACATTTTGACTGGGCATAACATGGTAACCCGATGTGCACTGGAAAAGGCATTCTTTGGATCAGCTAGTTGGAAGATGTGGGGAAAAGGTATTAGGTCAAGTTGGTGCCACCTCTGGTCTCCTTTAGTCCCTCCACAGAGATGTAGCAAGAGAGTTGGAGAGAGAGAGTTCCGAGGAGAGAAGGAAGCCTAGTAGTCATCCACTAAAAAAAAAGAGAGAAGAATGATATTTTTCCCATTTATTTCCTTAATAAAATAAAGGATTAAAAGTCAGTTCTTACTTTCAATGGTAAGAATGCAGGTACTTGCTGCAGAGCCTTTATTGTTGACTGCTTTACACATATATTCTCCTCCATCTTCCGGGAAAGTTTCTGGCAAATAGAGGCAGTAAGTTTCGCCTCTTTCAATGTACTGATAGTCTTCTCCATCCTGTAGCATCTCTCCTTCAAACCACCATGTGATTTCTGGCTTGGGCTCTCCTGTCACTTTAACAGTAAATCTGACTGGCTCACTGTCAACAACTGAGGTGTTTCTTAGAGGCTTTTTGAACCATGGAGCTCCTGATCTGGTTTGCTCCTCATCTTCAGTGGTAGAACCATTAATGATGCTCCCTTCTTCTTCTTCCTCATCTTCTCGTCTCTGTATTAAAACAAGTGCATTTATTAAGTTGTCATTTGTTTTTAGCAATAGAATTTTGGAGGTAAAGAAAGGTTTGGGGTATATATAGATCAGTGTTAGAACATTGGCTAGCATGCATGGTACCCTGGGTTTCATTGATTGTAAAACCATTCAAATGGCTTGAAAGCTATGAGGACAATGCCTTAATTGCTTGTAAATGGGTTAAGAACTCCCTCTGATATGTAGGTGCATACCTTCTGTAATGCTGCATCAATTTCTTTCTGTTCAAACTGCATTCGTAGTAACTTCTGTTCTTCAATTCTCCTTTGTTCTTCTTCTTCTCTTGCTTTAGCCATTTGTTCAAATCTGGCTTTCATATTCACTTTATGAGTAAAAGGAGATTCACTCTTTTTTGCAGGCTTTACATCAACATCGTCGTCCTTAAAAGAGAATGAAAATTGCTTGCCAAATGAATGCATTAGTGATTTGGTAATTTACAAGCACAAAATATTTAACGCTTGATTTGCTTTTTGTGATACTGTAGCTATTTAGATTTTCAGGAAAAGTGAGAAAACGTGCAAGTTTATTGCTTCTTCAAAACTGCATTTAGAAAATCAGAGAGTTGACTAGCTGAAAGGAATGTCAAACAGCTAAACATCGATGTTCTCTTTTCTAGAACCTTTGGAAAACTAGACTGGTGTTATGGGAAAGAAACCTAAAGTCATAGGGCACTGACAGTATTGGTGCCAGGATATTAAAGCAGCATAGTGTTCTTCTGGAATACAGCAGGACATTAGAAAACCAAGTCAGAGGCTGAGAATGTAGCTCCATTGGCAGGCAGAATGCGGGTCTTGCATTCATGAGTCCTCAAACGTGACTCTTATCTCCATACCTGCATCTGGTGGTCCAACGCTTGGTGGAAGTGAGAGGTTTGTTGCCAGCTTGG